>NC_048596.1:96128978-96792728 GCF_003668045.3 Cricetulus griseus | reverse complement strand
GCCCTAACCAATGACAAACCAATGATTGTCACTCAGGTAGACCAATCCTAGATGGAATGATCACACTGCTTTTAGAATTCCTTTAGTTGTGTATGAAAGAGCCTGCAAGCTTTTCTTGGGGGTTGTCATTGGCCATTTTTGCCTTTGTGTTGGATGTGCAGCACCAGCAGGCTGGTACCTTCTTGAGATAATAAACGCTCTTGCTGATTGCATATGTGGACGGTGGTCTTTTGTGGGACTTTTCCAGGAGCCTAACAAGGTTCAAGAGAGGGTTACTGTATAATGCTCTGATCTTAGTTAACAACAGTTAACAAATTTTATTCCTCAGTGCTGGTGATCCAATCCAGTTCTTTCATGTTCTAGGCTAGTGATCTGCCCCTTTAATGTGGGATTAATACAGGTATTAAGCTAGCTTTATTTATCCATGTCACAAAGTACATATATTTAAGACAATATGCTATGCATGGTAAATGTGTTGTGCCCAAATTCTGAACCCCCAAATCACCAAGAGATCCTATCTGATGCAAAAGCAAAGAGTCTTTAATTAATTAATGAGTTAACTGTATTAAATCTAGTCCTCCGTCTGTCCTTCCAACACAGCAGGTAGAGAAACGTAGGGACCACCTGGCAGGGAATTTATTGGGGTGGAGCAATGGGAGTGTCTGGGGTCTGCAACAGTCTCAAGTACTTCCGGGCTTGGGCAACTTGTCCTGTGTTGATTGGTCAACTGGTTGCTATGGCCTACAGGCCCTCCCAGGGCGGTTGCTATGCCCTGTATTCCACCGTTATGATAAAGCACACCCTGAGGTTGCCAGGTAACTTCTGATTGGTTCCTTGCCACATGGAGGATATCTTGCTTCCTAGTGACAGTGTTGGGCAAGGTCAGGAGGATATCTGACTTCCTAGGGCGGGGTTGGGCAAGCTCAGGAAAGGTTGGAAGCTCAGCACATGATGCTGAGTCAGAGGCCTATATCTTGCTGTGACTTTTCTGCAGCCTGTTATGGCTGCCAAAGTAGGAGGCTAGATGAGGGTCTGGTTCCTTCAAATGTGTACAATTTTATTTAAAAATCAAAAATGAGAGGTGCTTTGGGAAATATTGGATTATAAGGTAGAAAATGTTAGGAAGTGCAAGTTGGTAACCATGACAGACCTTTCTGAGGAGTTGATTGAGTCGGGGATGTTGTTTTGCTGCAGCATGGCCTTGAAGAACGAACCACAGAACTCAACAAAACCACGTGGAGTTTATTAGGGAGGGAGGCAAGGGGGTAAGGAAGTTCGTGTCGACTGAGCAGGAGAGGAAGTGAAAAGGCAGATGGTTGAGTGGTGATTGCTTAAAAGGGAAAGGTTGCACATGCAAATGGAGTCCTTAAGGAGCCAAGCAAAACATGACATAGCCACATAACACAGCTGAGTCCTTGAGCTGGCTAAGTACCTGCCTGAATGTTGGTGTGTGTATCCTGCCGATTGACAGGGAGGCAGGGCCAGCATAATGCCAGGACATCAACAGGGGATCTTGATGAAGTGAGAAAGGCATGCAGGTCTGTGAGGTATACTGTTACAGGCAAAAGGAACGGTAGATGTGGAGGCATCTGGAATGTATTTCATGAATTTGAAAGACAGCCTCAGGCCAGTTGATAACGTGAAGTGACAGAGGAGACAGTAAAAGTTTGGAGAAGCAGCCATGGCCAATGTGATAAAGGCTATGGTGAGGATTCTATTTTGTTTGAAATGTGATGAAAGATATTGAAGAGTGTGGTGGTTTGAATGAAAATGACCCCCATAGGCTCATAAGGGAGTGGCACTATTGGGAGGTGTGGCCTTGTTGGAGGAAGTGTGTTACTGGGGGCGGGCTTTGGGTTTGGCACTCTTTCCTTCTGTTGCATGCTGAGCCGCATATATAACTCTCAGCTACCTCTTCAGCACCATGTTTGCCTGTGTGCCGCCATGCTTCCCACCATGATGATAATGGACCAAACCTTTGAAGCTGTAAGCCAGCTCCAATTAAAGTGTTTCCTTTTTAAGAGCTGCCATAGTCATGGTGTCTCTTCACAGCAATAAAACTCACTAAGACTGAAGTTGGCAAGGCGTTTAATCTCTTCATTCTTCTGATGGTTTCCTTCTTGTGACCCCAGTGCCCAGTTCTTCACACCTTACATAATCCAAAGAAAGATCCAATGAGATCATTACAAAATAACAAACTATGCTATTAATTCTCAATAATTATTAATCTCTAGTATTATCAAAGTATTGTTGTGATAGGCCTGACCATGCTTTTGCTTGGAGGAATATGGAATACTTTGGGACTAGAGTACTTCTGGACCAGAAAAGCAATTGGGCACTTTAAGTGGGGCTTAATAGGCTATAGTAGTAGGAGCATGGAAGACAGTGGTGGTGAGGGTGAACTGAACTCAGATCTCAATAATGTGATCCTTGTACAGATGTCCTGCTTCAAAGCAAGTGTGTCCCATAGACAACAGGCTCAAGAGAGGTGTATGCTTACTTCTGAGGGTGGACATTAGGACCCCCAAGCAGGAAGAGTGTGTATCATCAGCAGGACACAATTTCCACAGAAGTGGCTGAGAGGCCTCAGGAAGAATATAGATGTTTTCAGACTGAGGGGCACATGTGAACCCCAGCTTCTCTTTTTAGGATCATGGCAGAGTAGCAGACTCTAAGACCAGTTCTGGGGGTTGTTACTACTTCGATAATGTTATAATATTATAATAATGTTATTCTGTAATGTTCTTATTGGATCTTTCTTTGGATCCTGTAAGGGGTGAAAGACTGGGCACTGGGATCACAAGTAGGAAGCCATCTGAAGAATGAAGAGATTAAGCACCTTGCCAGGGTTACAAGCTAGGACTCAAATCAGGTCTCCCATCCATAACCTGAAATGACAGCTCATTGCAGAAAACAAACATGCTAAAACAAAAACACTACAAAACAGATATAAAAACCACAGCTAACCTTGTTCTTGTTATGAACCAACACCCCTCCTTTCCTCAGCCACAAAGAGCAAACACAGATGGTACCAGCCCTTTGTGTCTTCCTGAGACTGCAGTTCTCAGGAAACACCAAGGGAGGTGTAAAGAGGCACACTCATTACTGACTGCAATCAGGCCACACCCTGACTCCAGGGAAAAGCAAGACTGAGTGCAATAGCCACAAAATGGTCAGGATGTGGGGATGGTATGAAGCCAGAGGCAGACTAGAGAGCCCCAGAGTGACCTATAGTCAGAGCCTATAATGAGGACTGGTTAGGGTGTTCCTCATAGACAGGGCCTACCATTCCCCTTTTCTTTTGGGAAAATGGAAGTCTTTTTTTGTTGTTGTTCATCTCCTCTCATGGAGAGAGAAGTGTGATATTGCTTTCCCATGACCACAGGAGGTGAGTGGAGCTACACGCTGAGGGTGAGAGCATGTGGGCATGAGTCTGTTGATGCAGACTGATCAGGGAGGGGTACTTGTGTGGGGGTCAGCTAGCCTTTGGGGGTGGGGGTGGAGACAGAACAGACCAAGGAAAGTGGCCAGGGCATGTAAGCAGAGAAAATGGGATCAATCAGAATGATGGCAGAAATACCACCCAAAGGCTGAGAAAAAAGTATTGGATGTTAAGGGGAATAGGTTTGGCCAGGACAGTGCCATGGAGTGATAGATCATAGCCTTGCTTCTCAGATCCAAATAGATAACCATTGCTGCTTCAAGCATTACCTCACCTCCCGGTTGTCACTCTCATCCCAGTACCCTTCTGGCTACCAGGACATCCTTCTAACATCTTCTGATGCCTTATCTTCTATGGACTTCAGATCCTCTCATCACACCATTGTTAGAGGCAGCCCCTGGTTGCCCCCCAGGCCCATGCCTACTTTGGGGTGCTTCTTAGAATTTACCACCAGAAAACCCTGGATGACTAGCCCAGACCATGCCTATAATCTCTCTCCTCTTGTCACCCATTACTTTCCTTCTGCTCCATATTCAGGGGCTGTCTCACTCACAGCTACTGCAAAGTGACTGAGATAAGACAATGGGAAGGACAGGTGGGACATCTGTTTCACTGAGGAGTTCAGTAACAAGAAGGTGTGTCTCACAGTGCACACCCATAGACACAGTCCTGGAATACTACAGGAAGAGTCAAAAAATGTGCAAATGAGGTTTAGCTCTGAAGCCTGCATCCTCCTCAAGGACTGACAATGTTGTTCTTTGAATCTATCATTCTAAGGTTTTCTCTAGACAAAGGTGCAATGAACGAAGTGGAAAACAGTGCTACTTCAATGCTATCAGCTATGGTTTGGGGAGAGACAAAGAAAATTCCATTGGTTCCTTGCTGATATTGTAGGTGAGGAGGCAGGGAATGAACATAGCTGTCCCAGTGACATTGAAGGACTGGAAATAAGACCCAAACCAAGGTGGGATAAGTGTTTTAAACAGGAGGAGACTGTCTGACACTGTGGCTGAAACTGGAGGTATATTTTCCTCAAAGCTGGAAAGAGCAAAGGTTGGTGACTTCTGGTATTGTAGACATGATAGACAAGATTTGAGACTGAGCTGTGAGGGAAAAACTGTAGGGTCAGTGGCAGTCATCAGGAGTTTATAGGAAGTGAGGGAGACAAGGCCACTGGGGAAGACTGGAGGCTTGCTCAGAACAGAAGCAGCATATTCATTTAGGATGGGATGACAGTGTGTGTAAGAGGATGCAGCCTCATTTAGAGAATGACTACAAAACAAGTGCCTAAGTGGTATCCATAAATACAAAAGAGAATCCTACCATCACAGGGATTTCATGCTGTCTATCCCTAGTTTATGTCTTGGAGAAAATTCACAGATCTATATAGCCTTGGAGAGGGGAATTTCTTCTTTCTTAAATGGAAATAGTTTTTTTTCCAAATAATATATTTTGACTATGGTTTTCCCTCTCTCAACTCCTCAGATCCTCCCTCCTCCTCTTACACTCAAATCCACACCCTGTCTTTTTTCTCTCTCATTAAAAAATAAACAGGCATCTAAAATAATAATAAAACAAAATCAAATAAAAACAAACAAGAAAAAGACAAAACAAATAAGAAAACAGAAGAAAAAGAGTCTGAGAAAAAGCACAAGAAACAGATACAGGCTTGGATCCACAGGTTTGCACATACAGAAACGGAGTGGGCAATTTCTAATAATAAGGCTTTTATTCTGACTGCGGTGATAAACCGATGGGAGTAACCACAGAATTTCCATCTGTGGAGGTAGGTCTAGGTTTGGGTCAGATGACAGTATATTGCATAGTGGCTGGGGGAAGTCAAGTTTCTTTAGGAAAAGGAAATCATCCATGCATTCATTTAAAAATGTTCATTAAGTACCAACTATGTTCAGTAGAATCTGTGAATTTAGAAATGAATTACAGCCCTTGAGTTCAAAACCCTACCAGCCTGGTGGATCCACAGACACAAGTAAAGTTACCAACAATTGCACTGTCATGGCATTTTTTGATTCAGCACCTAACACATCTCAATCTGTGGGTTATAACCCCTTTCACAGGGGTCACAATATCAGATATACTGCATACCAGATATTTATATTATGATTCATAACATTATCAAAATCACAGTTATGAAGTATCAATGAAATAATTTTATGGTTGAGGGGATCGCCACAACATGAAGGGCTGTATTAAAGAGTTGTGACATTAGGAAGGCTGAGAAGCATTGATCTAACAAGTTGCTATTGCAATGACTGAGAAAGTCTCCCTGGAGGAGCCCAAGAGGGCTACTCTATGAAGGTGGCAGGAAAAGGGACTAAGGAAAGCATTCCAGGTAAGTCTGGTAAATCATACATGTGACTCTTTGAGGAGAAGGCAGAGAACCCAGTGTGGTTGAACCTAGGATGGATATTTAAGAGAACAGGAGTGAAGGTAGTGGGTGCAGGCAGAAGGACATTTGTAGGTGTGGCTGGTGGTTTCCATCTTTCTTGTAGCCATGGGGCCCTGTAAGCAGTCTTCAACTGGGAGATGAAATGCATAGTCATATTGAATTGATAGGATGAGTAGGGGCAGAAAACTGTGACAAGAGTGAATATTGACTTAGGCAAAAGATGGCAAGTGAAGAAGGGGAGACACAGAGGTGATGGGGAAAAGAGCAGCGGAGGGCATGGGAGGTCTTGCTTACTAGAAAGAGATTCTTAGGCTGCAGCATCTGACAGAAAGGCTACATGGCTGGAGGGTAGTGGAAGGAAGAGTGGCTGAAGTAGTGACCAGACAATGTAGTGTTTTAAAAGCCAGGTTTGGGATAGAGAGTCCATCCTAAGTCCTATGGTAGCTAATGGAGGTTCTAGCCAAAGCTAAGGGTGACATAATTTGCTCTTTAAAATGGTCTTTTTGATTAGAGTAGATTACTAGAGAAAGGATTATTATAGAGGGCCCAAGAATCATACTCCAGAGATCACTTAGGAGGCTTTTGTTGTCTAGACACAAGATGACAGTGACTTAAACCAGAGAACCTGAAGGAAGGTGGACACTGAGATGTTTGTCTGTGGCTACATGATGGATGGACGGAGAGGAAGAGGAGACAGTATTATGTGTTACCCCTGACTTTCCCTCAGCTATGGAGAGTATGTCTGCAGTGTGCATGGTTTCAGGAAGCACGTGGAGAGGAGATAGGCAGTGGGGACATGCCAAGGTTTGTTTTGGCCATATTTTGGCTGAGGCCCTTATGGGATCTCTGAGTGACTGTCTAGTGGGAGAAGGGTATACTAGTCTGGAATTCAGATTCCCTGAATATAGATGATGAAATTTCTAAGAAATGTGAGGATATGAATAAGAGGATAGAAAAGGGCATAGGTATGAGAAGATGAAACAAAGGCAAGACTGTTTACGAGGCATTGTGGAGATGGGAGATAAATTGGAAGGGACTGAAAAATAAATGAGAGAAGAGGAAGGAGAGAACAAATCTGTTTTAGCATTTATTTTTATCTCATCTCCCCAAATAAAACATGGATACTTACGGTGAACCATGTGATGTTTCAGCATGCATACACATTGACTAATGCTCAAATCACATTAAATGCACCTATTTCCACAAACACTTATCATTTCTTTATGGTGTAAACATCAAGGATTCAAAACTCTAGTTTTGTTTTGTTTTTATTTTTTTTTGAGATATACAATACACAGTCATTATCTATGCTTTCTTTCTCTGAAAATGGTATTGGAGGATTTTCTCCCTAATTATAACATAGCAGTCAGAATTTTAAACACGGTTTCAGTGAAAGGAAACAGAGTCGAGGGGAACTAGACTGACAAAGACAAAAGGCAGTGGAACATGGTGACTTGCTGATACTAATTAAGAGGAACATTTTAGAGAAGAAACCAGTAGTTTTATTTTCCATTTTTTATTTATAAGACACAGACTTTATTTGAAATTTGATTACTACTTTTTTAACCTAAGACTTTTTTACTAGCTTAAAAAGTACTAGGTTTTATCACCTTTTTGTCAGACAAAGTGTATTTTTGTTGTTTCTCCCCCTCCCCCCACTCCTTTCCAGGTGTCCTCTCTCCCAGTGACCTTCTTTCTACTTCCATGTAACTTGTGAGCTTTGCTTTCTCCCCTTCTCAAAACTTCTGGATCCTACTCTGGGTCTCCTTCTATACCCCTCACAGGATTCCTTATTTACATTCATACAGACCTTAAAAGCCAGGATCTCCATAAGAGAGAGAAGGGAGACTTTTGTCTTTCTGAGACTGGGTTGCCTCACTTACAAGAACACTTTAGAGAGCCACCCGTTTCCCTGCAAACCTCATTTAAATTCCTCACAACAAAGATCTCAGAGTTGAATTTTAACACTGACCATTCCAGCTGTGTAAGAACCATTAGTTTTCTTAACTCAAAAAATGGTCCCACATTAACTGAGTACTGTCAATGCCTTAGAGTTATACTGTGTTTTAACACATAATCTCAAAATGCTCAAAAGAAACATTTTAGACTGTCCCCGGAAAAGGTAAGAAGGGGTATGTATCAACATTTTTTGATACAATGTTTAAGCATATTTATATTATTGAAACTAGCACCTTCTATATGCTAGGCAAGAGCTCTAACATTGTGCTATATTCTCAGCTATGTTCCAGCATTGTTTTTCTTTTTTTTTCCTCTGGGTCCCTGTTTCCCCCCTGTTTCCCTCCCTGCCTCCCTCCCCCTCCTCCTTCCTTCCTTCCTTCCTTCCTTCCTTCCTTCCTTCCTTCCTTCCTTTCTTTCTTTCTTTCTTTCTTTCTTTCTTTCTTTCTTTCTTTCTTTCTTCAAGACGGGGTTTCTTTGTGTAGGCCTGGCTGTCCTGGAACTCACTCTGTAGGCCAGGTTGGCCTTGAACTCAAAGATCTTCCTGCCTCTGATTACCTAAGGCTGGGATTAAAGATGTGTGTCACCACACCTGGCTCTGGTTAAGAATTTTCAAAGGAGAGAATAAACAAGGAGAAAAAAAGAAAGATAAGGGTTCCAGTTAAAAGAATCAGTATGCCAAGGTTAAAGGTCTGTCTGTAAAATGGTAGGGTAGACTATGCCTTCTGAATGCCATGAAATCTAGCTAGGAAATGGGTGAAAGGGAGAACTAGAGATGGAAATCAAGTTACATGAAGGAGCACAAAAAGACTCCTCCTTTTCTTCTTAGCTGTAGGAAAGATGTTGGTTACAGAGATTTCTGCATGTTTGATAGAATCTACAGAATTTATATAAAAGTAGCTGGGTCTTGTGGATCAGATCTAAAGGCCAAGTGCTAGAAAAGCTGAGACTGGAGCATCTCAGGTTCAAGGCCAGCCTGGGCAATTTAGTGAAATGTTATTTTAAGTAAAATGTAAAAAGAGCATTTGGGATGTACCTCAATGGTAGCATGTGACTAGTCTTTGCAAGGCCCCAGGTTTAGTTCTCAGCACAGCAAATATAACCAACCAACCCACCCCAAATTTACAGATAAGTAAATTAAGAGGTTATAAGCTTGTTACTTCAGAAAGAAACTCTTTTCTTCCTTTTTTTTTTTTTTGTATTTAGGAGTGTAGTTGGAGTTGGGAGGCAGGAAGAAGTCAGTGTTACAAGATGAAAGCAGAAATACGTATCTTTAGTAGAGATACTTCTAAATTCCCTCTGTACTTCAGAATGGCCTTGAACTAACTGATCACAAGAAGGTTGCTTCTTGGTACTACCTGCAGCAGTATTAGTTATTCTGATGGCAGGTGATTTTATTAGCACCTTGAGGGTATGGGCCACTCATGTAATTTTTTATGTGTATTATTATTATTTATTTAGAGGCTCACAAACGTGAAGAAGGGCTAGTACTCCTCCATAACTGATTGGGATTTGAATTTGAACACTGATTCTGCTGATGGTAGCTCCTCCTGAGAAAGGCTCTGTGGAAGCAGATAGGAGGAAGAAAATTCCCAGAAGCCATGTTGGCCAACAATATCACCTCAACTCATCCAGTGACCTTCTTGTTGATGGGGATCCCAGGCCTAGAGCACTTACACATTTGGATCTCCATCCCCTTCTGCTCAGCCTATACTTTGGCTGTGCTTGGTAATTGCACCCTCCTTTTCATCATTCAGGTCGATTCAGCTCTCCATGAGCCCATGTACCTCTTTCTGGCCATGTTGGCAGCAATAGATCTGGTCCTTTCCTCTTCAACACTGCCCAAAATGCTTGCCCTGTTCTGGTTCAGGGATCGAGAGATCAATTTCCATGCCTGCCTGGTCCAAATGTTCTTTCTCCATTCCTTCGCTATCATGGAGTCAGCAATGTTGCTGGCCATGGCCTTTGACCGTTATGTCGCCATCTGCAAACCCCTACACTACACGACGATTCTGACCAAGTCTCTCATCATCAAGATTGGCCTGGCTGCTGTGACTAGGGCTGTGACATTGATGACACCACTCCCCTTTCTGCTCAGACGTTTCCACTACTGTCGAGGGACAGTGATTGCCCACTGCTACTGTGAACACATGGCTGTGGTAAGGCTGGCATGTGGAGACACACGATTCAACAACATCTATGGCATTGCTGTGGCCATGTTTATTGTGGTGCTGGACCTGCTCTTTGTTATCTTGTCTTATATCTTCATCCTTCGTGCTGTTCTCCAGCTTGCCTCTCAGGAGGCCCGCTATAAGGCCTTTGGAACATGTGTGTCTCATATTGGTGCCATCTTAGCTTTCTACACACCTGTGGTCATCTCTTCAGTCATGCATCGTGTAGCTCGCCAGGCTGCTCCACATGTCCACATACTTCTTGCTAATTTCTATCTGCTTTTCCCACCCATGGTTAATCCCATCATCTATGGTGTCAAGACCAAGCAGATTCGAGAGAGAGTCTTAGGACTCTTCCTCAGAAAGGATGTAAAAGGAGTGTGAGAGGCAGTTGAAGAAGGAGATGGGTATAGGATGATAGGAAGTAGAGGGATACCAGGATTTTCATGTTTACTTTATCTTGATGTGACTTTAAAAAATATCTAGCCATTGACAAGACCATCTGTCTCAATCCAAACTTGTTGGGTCCTCAGAATCCTCACTCCTGCCCTTCAGTAACTTGACAGAGTCATGAACTAGTGGCCTCCTTCAGACTTCAAATAAAGACAATGATGTTCTTAAGCTCACTTGCTCATGAGAAGCCTGAGGGTCTGATTTCTAGACTGTGTCCCTGGAATGTGAAGCTTGCTTTATCTATCTAATCAGGACCTGGATAAGCATCAACAGTACATCAGTGAAGAAATCCTCATCCCTCAAAGACAGCTGGGGTCCAGGTTCAGACAGAACTCTTCCTCTGTTGGGGTTTGTAACATTCTGAACCTACAGGTTCCAAGTGAGACAGCCTTGCTGACTACATTACTGTTTCTTTCCCTAGGCAGCCTGTGTATTCTTTGATTTCTGTTTGCCTCTTCATCCTTACGGTCAGCTGCTCTCATTGAACACTTTGAATATCACACAGCCTATCTTCTGATTTTGCTTTATGTCATATGGATCTTTCTTATGTTTTCAATAAAAATGTAAATTGCTCATGTAGTAATCCAGATAAGTGTCTAAGGCAGCGGTTCTCAACCTGTGGGTTGCAACCCCTTAGGGGGTTGAATATCAGATAGTTTGCTTATCAGATATTTACATTATGATTCATGACAGTAGCAAAATTACAGTTATGAAGTAGCAATGAATTAATTTTATGGGTGGGGGTCACCACAACATAAGGAACTATATTAAAGGGTCACTCTACTTAAAGTAGGGATGTTGGATTATGATAATTGCAATAGATTTTGTTCTTTGTACTCCTCACTTCAGCCCCAGAATTTAGTACATGGGTGAAAAATGAGAAAGACAAAGTAGAGAAGAAAAAGGAATATAAAGCTATCTTTCCATTTGTCTCATGCAAACTTGCATGCTGGACAATTTTCTTATTATTAATCCTGACAGCTCATGTGGCTCAGACAAGCCCTAATACACGTCTTCACAAATGCATCATTTCTGTTTTATCTTGCAACTCTTTGTTTCCTCAGACTGTTATGTAGGAATTATATATCATCTTCTCTGTAGGATGTTATATACTACATCTATTGCTAATGTAATGAAAACTTTTGAATTGCTTCTTCCGAGTATGGTGGGGTGTATGGGATGTTTCAAAAAAGCATTAAATACTAACATATAAACAGAAGAGTAGCATGAAGTAAAATAAGTTACTTGTAAAAATTATTTTTTTATGTATGTGTGCACATGTCTGTGTGTGGGTGTTTTCATGTGTGAGTGCAAGTGTCCTCTGAGGCCAGAAGTGGGCATTGGATTCAGGGAACTGGGATCATGGCAGGTTGTGAACTGCCTGACATGGGTGCCTGGAACTGGACTTGGGTACTCTGCAAGAGCAGAATGTGCTTTTAACCACTGAGTTACCTTTCCATCCCCAAGAAATTACTTCTAACAAGAGTTGTGATTATTCTTCTGTTGGTTTATACAAGGAATACCATCATCCTGTAAGCCAGATCCATCCTCAACAAAAGGGGAATAATTTTATTTATAGTGTAAGTCCAGTAATATAAGGATTCCCAGTCAGGAATAGTAATAGTAATGGTAATAGTAAATAGTAAAAAGCAATAGTAATAATAAAAAAGAGAATGGTGCACGTTTGGCTTGGTTACATATTTCCAATCACTGGATAACTGGGACATCCCAACAATGTGTCCTCAACTAGGACACATAGACACGTGCAACTCAACGAGGTCATAGTGGCTGTGCTTGACTGAAGGGTGTTGTTCTACTTAGTGACTCCCATGGAACCTTGCTCTCTTCCTGTTTCTCAAGATAGAAGTCTTGATGTTAGCTTGGAACCCCCTTTTCTCTCACACCTGTATCATTTCCTTCTTCATCCATTGGTACATTTGTCAGATATGGAGAACCTAGTGATTTCTCATTATATTTCCTGCTACCACCTTGCTTCAGAGACATCATACTCTCTTGAATTTAATTCAACAGACTTTCTTCATGGTGATGAGTGTAAGCCCAAGGTTTTTCATGTTATACAATGCTCAACCACTGTATCGGTGGCCCTGAAACAGACTCTTAAATTATCTGCCTTCATTTACCTTCCCTTCTTTGTGCTGCTCTGTTATAGATTATATATCTGAAAAATGGACTTTAAACCAAAACTAGTCAGAGGATCTATGGAATGTTACTTCATAATCATTAACCAAACAACCCACCAAGAAGGTATTATAGTCCTAAACATACACATACCAAACACAGGCGCAACTAATTTTTTTTTTTTTGCAGATTTTTTATTTGAATTAGAAACAAGATTGTTTTACATGACAATCCCAGTTCCCTTCTCCCTCCCGTCCTCCCCACCACCACCCCCCAACTCAAACACTGCCTACCACATATCCTTTCTGCTCCCCCTGGATGATGAGGCCTTCCATAGGGTGTCATCAGAGTCTATTGTATCCTTTGGAATAGGACCTAGGCCCACCCCCATGTGTCTTTGCTCAGGGAGTATTCCTCTATGTGGAATGGGCTAAGTCCACACCTATGCTAAGGATAAGTACTGAACTACTATAGGAGGTCCTGTAGATTTCTGAGGTTTCCTCACTGAAACCCATGTTCCTGGGGTCTGGATCAGTCCCATGCTGGTATCCCAGCTATCAGTCTGGGGAGCAAGAGTTCCCCAAAGTCAAGATTTCTGCATAAACATTTCCTGGAAGGAAAAATGAGACATGTAAATTAGTATTTAAGGTTTTAGGATATGATGCTGAGAACCCTGGTAAAGAAGTAGAATACCCTAAAAGAAGGCAAGGCTCCAGGGTGCTTTTGAAGCAACATTCCCTTTATTTTCTGAATTCCTCCTGTATTTAAAATGTACTGTAAAATCCCCACCACTCTTTTCCAGACAGTCTCACTGCCATCACCCAGGCTGGCCTCAGACTCATATTTCTACAGCCTCTGGAGTATTTGTATTACAAATGTGTGCAACAATCATGTCCAATTTGTACATTTTTTACATCTATATTCCTTCCTTCTCTCCTTCCTTTCTTCCTTCTGTCCCCATTCTTCCTTTCCTTCCTTGTCTTTTAGTTCCTTCCTTCTATCTTCCTTTCTTCCTTCTGTCCCCTTCTTCTCTTTGACTTCCTTCTTTCCATTCTTAATTCCTTCTCTCTTCATTCCTTCCATCCATCATGTGTGTTCCAAGGATTGAGCTCAGGCTTGCTGGCAAGTACATTCATCTGTCAACCTGTCTCACCAGCCCCCTCATTTCTTTTTCATTTTTTATTGTTTTTTTTTAAAGATTTTATTTCTTTATTATGTATACAACATTCTGCTTCCATGTATATCTGCACACCAGAAGAGGGCACCAGATCTCATTACGGATGGTTGTGAGCCACCATGTGGTTGCTGGGAATTGAACTCAGGACCTCAGGAAGAATAGTCAGTGCTCTTAACCTCCGAGCTATCTCTCCAGCCCCCCATTTTTTATTGTTTTTGTTTTTTGACTGTACTAATAAGCCAAGAGCTTTATTGATGCACTTTACAGTGAACCCAAGACTGCTCACCTTCTTTGGGAAGAAGGGATGTCTGTAGACACTATCAGGTGTTTTTGTTTGTTTGTTTTGTTTTCATTTTAAAACCCAAGCTCTCCTTTTCACCCTGGCCTTGGACCTGCACCCATCCAAAGAGTCCCTCCCGATTTTAGACAGGCAGTGCACACAGGTACACCTGACAAAATCTGACCAGTCATTGTGATAGTCAAGTATCAGTTCTGTGTTACTTTGTAGACAACGGCAGGGAATTCTAAAACCCTGAAGTTAATTTATGAAACAATAAGACAATTTCTCCTTCCACCTTGGAATTTCTCTTTAGAATCAAGTGAACATAAACATTCTTGACCTTACCCCTCACTGAATCTGGTGCTCCATTCACTGTTGGCTTCTACAGCAAAGTTATTTAATATGAGGAGGCCTTCATTAGACTTCAAATACTCCTTTCCTCAGACTCATTTAAACCAGACTCTGCATGGTACTATTTATCAACATTGCTTTGTTCAGTTGTCAAGTGCCCTGAATCTGTAAGTACAAGGCAGTGTGGTTTTCAGATGATTTGCTTTGTTAATAATGTTAACACATATTGATAATTACTCTTCCTTAATGTGTGATGTTGAAGAGGCTGTCAGGCAGCACAGATTCCAGGCACTTTCTGTCTTAATAGTTAGCCTCCAGTTTTCTTCGTTGATCTACATCTCAGTTCTAAAGGTTAAAATTCAAACCTGAGTTTTTCTTCTTCCTATAAATACATGGTACATCTTTGAGATGAACTGCTTCCATGCCTTCAGGCACTCTCTGTTTCCTAATGAGCCTAAGTTTCTATCAACAACCAAAAATTCCCCTTCAAATTCAAGACACATACCCAAACAGGTCATTGTTCACTTAGACTTCTGACAAGACATTTCACACCCTCCATTTTGAAAGATGAAATCTTGATCTCCTCCTACAAAACCTTCCTCATTTCAACAAAGTAATGTTTTCCTTTTGGTTGCTTATGCCAAAAGTCTTGCCATCAGACTTAAGTTTCTGACAAAGCCTATATTTAATCTACTAAAAACACCTCCTTAGCACTTAAAAAATAAGCCCCAAATCCAATTACTTCTCACTGTACTCACTACCATCTTGATTCTGAGCCAAATTCTTCCCTTCTTCAGACTGCTGAAGCAGTCTTAGGGAGTGTCCCCATGTTGTTGCCTCTGGAAGTTTCTGCTAGTTAAAATTTTTTTTTAAATAATATAGATACTAAAGCAAACTTTCAACAATTCAAATATATTGGGGCTGGAGAGATTGCTCAGTGCTAAAGAGCACTGGCTGCTCTTCCAAAGGACCTGGTTCTAGGTTCAATTCCCAGAACCCACACAGTAACTCACAATTGTCTGTAACTCCAGTTCCAGAAGATTTGACACCCTCACACAGACATACATGCAGACAAAAAGGTATAAAGAATTCAAATATGTCTTATATCCGTTTAAACCAAAGTCTGAGAGAATGAGTTTTTCCCAAAGTTCTATAACGTTTTATAAGACTCCTGTATGATTTGCAACCCTCTTCTGCCCTCAACAGTTCTGCTCACTCACCCCTTCTGGGCTATTTAGCTGATATTTGAACACTAGTAATATATAAACATTAAGGCATTTTCTGTGGCTATCTTTTAGGATATTCTTCTATCAGGGAGAATTCTATCTGTCCTGATCACTCATGCCTGTCTCACACCTTCTCATGTCATGTTTTCTGTTTCAGCCATTGCTGTGGAAACTAACTGAAAAGGCCACAGCTTTACTCAGCTGCATCTTGCCCTGAGAGAGAATGCTCAGCTATTCTGGTGTCCTTGTGAACCTGGAAGACTGAGGAAGTCAACAGTCTTTGGACAAATTCCTGACTGAGTGTTGGGGCAGTGAATGGAAGCCAATGAATGTGGTAGGAAAATCTGAGGTAAATCAGTAGACCCAAAAGCAATGTTGCAGGATGTTTCTAAAAGCGACATTTCCTTTTTAAAGTCTACAAGGAATGATCCTGAGCTTCCTTCTACTTGGTTCTTTAGATATTATATGATACAGCTGTGACAGTATTCTCCAGTTTGGAAATGCATCTTTGCATTAATTCCCCCTATTTTACTCTTTCATTTCATGCTTGTTTAGTGGTTAATATAAGCCACCTGCATAGGTTTTGCCTTGTAAGGAAACCAAGCTACAGTATTTTCTTAGTTATGACTTTTTTCTCAAAATCTTTTTTTTTCAATGAAGCTTACTATGATTTCTTCATTTAAAATTGCTGAGTCTAATAATGGATATAGCTCAGTAGTACTTGCCTACTATGTGCAAGGCCCTGGGTTTAATCTCTAGCACTACATTTGTTTCCTTTATCTCTTTTAGGATTATCTATCTATCTTTCTCTCTCTCTCTCTCTCATCTATCTATGTTTTTTATTTAGCTTGAGATAGGATCTGACAACATATACTGGGTTGTCTTTGAACTTCTGTTCTTTCTGCTCCATCTTCCAGATTACTGAAATTATGGTTATGTGCCACCATGCCTGGCTTTAAAAAAATAAAATTATATAATATGTTTGTGTTAACAATTTTTTATTATTTTAAAACCATTTAGAATTTTCTACTAGAATGAGTTTGTTTTAGTCATAGACTATTCCTTAATCCATTAAGAAGATGCATTTCAATCAATTTATGCATATAATTACTGACTTATCTGAATGTGGAGTTGAATGGCATTGAAGCTTGAGGCATAAAAATACAATTCTTTTGAGGTAGGATAGAAATAATGTACTAAAATAAGAAGACAGAGAGGTGGGAAGCAACAAGATAGCAGGGCCCAACATAGATTTGAGTTTTCATGGTCAGCTAAGATTCTTCTATCAGGGAGAATTCTATCTGTCCTGATCACTCATGCCTGTCTCACACCTTGTTGCTGATACCTAGGAAGGAATGAAGCAGATAAGGGGCCAGTGGCATATTATGGAAGCCATGTGTCTCCTAATGAGAGAAATTTAAGGGATGTAATGAAATAGATTCCAGAATGGAATATTTCAAACTCAAAGGGTATTTGAGAGAGCTGCGACTAAGTCTAGATACTCTTAGATGATCTGTTGTCAGCCAGATGAACAGGGAGTTACCATAAGTGTTATTAGGAAACTAGAAAGTACTTTTTGAAGAAACTAGAGTTAGAGTTGAATTTACTTAGATTAAAAAAAAATATTGAAAGGACCTGAAGGGCATTCTAGAACAAATCTCTCCAACAGTATCTTCTGCAATGATGGGTGTAGTCAAATCTGAATCATCCAATATGGGAGCTTGGGAGTTTAGGTTGATAAGAATATATAACAATATGTATTACAGAAATGAACCAAGGGACTGGAGGGATAGCTAGCTAAGCAGTTAAGAGTATATACTGCTCTTGCAGCAGACTTGGCCCCAGCACCCATACCAGGAAGCCTACATCCTTCTGAAACTCCAGCTCCAGAGGGTCTGACACCCTTTTCTGGACTTTTTGGGTACTTGTACTCAAGCTCACATACTCACACACAGACATACATGCATACATGAAACTAAAAATAAAGAATAAATCTTAATAAATGAACTGATTTTACCATATTTTATTTCCCCAGACAAAGGTATTCCTGATATCAAGAACACAGCAAATACTACCATTTCTCTATCACTTTATGAACATTGTCATAGACATCAGTTCTATGGATATTTAATATTCTCTGGTTTGGAGCACCTGCACATCTGGATCTCCATTCCTTTCTTCTTTGCCTATACTTTGGCCCTACTCAGCAACTGTATCCTTCTCTTTATTATCCAGGCAGACACAGCCCTCCAGAGGTACAGAGTCTATGTACCTCTTTTTGGCTATGTTGGCAACCATAGATCTGGTCTTGTCTTCTACCACATTGCCCAAAATGCTTGCTATTTTTTTTGGCTCAGAAACCAAGAGATCAATTTCTATGCCTGTCTTATCCAGATGTTCTTTCTCCATTCTTTCTCCATCATGGAGTCAGCAGTGCTGCTGGCCATGGCCTTTGACCGTTATGTCGCCATCTGCAAACCCCTGCACTACACGATGATTCTGACCAAGTCTCTCATCATCAAGATTGGCCTGGCTGCTGTGACTAGGGCTGTGACATTGATGACTCCACTCCCCTTTCTGCTCAGACGTTTCCACTACTGTCGAGGGACAGTGATTGCCCACTGCTACTGTGAACACATGGCTGTGGTAAGGCTGGCATGTGGAGACACACGATTCAACAACATCTATGGCATTGCTGTGGCCATGTTTATTGTGGTGCTGGACCTGCTCTTTGTTATCTTGTATTATATCTTCATCCTTCATGCTGTTCTCCAGCTTGCCTCTCAGGAGGCCCGCTATAAGGCCTTTGGGACATGTGTGTCTCATATCGGTGCTATTCTGTCCACCTACACACCTTTAGTCATCTCCTCAGTCATGCATCGTGTAGCCCGTCAAGCTGCTCCACATGTCCACATACTTCTTGCGATTTTCTATCTTCTTTTCCCACCTAAGATTAATCCCATCATCTATGGTGTCAAGACTAGGCAGATTCGTGATCATGTGCTCAACCTATTCCGTAGAAAGGATGAGTAGATGGATAGTTCTTTTCTAAGTCTGGTACTAAATGAATGATGTGTTGGATAGAGAGAGAAACTCGTATGATAACTGCAGGATCCCACTTGGCAATTCACCAGTCTAAGAACTCCTTGACATCCAGTTATTCACTGATCTGTTAAGTCAGATTAGATGAGGTGTGCACCTATATCAGGAGCAGGACCAGCCCATTTTCATAGGGGCTGTACATGATTAAGGAAGACAGTGAAACTTTCAGAGTGGATATTGTTATCTACATGAAAGACAGAAGGCATACTGGCTAAGATTGGCTCATACATATGCGATTTTGTTGATTTTTTTCATCCAGAGTATTAGTGAATATAGGAACATGGTCCAAGAATGGTTATATGAGGAGAATTCTGTGTGCTTGTGAAAGAACTCTAAGAAACCAAGATCAGAGTCTTGTGACCTCAGTATGTATCTAAAAAAAATACAAAATTGTTCTTGGATTATGCTTTCATGTTCCTCCTAGGTATAGCAGATAGAAATGAATTTACTTCAGATTATTCATTATAACTGCCTATCATTATTTGTTTATGTGCCAGTATGGAAAAGCATGTTTTTGCCATGTGCTGTTTGTCTGCTACTGAGGCTTACCCGCCACATGTGGCTTGGCCTGGTGATTGGACGTCTTACTCATGTGATCCCTCTTAACTCTTAAATTGTCTGATGTTTAGAATAAAGTTCATTATTGCATGAAACTTTAGTCTGCCTCATTTATCAGCTTCACTCTCCCAGGTCCCACTGCTCAGTCTTTTTGTTACTAGGATTGCAATGCCGGTGCCATGACTAATACAACTGCTAATGGCAATGCTGTAGTATTTTACAATTGTGTTCAGTTATATGACATTTAAAGATTAAAATTCAATTCATTTCAGCAGATTATTCAGAACACATAGCCCAAATCTCCAAGTCAAGACAGAAGTAGTAAAGCCCTGGGATGTTTTGAAGATGTCCAGATGACACACATGCTAAATTCTGGGAGGAATAAAATTTAGTCACACAGACACCACCTCTGTTACACCAACCTTTTCATCTTTCTGCCCTGTTACTACAAGTTACTAACCTGACTGACCAGATTCTAGAATGGAACAGGTCATGTTCTTTTTGTTTTTAAAATACTTTTTTTTTTAGTTTTGAGACTATAATAGCATGTTCTTAAAAAATTATTTATTCTATGTGTATGTGTGTGTGCTTCAATGCATGTATGTGCACTGTATGATTGAAGGAGTTCATGAAGGTCAGAAGAGGCATCTGATACCTGGAGCTGGAATTGCAGCTGGTTGTGCACCACCATGGGTGCTAAGAACTGAACTTGAATTCTCTGCAAGAGCAGTGGAGCTCTCAACTTCTGAGCCATCCCTCTAGCCCTGACCACGTCCTTTAACACTTAGAAAGCTAAGATCAGCAACACTGGCAGCTCCTGGGAACTTACTAGCAACTACAATCTTCATGTCTTTCCCTAGGCTTAGTGATAGAACCTAGTGTTTTGTGCTTCAACAAGTCCTCTAGGTGATTCTGATACCTGCTGAAGTTGAAGGGACACTACTCTTGCTAATGCATGTATTTTGCATTAACTGAATATGGGATGGTTTCTTTGTCTGTACCAGTATTTCATTACTGCTAGGTGGCAGGCAGCACTGGCCATGTTATAAGTATCCTTGGGTTCTTTTAACTTATCTGGAAGAACCAAAGCCATCTGTAGCTTTGAGAAATCGAGATCTTTTAAAGGAATATGACCCTATCTGGGTCCAGAGGGAATTTTTTTCCTAGGCATCATAAGGAAGTCTTTTTGTCAATTTGTTTGTTGTTTGTTTGAGACAGGGTTTCTCTGTGTAACAGGCTTGGCTGTCCTGGAACTTGTTCTGTAGACAAGACTAGCATCAAACCTGGAGATGCACCTGCCTCTGCCTTCTGAGAGCTGAGATTAAAGGTGTGCACCACCACAGCTCAGTCATAAAGAAGTTAATAAACTTAATCTGCTTAGTTCCATTGTTATGGCTGTTTGAACAACAAAAATTATAGACTACTTTGTTGATTAAGATTATATCTTCCTATTGGCTTTATTTTTATATTATTTTGTGAGACAAAGCGGGCCTGGAATTCTTAGTCATGGTAATTCTCCTTTATTAGCTTCTTGACAGCTGGGATTACAAGTATGAACCAAACTTGTATGTATTTAGTGTCCTCTGGACATCTTAAAAAAATCCCAAATCCAGGCTATACTTTCACCAATTTAATCAATTTAATACAAGTGAAACATTATCAATTGTATGTTTGAAAGTTATAAAAATAGTGATGTAGCTACATCCTAAACAAACCATTATATAAAATTATATTTAAAGAATTTTGGTATTTCTAATGTTTTTGCTAAAATGTAGACTGACAATTATCTTCTTTGCTTATTAGTCTATGCTGTATCATTTGGCCATCTTTAAGCCACCAATGTACTATGGCAGTCCTAAGTAAAAGAGATGCCCGGGACTATCAAGGATTTGTGTTGAGGTATTGCTCCAGAATTTATTGACAGTTGCTCAGGCTCCAGATGACTCATAACTAGCATACATAAATTATCCAAAGTGTCATTATTATATTTGAATTAATGTGCACACATTTATATGTCATTCTCTTATATCCATGTAATGGTTACAAGTCCCTCTTGTCCCCTAGAGCTTTCCTTCTCTTTGTCCTGATGGAAAAATACAGGGAAATTCTGAACTTAAACTGGAATCTTCATTGTTGAACTATTAGGTCATTAATTAAAAAATTATTTTTTTGTGTGTGCCTGCTTGTCTGTATGTGCACTACATACATGCAGGTGCCCAAGGAGGCCAGAAGAAGGTATAGAATCTCCTGGAACTGGAGTTACAAATGGCTGTGAGTCCCTGATGTGAGTACTCGCAACCAAACCCTGGTTCTTTGCAAGAGCAACAAATGCTCTTAATTGCTAAGCTATCTTCCCAGCTCCAAGTATATAATTTTTGATATTCCTATTATAGAAAATATATTTTCATAACCTTTTTAGCATGAATGTATCTTTACTCCCAATTTGATTCATGTCCTGGTCCCCAGACATACTCAAAAATGGCAACTTCCATTCTTTCTGAAAGGTAATTGAGCTATCAGATGCTGTTGACCAAGGCTGCTGTTGCCATTATCATCTACATAAGAATTTTCTCTCTTCTAGTAAAATTATACCTGCTTAGTCACCTTCTCAACTGTTTTCCCCATGATGTCCTTTCTGGAACTAGAATGGATCTTGGAGAATGCCTGAAAGTACATGACCTGGCTATAAGAACAGATTATGAAATTGCATCCAAGGAACAGGACTTTTTCTTTGAACTTGATGCCATGGATCATCTTCAGTCATTCATTGTAGATTGTGATCGAAGAACAGAAGTGTCTAAGAAAAGATTAGCAGAGACTCAAGAAGAGATAAGTGCTGAAGTGGCAGCAAAGGCAGAGTGTGTTCATGAGTTAAATGAAGAAATAGGGAAATTGTTGGCCAAAGTGGAACAACTCGGAGCTGAAGGAAATGTGGAGGAATCTCAGAAAGTCATGGATGAAGTCGAGAAAAGAGAGGCAGAGAAGTTTATCGAAATTCTGTGCAAGCTTCCAGTTTCCAGCAGCAGAAATTTCGAGTCTGTGAAGTCTGTTCTGCATATTTAGGTCTTCATGATAACGACAGGTGACTTGCTGATAATTTTGGGGGTAAACTGCACCTGGGATTTATTGAAATAAGCGAAAAACTCGAAGAATTAAAGAGAGTTGTAGCTGAGCAGCAGGAGAAAAGAAACCAGGAACGTATAGTGGGAAATTACCAATACGGAGTCAGGTAGAAATATAAGGGTATTTAATAGGGAAAAGCCTTACTTACAGAGCAACCTAGCCAGCTGGCATGGCAGCAGTCTGTACGCAAGCCCTAAAGTGAAACTGAAAGAGAGCACGCAGTCCCATCCCAGTGTTGATCTACGTCACCCTGACCAGGTCCTCGCAAGCGTGGTCAGGCACACCTGTAGCCAGCCCCTAAGTAGGCGTGGCTACAGCTTCCCCTACAATTCCCCTTTTAGTCTAAAAGAGGATTAAAACTTAACAGTTTAAAGTATCCAAAATTAACAATCATAAAGGTAAAATATAAGAAGATACAACAATCTGCTTATGTCACATCCTATCTAATTTAACTAAAGTCTTCTGAAAGAAGTGTCCAAGCCTGAACACCTCCTTCCAATCCCAACCATAAACAATAGGAAGCTATCCCTAACTAGGTATATACACTATCCTAAGTGACAACAAAGGGGGAAGGGGGCATAGCATTCTCCAAACTACTTCCTGCTGAAATGGGACGACGATAGTCATGTGGGGTCCTGTAGGAAAAAAATATTAGTGTAGTAAAAGTCTTGAAACGATTGTATCCAGTCCATGTTAGATGGGATTCTCTTGATAGAAGATCTCGCTTGAAATCTTCAACTTGATTGAAGTCAGTATCCGAAGCTTTGGCCGGAGTGTCAGTTGAAATGGAGAAAGTTGGATCCAGTGCATTCGAGGAGGTGTGGCCCATTTTCTTTCCAGGGTGTCCAGGAATTGCTGTCAGGCAGGTCTTCATTGGCTGTGTGGGACTCACACATAAACAGTTAGCAGAGAAATGTTTGCTTGTGTATGTACACATGCTGGGGAATGCAACCATGAGAGCATAACAATTATGAAAGGGTGTACACCTTGAGAGAAAGATTCAAGAAAAGACAAAGACAGTCCCCAAATTCTTCTTTTATTCTGTATTACATCAATTGGCTTCTTGATACAATACAGAAACACTAAAGTTTAGTTAAATAACGTGCTTGGATTTTAGAGGAGGAAAGCCAAATCCACCTCTAAATCCAGCATTGGTTTAATTGAATAGGGACTACGAAATAAAGAGAAATAGAGTTTTTTGAGAGACAGCTGTAAAGTTTACCATATGGCACGTTCTTTTTGTTTGATGGTTATAGCTACTTTTTCTTCTTAAGTATCTACCCATGCAGTGTCCTTTGCCTACTGGAGATGATTTTTCCTGTGAAGATAAAAGCAAAACACTTCCCTTTCCTTTGGGAGGTTTCTATTTAGTTTATAAGATAGAACTTAGTAGAATACCTGTCATTTGTCCTCGTCAAGAGGTTTTTCCTTTTCCATTCTAATCTTGATCAACTTTGATGGTATCCAAAGTTTTTCTTCTCCTGTAGAAACCAATGCAAAACCCCTACCCCAATGTAACACATGTCCTGGTTTCCATACAGAGGTTAGTACATCTTTGAAGTATACCGGCTGATTCAGTTCAGCAGTTTTCTCCGTAGTCCAGTGTCTTTCTGCAGCTGTTTGTCCTTTTTCATTGGCATTAAGAAAGTTTAGTGTTAATAAAGCATTATGCAACCTATGTTTGGGGGGGGGTTTAGTCTTCCAAGCTTGTTTGTTGAGCATCTCCTTAAGTGTTCTATTAGATCTCTCAACCACTGCTTGTCCTGTAGGATTGTGTGGTATACCAGTAACATGCTTTATGTTATAATATTTGAAAAATTGTTCCAATTTTGTAGAGACATATGCTGGAGCATTGTCAGTTTTTATTTGTGCAGGTATACCCATAACTGCCATCACCTCTAGCAGGTGTGTAATAACAGAATCAGCTTTTTCAGAGTTAAGAGCAGTAGCCCATTGGAACCCTGAGAATGTGTCTATAGTATGATGCACATATTTCAAATTTCCAAACTCTGCAAAGTGAAAGACCTCCATCTGCCAAACCTCATTTCTCTGAATGCCCTTAGGATTACAACCTGCTGGCAATGGAGTTTGATTATAAAAGGAACAAGTAGGACACTTTTTGACTATCTCCTTGGCTTGTTGCCAAGTGATAGAGAAGTCCTTTTTCAAACCTTTGCTATTTACATGATGTTTCTTATGAAATTCTGAGGCTTCTAGCACACTTCCAATTAATAAACGATCAATCTCATCATTGCCTTGTGCTAGTGGGCCTGGCAGACCCGTATGGGATCTGATATGTGTAATGTATATAGGATTACTTCTGTTTCTGATAGTTTCCTGTAATTGTAAAAACAGAGAAGTTGATTCTGTATTAGCAGGAAAATTCTACAGTCTTAATGTGTAACACAACTCTCTCTGCATATTGGGAATCAGTAACTATATTAAGAGGTTCTGTAAAATCCTTAAGTACCATGAGAATTGCATATAATTCTGCCTTCTGTACAGATGTATATGGACTTTGAACTACTTTACTTAACTCACCTATTTTATAACCTGCCTTACCTGATTTGTTGGCATCAGTGTAGAAGGTAAGAACTCCAGAAATAGGATTTTGTCTTACAATATGTGGAAGAATCCAGACTGTCTTTTTTTTATGAATTTAATTCTGTCAGTTTTGGGATAATTGTTGCTAATTGTTCCCAAAAAGTCAGTAAGAGCTATTTGCCAATATTCATTATCCTTCCACAAGGAGGAAATTTCATTAGTTAAAGGTACTATAATTTCTGCTGGATCTTTTCCAGTCAGCTGACGAAGTCTTAATTTACCCTTTAAAATCAAATCAGAAATCTTTTCTACATATGTCTTCAACTTTTTATTCTGTTTATGTGGCAGAAATATCCATTCCAATATAGTGTCTTCCCTCTGCATCAGAATTCCAGAAGGGTATTCACTGGATGGCAAGATAACCAGAATACAGTCTAAATCAAGGTTCATCCGATCTACGTGTGCATCCAATATTCTGTTTTCTACCTATTGTAACTCTTTTTCTCCCTCAGCAAATAATATTCTCAGACTGTTTAGGTCCTTATCACCTTTAAGGGCCATTTTTAAATGCTTTAAGTCATGTCCTTCTACACCAATAATCGTCTGCAATTGAGAAATTTCCCCTAATAATTTCTGAAGAGAATTAATAGTTTGATACCGATCTCTCCTAATTTGTACCTTTTGAGGTCTGATTCTCTGTAAGTCTATCTTGTAACCTAAATAGTTAATAGAATCTCCTCTTTGTATCTTTTCTGGGGCAATCTGTAATCCTCAACAAGGCAGAACTTCCTTCACCATTTCAAACATACGTTCCAAAGTTTCCTTATTAGAATCTGATAAAAGAATATCATCCATGTAATGATAAATAAGAGATTGTGAAAATTTCTTACGAATTATTTCCAAAGGTTGCTGTACAAAGTGTTGACACAAAGTAGGACTATTTAGCATTCCTTGTGGCAAAACCCTCCACTGATATCTCCTAACTGGCTGTGAATTATTAAGAGTTGGTACAGTAAATGCAAATTTTTCTCTATAATTTTCCTGTAACGGTATTGTGAAAAAACAGTCTTTTAGATCAATGACTATAATAGGCCATCCTTTAGGTATTAAGGAAGGTAATGGCATTCCAGGTTGCAGAGAGCCCATTGGTTGAATTACCTTATTTATGGCTCTCAGGTCTGTCAGCATTCTCCACTTACCTGACTTCTTTTTGATAACAAATACAGGAGAATTCTAAGGACTGGTAGATTCCTCTATATGTCCAGTGTCTAGCTGTTCCTGTAGTAACTTTTCTAAAGCCTCTAGCTTCTCAGAGGTCATAGGCCATTGTCCTACTCAAACTGGTTCATCTGCAAACCACTTCAATGGCAGGGCCTTTGGCTCCTCTGAAGGTCCATCATTTGTACCTAGTTTCTGTACAGCATGGATGGTTGGTAAACGTTTTCCATGACATCTTACCAGATCTTTTCTACTATATAAAGATTGTACATAATTTGTATCTGACACTGGAGGAATATTAATCTGAGTTTTCCATTGCTGTAAGAGATCATGACCCCAGAGATTTATAGCTATATCTGCCACATATGGTTTCAGTATCCCTTTCTGTCATTCCGGTGCAATGCAGACCACTGAGTTAACACTCTTTGGAACTCTAGATAGAGTTCCAATTTCTAAAAATTGTACATTTGCCTCTCTAAGAGGCCATTTCTGAGGCCAAGAATTTTGAGTAATAATAGTTACATCCGCCCCAGTGTCCACTAAGCCAGAAATAACTTTATTATTAATTTTCACTTTCAACTGAGGCCTTTTATCATTAATAGAAGCTTGCCAAAATATGCGTTTCTCATTTTGTCCATTCACACTTGATTCTTCATCACTATTCAAACTACCATATAGAGCAGTATCATTTTTCACAATAGGCAAAGAACAATCTATTGGTCCTGTGAGAGATTGTCTCCTACTGCTACTGGGAATGACCCAACCTTTCTCGATGTGGGGGACTTCTTGAGGCCCCCCTCGGGGTTTCCTGACCTTAATGGGTTTCCTTGTATGTCCCTGGTTGATCTACATTCATTGGTCCAGTGTCTGCCCTTACCACATCTTCTACACAATCCAGAAGGCAGTGGCCTTCCATATGAGGCATTGTTAGAATTCATTTGTCTACAATTTCTCTTAGTATGTCCCATTTTACCACAGTTGAAACATCTAGGTTCCTGGAGCCTTCGTGGTCTCCAGGGGAAGGCTCTTCCTACCCAAGGTTCTGGTTCACAGTAGTAGTAACCTCTAGCCTCTTGGTACCTATGTTGACCTCTGTAAGGTGCTTCTCCTTGCCATATTGGGTTTGCATTCTCATAAGCTATTGTATATATAATTGATTTTCTTGTTTCTGGATCTGTTACCTGTAATTCTACTGCCCTAGTTAACCTTTGTAAGAAGTCCTGGAACTGTTCTGTAGGTCCCTGTTCTATTCTGGTATAAGCTTCTAGGCGGTCTCCTGGCTCACGAACCTTATCCCAGGCATTTAATGTTGCTTTCCTGCATAGAGACAGTATATCGTCATCATATTCAGCCTGAACCTGTGGGTCAGCATAAATACCCTGACCAAGAAGCTTATCTAGAGGGGCTTCAAAACCTTCCTTTTTTCCCTGATGCTCAAGGAGCTTTGCCTCTTCCCTTACTAATGCCTTCCACTGGATTTGGCATGAATTCTCAAGTACAGCTGCTACCAATCGTTCCCAATCTGTGGGTGTCACCCTGTTAAAGGTTGCCCATGAATGTAATAGCTGTTTTACATATGGGCTATGGAGACCATATGAGACAACTGATTCTTTAATATTCCTAAGATCCTTCAGCTGTATAGGTTGCCATTCATAAGCCATCCGTTCATGAGGGTGTTTCTTAGAAGCTGGCTTTTCTACCATGGTAGCTGGGTAGACTAATGGTGTACGAGTAACAACCTTAGAAGAATAGTCATGATACCTGGGTGGAGTAGGTACCTGGGATTGGAGTGATTCTGTTTCGGAGGCATCCCAATGATCTTTAAGCCTAGTAATGATATCCTTTTGAAAAGTTTCAATCTCCTTAATCATAAAAGATTCCAAGCATTTTAGTGAATCTGTAAATTGCTCTAACTGCTCATTTACATATTTTTCTAGGTCTTTAATACGATCATCCTTAGGCAGTATCTGGATGGCATGGAAACTGCCTTCTAGGTATTGGAGTCTAGATTCGAGGTCATGATTTGCTGATTTTGAGTCCTCAGCAATCGACCTTATGGACCTATGTAATCTGTCAGCCCTGTACTATAAATTATCTTCCAAACATTCAAATCTAGACTCAAATTTGTGACCTGCTACCTTGGATGCTTCAATAATTGATTGAATGGCATTGTCCAATTCTTCAATCCTATCCTGGGTATCTTGCACCTTTGCATCTAATTTCTGGGTAACATTGCCTATCTGAGTTTCTAGCTGGCTACAGATATTTTTTAGCTCATCATGGTCTTCTGACAGCCTAGCCTCTAAGGTCTCAGACATGGCATAAATACGCTGCATCTCATCTTGGGTAACAGACAGCTCTGTCTTTAGTGTATTGGACACAGAGCCAAGCTTATCATCCAATTTCTGTTCCACTTGCTGCACAATTGTGGTCTGACCTAATCTGTTCTCCAAAACCTCATTGCGTAAAGCTGTTATTTCCTGTAAGTAGGTGGTGAGGTTATCCTTATCCCTATTCCTGAGTCCTCTCGCTAGTAATATTATTTGTACCAGTAAGCTAAATGCCATTATGGTATGTTGGCTGGCAATTGGCAGATTAGCATCCTCCTCAAACAGTGAATTCACATAATAAGCAAAAATATTACTAATTTTAGCAAATGATAAATATTTCGCCATAATTTTACCTGATTTCTACTCCAGATGCAGTAACTATCTTTGACCAGTGGGCGGCACAGGTGTTCAGTTAGTCCGTGGCGTTTGGCAGCAGTCGGTCAGTGGTGGAGAGAGGTCACAAAAGCGGCTGCACTTATCTTAGAGAGTATACGGTCTTGTGACCGCAACCACTGAAACAGATGAGGCTTCCCGCAGCAGCAGCAGCAGCAGCAGCAGCAGCAGCAGCAGCAGCAGCAGCAGCAGCAGCAGCAGCAGCAGCAGCAGTGGCCAGTGGAAGCCTCTGCTGAAAGCTGAGGCCTACCTCCTCTCTAGGCAGCTAGAAACTGTCTCCAAGCTGGGTGGATGGTTCTGAGCAGCTCAGCTGCAGAGGGTCGGCTGCTAGCCAGGAGCACCTGTGGAGAGAGGGCGCTTTCCCAGGCTAGGCCGCAGGCCCGGTGGAACCCACAGTCTGTCCCAAATGGGGTGTAGATCTCCAATATCCCGATCCTGATACCAGATATAGTGGGAAATTACCAATACAGAGTCAGGTAGAAATACAAGGGTATTTAATAGGGAAAAGCCTTACTTACAGAGCGACCTAGCCAGCTGGCATGGCAGGGTCCGTCTGCAAGCCCCAAAGTGAAACTGAAAGAGAGCAGCAGTCCCATCCCAGTATCGCTCTACATCACCCTGACCACGCCTTCGCAAGCGTGGTCACGGCACACCTGTAGCCAGCTCCTAAGTAGGCGTGGCTACAACTTCCCCTACAGGAACATCTGAAACGAAAAGAAGGGAGGGAGAGAGAAGAATGGGAGAAACTGAGGAGGTCCCGCTCACATAGCAAGAATCCCAAAAGATCTAGATCTAGAGAGCATCGCAGACACCGATCTCGCTCCATGTCTTGAGAACGCAAGACGAGGACTCGATCCAAGTCTCGGGAAAAACGACATCGCCACAGGTACCGTTCTTGTAGCAGCAGCCGCAGTCGCAGCCACCAGAGAAATCGGCACAGTTCTAGAGATAGGAGAAGAGAGCGATCCAAGAGGAGATCCTTAAAAGAAAGATTCAGAGACCAAGACTTAGCATCACTGACAGAGACAGGCGTTCAAGAGACAGATCACCTCGTGACTGAGACCAAAAAGATAAGCGGTCCTATGAGAGTGCTAATTGCAGATCAGAAGACAGGAGGAGCTCTGAAGAGCGTGAAGCAGGGGAGATCTAACTATAGCTGTGTGGTCTTCCGTCCTTAAGCTTCCTCTGGAGTTAACATGCTATTGTTTAGTGTACAGCCATTCAGGGGGACAGGCTAGATATATAGTATCTGACGATCGGAACTGAACCAGTTTTCCTTGATAAAGCTTAAAGCCACATCCATAGTTCCTGGTGAAACTGTAATACAGTTCTGAACGTACAGTTTTATATAATAAGATGCTGACCTCTGTTCTTGCAAGTAGGAGTGATGGTGAATAAATAATGCCTTGCAATCTTTGAATATTTATAAAATACTGTCTTCCTTTCTATCCCAAACAGCAGCAGCTTTGGGGATTTTTCTTTAAAATTCTTCTTTTGTATCTCCTAATACCCATGCCTTCAACTGTCAGAGAAAAGGGGGCAGGGAAGCAATATAACTTCTGTTGTAAGCTTCTGTTCACATCAATTACCAGTTGATCACAGTTGAGCATTTCTACTGGATTGTGTGCTGGAGAAGCTTATACAGGGCCGTTTTGTTTGGGGCCTATTAGAGTTGGAAATTGAACAGCTGTTGCATTATATAGTTTTGCTTTTTTATTGAAAAAAACAAGAATTTTCTCTCAATTGCAAATTTGAATTCCTACTATAAATATCTATCCTATCAATTATATTTGTCTATTCTGGTCCTTATTTGAGTGTCTTTGGTATTCATCAACTATGAGATGTAACAAAAATTTATAACAAGCTACAATTGCCCTCAGCAAAGCAAGAAATCAGAGTGTATTCTTGGAAACAAGAGCAAAACATTACATAATTGGTATTGTTTCATGGTTATGGGAGTTGGGGAAAAATAAGACAAGAACTCTGAACAAAGATGAACTTGTTAGTTTACATAAAATACTGACTTTTATACAGGAGTCACTGGGCCATAGTGTGATGTCCAAGAATTATTTCTTATTTAGAAGTAATCTGGAAGCTATTTCTATGAGTTTTTCCTCTCTCCTCCCCTCCTTTCCCTTCTTCTCCTTTTCCTTCTCCTCCTCCTTCTCCTTTTCCTTCTCCTCCTCTTCCTCCTCCTCCTTCTCCTCCTCCTCCTTCTCCTCCTCCTCCTTCTCTTTTCTCTTTATGCTGGGGTTAAACTGAGAGCCTGGACTTAACATTAATGTTAAGGGGAAGCTATCAAATTAGACCAGAGAACAAAGACACTGAATTCTTAGCTTTTAAAATTCCAAAGTCTTGATCAGGAAACACAGAATAGAGTTGCAGAAGACTCGAGGCAGAAAGTTTTCTGCATGGTTTCATTAGGTTAAACACACAGACCTTCTGTTCCTAGTAGAAGAAGAGACATTTGTTGGAACCATGACCTCTTTCCACCAAGCTGAACTCCTTCGCATCATTAGCATTTCTTTCCAGGGACACAAGAGACAAAGTGGTTGACTAAAAGAGCAAGAACTATGGCACTGGCTGCAGTCAGGATGGAGGGGCCAATACCAGGAGGTTGTGTGGCAGACAGTCTCTGCCAAGGTCCTGTGGGAATACTATTGTCCTTTATCTCAGTGGATAAAAAAATATCAGAGAGTTTCTTAGGTCTGGTTCTGCAGGTCACAATATGAAGGAGTGCTATTGATTACAGCACAAGATAGATCAGGCTCAGAGACCAGTGAAGGAACCAGGAAGCAGCAGCAGGCATCCCTCTCTGGTGACTGCCTGATGACAATTTTCTGAAAGTCCACTCCATCCCCCAATGAAGTCTTAAACTTAACACAAGGAAGAAGCCAATTAAAAAACACCTAGGAGGAATCTTGGCATCTGTAATGGACTGGATTATAAATTAAAATTGTTTAAGAATGTAAAAGTTAATGTAAAAAAGATGGCTTAGTGGTTAAGAGCACTGGCTGCTCTTCCAGAGGACCGGGGTTCAGTTCCCAGCACCTACATGGCAGCTCATAGGTATCTGCTATTCCAGTTCTCAGGAACCCTGTTCACACAGACATACATGTAAGCAAAACATAAATGCACATAAAGGAAAACATTAAAAAAGAGCATTAAAGTTGGTTTGATTTGGTGGTAGATGGCTATTTTCTGTAGCTTGTGTTCAGTGTAGTTTTACTCTGAGCTCCAGAGAATCTGAAGTTATGTTTTTGTGCAATCAAGTCTTTGTATTTGTTACACAGGAAAATGGTGAGATATGTTTAGCCTTTGTCATCCTATGACTGGTTAGATAAGCATCATTTTAGGTGAAAAGCCTCAAATAGTTGTGAGTGTATGCTGGGCAACCAAAGGGAATAGAAAAAACAAAAACAAAAACAAAAACAAACCTAAACACAACAGAGCTGACCTTGTTCATATGACTTTCTGTAGAGGGAAAAAAAACCCAGCATTAAGAACTTTCTATTTCTATAAATGAGCCACGATAAAGACATTCTTAACCATTTTTTGATATTTTTCCCACACTGAGACACGCACAGAGACATTGAAGCACTCAGTCCTAAATGAGATGCTTTTATTAAACCCCTTACCTTAAGACTCAGGGATCTATGAGGAAGAGGAGGCAGGAAGACTGTAGGAGTCAAAGGTGACAGAAGAGAATTTATTTTTGTTTTCTGAATATGGATGTTTTGTCTTCATATTTTCCTATGCAATGGATCTCTTGGGACTGGAATTATAGCTAATTACCACATGGGTGCTGGGAATTGAATCCTGTCCCCCAGAAAGGCAGCCAGTGTTCTTGATTGCCATCACTCCAGTCCTAATTATGATAGCTTTTATGGTTTCCCAGGAACTATTCCAGTCTTTTTTAGCCTTATTGCTCATTCTTTTTCAGGAGCCTTTCAATGTACAACACAGACTATTTAAGAGACAAGTTGATTTTTGTAATCTGTGTGCCAGGCAACATGCAAGAACTCTGCACTATCTTATTGCATCCTTACAGTAAACCCATAATGATTACCACTATTTTTATTTACAAGAAAAGGAAACAGGCTTTGATCATATGTCCAAAGTCTGACATACTATTCAAGGTCCATCTCTGCCCTTTATGATTCTACAGTCCAAATTGTTAAGACATTTGTGCCACACAACCCTATACAAATACCACATCAATGCCTCCTCCCTCAATCATTTCCCAACCAAGCTCAAAAAGGTTCGGCAGTCTTTTGTTATCATCCAGAGCATTGGTTATGGAAGAGAGCACAGTTGCACAAGGAAGAAGCAACCACTGGCTTGATTAAGATATTTACCTATTAGTCACATCTCCATACTGAATTCTTCAATGCTCATTCCCTTCTATTCTGTTGAGATAAGCTCTTCACTACCAAAAGGACAGCCATGACCACAGATGACAGGAGGATTAGATGTCTTAATGAAACTAAGATGACACAGTTGAGTCTGGGGTGTGCTTTTAGGAGGTGGCCACTGAAGCAAGACCATAAATGCATGCCTTGTCTTATCTTTATCCTCAGTCATTCAATTCCATATGATGCTGACTTTGGTCTATGGCAGACTCAACAGAATGTCTAGGGAGAAATGCCTAGCTGTGGATTTTCTAAAGCTCTTTTGTCATAAAGTTCTTAGTATTAAGCTGTATTTTTAAAGTTCAGTCTCTCCAGGTGTACAATTACAAGGTATAAGTGGAATTTAGGCATTATAGTAGTGAACTGTGTCAAAGTTCCTGGTATTTCCCCTCAGAATCCATTTCACCACTAGGTTTGAAAGTTACATTTCTTTTTATCTTCTCCTATGCCTGGGCCATCCTAATATTTAAAACAGATTTTCTAGCTCTGAGAAGTCAAAAGTGTCTTTTCTCCAATTTCAGGTAAAAACTAGTAGATAAAACTAATTTTAGAACTAAAATTATATTCATAAACTATCTTTTCACAATAATTTGATTCAACTTTGGCCCTGGAATCAGGGACCTTGATAACAATTGCCCTTTACCTAAGGCAATGGAGAAAGATTAACAAATGTTATTAAGGCAATCTTGATATTAAGCATAGATGGGTGAAAAGAAACTTGAGCTTAGTCAGGGATTTGCATTAAATGCTGGAGACCTTGCTATTCCAAGTTTCTTATTTATTTTATTTTTTAAAATGATATAAGGCTTGTATTCTGTTCTGGCTTAACCTTTGACTTTCTTAGATTATATTTTCCAAAATAATCAAGTGATATCTTTTTAGCTTAAGAGCATCCATTTTGGCCTTTAAAAAACTCATCATGACTCCTAAACTTGAAGTTAAACTTCTTAGAATTTGAAAACAAATTAGAACAAAAATAGACATCACCATGATTCTGAAGCATTAGAACCAGAAGTGATTGCCTTTTAAAAATGCATTACCAGGAGCGATCCCCTGCTTTTACCCAGCTTCTGTCCTAAGCGCCATCCACCCAGATCCCTCCAGGCTTGTCCCTGCTTGAAACAGACACGCCCAGGCAGGGAGGAGCTCCCTGAATCTGGGTACACTTCCTTCCGTTCCCGGCGACCGATCTGCCTGGAGGATCCCTATGGAGGCCTAACTCCTGCAGAATGAGCAGACTATGAGGAGAGGCAAGACCATCCAGAGCTTTGGACATTGAATTCCTGGCCCACACACACTACAGAGTAACAAGAGGAGATAGAGAGATCCTTCCTGCACTCACTGGAAAAAGATATTGGAAGAAGACAGAATAAGAACTCGCTCAACAACAGAAAGACCAATATGACACCACCAGAATCTAGGGACTCCACTCCAGCAAGACCTGAAAAGCCCAACATAGTGCATGAAGATGAGATGGACCTCAAAAATTATCTCAGCAAGATGATAGAGACCTTCAAAGAGGAAACAAGAAAATCCCTTAAAGAAATAGAAGAAAAAGCAAGCAAAAAATTACAGGAAATAGAGGAAAAGACAAACCAAAAAATTCAAGAAATAAACAAATCTCTTAAAGAAGCTAAAGAAACCCAAGATAAAACAACCAAACAAGTGAAGGAAGCTCTTGAAACAGTTCAAAGCATGAAAGCTGAATTAGACACAATAAAGAAAACACAGAATGAGGTGATGCTGGAAATGGAAAGACTGGATAAACGATCAGGATCTAAAGACGTGAGTATAACTAATAGAATCCAAGAGACAGAAGAGAGAATCTCAGCTATTGAAGACTCGCTAGAGGATATACATTCATCAACCAAAGAAAACCTCAAGTCCAACAAATCCCTAACACAAAATATCCAGGAAATATGGGACACCGTGAAAAGACCAAACCTAAGAATAATAGGTGTAGAAGAAGGTGAAGAAACACTGCTCAAAGGTACAGAAAACATATTCAACAAAATCATAGAAGAAAACTTCCCCAACCTACAGAAAGATATGCCTATGAAAGTACAAGAAGCTTATAGGACACCAAACAGACTGGACCACAAAAAGAAGTCCCCCCGACACATAATAATCAAAACTCCAAATCTACAGAATAAAGAGAAAATATTAAGAGCTGCAAAGGAAAAAGGCCAAGTAACATATAAAGGCAAACCAATTAGAATCACACTTGACTTCTCAATGGAAACTCTGAAAGCCAGAAAGTCTTGGATAGATACCCTACAAGCACTAAGGGAGCATGGATGTCAACCCAGACTACTGTACCCAGCAAAACTTTCAATCATTATAGATGGAGAAAACAATATATTCCATGACAAAAACAGATTTAAACAATACATATCCACAAATCCAGCACTACAGAAGGTTCTGGAAGGAAAACTCCAACCCAAGGAACATAACTACATGCACAAAAACACAGGCAATAGATAATCTAATTTTGCTAAACACAAAAAGAAGCAGGAGGGCAAAATCCACACACAATGACACCACCAACAATAAATCCAAAACAAACAAGAACCAACGAACAATGGATATTAATATCCCTAAATGTCAATGGTCTTAATTTACCCATAAAAAGATACAGGCTAACAGAATGGATACGAAGACAGAATCCATCCTTCTGCTGTTTACAAGAAACACACCTCAACTTCAAAAACAGGCGATACCTCAGAGTAAAAGGATGGGAAAAGATTTTCCAATCAAATGGCCTCAAGAAACGAGCCGGTGTAGCAATCCTAATATCTAACAAATTGGACTTTAAACTAAAATCAATCAAAAGAGATGAAGAAGGGCATTTCATACTCATCACAGGAAAAGTCCATCAAGATGAAATCTCAATCCTGAACATCTATGCTCCAAATATGAAGGCACCCACATTTGTGAAAGAAACATTACTAAAGCTCAAACCACACATAAAACCACACACACTTATAGTAGGAGACTTCAACACCCCCCTTACGCCACTAGACAGGACCACCAGACAGAAACTCAACAAAGAAACAAAGGATCTGAAAGAAGTTATGACCCAACTGGGGTTAACGGATATCTTTAGAGCATTCCATCAAAACTCAAAAGAATATACCTTCTTCTCAGCACCACATGACACCTTCTCTAAAACTGACGACAAATAGGCAACAAAGCAAACCTCCATAGATACAAAAGAATTGAAATAACCCCCTGTATCTTATCAGACCACCATGCATTAAAGCTAGAATTCAGCAACAATACAAATGGCAGAAAACCTGCAAACTTTTGGAAAATGAATAACACCCAATTGCGCCATTCCTGGGTTGAGAAAGAAATAAAAAACAAATTAAAGACTTCCTAGAATTTAATGAGAATGTGGACACAACATACCCGAACTTATAGAGCACCCTGAAAGCAGTGCTAAGAGGGAAGTTCATAGCACTAAGTGCTCACATGAAGAAACTGGAGGAAAGTCACATTAGAGAATTGACAGAACAACTGAAAGCTTTAGAGCAAAAAGAAGCAAACACACCAAGGAGGAGTAGACGCCAGGAAATAATCAACCTGAGAGCTGAAATCAACAAAGTAGAAACTAGGAAAACAGTACAAAGAATCAATGAAACAAAGAGTTGGTTCTTTGAGAAGATCAACAAGATAGACAAACCTCTAGCCAAACTAATCAAAAGGCAGAGAGAGAGCATGCTAATTAACAAAATCAGAAATGAAAAGGGGGATATAACAACAGACACTGAGGAAATCCAGAGAATCTTTAGGTCATACTTTGAAAACCTGTATTCCACAAAATTGGAAAATCTAAAGGAAATGGACAGCTTTCTGGATAAATATCACTTACCAAAATTAAATCAAGATCAGATAAACAGTTTAAATCGACCTATAACCCCTAATGAGATAGAAGCAGTAATCAAAAGCCTCCCAACCAAAAAAAGCCCAGGGCCAGATGGCTTCACTGCAGAATTCTACCAGAAATTCAAAGAAGAGCTAATTCCAGTACTCCTCAAACTGTTCCTCACAATAGAAGCAGATGGGATATTGCCAAACTCTTTCTACGAGGCTACAATCACTTTGATACCAAGCCACACAAAGATAAGACTAAGAAAGAGAACTACAGACCTATATCCCTCATGAACATTGATGCTAAAATACTCAATAAAATATTGGCGAATCGAATCCAAGAACATATCAGAAAAATCATCCACCAGGATCAAGTAGGCTTCATCCCAGGAATGCAAGGATGGTTCAACATACGAAAAACCATTAATGTAATCCACCATATAAACAAACTGAAAAAGAAAAACCACATGATCATCTCACTAGATGCTGAAAAAGCCTTTGACAAAATCCAACATCCCTTCATGATAAAGATCTTGGAGAGAACAGGAATAACAGGAACATATCTAAACATGATAAACGCGATATACACCAAACCAAGAGCCAACATCAAACTAAATGGAGAGAAACTCGAAGCTTTTCCTCTAAAATCAGGAACAAGACAAGGATGTCCACTCTCTCCATACCTCTTCAATTTTGTACTTGAAGTTCTAGCTAGAGCAATAAGACAAGAACAGGGGATCAAAGGGATACAAATTGAAAAGGACGAAGTTAAACTTTCACTATTTGCAGATGACATGATAGTCTACATAAGTGACCCTAAAAACTCTACCAGGAAACTCCTACAGCTGATAAACACGTTCAGAAAGGTAGCAGGATACAAAATTAACTCAAAAAAATCTGTAGCCCTACTGTATACAGATGATAAATTCAATGAGAAAGAAATCATGGAAACATCACCTTTCACAATATCCACAAGCCACATAAAATATCTTGGGGTAACACTAACCAAAAAAGTGAAAGACCTGTACAATAAGAACTTTGAGATTTTAAAGAAAGAAATTAAAGAAGATACCAGAAAATGGAAAGATCTCCCATGCTCTTGGATAGGCAGAATTAACATAGTAAAAATGGCAATCCTACCAAAAGCAATCTACAGATTCAACGCAATCCCTATCAAAATCCCAACACAGTTTTTCACAGACATTGAAAGAACAATACTCAACTTTATATGGAAAAATAAAAAACCCAGGATAGCCAAAACAACTCTTTACAATAAAAGATCTTCTGGAGGCATCACCATCCCTGACTTCAAGCTCTACTATAGAGCCATAGTTCTGAAAACAGCTTGGTATTGGCACAAGAATAGACAGATAGACCAATGGAATCGCATTGAAGACCCAGATATTAACCCACGCACCTACGAACACCTTATTTTTGACAAAGGTGCTAAATCCATACAATGGAAAAAAGATAGCATCTTCAACAAATGGTGCTGGCACAATTGGATTCGGACATGCAGAAAATTGCAGATTGATCCATACCTGTCACCATGCACGAAACTTAAGTGCAAATGGATCAAAGATCTCTCCATAAATCCAGCCACACTGAATCTTCTAGAAGAGAAAGTGGGAACAACCCTTGAACAAATTGGCACAGGAGAACGATTCCTGAACATCACGCCAGAAGCACAGACACTGAGGTCTGCAATCAATAAATGGGACCTCCTGAAACTGAGAAGCTTCTGTAAGGCAAAGGACACAGTCAGTAAGACAAAACGACCACCCACAGAATGGGAAAAGATCTTCACCAGCCCCACATCTGACAGAGGACTGATTTCCAAAATATACAAGGAGCTCAAGAAGCTAGCCACCAAAACACCATACAATGAAATTAAAAAGTGGGGTGCAGAACTAAACAGAGATTTTTCAACAGAGGAATCTGAAATGGCTGAAAGACACTTAAGAAAGTGCTCAAAATCCTTGGCCATCAGAGAAATGCAACTCAAAACAACTCTGAGATACCACCTCACACCTGTCAGAATGGCTAAAATCAAAAATACCAATGACAACCTATGCTGGAGAGGTTGCGGAGAAGAAGGAACACTCCTCCATTGCTGGTGGGAGTGTGAACTTGTAAGACCACTTTGGAAATCAGTATGGCAGTTGCTCAGAAAAATGGGAATCAATCTACCTCAAGATCCAGCCATTCCTCTCTTGGGTATATACCCAAATACTGCATGTCCATACAACAAGGACATATGTTCAACCATGTTCATAGCAGCATTGTTTGTAATAGCCAGAACCTGGAAGCAACCTAGATGCCCCTCAACTGAAGAATGGAAAGAGAAAATGTGGTACATTTATACAATGGAGTACTACTCAGCAGAAAAATGCAATGGAATCTTGAAATTCTCAGGCAAATGGATGGAACTAGAAGAAACCATCCTGAGTGAGGTAACCCAATCACAAAAAGACAAACATGGTATGTACTCACTCATATATGATTTTTAGACATAGAGCAAAGGTTTACCAGCCTATAATCCTCTTCCCCAAAGAAACTAGAAATCATGAATGACTCTAAGGGATAAATGGACCCCAGGAATGGGAAGTGGCATAAACTCCCGAGCTAATTGAGAGCATGAGGGTAGGGGAGTGGGTGCTGCCACAATAAGAGTACAAGAAGAAGAGGAGAGGAGAAGAAATGGAGGAGCAGATATATTGAGTTGGGGGAAGAATAGAGGAGAGAGAGCAGGATGAGAGATACCATATCAGAGGGAGCCACTATAGGTCCGAGAAGAGATCTGGAACTAGAAAGATCTCCAGAGACCTATAAGGATGACACGATCTGACAGTCTGGGCAGTGGAGGAGAGGATGGCCTAGAAGCCCCTCCCCTAGAATGAGAGTGATGACTACTCTCTATGCTATCCTAGAGTCCTCATCCAGTGGCTGATGGAAGCAGAGACAGACATACACAGAAATACACTGAGCTGAATTCTGGAACCTAGTTGAAGAGAGGGAGGAATGAAGAACGAAGGGGTCTGTACCAGGTTGGAGAAACCCACAGAAACAGTTGGCCTGAAAAAGGGAAAGCATATCGACCCCAGACGCTCTTTGGGAGGCCAGTATGGGACTAATCCAGCCCCCTGATCATGGATACCATCGGGGAGGCCCCTGCACTCCTGGGAGCCTCTGGAGGTGGACTGGCTTTTGCCCTGGTGTATGTGGGGGACTTCGAGAGCCCATCCCACTTGAAGGGATGCACTCTGTCTCTGAACACATGGGGAGGGACCCAGGCCCAGCACAGGAAGATTTGGTGGACTTGGTGGAGCCCTGGTTGGGGGCCCTACCCTGCCTGGGGAGTGGTGGGTGGATGGGGTGGGGGGTAGGTTGGAGGTGGGGGAGAAGGAATGGGGGTAAGGGGAGGGAGAGGGAGAGGGAGAGGGAGAGGGAGAGGGGAATTACATGTGAAACAAGCCTGTTCCCTAACTTGAATTAATAATAATAAAAAGAGAGAGAGAGAGAAAAAAAAAGCAGGGCTAGCAGACAAGAAGTCTGGGAAAAAGAACATAGAGAGTGAGTGACCAGTGATGCCATGTAGCTGAGAAAACAAGATATCTGAGCATTACTGGGCAAGCTAAGAGCTCGTGGAGATACACAAATTAGTGGAAATGTATTAATAATTAAGATAGAGCTAGCCAATAATAAGCCTGAGCCATCAACGAGACCATTTATAATTAATATAAGGCTCTGTGTGTTTATTTGGGACTAAAGTGCTTCGGGACCAGGTAGAATAGTAACTTCTGTCCACATTGACTCATCTGGGCAGTGTTGGCACATGCCTTTAATCTCAGCACTTGGGAGGCAGAGGCAGGTGGATCTCTGTCAGTTGGAGGCCAGGCTTGTCTAAAAACTGAGTTCCAGAACAGCCAGGACTGTTACACCGAGAAACCCTGTCTCAAAAATCAAAATAAATAAACAAATAAAAATTAAAAATTGATTAACTCAACATTTCAGGCAACAAAGCTGGGAATTTGTCTGTTTGCTTTGAAAGTTCTATCAGGGCCCACTGTAGTAAAATCAACTCCCAACTCTGGTCCCAGGCTAGGGATAATTTTTAAGTTATTTGTTGACTCTTGTAAATTTCATACAAACTTATCTACAGCCATAAACCCTGAGCAAGCCTGATTTCCTCTATGTTTCAGAAACTGAATCATAGTCTGTTACCTTTTATTCTACCTTGTCTGACCTACATGACTCTCATTCTGTAGCTTGGACTAGCCTATAGCTCATGTAGCTGAGACTAGCTTCAAATTAACAGTAACTTCCATGTCTCGATCTGGGATTAGAGAAATGGGCTTCCTTTGGCAATCTGCTTGTCTCTATTCCACAGACCAATGATTTTTTTTCATAGTTCATGATGCAGATATGCCCCAATTTTTTTCATTTACCAGTTGAAGAACATTTTGGTTACTTCCAACTATTGGTGGGTTGTGACTAACACAGTTGCAAATAAACATTTTATTTTGTTTCCAAAAAAAAAATGCATTACCAGAAATTTTATGTGTTTTGAGCTAAAGTCTCTTTATGAAACTTTTGTGATCAGTAAGTAATAGAGCAAAAAGGTTACATCATAGCAAAAGGTAGCAAGAAAAGTTCCCCAAAGAGACCCAGAGATCTTTCAAGGTTTATCCACAAGGTTGCTTCACTTTGACCTTTACATTACCCAACCCCCTTCATGTCAATCCCACTGTTACCTCCTTTCCTTTGTCCCTTTGTTATCTCAGTGAGACTATTGTCCCTCACATGTGTTATCTTGGAGCCTCTAAAATGGAATCTCACAATGTACTTTCCTATCTCCTACTTGCTCCCCATTTAGCTCTGGAGATGTGGTATTCTATGTACACTTTGTCTGTTTAAATGGAGGAATGACTTGGTTTAAAGACTTTAACGCCTATGAACAGTAAAACTCCCATTATAAGTCCCATTAGATTAAATTTCTCATATTTATGCTGTTCCATCTTTGAGAGATAAATGTCATATGAATAAGGGCAACTCAAGAAAAGTTTGCCAATACAATAAATGTCTGAACATTTTCAACAAAATTGACTAAATTGTGTTTGAGAAGGTTTTAGAATAGAATTCTACTTTTTAGAATATATATATGCATTTAATTGTACAAAATTGAATAGTTTTTTTTTTAAGGAATTACAGTGCAGGAGATTATCACCCTATCTTCCTTTTCTACTTCCAGATTTTAGATTCACACTTCATAGAAAATGCATGCTTCAACAAAATCGTCTTTAGGACTGCTTTCAGGCTCTTATCCCACCATTTGTTTAGGTGGCACCCAGAAATATCAAGGGATTCTGTACTTAAGAAGAGCTTCTTACAATCATCACCAAATATTTATATGTTCCTGGGTTGAGTTCCTGACTTAATAATATGCAAAAGTCTTTCTCGGATCTGCTTGGTGCGCACAGCATAGACAACTGGGTTGAGTATGGGTGGGATGAGGAGATAAAAGTTGGCCAAAAGAATATGGATGTGGGAAGGCACACGGTGGCCAAAGCGATGGGTGAGAGATGAAACAGCAATAGGGATATAGAAGACAAGGATGGCACAGATGTGAGAACCACACGTCCCTAAAGTTTTAAACCTGGCATCAGAGGTGGACAATCCTAACACAGCTCTAAAAATCATCACATAAGAGGCAGTTATAGCTAGTGAGTCCAGGATTAATACCAGGAAACCAATTCCCATTCCATACAAATTGTTGACTCTTGTGTCACCACATGCCAAAGTGACCACAGCCATGTGCTCACAGTATGAATGGGCAATGACTTGGGTCCGATAAAGGGGCAGCCTCAGGCGAATTAGGAGTGGAAGAGGTCCAATGTAGAATACTCCTCGGAGGAGCGCAGCCAGCCCCAAACGTCCCACCACTGCATGGGTAAGTACTGATGTATGGTGTAGTGGGTCACAGATGGCCACATAGCGGTCAAAAGCCATGGCAAGAAAGATGCCTGACTCAACAGTAGCAAAACAGTGGACAAAGAACATCTGAGCCAAACAGGCATCCAGACCAATGCTGCAGGCACCAAACCAGAAGATGGCTAATAGTTTGGGCATTGTAGAAGTTGACAGGACCAGGTCAATAACAGCCAACATGCACAGGAAGAAATACATGGGCTGATGCAGGCTGCGCTCTGTCTTAACCACTGCCAAGATGGTGATGTTCCCCACCACAGCCACCAGATACATGGAACCAAAGGGAATGGAGAGCCAGATGTGCAGGTATTCCAGTCCTGGGATGCCAGTGAGCCAGAAAGAGCTGGGTACTGAGCAGGCATTGTTGTAAATGAGCATGCTTGGGAGTATGGGATAGGTAGAGGAGCTCTTAACATTGGGTTTCTGCTCCTGTGAGAGCTAATGCCTCTGACAGCTCTAGAATAGATCCTCATTTCCATTCTTGATAGCTTGTGGCACCTACAACAAAGAAGAATTCTGAATGCCAACTTGAAATATCACTATGTTACTTAATTTATAAGAATTATTTATGATGACACCCATCGCTAAATACAGAAACAGGCATGCTCAGAGTTTCTACCACTGACTTTTCAAAATGTAGTATAAAAATACCCAATATTATGCATCCCCTTGGCCCAGGAAGTTTATTTCGGGGAACTTTCCCTAAAGAAAAAGAAAAAACAGAAATGGTTTCCAGGTAACATTTAAATATAAATAAAAATAACGTGTTCATTCAGTAATTCTATATGCTTTTCTTATCATGGGTCAATAGCATTGATATTGATAATGTACACTAATTAGCTGTTTCAAATTTTCTAATGAAAAGTTGAAATCATGTGGTCAATGAAAACAAAGCATTGTTTAAATTTTAATTATATGTACTAATGTTCTAACATATGTTCTAACATATATGTTAGAATTATAACTATATGTATTTACTAGTATAATGTTTATATCATATAATAAGTGAGGGTATACCAGGAGGCATTATAAACTATGATTTGATTTTTATTAAAGTGGGTGGCATCTAGAATTACATCCTTAAATTTGAGAAGTATCTGGGAAGATTTGCACTGTGCTTTATACCTTTTAATTGTTATATAGATGGGATTATAGGTACTTTTAATTTTCTTCCATATGTATGAATATATATGTATTCTTCTATACATACATACTGTGCTTTTAAAAATAAAGTTATAAATTATTGAAGCCTGACAAAGATATAAGGGAACAGTCTTATTAGGAAAATATGCTAGTGGGCTAGAATTATAAAGATAGGGCGTAGTGGCTGGGGAGCTGGTCCATGAGTAAAGCACTTCTACAGATGCAAGGACTTGAATTTAAATCCCCACAGCCTACATTAAATCAGGCATGGTTGCTGGCACACATCTGTAATCCCGGAACTCCTGTGGTGAGATGGGAGGCAGAGACACAAGAATCCCTGAAAAGCTCAGGGGTCAGCAGCCAGCTGTACACAGTTGGCAGACAAAACAGAAGAAATCCTGCCTCAAATCACGTGAAAGGTGAGGAAGGATAATGGAGGTTGTCCTCTGATTGTCACTATGCACAACCAGACACATGCACCTGTGCACTCACACACAGAGAGTCACACAGTCATACACACAAACACACACAGACAGACAAACACATACACACACACACACATACAGACACACACAAACACACAGACACATACATACACACAAACGGACAGATAGACAAATACACAGATACACACACACAAACACACAGACACATGTAGACACACAAGCACCTCCCCCACAAACACACAGACCCACATAGACACACAAGCACCCACACACACACACACAGACACACAAACACACACAGACACATGTAGACACACAGCACACATAGACGCGCACACACACAGACACACAAACTGACAGACAGACAAACACAGACACACACACACACAGACACACACACACAGACCCCCCTCCCCCAGATTTGACATGAGCCTAATCTCTTAAAGAAAAAGATCTCACATTTCTGGTTGCTGGATTTCAAGCTTAAACAGAATGAAGAACAGACACAACTTCTGAGAATGGTTACTCTAGGGAAAGACTACTGTTAGTAAGTTTTCCTGGCAAGTATTGGGCACCATTTATGATTTGACTGAAGTAGTACTTTTTGTTCCCTTAGAGTGAATTTCGTTTATGTTTTCTACCATCTGTTATTGGAGAGTAACAAGAATGGATTAAACCAAAGGGATTAGGAAGCCCCTTCTTTGCATCAGAATCCTTGGTCTCTTGGGCACCCAAGCCTCAGCCATTGTCTTTACTAGTCTTGTCTGCTTTCTGCTACTCAGATGTATCTGCTGAAAGTCCTAATTTACATCCTCATTGTTCATAGTTTGAGAGCTCCTAACACCATTTGTGCCCTTCCCTGTCTCAGGCTTGTCCTCCTGACCTTTCTCATCAGATCTTCGATAGTGAAATTTTACCACACCCATGTATGCACAGTAACGTTCTTCACACAGCTGTTACAGCCAAGACGTTTTTTCATTGCTTTTGTTCCGACCTAAGGACATTTTCCCATCCTTCAAGGCCAATTTCAGGTTACCCTTTCCAAAGCCCTTTATGCAATCTTTAACATTGTGTGTGTATGTATGTTGAGGGGCACCCTAATAAACTCCCAAATTGTCTCAAACAAACATACATTTTAGTTTTTGTCTAAAGTAGGACTAGCCATTACATTTCCATACCAAATAAGAGTCAGTCCCAGTGTAGTCTCTGAGGCTACTGCTTCAGGCTCCAAAACACAGTTTATTTCAAGGGTTCATTTGCTTACTCAGTGGCTAGACATTGGCCAGATATGGAGTAGAAACATGCACATTTTGTGAATCTTAAGATAATTTGCAATATTTTTTATATTAAATATTTGACTAGGATATTTGAATGTGTAAATGAGTGTTAACATGCAAAGTTGCTTCCTCAAGGGTCAAAATAAATGCACAATTGCCTTACATTAATCAGTTATGATAGTGAAGGGAAGAGGGGGCCTAGACGGCTGCTCAGGACACTAAATTACTGTCTAACATGTCAGATTTGTCAACCCAGGTCTTCAATGTACGCTGAGCAATTTACTTACCTTCTTTTCCATATTTAAAACAGAAAAAAATGCTTATTGCAAATGAAAGTTGTATAGGACAGAAAACAAGGGTCTGACATGACACCAGATGCTTTCTCCTGAAATTCAATATGGGTAGCAGACTGGAAATGCACAAACAGGAAACATTTCAGTGTGTTTGTTATATCTCAGAGGATGCTACAGAAGTGCAGGGATAGGTTAGCTGGACAGAGACTTAATACAGTCCTTAGTCAATGCAGAATTTTAAAACTGGGAACTGTTTGATGTGTACTCTGAATGTATAATATATCACCATTCTAAAACAGAAAGGAGCTCATGTACTCAATTTCAGGGCAAGTCAAAGTAGTGACTATTTGTCATGAAAGAATCTGAGTCCATGTTCCAGACCCCCTGAATGAGGATGTCAGTTTTGAGGTCTGGGCAATCTATGGGGCCTCTGGTAGTGGATCAGTATTTATCCCTAGTATACGAATGGACTTCGGGAGCCCACTCCACATAGAGGGATACTCTCTCAGTCTAGACACAAGGGGGAGGGTCTAGGTCCTGCTCCAAATTATATGACTGACTCTGAAGATTGCCCCATGGAAGGCCTAGGGAGCAGAAAGTGGTTGGGATAGGGGGTTGGGGGCAGAGAAAGAGGGGAGAGAGAGGGAACTGATATTGACACATAAAAGAAGCGTGTTTCTAATTTAAAATTGGTCTAATTACAATTATAAAAATTAAAAAAAGAATCTGAGTCCAGAGATGGGTTTTAGTTTCCATCCTTGATTTGTGTCTGAACTAGTTTAGTCAATGAAACTATAATTGAGTTTTAGGCTAGGAGGAAGAATGCTGAAAAAATAAGTGTGCTATATTTCCATCACATTTACAACATCATCATAAGCATCAGTTTTAACTAGATTGTGTCGACTAAACTACCCACTTAATCTAGAGCATTGCATAGCGATATTTTTTGCTTTTACAGAGATCACATTTTTACCTGCACAGTGGTGACAAGCAACCAAGCCCAGGGAGAGGTGATTTGATGATCTGAAGTTTCTGAGAGAGATGCTGTTAAGGTAAGTGTGGATTAGAAGCAAGACTGATCTACGTTCATATCCTAACTCTTGTCTTTGCTGTTCTACAACTTCAGGCAATTAGTGTTTGTCTTTAATTGTGTTTCCTGATCTGTGATTAGGGAGAACTGGAGTCTTTCTTCATGTATTAACCATCTCTCTATGTTAGGACTCCTAGTCACTCAACAGTGCTGAACTCATTCTTACCCACAGCTCCCTCCACTTCCTTCTCCCTTCCACAGAACACAAACAGTGCTAAGTATGCAGTAGTGATTCTGGAACCTTCTTTACTAACTGAATGACTAATCTCTCTCTTTTTGTATAGTCTTTTGCTTTAGTTTTTAATGGGTTGTCTGTAAGCATGTCGTGTGCCTTTTGCTTTCATGTAGTCAGAAATGTAAGAGTATTATTTTAAAATTTCATGACTAACTTCATTAGCATGAATTTATTTGATTGAAGAGACATACAATCATGCTGGGATCAGTTCAGGGTAAAGAGCTCCTGGAACCTAAGTTAAGAGGCTCAGTTGGGCTCCAGGACTCCAGACTTTCTCTGCTGGTCCTAAATACTAGGTCTCCAAGTCTTCTGTTTTGTGGTTTTTCTGTTTCTTTGACTCAATCAAGGAAGTATCACTAGCTGCTGTTTTTGACTAAACCTACCAAGAAAAGAACAGTTTCTGGCTATAGGAGACTGCTTCCAGAAGCTTTGCTCCCCATAATCCCGGAATGTGCTTACCCATGAGGCATGCCCACAGAGCTGTGAGCTCTGTTCCTCACAGTGGTCAACTCTTATCTGATGTTTGGAAAAATGTAGTTGGCAGCCAGGGGAAGGCTGTGCCCCTGGTCATTTTCTTTCCTTTCCTTTATCTAGGTTCTGAAAATAGCCAGTTATTTCCCAAAGGCTGCACAGAGAAGCTCATAAGCTTCCCTCTGGATTTTAATTCCTTCTTAGGAGCAGTCTTGACTCTCTGTCCACTCCATAGATGAGAACAGAGACTTGTTACTCTCTGGTGAGCTCTTAGCTGGCTCTGGATTTGACTGCCTTCCCTTGGGCCTGAGGTACTCACAGACTCTAAGCATCCTACCTCATGATCTCTCACAAGAGAAAGGGGGTGGGGCGGGACTACTAGATAGTCATGTAGCTATTGTAGGCTCTTATCATCACTTCTGCTAAAAACCAAAACCAAAACCAAAACCATTAATCACTGCTGGGGAGATAGCTCAGTGGATAAAGTTATTGCTTTGCAAACATGAGGACCTGAGTTTGATCTCCATAATTGATATAAAAAAGCTGGGAGTAGTGGTGCATCCTAGCACTGGGGCAAGAGGCAGGCAGATGGCTCCCTGGGGCTTGTGGCCAGCCAGCATTGTCTACTTGGTGAGCTCTGGGCTAGGGAGACCCTGTCTTAGTAAACAAAGTGCATGACACATAAGGAATGACACCAGAGGTTTGTCTCGAGTCTACATGAGCCTTCATACACATAGACACACATATAGACAGAATTTTTTTCCCACAGTCTCTTTTTCCCTCCCTCCATCCCTCCGTCCCTCCCTCCCTCTCAAGCCTTAATTAACATCTGCCCTATACCAAGAAGAAAACAACTTAAAATTAAAAGTTAAACTTTTTTTTCTTTTAGAGGCACTCATATTTATATATCCATCCCCTCATTCCCTCGATTTCCCATCCTCCCATGTTCCTCACCGACCCTCCCAACCCACCCGCCAACTCCTTCCCAGGGATAGTCAGACCTACGGGGGACCGTCAAAGTCCATCATTGTTTCATCCAAATATTTACAATTTAGAAAGAATTGTATGTGGTTATTTCATTTAAGCATCCCAGGATAATGAGAAGGCTAATTTAGGTTTCCCCACATATGCAAGAGGCACAGACATATTTCTCAACATTATATTTCTGTACAAGCATAGACTAGATTCCTGGAATGGAAACTGATGGTTGTGCATAGGGTGATGAATCCTGTTTTGGTTTTATCCTTAAGGAATTACTCTAGCCTATGTGCAATGGCATTGAGTAAACTCATCTGAAAAATATACTTTTTACAGATAATAAAAAGGGTATCATTTATCGTTTGCTTTTATTTTTATGTGGCACAAACACTTCTATATTTGAAAGGAATTTGTAGCCAATATACTTTGAAAATTATTTTTCCCTTTTCTCTGGATTTTTAGTATCTGTGACAGCAGAAAGATGATTTATGGGATGTGCACATACATACAGGGAGAGCCTTACAATCTCTTTAGTTTTAATTCTGATGACTGTGCCTGCCATGCGTGCTCGCTATCCCTAAGTGACACTCAGTCCTATGAGGCTATGGATGGACACAGAAAGAAGAGGTTCCAAAGATCAGAGGAGGTTTATAGGTGGGATGAAGGATACATAGGGATCTCAGGCTGATATGAGGATGTTGGGAACTCATAAAAATAGTGAAATTCAGGGGGAACTATCAAAGATGGATAGGGATAAAGAAAAATTAAGGCTTCGAGATGTCAAGGACCTACATCTATTAAGTATGAGCAATGGTGGTATGATAGGTGTCACCCTATGTCACACTTACCTAATCACATGGCAGACCATTTCCCTCATGGAAATGAACATAGAATGTTTATATGATCCTATAACCTAAATATTGGGTCTTCTGGCTAAGAATTCTAGAAAAAATTCTTTACCTATTCATTATCAGAATCCCATTCATGGATGAGACAATGAACCATTAATCTTTGGAGAGGTAAATGAATCACCAAAATTATATAGGTTCCCCATATATTTTCAATTTAGCATATGTGCTAGCAAGCTTGAATTCTGTTTTCCCTTAGAATTACGCACAATTAGTGGATAGTTTCAGACACAGTGTGACACTAATATCCATATATGAGTATATACCATGCTTGTCTTTTTGTGACTGGGTTACCTCATCAGGATAGTTTCTTCTAGTACCATCCATTTGCCTTCAAATTTCAAGATTCCATTTTTTTTTTTTTAGCTGAGTAATACTCCATTGTGTAAATGTACCACATTTTCTTTATCCATTCTTCAGTTGAGAGTCATCTAGGTTGCTTCTAGGTTCTGGCTATTACAAATAATGTTACAATGAACTTGATGGTTGAACAGATGTCCTTGTTGTATGAATGTACATCTTTTGGGTATATGCCTAGAGTGGAATTGCTGGATCGTGTGGTAGACTGATTACCATTTTCCTGAGGAATCTCCATACAGATTTACAAAGTGGCTGTACAAGTTTGCACCCCCACCTGCAGTGGAGAAGTGTTCCCCTTTCTTTACATCCTCTCCAGCATAACCTGTCATTGGTGTTTTTGATTTTAGCCATTCTGACAGGTATCTCAGAGTTGTTTTGATTTGCATTTCCCTGATGGAAGATGTTGAGCACTTTCTTAAGTGTCTATCAGCCATTTCAGATTCCTCCATTGAGAATTTTCTCTTTAGTTCTGTACTGCCGGGGTCCAGCCTGTATCAGTCCTATGCTACAGAGGCCATCTATTCCTGACTGATGTCTTTGGGGCTGTGATGGGAACCCTCCAAGCAGCCTTGGGTCTGACCCTGAGTGGAGGAGTGTGGATTGGGAAACTCCTAGCTACCCAGCAGTTAAGGACGAGACAGAGACATCTTGTCATCTCAGGAGGGCTCTCAGTCCATGCTGGAGTCCATGGTTTATTCAAGCATCCTCTTAAATAGCTTTCCAAAAGTAGGGGTACTGGTAGAAGGCATCTATTATCATGTATAGAGCTGACATCAAATATTTCTTTAATCCTAGAGACACCCCTAAAACTGAACATCCTCACTAGCCTCTCACTAGTTCCTAGGCATGTCCCACTAGCCCCCATGATGGGTGTTCATCCACCCAGGGGCTTAGATCTATTGTTACACAAACTAGGAACCGGTCCCCACCAAGGCCAGGCATCTGGAGATAATCAGCCGGTATCTGAAAGACAATGGGAGATTTGAGCTCCTGGAATTGAGCTTGAGGCCTGTATCTGAAATATTATAATCAATATTTGGGCCCCAACACTGTACCCCACTTTTTAATTGGATTATTTGGTGTTTTGGTGACTAGCTTATTGAGTTCATTATATATTTTGGAAATCAGCCCTCTGTCAGATGAGGGGTTGGTGAAGATCTTTTCCCATTCTGTGGGCTGCCATTTGTCTTGTTGACTATGTACTTTGCCTTACAGAAGCTTCTCAGTTTCAGGAGGTCCCATTTATTAATGTTGATCTCAGTGTCTGTGCTACTGGTGTAATGTTCAGGACGCAGTCTCCTGTATCAATTTGTTCAAGGGTACCTCCCACTTTCTCTTCTAAGAGGTTCAGTGTGGCTGGATTTATGTTGAGGTCTTTAATCCATTTGGACTTCAGTTTTGTGCATGGTGATAGATAGGGATCCATTTGCAGTCTTCTACATGCCTGCATCTTTTTATGCCAGCACTATTTCTTTTTTCCATTGTATAATTTTAGCTTCTTTGTCAAAAATCACGTGTTTGTAGGTGTGTGGGTTAATATCACGATTTTCAATTTGATTCCATTGGTCTACCTGTCTATTTTTATTTTGCTAATACCAAGCTGTTTTCAGGACTGTAGCTCTATAATAGAGCTTGAAGTCAGGGATAGTGATGCCCCTGGAAGTTCCTTTATTGTACAGGGTTGTTTTGGCTATCCTGGGTCTTTTGTTTTTCCATATAAAGTTGAGTATTGTTCTTTCAAGGTCTGTGAAGAGTTGTGCTGGGATTTTGATGGGGATTGCATTGAATCTGTAGATTGCTTTTGGCAAGATTATCATTTTTACTATGTTGATCCTACCTATCCAAGAGCATGGGAGATGTCTCCATTTTCTGGTATCTTCTTTAATTTCTTTCTTTAAAGACTCAAAGTTCTTGTTATACAGGTCTTTCACTTGTTTGGTTAGTGTTACCCCAAGATATTTCATATTGTTTGTGGCTATTGTAAAGGATGATGTTTCTCTGATTTCTTTCTCAGCCCATTTATCGTCTGTACATAGTAGGGCTATTGATTTTTTTGAGTTAATCTTGTATCCTGCCACTTTGCTGAAGGTGTTTATTAGCTGTAGGAGTTCCCTGGTAGAGTTTTTAGGGTCACTTATATAAACTATCATATCATCTGTAAATACTGAAAGTTTTACTTCTTCTTTACCAGTTTGTATCCCTTTGATCTCTTTTTGTTGTCTTATTGCTCTAGTTAAAACTTCAAGTACAGTATTAAAGAGGTATGGAGAGAGTGGACAGCCTTGTCTTGTTCCTGATTTTAGAGGAATTGGGTTGAGGCTCTCTCCATTTATTTTGATGTTGGCAGTTGGTTTGTTGTAAATTCCTTTTATTATGTTTAAGTATGTTCCTGTTATCCCTGATCTCTCCAAGACCTTTATCATGAAGGGGCGTTGGATATTCTCAAAGGCTTTTCCAGCATCTAGTGAGATGATCATGTGGTTTTTCTTTTTCAGTTTGTTTATATGGTGGATTACACTGATGGATTTTTTTATGTTGAACCATGCCTGCATCCCTGGGATGAAACCTACATGATCATGGTGGATGATTTTCTTGACTGACATACACATTTTCACTTACAGTTTGGAAGTTGATTTCTAAGACAAGGTTGATTGGATGAAACACAAACTGGGGGCTAAGTGGAATCATTACACAAGTTACTGATGATTTAAGACAGTTAGTGGCATCAAACTTGCTTTCTTTTTTTAAAATGTGTGCATATATTTAATGATTAAATTTTAGTATTTTTTTTCTCATTTTAAATTGTCTTTGGACATTTTATGCATTGTATTTTGACTATAACCACCCTTTCCCCTCATCCCTCCCAAATACTTCCCACCTTCCTTGGTGACTTAACTTTGTGTCCTATTTAAAAAAAAAATCAAGCACAGTTTGTGCTGCTCATAGATGCTTGGACATGCAGTCTTCACTGGAGGGTTTAACTCACTGAGGCTCTTCCTTTAAAGAACACAGACTCTCTCTTTCAGGTCCTCAGCCAGGGGTGGGATTTTGTGTCTGCCTCCCTTTTCCACACTGTTATTGTATTTGGCTCCAGCTTGCACAGGTCTTGTGTATGCTGTCTCAACTGCTGTGAATTTATAGGGTCAACTGCACTGCTGTGTCCAGAAAACCCTTGTGGGAGCATGATGTATCATTTTGTTTTCAGGTTGGGTGTCCTCTGTTGGACACGGTTAGAATGATGACATCTGCTTCTGAATCCAAGGCTGTATGTAGGCATCTTTTGAATAGATAAAAATTTAAGATCATTTAGTGTGGTAAGGCAAGGCCTTTATTATTGTCCTTCACATCTGATTACACTTTTCTCTATCAGTTGGGAAAATGAAAATGTTGAGAGTTAGTATGAGCCAATTAAAGGGTGAGGCATTACTATAGTCTTAAAAACACCTTGAATATGATGAAAAATACTCAGTTATAACAGGCTCACCTGATAAACTAAGTTTACACAAGGCACAGTTCATCTGTCTGAAGTGGGAATACTGAACTAAGATTCAGAAGCAACGGAAGAACTTGTATGGAATGAAGCAGCGTGCGAGCTTCCCACCTTCTTCTGAGGTTCAGTAGCTGGAGGATGTCATGAAAGAGAGTGGGGGGAGAACAGTTCTTTCTGCAATGACTCTCCTGCATCGACCTCTTTCCTACCTTACTGCATCCTGATCTGAAGGAGGAAGCTTCAGACTGCTGGGCTCATGAGAGCTAATGTCTCCTAAAGATGCAGAAAGAATAGTACTTACTGATAGGGATAGCACTGTTGAAGTATGCTTGTTTCACCAACTCTTTTTTTTTTCCCCAAGTATATTCATTTATTTTTGTGGCATGTTTACAGAAAGAATTAGCTACACAAACACACTGTAACCTTTCATTGAAACACACAGATCTGATGGCTTGGTAATACTTCATCATCTTTTCAGCTAATTAGAACTCTAAAGCACTGGTCTTTTCTTATATTTGCAAACAATTGCAAAGATGCTATGGGAATTAATTTAAGGAGCACGCCAATAAGAGATAATGGAGAGCATATTGATGATAATATACCTTAAAAATGAGGAAAAGGATGATATATTTGTCCTACTTTCACCAACTCTTTTATGTAGAGGAACTTAAGTTACAAAACTACACAAGAGGGAAATATTCCATTGAGGAAAACAGAATTGGAACAGCTTGAGTTCACACAGGTTCAAACCCTTGGAGCTGTGGAGACCTCTTTGCCCCATTACCTAGAACATGACACCCCATAACCCATAAACATCCCATTAGATACCCTGAGAGAGACTGCTTCCGCAGCTTGGCTGTACTCTTGTGAGGACTGGCACATTTTGTAATGTTAGTCTATGTAAGTGTACATGGAGTGGAATATCTCCTTTATGAACACATGGGATCCTTCCTGTGTGATGCAAAGCTGAGATAGGAAAAAGTCTCTAAAGTCTATTTTTTGTGATATTGTCCTTTTATATACCTTAGTGTTAATTCAGAACTCTACCACCACTGCCAAATACTGTAGAGAGAAATCTTAGGGACTTAGAGTTTCCATAAATATGGACCTCCAATCCCTTCTGAGTCCAAGAAGACTCATGGGAGGACTTTCTGATTTTTGGATGTTGTCCTCAGGATATCTGCCAGTTCCAGGGAGGCCAGGACACGGGAACAGAGCAGGATTTAGATCTAAGGGATTATGACTCAGAAGGCCCGTCCTTCCCCCTTTTCTCACTGGAGCAGCCCTGGCATGCTGAGGTGAACTGTGCATATAGGCAGATTCTCTGTTCATTCTCCTGGGACAGGTCTGGGTATTATCCTTCTGCACTGGACTCTGAGCCACTCCACCACTCTCAGATGGAATCCCCAAGACTATTGAGCAGAGTGTTTATCAGTCTCTGAAGCAGTCATAGAGTTCTGGGCTCTTCTGACATGATCAAAGCATATTATGAAGAGGTACTAAGAGAAGGATCAGTGACCACCAGGAAGACCTGCAGCTGATGAGGGTGAGAAGACCTGGAATTCCTGGGCACTCAAGTCTAGATCACACCTCTATTTAAGTCTCCAAGGTAAGAACCAAAGGGAAGGGATCTTCCTGGAAGTGGACTAAAAGATAGGGGCCTCCCAGAACTACACATTAGGTGCTTAGAAAAATCTTTTAAGTCAAAGCAAGCATAATACTTAACCCTTGGAAACATCTCCAGTCTTTTAACTAGACACGGCACTTTATTATCATTCAACAGAGCCAGGCTAGGCAAGAGTTTATAGTAAAGAAGGAGACAGACAAACCCTTGGCCTTTTGGCACTTGCATTGTATTCCAGAGAAACATGCATATCAGCAGGTCAGAGAATTCTGCATCAAAGAAGGGGCCTAATTAAGGATTAAAGCAGGCTTTCCTAAGACGATAATTAGGTTACAGCAAGGGGATTGCAAAAGGATTTTCCAGAAGATAGGGCTGTCTCAGTGCCAGGAAATAGCATGGGTAGTTCTCAGGCATAAAAGATCATGGGCAGTTGACAAATATTTGTCCCCACTGGAAGGCAGTAAGCAGAGTGAGGAACAGTGAGAACTGCAGTTGGTTATGGGGATGTATCTGGATAGGGGGGTCTCAGGTGGGAGGCTGTCTTAATGTGAATACTGAACTCAAATCTCTGCCCTCCTGCATGTTTAAGGTACACAGCTTGCTTCTGACTAGGGGCATAAGGAGATATTTAGTGTTAGGGCCCTAGAGAAAAGGTTGGCTCTGTCTACTCTCATTTGGCACTGAGGTGCAGCTGTCCAGTCCTGAGTACCCTTTTCACTGTCACAAAGTATTCAGAGATGGCTTGGAGAGATGAAATGGAGATGGAATTTCCAGAAAAATAGCTCTGCATGTGGTCAGGGATAGGGAAGAGGAAGAAAGATTCTATAGTGCAACTTACCTGCCTAAATCTAAAAGGGAGTTTCCTCATCAGGGCAGCAGTGCAGAGACTTGCATCAGTGCAAGAGTAGCAGCAGCCATGCAGAATTGTGGGCACAAAAGCGCTCATTTTTTTTTTTTTTTTGAGACAGGGTTTCTCTGTGTAGCTTTGGAGCCTACCTGGCACTCGCTCTGGAGACCAGGCTGGCCTCAAACTCACAGAGATCCGCCTGCCTCTGCCTCCCAAGAGCTGGGATTAAAGGCATGAGCCACCAACGCCCCGCCTGTAACCTGCATAAGCTTTGGAAGTTATTTGATTAGAAGCAGGGGATGAAGCAGACAAATCTCCATTAATTATAACGCTCAAAGTCATAGACAAAGTTATCTAGACTTTGCCCTCACATTGTAGGTTTTTCCTTTTGATTCAGTTCTGTGACTGGCCCCTCCAGATCTTATGTCCCACTAAGGAAGCAATCTTCTTGTCAAGAGACAATGCTGGGTAAAGATTGTGTACTATAGGACCTGATCTACTACCCACAAGAGAACACATGGCATGCTCGTGGAGACAACTGAAGGGACCCTCTGCAGAGGCGCAGGCAGGGTTGATAGGATGATGAAGTATCCGGACAAACAGTGAGCATGGCTACTTAGCCAGCTGTAGTTAGCAGAACACAGAGGGACCACTTTTCAAGGGTTGGGGCTTTTGGTAGAAGAAAAAGACATCCTGAACACCCTGGTGGGGAAGGAATGTGAGAACAAGTCTCTGGTTTCTATTTTTATCCCTCTACCTCTTCCTCATGATGGCAGGGCCCAGTTAGAAACAAGGGGATCTGGATGACCCCAGAAAGGTCACCTTCTGGATGCACCAGGCAGGGACCCGGTGGGGCAAATAGAGGCTGGCCAGCCCATAGGGACAGGGAGCTGAGACAGACTCACCCCAGCTGTGGCCCTGCCCAACTCTGTTCAGTGAATTCAGAGGCCAGTTGTGATGCACCCTTGTTTCCCAGCCCAGTGGTAGATTTATCCTTTATTTTTATATGCATTGCCAACACTAGGTCTATTTAGCAGTCTCTGTGGAGCTTGGCCGTGAGCCCACATTATGGAGAGAAGTACTAAGCCACAAGAAGCTTACATGGCAGCAGCTGTTTTCCTGTCACCACTGCTCCCTGGGATAGACAGCTCCAAGCTCTTTGAGAGTTGATGAACATACTCTTAATTTTGCACACTGGCATCAAATGAATGGAAGAGCCACTTCTCTAGGCTACTGCTTTAAAAAATTGTTGCAAAGTGATGCTAGTTGTATTTCAACAAGAAAAGCTTAATAATCCCAGATTAAGCTTTAATTCACCCCGGAGTCTTGAAAGTCTGACCTGGTATCCCAGCTCCAGTGAATTTTCATTGAGGAGTGGTTATGATGAAGAATCATCCTGTTTCTAGCTGAGCCCTGCCAGTTGTCTCCATGAGCATGCCACATGTTCTCACATGGGTAGTAGATCAGATCCTATCAGTGCACAGTCTTTACGCAGTAATGCTCTTGACAAACAGATCGCTTCCTTAGTGGGACACGAGAAGATCATTCTAATATGATCCCCAAACCACTTTATAGTATACCTAGGGAGATAAATCACCTCAGGGCAATTCATTTATTGATGTAAAATATCACTGATTGAGGATTATACTATAAAAATCATCCATTTACTCAAACACATATATTTAATTATGCTTCTTAAGTTCACATGGGGACTTTAATGTAACATGAAATTCAATATAGTTTGAAATGTCACAGTTTCTTCTAAAAGTTGTGTGTCATTGTATATTCAATGATGTTTATTATATGTTCCAAGAATACTATTTTTTTCCTTTCCAGGGGAAAATGTCTTGCTGCATTTGGGGACACGAATGAGATTTATTTATAAATAGCAATGCCCACTTTTAATAATGTATGCTCAGTACCCAGCTCTTTCTGGCTCACTGGCATCCCAGGCCTGGAGTCCTGGCACATCTGGCTCTCCATCCCCTTTGGCTCCATGTACCTGGTGGCTGTGGTGGGGAACATCACCATTTTAGTGGTGGTAAGGGTAGAACGCAGCCTGCACCAGCCCATGTACTTCTTTCTGTGCATGCTGGCTGTCATTGACCTGGTACTGTCTACTTCCACTATGCCCAAACTTCTGGCAATCTTCTGGTTTGGTGCTGGCAACATTGGTCTGGATGCATGCTTGTGGCAAATGTTTCTCATTCATTGCTTTGCTACTGTTGAGTCGGGCATCTTCCTTGCCATGGCTTTTGACCGATATGTAGCCATCTGCAACCCACTGCGTCACAGCATGGTGCTCACCCAGGCAGTGGTGGGTCGTTTGGGGCTGGCTGCCCTCCTCCGAGGAGTTCTTTACATTGGACCCCTACCACTTATGATCCGCCTGCGACTGCCTCTTTATAAAACCCAAGTCATCTCTCACTCCTACTGTGAGCACATGGCTGTGGTTGCCTTGACCTGTGGTGACAGCAGAGTCAACAATGTCTATGGGTTGAGCATTGGTTTTCTGGTGTTGATCCTGGATTCAATGGCTATTGCTGCCTCCTATGTAATGATTTTCAGGGCCGTGTTGGGTCTGGCTACTCATGAGGCCAGGCTTAAAACCCTGGGCACATGCGGCTCTCATATCTGTGCCATTCTGATTTTCTATGTTCCCATTGCTGTTTCTTCCCTCATTCACCGGTTTGGTCACCATGTGCCTCCACCAATCCACACACTACTGGCCAACTTCTACCTCCTCATTCCTCCCATCCTTAATCCTGTTGTCTACGCTGTTCGTACCAAGCAGATTCGAGAGAGGCTTCTTCAGATCCTAAAGACAGGAACCAAGATCAAGTGACTGCTGCTCCCTCTTCTCTCTCAAATAAGTCCCTGGAGAAGAAAGCATTCAAATATGCATGGCTGCTTTCCAAATGGGGAACCCAATCTAAGGTGTTGGGCTAGCATTTATAGTCCCAAATGAACAGCAAGGAGGAGTGCACAATTCTGAAGCCTCTGAAGGTGGAAGATATTTATCTTTTTATGATTGGAGGATGTTTGAATTGCAAAGAAGGTAAATCAACAATAATATTGACACCAGCAGCAATAAATAGCACTTTAGAAACCCCACACTTTCCATACAATTCTTATAAATACTCTCTGATCTTATGAGGTATTATTGCTCACATTTTATTTTAAGGAAATAGGAAAAAATTGCTTTATAATCCATATACAAAATGACTTTATCTCAGTGTTTGGCTGAAATTTGCAACACACTTTGGGGTCATTACTAACCCTTTGTATTCAGATTGCTTTCTAGACATCCTTTTATAAGTGTATTTGAAAAACTTGCTCATTTCAGTCACTGTAGCTACAAAAAAGGTCTCCCTAGTTAATTGTTGGCAACTGAAATGCTGTTAAGACAAATCTTAATAATAGATAGAGCATGATGTTTTAAAAGACCGAACTGTATATTCAATTGGGTGCAGACACCACTTATGACAGAGAACATGGGTTGAAAAAAGCTATTGGTTTATTTAGTCATTTAGTAAGAAAATGACTGTATTTGCCAGTTGCCTTTGTGGCTTTTGCTCTGGACCTGAAGCATATGAGGCTAAGGAAGAGAAACTGTCCCTTCTTACACTCTCACCCTGAGCCCTGATTCATCTGTAGGATTTCTGCACAAGAGGGATCAGTTTAAAATAAAGTTGCAATTTATAGACACATTGGTTCTAAACTTCTAGGTCTTATTAGATTGCTACTTAGAAAAACGGCTGTGTTGGCTAGTGTTTTTGTCAACTTGACAAAAGCTAGAGTCATTTAAGAAGACCACCAGATTGGCCTGTCAGCAAGCCCATGGGACATTATTTATTTATTCATTGTTTTTCAAGACAGGGTTTCTCTGTGGCTTTGGAGGTTGTCTTGGAACTAGCTCTTGTAGACAAGGCTGGTCTCGAACTCACAGAGATCCTTCTGCCTCTGCCTCCTGAGTGCTGGGATTAAAGCATGCGCCACCACCGCCCAGCTAGGGACATTATTTTTAAATTAATGACTGATGTGGGAGGACCAGCCCTTTGTGAGTGGTTGCTATCCCTGGGAAGGTTGTCCTGAATTGTATAAGAAAGCAGGGTAGTAAGCAGCTTTCCTCCATGGCCCCTCTATAGGTTTCTGCCTCTAGGTTACTAACCTGAAAATATATTTTAAAAGTCTCTAAGTCAATAAAAAATCTCCAGTGGAGTGTCACTATGTCAACATCACTCCAGGGTAGGCTCTGTTCCTAAGAGTAGAAAAGTAGACTACGTGTGTGTGTGTGTGTGTGTGTGTGTGTGTGTGTGTGTGTGCGCGCGCGCGTGTGCACATGTGTGTTCACATTCTGTTTTGTTTTGTTGTGGAATGTTTTTTGTTTGTTTGTTTTGAGTTTTTCTTTTTGTATTGTGATTTTGAGAGAGAGAGGAGAGAGGAAGTAGGAGAAGAGAGGAGAGGAGAGAGAGAGGGAGAGGAAGAGAGAGAGGGAGAGAGAGAGAGAGGGAGAGAGAGAGAGGGAGAGGGAGAGGAGAGCATGGTGGAAGTTGTGTACACTTTGGAGTTTTGTACACTGTGAAGACATGTCTTTGCCAAGGTGTTGAATGGCTCTTTTTTTTGCTGAATGTTCAATAGCTAGGCAGAAAGGGGTTAGGCAGGACTTCTGGGCAGAGAGAGAGGAAAAGAAAATGAATAGAGGTGCATGAGAGATGCCAGAGGACATGGAGAGGAAACAGAAGGTACAAAATGGAAGAGAAGTACAAAGCCATGAGGCAAAACGTAGATTACTATAAATGGGCTAATTTAAGTTATAAGAGCTAGTGGGACAAGACTAAGCTACAGGCTGAGAATCAATAATTAATAATAAGTCTCTGTGTCATTTTTTGTGTGTGTGTGTGTGTGAGCTGGCCATCTAAAGGAAAGTCTGACTACATTTGGTGCCCAACAGCTGGCCATGTATATTCATATAAGGTCTAAGAAAGCTGAAAAAGAAAGGTCAGAATGTGGAGTCAAATGTGACTTCCTGGGTAGGCTTGGTAGTATAGAGAGATGCTGTCACCAGCTGCGACCTGTGGGATGGAACCAGCTGCCAGCACCATGATCTGAGCTGAGCCACTTGGTGATTTACATAGCACTTTAAGATAGTTTAACTTTTGTCTCACTTGGTCAGATCATGCTTCAGGTGATCAGTAAAGACAGATCCAGATGGAAGAGACCCCTAAACAGATTACAGTGTGCTTAAAAAATGCATTAAAAAAGAAAAGAAAATGGGTACAGACAATCATAAAATACTAGTCTATAAATAATAAGATAAAGTCTTTAAGAGAGAATAAAATAATACAAAAAGGATAAGCCATGTAAAGATGAAAATACACAGAGAGTTTGGATCGCATATGGTGATGGGGGATGTCCATCCATATGTTGTGAATATATGTTTCTCTTATTGGTTGATGAATAAAGTTTTTTTTGGCCAATGGACAGGCGAGACAGATCCAAGCAGGAAGTACAGATGGGGTGAGCAGACTAGGAGAATTTTGGAAAGAGGAATGCAGTGAGTGAGTTGTGAGGAGACACCAGAAGGTAGGACGTCCGGTCATTCTCCAGTAAGCCAAGACCACCTGGAGATACAGAGATTAATAGAAATAGGTTAATAATTAAGAGAGAGCTAGCCAATAAGAAGCCTGAGTCATTGGCCAAAGTTTATAATTAATATAAGCATCTGTGCATTTATTTGGGACTAAACAGAAGTGGGACTGGGTGGGACAGAAACTTCTGTCTACAATATTTCTTATTAACTTTAAATTTTTTGATTGCTGATGAGTGAACAATGGCTCCTGAGAGACATGAGAGAGAAGAGGGACTGATGAATTAAACCAGCAGAGAGACTTTAGGAATGCCTTAACTTGAAAATGGAATTCAAAAAATGTATTGCTTTGGGGAAGAGGTTATACTTTTGTTTTCATAGGAAATGAAAGGCTGTAGATCCATTCAAGATAAAAGAGAATCAGGCTTAATCAGGGGAGACCTCCTGAAAAATCTTGACTGCATATATAAAGAAATAACCTGAAAACAAAACAAAACAAAACCCTTCACAAGACAGGTGATGTATATTTTACCTGCTCAAACATAAAATAAAAGATCATCTTTGACTGGCTTGTGTAGAACACACAGTCCATACTTGTGTTAATGCAGATATGTGTGTTCCTTTGAAAGTTTGTGTGTTTTCAGAGCAAGGGGACCAGATACCAATGAAAATGGGAGGGCAGGCGATCCAACATCTCAAAGTTCCTCTGTTGCAATTTCTTCAGAGTTCTGCATCCAGAACAGCATCAAGGCTGCTGGCTGAGATTGTCCAGCCTCACAGACTATTCTAGCCAGGACTGTAGATAAACCTTGCACTTTTCCATTGCACAGAGACTAGAAAACAAATGTTATGGCTAGTATCCTCAGGACTTGACTGTATTTCAATTTTCTCAGGTTCTATAAAGATGCAGTCACCCACAGACAACAGAAAGTAGTCTAGAGAATATAATGCCCACATTCCCAAGTGGTGGGGTGGGTGGCTTTTGTTTGTTAGGTGGGTTATGGATGTTTGTAATCATTTAGGAAGGTTGGTTACAAATTGTTACTGGTCATGGTCAGAGAGAAAGCTAACAAAGGAGATTAGATTCAGGAATCTATTTCTGAAGGGAAAAAGGGGGTTATATTATAGAAATGATGGGACAAAAGGATGGATTGTTGAGTCTACTTTTAAACAATCACTAGTGTCAAATATTTTACATTGGTACAGATTTATGTATATTGATATAAATTTAAGGTTATATTTGTTATGTTGTATATATGTTTCTATTCTTGTTTAAGGAATTGTACCTATGCACCTCATTTAAAAATGTTTAGTTTTAGTTCTTGAAGATTATTTAGGATAATAAAGAAATACAAGTAAATAGTTAGTATCAGTAACAATCAAACTTATAGTCATGCTGGGTATGTTTTAAAGATCATAAAGAGATATAGTTTAGATAGATAGGTGATTTTCAAATACTTCAAAGACCTACAGAATATGGCATTTAAAATATTTTAATAACACAGACTTTTTATGACAGTGAGACATATATGCTCCTGGCAGTATCAATTTACTTCATAAAAGAATGGTAGGCATTGAAGAACCTCCGTATCAAGTTTGCTTTCTTTGTGTCAAAAGCTAGCCATTTGGTCAAGAAACTGCCCTAGCCTCTTCTGCTGACAGTATGGAATCCAAATGGACAAGCAGGACACGAAAGAAGACAACTGCCAAACTTTGCCAAGACAAGGTAGAACAATTCTTCAAAATTACTGCTTCACAGAAAAGTCTGACAGATATTTTAGGCCCATGGCTGAAGATGGATGCCCCCATTTGCGGAGGAACTTTGGGGTGACTGTTCAGGTAGCCAGATATCTCTGTCATTTCTTAGGTTTGGAAGTTGTTTGTTCTGAACTTCCTCTTTACTTAAGTAATATTTTATCTTTCCTGGGTCTCTGATGGAGTTGAAGATGAGATAGCTATAGTTACAGTTTTCTTTGTTACCAAATTCAGAAAAAAAAACTTATAAAAGAGATGTAAAATGTATAAGACATAAAACCTTAAGTTGTTTATCTCAGAACATGTTTTAATATATTTTTACTTTGGCAATACAAGTTAAGATGAAAAACCGTTTAGATGTAAAACTTTGGACTCAGGAAGATAAGATAGATAATACAGTACTTTCTCCAAATTTGCCAAATGCATATGGACTAGACATTGTGAATGTAATTCTTACTTGAAAATTGTTCTTATAACATATAGTTTTACTTTGTTAAAATTAAAACCTTCCCTTTTTATTTGGACATTACCTGATAATTGTTCTTATTGTATATAGTTTTACTGTGTTAGAATGAAAACTTTTCCTTTTTATTTAGACAAAAAGGGGGACATGTTTGTGGAATAATCTTTTTGTACACTGTGAAGATGTGTCTTTGCCAAGGTGTCTTCTGATTGGTTTAGTAAAGAACTGAATGGCAAATGGCTAGTCAGGAAGAGGTTAGGTGGGACTTCCAGGCAGAGAGAGAGAGGAAGAAGAGATGAATTTAGGTACCGGAGAGACCCCAGAGAACACGGAGAGGAGACAGGAGGTGCAAGATGGAAGAGAGGTAAAAAGCCATGAGGCAAAACAGATTAATGTAAATGGGTTAATTTAAGTTATAAGAGCTAGTGGGACAAGTCTACACTATAGGCTGATCTTTCATAATTAATTGTAAGTCTCCATGTCATTTTCTTGTGAGCTGACTATCCAAAGGAAAGTCCAACTACAGAAGCGAATGGAGTTGGGGGAGGCAGAAGAACATATTGTATATAAATATTCTTAAAGAACAAGAAAAAATAAAAAGAATATTTAAAATGATCCACTTAGATCAGAGGTTCTCAAACTTCCTAATGTTGTGACCCTTTAAAATCAGTTCCTCATGTCACGCTGACCCCCAACCATCAGATTATTTTTGTTGCTACTGTTATGAATTGTAATGTAGATATCTGTGTTTTCTGATCTTCAATGGTGACCCTGTGAAAGATTAGTCAACTCACAAGGGGGTTGCAACCCACAGGCTGAGAACTACTGATTTAGATTAACATAGAAATCATGGGTCGGTCAGCACCAGCACCAGTTTTTATTGCTTAAATGAGATAAGAAATAAATAGGAGGTTGAAGCCAATCTGAACAATACCATTCAAGACACACACCATCAGCAATGTGACTGTAAAGGCTAAGGTACATTTGAACACTCAAAGTTGAATGAAAACATAAACAGAAGAAGAAATATTTGGATCTAAGAAAAAATGAGCATTTATTTTAAAAAGGATATAGTGTCAAATCAATTAAGCAATAAGCAGCCAACCCCCCTATTACATCTAGGAAAGAAAAACATCTACACACCTGCACAGACAGTAGAGAGGAAATCTGTTCTGTGTTGATGTTGTTTTTGCTGTTTTCTGCATCAGTAGAAACAATTACAGCTCATTGAAGGACTTCTTGGGTGAAGCACTAATTACAGACATTGTAAAGGACATATAGTCCTGGTGGCTTGTTTTTTAAAATGTCACAGAGTGTTCCTAAAAAGATTTGGTCTTTGATTCACTGTAAACTAGTCCCTATTCTTAGGTGGTAATTAGTTTGCAGGGAGTGTGTGTGTGTGTGTGTGTGTGTGTGTGTGTGTGTGTGTGTGTGTGTGTGTATGTGTGATGTTTCAAGCTAACTATTCAGTATAAGAATTAATAAAAACCAAACCCACCTAAAAATATTCAGCCTTCAAGAACTTAATAGTAAATGCCATCTCTTGACTGACACTTTATCTTTTTGTTTGTATGTTTGTTTTGTTTTTTGAAACAGGCCTTTTCTGTGTAACTCCTTCAGTTACTGATCTCAAAACTACAGGAATAAGATGTCTGATTAATGTTTTAAACAAATAAGTGCTCAGAAGGAACTCATGTCTACAATAATGAATCAGCAAATGCACAGTTCCAAAAGGGGATTCAAAAAACAAATAATAAGCCGGGAAGTGGTGGTGCACGCCTTTAATCCCAGCACTCGGGAGGCAGAGGCAGGTGGATCTCTGTGAGTTCAAGACCAGCCTGGTCTACAAGAACTAGTTCCAGGACAGCCTCCAAAGCCACAGAGAAACCCTGTTTCGAAAAACCAAAAACCAAACCAAAACAAAACAAAAAACAAAACAAAACAAAACAAATGATAATCTAGCAAAGCAGAAAACCAATTAAAATTACAGGAATCAGCAAACATCTCTCAATAACAATCTCAAATGTAAATGGCCTCAACTCACTAATGGAAAGGGATAGACTAGTTGATTGGTTTAAAAACCACTAGCATACTATCTATTGTCTTCAAGAAACACACCTCACTGGCCAAGGCACCCCACAGGTTAAAGTCCAAGTTTCAACTAAATGGAATCTGAAAACAAACTGATGTAGTTATTTTTATATCTCATAAAGTAGATAACACCAAAATTGTAAGAGTTAAAAAAGCCACTATGTATTAATAAAGGGAAAATACATTAAGGAGATACAACAATTACAATATATACATTGAACATTGGGGCCCTCAATTTCATAAAATGCTAATCATCACAATATGTCACCTAGGTGCTTTCAAGAGCCAATTCTCACTGACACTGAAACCAACAAAGGAACTTCAGAATTAAATTATATCATAGGTTAAATGGAATTAAGAGTTATCTATAGACTATTCTATAACAGAATACCTTGGAATCATGAACTAAATAACCCCTTATCAGGGTATTTAATTATAGCAACATTAAATGAAACTAAGATAGGTATCTGTGTGGTGCCACACGGTCTGCCAAGGGGGTAAATGCATGACTGATCTTCTGGGGAGAGTTGGAGAGAGAGTGAAGAATAAATCCTCAAAGTGTTCCTGACTATAGTGTGGGTACTTCCATTATTACTATTAATAGTATTTCAGTCTTCATTTGTTGAAAAACCATGAAATGGATGTTATAAAATTGAATGAAATTGTATACTATAAGTATGGCATATGGGGCTACCCTACTCTACATAGTGAGTTCTAGGCTACCTGGAGCTAATGGTAAGATTATATCTTAAAAAATATCAAACAAATGGCAAATAAAAATCAATGAGCTACAATATAAGCAGGTACAAAAATACTCTATTCAAATTTGATTATTTTTCATTCAGATTTGAATAGAGAAAAACCTATTAGAAGTAAAAAGTGAAAACAGATAAATTTGGAAAATAAAATTAAACATAGTTGAAGTTTGTTCATGTTTATTGGTTAACTTTTAACTAATGGACTGCCCCCATTTTAACCAATGGAAATCTTAAGAAAGGAGAATGTGGGGAGCTGGGAGTCACAGCTTTGGTAAAGGTCAATGATCTTGAATAGTTGCTGTGTCTCTATCAGAGCATGGATCTCAAGAAACTTATTAAACTGATACAGCTCCAAGGAGACTTATTCTGCTTTTTAAAAGGTTCTCCATTTTCTTTTCCCTTTCCTTCTTTATATATATATAAAGACTGATATATATATATATCAGTCATACAAAATAAGTGTTCGATTATCACATTTTCATACATATTCTAATGTATTTTCTACAATAAAGAGACAGTTTAATGAATTTCACTGACTTTTTTATTAGGTGATATTGATGGCCCAAAATAAAATTCCTTCCTTGGAAAATATTGTGAATTTCTAGAGAAAATTAGGTCAAGCACAAAGGGCTGTGGGTTAAAACTGTGGTTATGGAGATCAGTATTTACTGTATGCATGTGTAAATGCACACACAGCATACCCATATACACCAGCCTGACCCTTCCTTGAAGCCAAGGTTTCCCAAAACACTCCTTGCCTTAGTGCATCTGTACTCTTGCTCACTAGGTCTTACCAACAGGGCTTCTAGGTTGCAGACTTTGTAAACACTTGAAGATTCTCACTGCTGTATAAATAAAATGCATGCACTTGTCTCAATCACTGCTGGATTTCCTGTTACAGTTTCTTGAGCTGTCTAACATATGCCTTAAGACATTTTAGGTATAAAAATGTATGCAAACATGTTACATCTATTTGAGTTACATAATATAGACACATATGTCACCTTATTGATTGGTGTATATCCTAGGGGCTGAGGCCACATCCTGATGCTTGCAGCAATGATTTTTAAAAGGAGTGGTTTAGAACAGTGCTTCTCAAATGTTGATGTATATGCAAATCACTTGGGAGGTCTGGTTAAAACTCAGTGATTACCAATGATTACCAGGGTTTGGAGGTGTAAGGTACCCCCCGCCTTTTTTTCTTTTTTACATTTTAACAAGCTCCCAGGTGAGCATGCTTTGTGCAGCAAAGAGTTACAAAACCCTAGTAAATCCTTACATTAAACTGAAGTTAAATCTTCAACACTCAAAGATTCTATTTTTAACAAATATTATCTTTGTTGGTGACCATAATGGTATGTATTTCTGAAGAATAAGACTTAACTTAGACAATATGGTAAACCCTGCACATGTAGTTAAGTAATTTTTTTAAAGTAGTGTAGTAAAATATTATGGTTTCTAATTTATTAGTGAGGAAATTTAGGTAGAGAGATTTTAAATGACCTGGCTTGAGGATAATCAATCCTCTTGTTTAAATGACATGTTGGTAGGTTTTATTTTCCAAACATTCATGGATGATATATCAATCTACTGTGTTTGGAAGATGGAGAACACCTAGTAAATCAATCCTTACAAAATTGTTTATTTTGTGTTTTTTGAGAAAAGATCTCATATATCTCATGCTAGTTTTGAACTCTCAGTATAGCTAAGGAAACCTTGAATTTCTGACCCTGGTCTTCAGGTACTAAGTGACTGGATTACAGGCATGGATGTTTATGTGGTTCCGGGAACTGAAACTATCATGGAAACACTATAAGAAAACATAAAGAAAATCCTTCAGGATATGTGATAGGTCGGGTTTTAGTTGGGGGTGGGGGTGGTAGGGGAGGACGGGAGGGACAAGGGAACTGGGATTGTCAGGTAAAACAATCTTGTTTCTAATTCAAATAAAAAAAGGGAAAATCCTTCAGGACTTTGAAATGTACAGTACATTTCAGACAAGACTCCAAAGGAAACAGAAAGCAAAACCTGACAAATGGGTTTCCAAGAAACCTGAAGATTTTGCAAGGCAGAGGAATCAGTAAATGAAGTGATAAGACAACACACAGCTGGAGAAAGTATCATCAAACTTTGATAATACGTTGATACCCAGAGTATATAAGGAACTGCAAAATCTCAAATAGTAAAACAAAACAGACCTAGGTAGACATTTCTCAAAAGAAGACCTACAAATGTCCGATGAGTACATGGAAGAAATGCTCCACAGTAGTAATTATCATGGAAGTTTAAATACAAACCTCAACCAGCTATTAGTTCTCCTACAACTAAAGATAACAAGTGCTGGTGAGGTTGTGGAGAAAAGGGAACACTTGTACAGTGTTGATGGGAATGCAAGTTAGTAAAGCGACCATGTAAGAAAGCAGGTGTTTCTTCAAAATACAAAAAGGAGAACCCTTCCATTACCCGGAAAGCTCTCTTTTGAGTATATGTTTAAAGGAAATGGAATTAATGTGTTGAAGAGGCATGGTTATTGCAGCACTATACACAATGGCTGAGAAACAATTTAAGTGTCCATTAGATGATGAATGGATGAAAAAAAGTCATATATGTGCACAATATTTAACTACTCAGCCGTAAACATGTTGAAGTCTCCTCATTATGCTAAATAAAACAAGTCATGGAGACCAAGAAAACCTCTATGCTCTCACTCATATGTGAAATCTAAATGTTTTGGTCTCATAAAAATCAGAGAGGTAGAGATTGAAGAGAGTATGGGGGAGGGAGGGAGACTTTGATCTATACTACTAGGTTATAGTTATGAGAAAAGTGTCCTGTGTTCTATTGTATAGTAGGATAGCCACAAATAAAAGGAATATTGTCGAAAATGGATGGAACTAGAAGAAACCGTCCCGAGTGAGGCAACCCTGTCACAAAAAGACAAACATGGTATGTACTCACTCATATATAGACTTTAGACCTAGAGAAAAGATGTAGCAGCCTACAGTCCACACCTCCAGAGAAGCTAGGAAACAAGGAGGACCCTAAGAAAGACATACATGGTCCCACAGAGAAGGGAAAAAGGAAAAGATCTCCTGAGCTAATTGGGAGCATGGGGAGAGGGGAGAGGGACTTAGAAGAAAGAGAAGGGGAGAAGAGGAGGAGAGAGGAGGACAAGAGAGAGCAGGAAGATCGAGTCAGGGGAAGAATAAAGGAGAGCAAGAAAAGAGATACCATAATAGAGGGAGTCTTATAGGTGTAAAGAGAAATCTGGCACTAGGAAATGTCCAAAATATACAAGGTTGACCCCAACTAACAATCTAAGCAATAATTGAGAGGCTACCTTAAAAGCCCTTCTCTGGTAATGAGATTGATGACTACCTTATATGTCATCCTAGAGCCTTCATCCAGTAGCTGATGGAAGCAGAAGCAGACACCCACAGCTAAACACTGAGCTGAACCCTGGAACCCAGCTGCAGAGATGGTGGAGTGATGAGCAAAGGGGTCAAGACCAGACTGGAGAAACCCACAGAAACAGCTGACCTGAACAAGTGGGAGCTCATGGACCCCAGACTGATAGCTGGGAAACCAGCATAGGAGTGATGCAGACCGCCTGAATGAGGATGTCAGTTTGGAGGTCTGGTTAATCTATGGGGCCTTTGGTAGTGGATCAGTATTTATCCCTAGTACAAAAGTGAACTTTGGGAACCGGAACCCATTCCACATAGAGGGATACTCTTTCAGCCTAGACACACAGGGGAGGGTCTAGGCCCTGTTCCAAATGATATGACAGACTTTGAAGATCCCCATGGAAGGCCTCACCCTCCATAGGAAGCAGAAAGGGGATGGGATGGGGATTGGTGGGGGGCAGGAGAGGAAGGAAGGGTGAGGAAACTGGGATTGACATATAAATGAAGCTTGTTTCTAATTTAAACAAAAAATGAAAATAGAAAACAACAAAAAAAGAATATTGTCAATTTCAAACACCTATAAGGAAGTATTTGGAAGATAGAACAAATACTTGAAGACATATATATTTAACTTGATTTAAACATTATGTAATGATGAATACATCTATTAATATATTACATATTACTGTAATATATAATTTTTAAGGTTGTATATGTTAGCTAAAGTAAACAATAAAATAATATAAAAGAAAATAAAGTTGTGCTGTATATTCTCAATTATGGTCAAGAAAAAGTATCACTACATAAATTATTTCTATCTGATGTATGATTATTTGCTGTGGAGTTAGGGATATGCTCATGTAGAAAAAAATGAGGTCCAACAGGAAGGGCAGATTACACAAAGGAACAGACACTGGAATAAGTGGCTGTTGTAGTAAGAATAATCTCATTGACAAAAGGACACTACACAAAAATATATTTTAAAAAACGAAAGAACTTAGACATAATATATTGAGATTATTAACCAGAAAACCCAAGAACCCCCATAAATCCAAAAACTTTGTTTCTCATTGGCAAAATCTAGGCAAGCTTTTCTTCCATCCCAACGTGAATGAACCCCAGTACAATTTCAGGGCAAACTGTGGCAAGAGATCATCACTGAGACTAACAATAGCTTTAGAGGCAGATGACTGGGGTCCAAAGAAGGATGGACTCATAAGTGAGTGATGTGGTAGGAAGCGAATAAGTGTGTGTGTGTGTGTGTGTGAGAGAGAGAGAGAGAGAGAGAGAGAGAGAGAGAGAGAGAGAGAGAGGGAGAGGGAGAGGGAGAGGGAGAGGGAGAGGTGAAAGAGGCAGAGAGATTCAGAGAGAGACAGAGGCAGAGACAGAGAGATACACACAGTGAAACAGAGACAGAGACAGACAGACAGAGAGAACACAAATAAAAATAAAATGAAAGTTTGAGATGAAGAAAGCTGTGGTCAGTGTCAGTGTCGTCTGAAGAAAGGTTAGAGTTCCTAAAGAGATAAGGTTAGAACAGCCCAAGCAGTGGCACATCACTTCTTAAGGGATGTTTTCCCAAGCAGCTGGAAAATCCCTATGGGATCATGTTGGGTGTAGACATCCACAGAGGTCTGAGTAATCTTCATAAATATGTTGTGTGTTATTCTCAGGGAAGACAGAAGCACAAGGATCCAGAACTGGAGCACTCAGATGAACACAGGTAGGAAAAGTCTGATTTTGTTGTCTCCTACATAGGTAAATTGCATACAAGACACTTTATGTGTATTTAAAAAAATCAATCCCCAGAGAATTGAATAGGGGAGAGGATTAAGACAGAAGAGAGTAGTGTAGGGTCATGCTACAATGAAATGCTAAAGGGGAACTAAGATATGAGACATAAAAGCTTTTATTAGGAATAAAAAAGCATACAGAGGGGAAGAAAATAGTGCATGGAGAAGTTGAAACAAAGATGAGATTGAGGAATAGACAAACGTTTAAACTGAGATATGGAACAAAGAGCTTTGAATTCCTAAGGAAGACTGCAAAGAAGAAAAGATGTAGAATAAGGATAGGAATGACAGAGGGCAGCACACGGTAAAAACAGTAAAGGGAGGGAAATATGAACCAATATTTGCATATAGTAGTGGCTCAGCTGGCCCTGAGGACTTAATCAAAGGCTACCAAAGACTCTTAAAGAACTGCCCAAGAAAAACAGCCCAGGGGCTGTTCCAGCTGATCAATATGGAGACCATCAGAATTCCCTGGAAGGAGGGACCAATAGGCCCTGAGAAGTGAAGGGCTGCTGTGTAATATGTGAAGTCTCACAAAACTCCACGCTCAGAATACAGCCAGAGGACTAGACAGGCACTATAAAGTGCTTGCTTAGAGGTGACCATCTATTTGGAAAGAAGCCAGTAATCTGGTTACAAGGCAGCATGGCTTTGTAAATGGATATGGGTTCTACCTTTCAAGGATTCCAAGAGATCACAATCTGAAAATTAGCTCATTTGTAATCATGAACCCCATGTAGCAATTACTCATCCCCCAACAGAAATGGGGCAGAAGGAGCAGGGAGACTACCTGCTTTTGTGGCCTTGATTCCTCCCACGCTTAGTTTACAGACCTGATCTTTAGATTCTCTCTCTCTCTCTCTCTCTCTCTCTCTCTCTCTCTCTTTCTCTCTCTCCTCTCTGTTTCTTTCTCTCTCTGTTTCCCTCTCTCTCTGTTTCTTTCTCTATCTCAAATATGTATGTGAGAAAACTCCACTATTCCTTACCTCAAAAGTATCCCATTTATTTTCTGTGGCCTTGAGAAGAGATTCTTTCCCTTGGTTGACAGTTTTCAATTCATATAAAAAAGATAATGGAGGTTTATGATGGTTTTCAAGAATCCTTGAGAGAGCCTAATATTTTTTTTTTTTTTAGTTTTTTTTTCTTAGTTTTTTCTTGGTTCAAATTAGGAACAAGTTTGCTTCACATGTCAATCCCTTCTCCCTCTCCCTCCCTTCCCAACCCTCCCCCAACCCCACCTGCCCCCCCACCCCATCCACCCTCCACTCCCCAGATAGGGTAGGGCCCTTGACAGGGGCTCCCCAAAGTCTGCCACATCATCCTGGGCCAGGCCTAGGCCCTCCCCCATGTGTCCAGGCCAATAGTGCATCCCTTCATGTGGGATGGGGAGAGCCTAATATTTAATAACCTATTTTCACCCATTAATTGTTTTCTTCCTTCACTGAATATATTAAAATGCTTGTATATTCCCCATGTATGCTCTATGAAGTGATGATGAATAATAAAGTATTTTATCCTTTATTGTGTTTAACTTTTAATAGTTTCAGAAAAGTATGAGTATATACCTTTCTGAAAGTACTTATACAATATTTAATTAACTACATTCATTTCTAAGAAGAGATTCCAGCATGTGAAAGCAGCATAGTAAAGATTTTCAAACTACTGCTAGTGTACTTGGACAGGTAAAGAGAAACCAATGTGGGAAGACATTATAAGCAAATTAGAAAAGGCATTTTCTAGAAACTTTGTATCAGGAAGTATTTAAATGAAATCTAAGGATGCAAATTTGGCTGGCCTGAAGGGACAAAATGGAAGAATCTAACTGTTGCAAGTTACTAAAGATGTAAATATAGATTAAATATTGTATCATGTACTTTGAGGGCTCTGATAATGGAATTTATGATTCTCTTCTAAGTACATTGGAAGCTCTTAAAGAGAATTTTGTTTGTGATTGATTGATAAGTCATGTTTCTAGAAAAAAATAGTTCATTCTAACTTTAGAATGAAAAAAATGTGCTGGAAGAGGTGTAGATGTGGGAAAAATGACAGAAAATGACATAAGAGAGCTACACTATTTATTAGTAAGAGAACCTGAAAATAAAATTTGCGTAAATTTTTATGTATCTTATTCTTTGTTCTTTCCTTCCTTAAAATTAGGTTTATAAAAACTGTATATTTTTGACATTTGTGAGAATTAAATATTAATGACGTATATGTAATGAACAAGTGTATCCACAATATCATGACATATAGTTCATTATAAACACAGTGTGTTAGGGCATAGTGAGATACACACACACACACACACACACACACACACACACACACACACACACACACACACGTGTAAAGAGAAGGGAAGTCATTACATTTTTCTAGGAAGCTGTAGTGCAAAGTAGAGCAAAAGTTACCTAGGCACTATTTGTTAACCCAATCTTTTTTCTTTTTCTTGGCATGCATTTATAAAGCCGTTTACTATCTCAAATGAAACTATCTTTTCATTATAGGAGCTGTGAGCTAAGTGGGAGAGACAAGCTTCATCAAGTGGTGAGATCACCAAGATGAATTCAAATACTTCACATAAAAGCCACCATAGTTTCATTCTGACAGGCATCCCAGGGATGCCAGACAAGAACCCATGGATGGCTTTTCCCCTGGGATTTCTCTACACACTCACCCTCCTGGGAAATGGCACCATCTTAGCAGTTGTCAAGGTGGAGCAGAGCCTCCATGAGCCTATGTACTTCCTCTGCATCTTGGCTCTGACTGATGTTAGTCTCTCCATGTCCACTCTGCCCTCTATGCTCAGCATCTTCTGGTTCAATGTTCCTGAGATCCCCCTTGATGCATGTGTGACACAGATGTTCTTCATCCACGGATTTGGAGTAGTAGAATCTGGAGTCCTAGTGTCCATGGCCTTCGACAGACTTGTGGCCATCCGAGATCCTCTGCGTTATGTTTCTATCCTCACTCACGGCCTTATTGGAAAGATTGTACTAGTTGTCTTTGCCCGGGCAGTCTGTGTGGTCTTCCCGGTGCCATTTCTTATAAAGAGGCTGCCCTTCTGTCGTTCCAATGTCTTATCTCATTCATATTGTCTTCACCAAGATGCAATGAGGTTAGCCTGTGCGAGTACCCATGTCAACAGCCTCTATGGCCTCATTGTCGTCATCCTCACATTAGGGTTTGATGCCCTCATCATTCTCTTTTCCTACATACTCATCCTGAAGACAGTGCTGGGCATTGCCTCCAGATCCGAGAGGCTCAAAGCCCTCAACACCTGCCTTTCCCACATCTGTGCTGTGCTTCTCTTTTATATTCCTCTCATCGGTGCCACCATGATCCACAGATTTGGGAAACATTTATCACCAATCATGCACATGCTCATGGCCAATATCTACCTTCTCCTTCCCCCTGTGCTAAACCCTGTTGTCTACAGTGTGAAGACCAAGCAGATACGTAGAAGGATCATCCAAGTGTTTCAGGGGAGAAAGAACAGGGCCTAGTGGGGTGGAGACACAATCCAGATACAGAGTAAGTAGTCAGGGGAAAAACCATGAGTTTCACATTTAGCAGTTATGGTGAAATCAGTTTTTCATATCCATTAAAATACAAGGTCAAGAAAGGTTTATGCAGATAAAATATGGTAATTCTTGTTCTGTATTATATTTTGGAATATAGGCATTTGATATGTGGTATCATAAAATCCAATTTAATTGAGTAACATAATTTTTCTTATTTACAAGTAGAGATGAACATAAGCTATGACAAATTGTTTAGCTACATAATATACACATTTATTCTTATAATGTTAAGAATTACTTTAATTGTGTAGTTGCCCATCAGTTGTCTGTATTCTTGAAAGTAACCTCTATTAAACTAAATGATTCTCCAACTAATTAAAATATTTTATTTACTTATAAATTAAATAATAATTACATCAATGAAGATCCAATAAGTCCTATAGTAATTCTGAAGAAATGGGTTTGCAAAATACTCTTTTATCCTGGGACCAGCTCCCAAGAAAGGGCTAGACATTTCCAAGAGGTCAATCCTAAACACATATGAGCAAATAATCTTAGCACCCTGTATTTGCAAACTTATGCACACATATATGAAATAATTACAATTAAAAAATAAGAGACTATGAATTTGAGAATGAGTGGGAGGGACACAGGAGGAATTAGAGGAAGGAGAGGAAGAAGGAGAATGATGTAAATACAGTGTTCACATATGAAATCCCCCCAAAAACAAATAAAGTAAATAAAATTTTAGAATACTTTTAAATAGAGAAAAGAAAACTGTTAGATGATCAAAGTACATTTGTCTATGTCTAGGTGCCTATAGAGTGAAGGGAGTCTATGATGTAACTAAGTCAGATATATGTGGTATCACTTCTTTTTTTTTTCTCCATACTGGATGATCCATGGTCTTTGTATGGCATAAGCAAAAAATCTCAATGGAAGTGTTTTTATTGTCTAAGAATTTCATACATGCATATAATATGTTTTGAAGGAAATCTACACTTCATCCTCTCTTTTAGAATCTTCCCTATACCCATTACCACTTTTCCCTCCCAATTTCATGTGGTCATTTTTTAAAACCTCTGAATCCATTTAATATTATTAGTATGTACATTAGTGTAGGGACATATCCTGGAGCATGCATATCCTACTAGGGGTTGCATCCTGAAGAAAACCAACTCTCTCTCCATCTCATTGCTACCAGATTGCCAAAAGTTCTCAAATTAGGGAGAAAGGGACTTTATAAGCTCCTCTTCTATCCATGCTTGGATTTTGCTAGTTTGATCTTGTGAAGTTCTTATGCATCCAGTCACAACAACTTCGAGTTGTATGCAATAGTCCTGTCATGTCTGGAAAACACTGTTTTGAGTAATTCATCCAATACTTTTGGCTCTTATAGGCTTTCTGTCACTTCTGAAATAATCCATAAATCTTGAGGGGAAGAGGAATATGCGTATGTCTCATTTAGGGCCAACCACTCTGTAATTCTTGCTCTCTGCACACTAATCAGTTGTGAGTTTCTGTGTTAATCACCACCTACTGCAAAAAGAAACTTCTTTGTTGAGGGTTGAGAGAGGCATTAATCTATTGGTATAAAGATAAGTACATATTCACCTAGCAGAATAATAATAATTTGTCCTTCCCTAGAGTTTTGAACTATTCAGCCACTGGTTATTGGACTATTTAATAGTACTAGAAATGAGTTCTGTTTTGTGGAGCAGGTCTTCTAATCAGAAAGTGGTTTGTTACTCCTATAACATTTGTGCCACTATTGCACCCAGTGGCTCTATCTCACCAGGTCAGTTAGGTCAGTTAGGTCAGTTGTTATTACAGGCTGTTGATTACTGTTCTCCAAGAGTAGTGTGCAAAGCACCTCCCAACACCATGAAAGCTAGCCAGTGGGGACAAAGCTTCCGGGTCAGTACCAGCTGATTTCTGTGTCCTATAATTAAAGTGTGCAGTATCTTTGTCAATAGGGTCTTACTATCAAATTTTGGAGGGTAACCAAAAACAAGGGCATTACTTTGTAATGTTAACGATATCTGTGGGACTCCAACAACTCAAAAGAGAGGCAAGCACTAGTTGGCACAGGCGTTTAGTTTGATAGTCTATGGTGTCTGGGAAAAGGCATCCCTCCTTCAATTCATTATAAGGTAATTCCATTTAAACTATTTTTATATCAATATGTATTTTATGAAGTTTCTAAAGTAGTAGGTTTCTCTGTGGATTTTTCAAGGGTCTTCAATGCTAGTTGTTCCTTCTTAGCCCCTTCCTCTATCTTGCCTTCTTATTCCCCACCCCCTTAACTTGTCCAGCTCAATTATTATTCTTTCTCCCTTAATACCATTTATGATGTATCTCTGTCCTCCTTTTAAATCACTTTCATGGACCTTTACTTGTTTCCTGATATCTATGGGTATTCCAGTTTAAAACACACAAATCTAAAGGTTCAATACTAAGATACACATGAGAGAGAACAGGTAGCATTTATATTTCTCAGTCCGTACTATCTCAGTCAGTATAATGCTCTATCTGGTTATATGCAAATTTTGTAATTTATTTTTCTTTATAGCTGAATGAATTTCCATCATATGTATGTATCACATTTTCATTCACCAATTGGTGGACATCTAGGCTATTCCATTTCCTGGCTCTTGTGAATAGACTAACAGTGAACAGAGATACTGAGCAAGTATCTCTAGTATGAGGTAGAATTATTTGGGTATATGTCCAGGAGTTGTATAGCTATATCATATGGAAGATCTGTTCACAGCATTTTGAGGGACCTCCACACTGATATCCATAGTAACTGTTATAGTTTGTACTCCTACCAACAGTAAACAAGTGTTCTATTTCCTCCACATCCAAGAGAACATTTGCTATCGTTTATTATTATTTTTTTTTATAAATCTTAGCCCTTCTCCCTAGGGTATGATGAAATCTCAAAGCAGTTTATTTTGAATTCCTCTGATGGCTAAAGACATTGCACTTGTAGAATCCAGGCAGCTGTAAAGCAACCATTGGTGGGGAGGAGGAAGAAACACATGAACATAAAGAGACAACTTAACCATTTCTATTCCTTTTTTTGAGACTTCTGTTTTGTTCCATGCTTCATTTTTAAATTGAGTTGTTTTCTTGTGTGGTTTAGGGTTTTGAGTTCTTTAGATAGCAAAGATTTTTTTTTATTATTATTCGGCAGGCTGCCTCTTCATGCAGTTGATTGTGTCCTTTGCAGTACAGAAGCTTTTAGCTTTGTGATGTCCCATTTGTCAATTGTTGGTCTTAATGTCTGCACTACTGGAACCCTATTCAGAAAGTTCTTAAATGTGCCTATGTTTAAAAGAATGTATTAGCTTTTGTGTCTATAAGTTGAAAAGTGTTCTCTACCTTTTCCTCTAACAGATTCAGGGTATCTGAATTTATGTTGGGGTCCTTGACCCATTTGGAATTGAGCTTTGTACAGGGTGAGAGATAGCTTCATCCCTCTCCATGACACTGTTAAGTTTGACTGTCATATCATTAATATTTTCTCTTGTGTGTACTTTGGGCTCTTTGTGTGTGGGCTCATGTGTGGATCCTCAATTCTACACCATCAATTGATACATCTGTTTTTATCCCAGTACTTTGCCATGTTTTATAACCGTGGCTTGTAGTATAACTTGAAGTCAGGAATGGTGATGCCTCCAGCAGTGCTTTATGGTTCAGGATTGTTTTGGCTATCCTTGGTCTTGTGTTTCCAGATGAATTTTAATTATTGTTTCAATCTCTTGAAAAATAGCATTGGAATTGCAATGAATATGTAGGTTGCTTTTGATAGGCTGGCTATCTTCACAATGAGGGACAAGGAGTTAGACAGATTCCCTGGAAGGTAGACAGGTAGGGAGAGGGGCAATGACTAGGTAATAAATGTGGTGAATTTCCAACATGGCCAGCTTCCTCCTTACCATCAAGATTTGAGACAAAAGCCTGGCAGCTTTAAACAAAGGCTTTGTAGGCTCTTGTCTCCAATTGGCAAGACCCCTGCTGATGGATTGACTTGACAGGTTCAAGGCTGGACCAGGACATGCCATACAATAGGTGTGGGCCAGTAGATCATCCTATCTTCAAACTGACCAACCAGATGTTAGGAGAGAAAAACTTTTCAGAACTTAAAAAACCCAGCCCTTGAGAAAAGACTGGATGTTTTGGCTTCAGGAGGCTGCTGCTTTTTTTTTTTTTTTTATCTCTGTGTGTCGTGTGTGTGTGTGTGTGTGTGTGTGTGTGTGTGTGTGTGTGTGTGTGTTTCCTCATCCCAAATAAATACCTGTTCGAGATTTCTCCACTGTTGCATGCTACAAGCAAGTTTTTCCTGCATTTTAAATCTTTAATTGTCAGAGCAATGAACCCAATCAAGATCCCTAGACTGTATCTACAGTATTAATTCTAGAAATCTATGAGCATTGGAGTCTCTCCATCTTCTGATTTCAAAAATATCAACTACTCACCCCTTACCATTGGTATGCACCATACCTGGGAAGCACACTAGAGCTATTCCTGTGGTTGGGGACTCAGGTGAGCCCATGCCTGAGGGCATGAGAGCAGAAGAATTGACCCTGCACTCCTTGTCTACCATGTGGTGGCATGGGTAAGGGAAGTATACCCTCCCCTCTCACCCATTACCACCTGCGGCAGGTAAGAGAGCTGGCCCTGGAGTCATAAGAGTAGGAGAGCTAGCCCTTACCCTCACTTGCTGCAGTGAATGAGAAAGTAGCCTCTGCTTCCTTTGTGGGCAGCACTCTAGAGCTAACCCTGTTATTGGGAGGCAGGTGAGCCCACCCTGAGGGTGTGAGAGCAGGAGAGCTGACCCCACAAACTGCCCCCTCATGCCCTCCACAGCAATTGGGAAAGAGGGCCCTGAACCTTGCCTGGGCAAGACAGTAGAACTGGCCTTGTTGATATGAGTGAGGGGGACCCAGATCTGAGGACCCAAGAGCAGGTGAACTGGCCCCACTCCTTGCCAGTGGGCTATATTTGGTGAGCTAGTCTAGGCAATGCTGGAGAGCTCATCCTGGTAGTGACGATGAGGGAAAGCTAGTGACTTGACCAACCCAGGCTGATCTACACAGGATCAGAAGCAGGGCTCTGAGTTGGCCCACCTCAGCATCCACTGCATCTATGAACTGTTGGAGCATGTGAAGGAAACAAACCTATAGATCCAAAACAGCAGGATATCCTTGACACAGGACAACAGGATATCCAAGAAAAGCCCCAGTGAGAACCCATTACCAGTTGTGTAGCAGAAACCAGAGGCCTCGAACCAGACCAATGACTCATGGCAATGGCAATGAACACTTACAAGTAAAGATGAGAGATGTATGGACTAAAGAGTAAACTGTGTGACTCACTGGGCCACACTACAGTTTCCATGATAAGATTCTTCTTCTTCTTCTTCTTCTTCTTCTTCTTCTTCTTCTTCTTCTTCTTCTTCTTCTTCTTCTTCTTCTTCTTCTTCTTCTTCTTCTTCTCCTTCTCCTTCCTCCTCCTCTCCTCCTCCTCCCTCCTTCTCCTCCTCCTTCTTCTTCTTCTTCTTCTTCTTCTTCTTCTTCTTCTTCTTCTTCTTCTTCTTCTTCTTCTTTTTCTTCTCCTCCTCCTCCTCCTCTTCCTCCTCCTCCTCCTTTGTGCTCTGTTTTGTTTAATTTGATTTTGGTTTTTCTTTTAAATTTGGGTTTTTTTTTTTTTGCGGGGGTTGCAAGGGCAGAGGGCAGATGCAAGGGGATAGGGAGGTAAATGGGATCAGAACACATGATGTGAAATTCACAAAAAATCAACACAAGTAAAAATTGTACTATCTTATTTTTCACACATTTATTCAACTGTGCATGCTAGGCAAAGTGCTCCACCTCTGAGCTATGTGCTCAGACTGTCACATAACACTTCTTTGATTTTGAGATAGGATCTCACTGGGTAGCTCTGGATAGCCTATGTGCTATCTGGTCTACACAGTGAACTCACAGAGATCTATTCAAAGAGAGCTTTACAATGTCATGAGAAATACTTAATGGATAGAGGCCACCATGAATCTCTAGGAGGAACCAGGGAACACTGATGTGGATTTGAGAGATCAGTTATACTACTAGTCTGAACAGTTGTTAAACAATGCTAGATGCACCATTGATTAGACTCTAACGTTGGATTCTCTGACTTCCTAGCTCTATGACTTCTGTCACACATCATCTACAACATGCAGACATCATGGTGGCAGCAAAACCAGAGGGTTGAGAATACAATGAGAAAACACCTTGAAAAGAATCTCTCTGGGTGCCTGGCACGTACAGGCTTTCCATCGAACCCTTTTGTTTTCTTTTGGGATGAACTCACTATTATCAGACTGGTGTTTAGGTATCCCCTGTGACCTGAAGAAACAAAGCCTGTTAAGGCACTAGGCATCTGATTCATCCTGAGGTCTGGGAGGCTCCAGATGGAACACAGAAAAAAGCCAGTACTCTGGAGGAATTATAGTGTTTAGCTGCTGGGCAGAGGCCAAGGGATGCTGGGTCTCCAGGGAAAAGACAGGATGATAGAGTAACAGGGAGGAGGGATCCCTGTGGGAGGTCTTTGAAAAGGACAATACTCATCCTGACACTCTGTTGTTTTCCTTGGTCTCCTGTGGTGCTCACTGCTTCTGGGAAGGGCCCAGAATAAACCTTGTTTTTTTTGGGGGGGTGAAAATATGTGTATCACCATACATAGATAATTAGAGAAAGTTACAGTAAACAAAACTCTGGCATGCAGGCAACTGAAACAGGAAGTTGGACTGACACAGTCTCTAGGGCATGGGCACCCTAGAAAGGAGGATTCAAGTCCTCTGCCAAAGTGCAGAGGGTGGCCAGGTTTGGAAGGTACTGTTAACATCAAAGGATTCTGCTGGAAGTATGGGAGATCGGAGGATATGGGAGAGTGAACTGGAATATAAAAAGTACTTGTGTTTAAAACAGAAAGAAGAAGGGAGAAGTCCAACTCTGGGATAATAGAGAGACAGTTTTAAGACACAGGAGCTATATGAGAAGACTATAGGCTGAGTATCAGTGTGTTTGCATGGTGGGGAGAGGCACACAGGGTTACCATTGGCAGCAGGGTGCATTAAGATGAGACACGCAGTTCACTTTCACCTTCAATGAAATTTAGAATCTTAAAAAAATCAAGGATGCAGTTACTGATGCTAAAAGGAGTCACAAGCATGGCAACAGATCTTGGATGGAACCCATTTTTTTCACAAGAAAATAAACTTCATAATAGGTGGAGTTAGGTAAAAATTTTAAAGAAAAATGACTGAATCAAATGCTTGCTCTTGAAAGAGGCTTGTAACAGATGCAACCTCCTGTGAGTATTGATTAATAGGAAAAGTAAGCAACTTTAGAAGGTCATAGAAAGTGTGGTGAGGTGAGGTTGTCAGGACTGGAGAGAGGAAGGGTGGGCAGGGCATAAGCATACCATGCCCTCGGCAAAAAGGTGGGTTTCTGTCAGGTGGCCAGAAGAGAAGGATGAATGGGGCAGTGGAATTCTGGATCTTTGGGGGTTCTCCTCAGATCCATAGGTAGTGATGCTGAGCCCTGAATTTGTGGCATCTAAGGTAGATATAGCAGCCAGAGTATCCTGAGTTGTTTTCCCTCATTCAACCACTGTTTTGTTTTGACTGCTTTCGTCAGTTCTCACCTGTTCTTTTACTGAGGTTGTCTTACCCCTGACTACCCACACAGCAAGGTTCCTATGACCCACCATGTGGAGCTTACCATGACCTTCGGCCTCTGTCATTATACAACTTTTTCCCCCTTTGTGGTTTGTTGTTTCTAAGTTTCATAATCTGCACTGAGATTTCACACATTTGGTTTTCCCGATAATTCCTGAAGACTCTGCTCAAAGTGGCTGCAGGCACCTGGGTGTCAGGTCAGTTAGTCTTAACTGTTCAGGATTGACACTGAAATGGCAAGTGTATGGCATACAGTTAGGATGGAAAATCAGGTGAATGTTTTTCTAGTGCTTAAATAACAGAAAATGTTTTCTGTGGCACATGGGATTCTGAGAAGAGATGCTCACCAGTCTGATCTATACAATTACTCAGGGAGGGACCAGACACACAGAAGAGAAATGAAAGGGGATAACTGAGACATTATCCAAGGGTAGGAATATGTCAGCTTAGCCTGGAAGCCCATTATTGACTAGAGGACACAGGATTTAGTGGCTAGTAAGCCTGGTCTCAGAGTCTGTCAAATAAGAACTCTTGGTTTGAAGATCCCTGGAAACTTAAGGAATTAGTTCCTTGGTTATATTTGTCTATTATTAAGTGAACACAAGTCATGCAATTGATGTGGTAACCTACTAGGTGGGGGCTTTAGCAATGCAATATTTAGATAAGGGATTCGAAGAAAGAGGTTAATTGGTCCTAATGTAGTATTGCCCATATTTGGGATCTTGAGTCTAGTTCTGGGCTAAGCTACCTGTTCATTTCCCCTGGATGTGGAATATTGTTGAGAGTAATAGGATAAATAGTGAAAGTACAGATTTAACTGCCGTGACGATTCTTGTCATATCCACTTCCAAACCATCCTTTCATCTCTGGAAGAACTTTTATACAGCAGCAGCAGCAGCACCATCACCACCAAATAACAGTTCTTAGACTTTGTTATCAGAAATGAGTTGTAATGATTCCACTAGAGTGACATGAAAACAATTAAACAGCCTCCACAGAACTGCAGCAAATTACAGTTTATTAGAACCTCGCTGTGTCTATCCCTGTAGGAAATGCCTTCCAGTGGCAGACCAAGGGGGTGAGCAAACTTTCAGGCAATGCATGCTTAAACAAATGGTCTCTGAGTTACATTACCCATTTAAGTATGCTGTTTAGAGCAATTTATAGGATTAACCCATACAGTCTTTTTTGAGCACCCGAGTATCAAGCATCCTGGTAAACACCAAACATCTTTCAAAATAGGGACAACTGCAGTGGTAGCTCATTGAAGGACAAGGAGGAAATCTTCAGGAATACTTGTTTTTCTAATGGAGTTTTTGATTGTTACTTTGCCTTGAATTCAGTCATACTCATTTAAGTATGCTATTTGGAGTAATCTGCACATATTGGATTAAGCAGGATAAGCAATGTTGGTTTTTACTTTGTATACTTTACTGGACATCTATTGTTCAAACCAGCATAATAAGCACTGTGCCTAGCTTTTCATTTAAGTTCAAAATACCTCTTTGATATGGGGATGCTTATTTCTCTCTTACCAATGTACAAGTTAAGGGTTGGAAGGTTTACGTGATTTGATCAAGGTAAAATGGCTAGCAAGTGACAAACTAGGGTTTACATTCTATGCAATATGATTTTAGAGCCACTGCTATTAGCCACTGTTTTTCTATCTCTAAATGACATAACTTTTTTTTTGTTCAAATTTACTTTTATTGAGGATTGTTTCATGGAGTGTATGCTAGATCATTATTATTTATTTCTATATGAGTCTTAGGATCAATTTCTGTAGATTCTACATTTTGATAGTGACAGCATTTTAATGTCAGTTTGAGGGTCATTGCTATCTTATTTTTTAATTTTTAATTTTTATTTTTCCTCCATTTTTTATTTAAATTAGAAACAAGATTGTTTAGATTGTTTTACATGTCAATCCCAGTTCCCTCTCCCTCCCCTCCTCCTCTGCCCCCCACCAACTAACACTCCACCTAAACCATATCCTTTCTGCTCCCCAGGGAGGGTGAGGCCTTCCATAGGGGGTCTTCAGAGTCTGTAAATGACATAACTTTAATAACATATTTTGCATGAGACAACAGAAGGGATTTTGAGTTTTGCTTCTTGAAGATCCTTCAGCATTCCCAGGTCTGAGTGATATCACCAAACCAAAGGGGGCCTTGTGTGATGTGTTCTTAGAGTATTGTGGGTCTGTACACACATTCAAGTACCATATAAAATCACAGAAAATGAGCAAGTTAGAGGGAAGAGAAGTAAAGGGTTACAGCACAGGAATGTGATGGTAGTGTTGATCCTTTGTTTTAGGACATCTGGGAAAGTTATTCCATATCCAGTCACCGAACAATATCTGAATGAGGGCAAAGGCAAACACTGCCAAGGTTGGAGCTCAGATCCTAAACAGACAGAGCGGTAAAACTATCAAGGCAAATCTATAATACTTTTTTTGGGTGAGTATCCATAATTCTTTTCTTGACTTTAATGCTGTGTTAAATACACTGCTGGAAGTCAGTGCTGGGAAAACATATTTGGGAACTTCAAATTGACTATATGTTGTTACAGGATATTGGATGAAGTAACTTTTCCTTTAAGTTTTACATGGATATTTGTTATATTCTACCAATGTAGAATTTCACTCATTATAAATACTGTTTCTCATCTTAGTGTTACCATATGTTTTGTTTGAAACATTCTTTATTTCACAAGGATAATGTTTTCTTGGTCTCTGTAGTGCCTTGGTAGTCTATCATGAAAATAGGTAAACCATATTGAAGAAGCAGAAAAATTATATGAAGGTTCATCCACACTGCTCCCCTAGGCTGCTGATCTCTTTATTTTACTTTACATGTAGACTGTGTCAGTTGAATGAAATTGGAAACAGCAGAGTAGCTTTATCTTCTAGTCCTTTCTGACCCCTTGGCTGATCCAGATTATGAAGGCCCTTAGCCCAGCTAATACAGATGCTAATTGGCAGAGCTGAGGCTGTGCACTTTGTTCCACAGGCTAGGATTATACAAAGTTACAAATAAATAATACATGCTTGACTGTATATCATAAACCATAGGTAGACTATTGGAATCATTAATTTGAAATCATTAAGGTTAAACATGAATTATTTCATGAATTCTTGAATTAAAAATGAACATGTGATACTTACATAGGAATAAGTATGTAAGTAGGGAGAGGGAGGTGGGAGGGGGGAGGAGGGAGAGGGAAGGGAGAGGGAAGGGAGAGTAAGAGTGAGAGAAGAGACAGAGACAAAGAGAACATTGCTATAAGGGAAAAAACTGAAGAGTTGATCCTTGAGATGTGAATAGAAATTGGCAAAGCACAGAATCCGTATAGAATGGAAGGTTACTTTTTAAATATGTTAATTATTGTAGCTCATGAAAATACCACCAAGAAGAAAATACTCCAACAATTTATGAGCATCTCACACACACACAAGAATCAATTTTATAAAAATATTAGTTCTCTTACAGTACCTTATAGGTTAACAGTCTGACAAGTGATGCTGGCTACATCCTACAACCACACAATGGAATCTCCTGCTACCTTCTTCCTTGTGGGCATTCCAGGTTTGCAGTCTTCTTATCTCGGGCTGGCCATCTCATTGAGTTCCATGTACAGCATAGCTCTCTTAGGAAACACCCTCATCATTATTGTGATCTGCATAGATTCCACTCTACAAGAGCCCATGTACTTCTTTCTATGTGTTTTGGCTGCTGTGGACATTGTTATGGCTTCTTCTGTGGTACCTAAGATGGTGAGCATCTTCAGCTCAGGAGACAGCTCCATCAGCTTTAATGCCTGCTTCACTCAGATGTACTTTATCCACGCAGCCACAGCTGTGGAGACAGGGCTGCTACTGGCCATGGCTTTTGATCGCTATGTGGCCATCTGCAAGCCCCTACATTATATGAGAATTCTCACCCCTCATGTGATGCTGGGGATTAATATAACTATCACCATTAGAGCTGTTATTTTCATGACTCCGTTGAGTTGGATGTTGAGTCATTTGCCTTTCTGTGGCTCCAATGTAGTTCCACATTCCTATTGTGAACACATGGCTGTGGCCAAGTTAACATGTGCTGACCCCATGCCCACCAGTCTCTACAGTTTGATTTTTTCCTCCATCATTGTGGGTTCAGATGTGGCCTTCATTTCTGCCTCTTATACTTTGATCCTCAGGGCAGTATTTGGTCTGTCCTCAAAGAATGCACAGAGGAAGGCATTAAGCACATGTGGCTCTCATGTAGGGGTCATGGCACTGTACTATCTCCCTGGTATGGCATCCATCTATGTAGCTTGGCTAGGGCAGGACAAAGTTCCTCTGCACACCCAGGTGTTGTTAGCTGACTTGTACCTGATTATCCCACCCACCCTAAACCCTATCATTTATGGTATTAGGACCAAGCAGATCCGGGAGCGGATATGGAGTCTGCTGATACATTGCTTCTTTCACCAGTCCACTCAAGGTTCATGAACATACCTCTCATACCTCGAGCTCCAGCCCACTGCAAGTTAACTTTGAGATCTATGGACATGGACTGGTTTACAGGTGTAGAGTGTCCTTGAAGAACACTTCTACTTCTCATTGGAGTTTAACAGAAGTGATTATATTTTCTGGTGTATTGATTTGGAATGCTATCAGATCGTAATTTGAGACTGCTTCCTGAACATAACACCAGTAGCATAGACACTGAGATCAACAACTAATAAATGGGACCTCCTGAAACTGAGAAGCTTCTGTAAGTCAAAGGACACAGTGAGCAAGACAGAACAGCAGCCCACAGACTGGGAAAAGATATTCACCAACTCCACATCTGATAGAGGGCTGATCTCCAAAATACACAAAGAACTCAAGAAGCTAGTCTCCAAAACACCAAACAATCCAATTAAAAAGTGGGGTACAGAACTAAATAGAAAGGGGTCATGACCCACAGGTTGAGAACCACTGCTCTAATGGGTGTTATTTTGTTTTTTAAAAAATCTCTATTCCAATCTAACCTGAGTCCCTCTGCTGATGAAAGTTAGTCTGTCACCTTTTCCCTTACTAGAATTTTCTTGTTCCTCCCCTTGTATGACATTGTGGTAGAAACTAGATCTTGTTCTCTGGCTCAGCAATGAATCCATTTTATTTGATTCCTGTGTTTATTCCTGGAGCACAAACCTCCTCCACTTAAAACAGATTTTATTTTATTTTATGTAAACTTAAGGTCAATGGTGTTGGCCCATTTCTAATGAATGGATTGGACAAAGAAATCTGAAGCACAGTAAAAGAAACCAATTCAGAATCTGGGATGTAGAGAATAATGCTCTGGGTCCAATCCCCTTCTGACACCCACACAATTTCATAGAGCACACACAAATATATTTGATTCTTAATGCAATTGCAAATCTTAGTAAGGCTAATTCTCTGATACTAAAATTCAAAGTGCTAGGAGAAACTGCAGTAGCAAGTTGGTTAATTGTTCCCTTGATTAGAATGAACTGTCTTTCACCTCTTCTGATTAGCCTTAGTTTTAAGTCTATCAAGAAAGATCAGTATAGTACTGACATAAAGACGGAACAATAATAGAATAGGGAGCTCAGATCTATACTCAGAGGTATATTTGGTTAATAGATCTGACGTTGGTCGTGGTGTTGCAAACACTGGACATTCAAATTCAAAACTACTAGATGAGACTCTTATCTTACACCATATGCAAAAATTAATTGAAAAATGTAAAGAATTAGTTGAAGACTGAAAATCATGAAACTAGAGAAAACATTTAACATTGTAAAGATTTCTTGGATATGACTTCCAAAAATGTAGGCAGCAAAAGTGAAAAATAGATAGATCTAACCACACAAGGAACAGAAATAATTTTGACAACATAGGATGCAAAGACACCAAACAGGATGGAAGAAGATATATTAGAATTGTATATGTAATAAGAATTATTTACCTAGTAAATGATGAAATCCTATAATTCAACAACAAAAATTAGATACTCAAAAAGTGCAAAAGACATTTCTGTAAAGGCCATATACAAATGACAAGCTAACACATGTGAAGATGCTCTTTGTCACTAATCATTACAGAGATTAGAAATAAACTACAGTGAGATAATACACTTGACTTATAGGCATGATCATGAAAACTCAAACCAAACCAGTGCCCCAATGTAAAAATCAACTTTGGGTCAAAATGTGGATAAGCTGGAACCCCTTTGCACTGTAGGTAGAGATTGTGATAAGAAAACATCTGTGGTAATAGGGTAATGTGGTAAATTTATGAAATTTGAAAAACAGGGCTAACCTGATGCAGCAATCCCATATCAGGTACATTAAAAAAACAATAGAAATCAGGGTCTCCAAGCGTTAGTTATTGACAATCACATTCATGGCATCATCACATGGATGTGCTAACTGCATGAAACCAGTGAGATGTGTTTTGATGTCGAATCTGCAGCTTCTTTCTTAATCTTAGATGCTTTGGGCACTTCTTTGCATCTCAAGTTCATCTATGAGATGTGGGTATATTGACAGCAGTCCTTCAGAGGACTAAGAGGAAATCTTAGGAAAATACCCATTAGAGCAGTGGTTCTCAACCTGTGGGTAATGACCCCTTTAGGGGTTGAATGACTCTTTCACAGGGGTCACCTAAGACACCTAGAAATATAAGATATTTAAATTATGATTCATAACAGTAGCAAAATTATAATTATGAAGTAGCAACAAAAATAATGCTATGGTTGGGGGTCACCACAACATGGGGAACGATATTAAGGGGTTGTAGCATTAGGAAGGTTACAAACCACTGCCTTAGAGGTTCTGGAATATTGAAGAATTTAAAAAGTAATCAGGGCTGGTATAATAGCTCAGTGGGTAAAGGCACTTACTGTCATGCCTGACAACCTGAGTTCAATTCTCAGGAGTGACCCTCACACATGGACTATGGCATGGGCATGCCCACAAATACATAATAAATAAATAGATAAGTAAACAAATAAATGAGTGAAAGAATTCATTTCCTTAGTTCACTAAGGAAAAATAAAACTTGGACCATTTGCTTTTCTTTTTAGATGTGTGCTGCATCACTAGCCTAATGTTTAGGTATCCTCTGGGGGCTAGAAGACACAAACACTGTTCACTCTCCAGGCTCCTGACTCCTCACAGTCTGGGATGCCCAAGGGACTATGCACAAAGAAAGCCAGTCTCTGGAGGGGTCTCAGTGTTTGGCTGCTGGGCAGAGGCCAAGAGCAGCGGTGTCCAGGGAAGAGTAGGTGACTGAGAAGCTCATGGGAAAGGGAGTCTCCCAGTGGGGGATGTTTGGAAAGGCCCACACTCATACTAACTCCATTGTCTCTGATCTCCTGTGACTCCTGTGATGTTACTGCTTCTCTCGAAGGTCTTATATGAGTCTAAATACTATTTTGTGTGAGAAATGTGGAATAGTAGGTATACTTAACCAGAGAATGAATGTTACACGAGGAATTCTATCCAAATTAGGAAACTGAGTTTGGACTTAAGGAGTCTTGAGGTTAGGGTCACCTCAGAAATGAGGATTCAAGCTCTCTATCTAAGTATACAAGCAGTTAAAGGGGCTGGTCAAGTCTGGGCATTATGGACACCTATAGTTTTCTCTGGAAATGATTTAAGGGATGGCAGACATGAGAGAAGGAATAGGTATATAGGGTTACTTGTGTTCAAAGCAGAGACATGAAAAGGTAAGAGCAACACTGGAATGGTTTAGGGACCAAGATTTGCTTGGAGAAAAATAGATGGCCACAGGGCAGAGTGAGATTGTGTTTTGACAGAGGCACTTAGGTAGGATATGAGGGTATCACAGGCAGCAAGGCTGTATCCAGGGACGCATTCAGTACTGCTTTCATCCGGATAGTACATTAATTATGCATCCCTCCATCCTTTGATTTGGAATAAAATATCATCTCACATCCTATGATTTACTTATGGATGTTAAATGATTTGCCTAGGCCACTTTTCAGTGATGAGCCCTCCAGACATTAAGTGCATCTTCAGGGCTGAAGGGACCAATGCAAGGCTGGAAGAGTGTCTCAGGAGATTTGGGCTGAGGCTTTCCTGAAAGAATTCACACTGCAGGAAGCAGTGTGTGATAGTATAACCTTGACACCTTAGATTTCTGTATCTTATAGCATGTGTTTTGAGTGGTCCAAAGAGCTAATTGAAAAATAAGCATGCAGGAAATGATGCTTAAGAAGTTACTGGATTCACAACAGATCTTTAATGGAGGTCACTATTGATGTTCTTGAGAAAAATTAAATATTTCAAAGAAGAGACAGTTAATTAAGAACCAGTGCTTCCTTATTTTGAAAAGACTAAATGCATCTCTAGCAATGCCGAACCATTGTGAGCATCTGGAGAGTTATGAGGTGAGGTTTTTCAGCACTGGAGACAGGAAGGTGGAGCAGGGCACAAGGTGAGGGTGCCCTCAGATGAAAGGCGAGTTTATATAGAGCAGCTTCTGGGTCAGAGGTGAACGGGTGTGAAAATTCTGGATCCTTCAGCTTTCTTCAAATCAATAGGCACTGAAGCTCGGCCCCAAACATGGATTGTGGTCTCAGGGATACTCAGGCTTACATTTTACTCTTCTTCTCAATTCCACTTTGAAATTCTTCTCAGTACTTATCTCATCTGTCAGTGATGTCTCACTCTGTGATTATATACAGCATGGATTTTATTTGGCTGTGACATGGAACTTGCTATTTAGTTCAGTCTTAGTAACAACATTTACTATTATGCAGGTTTTTTCTTTCATGGTTCCCCCCCAAAAAAACCCCAAATGTGAATATCAAGTCTTAGAAACCTGGTTCTTGAGAAAACTCTTGAAGATTCTGCACCAGTGTGGGGTCAGCTAGCATTCCAGGAGTCAAGTGGACACCATGTGGTGAGGATGGAGAGCCAGGTAAATGCTTGATTTATGTTTGGGTAACATGGAAAATGTCTTTTCTAGCATATGAGACCCTAACAGACTCCCACAATTCTGACCTATCCAGTCATTCAGGAGAGAGAATTGAGAGGTAAGTAAAGTCAGAATCCAAGGATGAGATGCCTTAGGCTCTAACCTTTACTAACTGGGGGCTAAAAGTCTTGATAGCTACTCAAACTAACTAGTCTCGAGGCTTGGCAAAGAAGTTCTTTTCATTGAAGGCTGAATGGAAATGTAAGAAACACTTCTTCGGCTACATTTGAATATTGTCAAGCCAATACCTGTCTTGTCGGTGATATGGCCACTCCAAGCTAAGGCCTCAGGGGATGCAATCAATATTCAGACCCTGTGGGCTTAAGGAGATAGGGTGGGGGACTTCATATGGTCTACTCCACAGTTAGAGTCTTGAGTTAATTTCTTAGGTCCAGCTACCTGTGCATGTCCCAGGAGAGAGGAATAATCTGGGAGCAGTCAGAAAATATGCTGAGGCAGGAATGTAGCCTACTAAAATATGCTTGCCACATCCATTCTGATTCTGAATGCAACTCCATTTTGTTATCAGTAGTTTGTATGACATCAGAGCCATAGACATACTCTTAGGCTTTATAATTAGAGGTAGAGTTGTACACAGTATAAGAAAGTTCTTTTTTACAGAATTGATAACAGAAAAATATTAAATGAGCTGACAAAAGAACAGAGACTGAGCTCTTCATTGCATTCTAAAATTATATTGGCAGTTAAGCCAACTCTATGGGAAAACCTCAGTGGCTGATTGTGGTAGGACAACTGAAAACCTTAAGAGAATAGGGAATGGGTGTTGTGTTGGTGGATTTAGGTCTTGTTTTCTTTGTTTGTTTCTTTGTTTTTCCCTCCTTCCCTCGCTCCCTCCCTCCCTCCTCCTCTCCTTCCTTCCTTCCTTCCTTCCTTCCTTCCTTCCTTCCCCTTCTTTCTTTCTTTCTTTCTTTCTTTCTTTCTTTCTTTCTTTCTTTCTTTCTTTCTTTCTTTCTTTCTTTCTTTCTTTCTAAAAGACAGGGTTTCCCTATGTAGCCCTGATGTCTTGGAAATTATTCTGTAGACCAGATTGGTCTCTGACTCAGAGATCCACCTGCTTCTGCCTCCCTAATGATGGGATTAAAGGCATGTGCCACCACTGCTGGTGGATTTAGTTATTTTTAATTTAGTCTCTGTTGTACTTACTTATGTATGTTCTTAGGGTGATCTGGAGTTAAAAGGTTAAGCAGAGAAACTGAAGCTCATTTTAAAATTTGCTGAAAAATTTGAAAACTTAGTACTTTATATTAGTCTTCCATTTAAATTTCAAAACACCAATGATCAAATTAAGGCACAGAAAGTTTACATGATATGACCAAGGGAAAAACAGGTGGTAAGTGATACAATGATGTTTTTAGTTGTGGGGTGTGACTCTAGAAGCAATATAATTAGTTCCTTCTCTTTCTGCAGCAGGGCAAAAGAAGCACATAGAACTTTGTTTCAGATTCTAGGAAAAACTCTAGGTTTTACCCTGAAGATCAACCAACATCTTCTGACAATGATACCACTTGAACAAGAGTCACCCACTAGAAAATACAAGAGAGACTGAGGTAGAGCATTAGGACTGCCAGTTCATATCTTTTCTAGTCATTCTGAGAAATTTTATGAGAAAGGTTTCTAACTTTGCCTCTTCATGCAATGTGAGAGGAGAAAGGCCACAGACTTCCTAAAGGAGGAAAATCAACAGATGATCTGACCAATGAGTCGACTCCGTTAACACAGACAATCTTGATGAGCATGGGAAATGGAGCAAAATGGTTTAATTTGTGTTTTCTGATTTGGAAAACACTGCCTCGACACTCAGATTTGCCTGTACCACAGAGAGGAACACATCTGGTGGCACTCCATCCTCTCATCTTCCATCACTTTATATTGTAACAGAAAGCCCATCTCACCTATGATGTCAGGACCATCCTACAACCACACAATGGAATCTCCTGCCACCTTCCTCCTCGTGGGCATCCCAGGTTTGCAGTCTTCCTATCTCGGGCTGGCCATCTCATTTAGTGCTATGTACAGCACAGCCCTCTTAGGAAACACCCTCATCATTACTGTGATCTGCACAGATTCCACTCTACAAGAGCCCATGTACTTCTTTCTATGTGTTTTGGCTGCTGTGGACATTGTTATGGCTTCTTCTGTGGTACCTAAGATGGTGAGCATCTTCAGCTCAGGAGACAGCTCCATCAGCTTTAATGCCTGCTTCACTCAGATGTACTTTATCCACACAGCCACAGCTGTGGAGACAGGGCTGCTACTGGCCATGGCTTTTGATCGCTATGTGGCCATCTGCAAGCCCCTACACTACAAACGAATTCTCAAACCTAAATTGATGCTGGGATTATGTGTGACTATCATCAGTAGAGCTGTCATTTCTGTGACTCCATTAAGTTGGATGTTGAGTCACTTGCCTTTCTGTGGTTCCAATGTAGTTTTCCATTCTTACTGTGAACACATGGCTGTGGCCAAGTTAGTATGTGCAGACCCCACGCCCACCAGTTTGTATAGCTTGATTTGTTCTTCTATTATTGTGGGCTCTGATACGGTCTTCATTGCTGCCTCCTATATTTTGATTCTCAGGGCAGTATTTGGTCTGTCCTCAAAGAATGCACAGAGGAAGGCATTAAGCACATGCGGCTCTCATGTGGGAGTTATGTGTCTATTCTATCTCCCTGGGATGGCATCCATATATATAGCATGGTTATGGCACGATGTAGTTCCGATGCACACTCAAGTGTTGTTAGCTGACTTGTATCTGATTATCCCACCTACCTTAAACCCTGTCATTTATGGTATTAGGACCAAGCAGATCCGGGAGAGGATGAAGATGTTGCTGACGTGCTTCCTTAGAAAAGGTTCGTGAACATAAAGCTCTACTATTTAGTTCCCTAGACGAGTGCACAATGTTTTAAAGATGAATGAGGCTAGACTGTATGACGCTGTAAACACTATGCTTGCATAAAATTTCAATTTTTAGTGAGAATGCTATGGATATAGGATGACTGAAATAGTCTGATATGTTTAATAATTTCATTTAAATTGTATGTGCAATAAAATACAAACCTGGGAACATGGAAGCAACACACAATTGGTCCCTTCCCATAGACAGAGCCAATTTTGTCACATGCCAATTTTGTTACTTTTGGGCCATTTTTGTATAACTTTCCCTGACATAACAACCACTGTAAACCAACAGTTCAGTATACAATTTTACTTCCTTTTTATTATTCCTTTCATCTGACTCCTAAGTTGGCTTTTGTTTAGTATGGTTCTCTCCACACATTTTTTCTCTCCTACATCTTAAAGAGAATTGTTATACATGATAACATGAACCAAGTTGATCTCTTTGGTGGCGTCTGAAGATCCCAATTTAACACCAGCTAGCTTCCAATTTAATACTAGCTAGCTGCTGAATGGGCTCTCCTTCCTTCCTGATGACTTTATTTCATCTTCCTTGCTATTATCTTGCTTTCTATTTTGACAGACCTCACTCTAAGCCAGAGACAAACACATGTAATCGGATATACAACATACCTCTGTGGACAAGTGTCAGTGTACCCTTGTGACACAGTGTGACATGGCCATCTTTTTGTTCAAAGGGCTCTAGGCTGTTGGGAGGGACCATAAGGAAGAAACATGCTGCTCTGAAGGCTCTGGCTGCATACAGCAAAGGGGGATGGTTGCCATGTGCAGAATCCATTGTTTGCCCTCCCTTCTCTACAGAGAACAAAAGTATGGGGTGGATTTTGTGATTTTACAATGAATTGGTGAGGTAGAAGGACATGTTATTTTAAGCCAGATTAGAGCCACTTTTCCAAAAAGGTCACACAAATCCTCTCAAACATGTTTCAGACCCGAATGTAATGAGTCACTGGGACTTGTGATCTGTGAGTTGTCAACTCTATTTCCTTTGAATGTGAAAATCATTTACAACCTTTAAAATCTTACCTCCCACTCCCTGTAGGAAACAACTTAAGGCTGTTTCAGTTTCTTCATCCATAAAGTAAAAAATAAAAACTAAGGACCCCAACTTTTCTGATCCTGCTTCTTAGAGAAAAGACAGTCCCAGGACACAGACCTCCCCCCAACCCCAAGCTCAGGGAGGTGATGCACTAAGTATCCTGGGTGAGGTCTGCACTCCGTGCTGGGAGAGCACAGATTGTGTGTTTCTCAAGTCTGGGGCTCAGGGTTTGTTTGGTAACAGCAAGTCTCAGGTGAAGCACCCTTTCACCATGGCAGTCAACTCTGGACAGGTGCACTCTTATTTTGTCTCACTGGAAACCCTATTTAAAAGCTTTTCTGGAGCATGCAATCATTTCCTCATTGGCACACACTTAGTTATGGAACCAGTGAGGAATTGTAACCTCCAGAGTAGACAAAGCCCATCATCTCTGTCATGTTTCCATCATGGGTCACAATGCTTATCTGACTGGACTGCTTTTTTTGTGAGTGGTACTAACAGTTTGGCCTAAAGGCAAGGTACCGTGAGGTCAGGTAGAAGGATCTCTAGGTACTAAGCTGGGTTCAGGGGTATGCTTATTAATGGAAGAACTCTCCAGCAGTCCTGTGTACCAGGCCAAATTCCAACATTGGCTTAGTATGGTATCTCTCCTAGTCTTCCCCAACCAGGGAACAAATGGTGAGGGGAGTGGTGTTGTTGGTGGCAATGCTGTAGCAAGGACTAAAATAGGGCAGGAGGCGGCCAGGGAAGGGATAATGGGGGAAAGTAAAGATGTGGGAGCCATCATCAGTCACATTGTAGAAGGAGATGTCATGGGCCTCATAATCTAGGAAGATTCCTACTCGGTGTGGAGGGACTGACAAGGGCAAGAGGGGGTATTCATCAGTGCCTGCCCGGTACTCTGTTCCCTTCCTCAGTCTTATCACCCAGAAGCCATAGTGGGGGGATAAATAGACCACCTCCTTCCGATCTACATTTTCCATACATACTCCCAGGCCCCATTCAGACCTGTTGCCAACCTCTACCTCCCAATAGTGCCGGCCTGAGGAGATGCACTGGCTGCCCAAGACAATGTTATAGCGATAAAATCTCTCAGGATTGTCAGGCAGGTTCTGTTGGGTGTCTCCATAGTGCACACTTTTTCTGTCCTTGGACACGACAAGGCGGGAGTAAGCTGTGTCTGGATCTAGGCGCACATCCACTAGGAAAAAAGATTCTGGTATTAACACTGATGCCAAACAAGGGGGAGTGTTGGAGGGTGTAGGTACCCTGATGAAGACAGAGTTCTTAGTGATGGGTGGGATGGGGCTAGATGAGACACCCAGATAACACTGAGTCATTTTACTTCTAGGGGTGAAGTCCCTCCCACTGCCCATCCCAATCCCTAGGCATCCAATACCTGCATATGTCTTTAGGATCTCTCTTAGTCCTGGCACACAACAACCTGTCTTTAGCTCCAAGGAGATTGGCTCTGGCTGCTGAAAGCTCCAAGATTTGCTCCTGCAGAAGAGGGTGTGTTTTGGATTCAGCAGTCTGAGCTCTTCCCCACAAAGCATCCTTTCCTTCCTTAGTCCAGGGAAGAGTGGCTTGGCCACAGCCAGTCAGTTAGATTCTCCTGCTCATCAAAGCTGAGGTGGGATAGCTGACTTGTTGAGTTTTAAATCATTCATGACAGAGAGTTAAGAATACTTACAACTCTCTGATGACACCCTATGGAAGGCCTCACCATCCAGGGGGAGCAGAAAGGATATGTGATAGGTAGGGTTTTAGTTGGGGGTTGGTGGTAGAGGAGGATGGGAAGGAGAAGGGAACTGGGATTGTCATGTAAGACAATCTTGTTTCTAACTCAAATAAAAAACTGCAAAAAAAGGTACTTACAACTTCCTGTTGTGGGAAAGGTTAAGTATTAGGATAGAAGAAGAGAAAGAGATTTGTCACCAAGTGTTGGAGGCCATGGGAATATACAGCAGGTGACAACTAGTGTTCAACAGGCCAACCTACCAGATGAGTGATTCTCTGATGGAGAACTCCACCTGGCATGTCCATGGGGTCACTGGCTGCAGATAACTGTTTCTGTTTGTAATTTCTCTCATGAGTTACTTCATTTCTTCCCTAAGAATAGTTTTGGGTGTTTTCCCATTGCCTGTGTGTGTATCTCACGAAAATATTCTGTCTACTGGGCACACATATAGCTGTGGATGATCAGGAAGATGACTTCTCATTAACTGTGTATTTCCATTTGATATATAGAAAATATACTAGGACATGCTTCATAATTAGATCTATTGTCCCACGAGGACTGTGAAGCACTTAAAAGCCTTTTTGTTCCTTTTACTCAGACTAATATCAGAAAACAACAATTTCTCCTCAGTCTATGGCAAACTTCACACAATTAGCTTACTTTTACCTCAGAGCAAGTTCAAACTAGACTAAAGGTTTTTGTAATTCTATCATGAGTTTAAAACTTTACAGTTATGCATCAGGTCAGAGTCACAGGTGTCTAACCAAGGTTATTAACACAAAGAAGCCTAAGAAATCATGCCAGTTCTTCGTTTGCCAAGTCTAGCTGATGAAAGAACTATATCTCATAGTTTATCTCACTGGGCACTGCACCCTCACCCTTTGGTCACAGTCTTCCTCCAGAAACCTTGAAATTTTGCATTGCCATGGTAAAGGGCTCTGCCCTTATCGCTCACCCAAAGGCATGTGCTTTTGACCAATGAAATGTAACTCCTGTAATTTTTTTAAATTATTGCTTCAGCCTTCTGTAAAAAAAAAAAGTGAATTTAGGCTAGAGGAACAGAGAAGCAGAGGGAGTTGTAACAGAGAATTGAAACAAAGAACTAGAAGCTGCAGAGGTAGAATTAGAGCCAGCAGAAGAATAAAGAACGTGACTCAAACAGCACGTGTGTGAGTTCATTCCATACCCCTTAGATGAGAAATTTTCTAAGTTCCCTTCACTAAGCTATAGCATCTGCCCTGAACCTTGGAAGATTGTTTTGTGAGCTGGACTCACAAGCTATCTATAGCCAAGGAGAAAGGCCGATACTCTGAGCTGAGACTCGCATGTGGCATCTTCTCAGACTATTTGCATGAAACGACATACTTCAGCTTTACTTAAATTCTTACTGGTAATACCTGGAATGAATTTGATTAGATGCAAGATAGGAGAGGCCAACAAATCTTCTTTATCCAATATAAAGTAAGTAAGATGGTGAGTCAGCATCTGCTTTCTGTAGGTATTCAGTCTATTCCTTCTCCATTTGTGGCTCTGGCCAGGCCTCTCTATCCCCTGTAGAGTGCCCCAGAGGCTCTGAGGATGGGAACATACCTGTTTAAAGCTTCCTGAATACCCTAGAAGGAGAAAACAATGCAGCCCATGAGAGTGATGTGCCTCAGAGGGTAGACAGACACAGAGGCTGGGGAGAAGCTAGCTGATGGGAGGACAGCTGAGTGGACTTGGCCTGGCTGAACAACTTCAAGCTCCATTTTGAGATGGCCAGGATAGAAGGGACTGAAATGCTGTCAGATATCAGAGTAAGCAACTGATGTCCTTCTATTCCTTGCTGGGTGGATGGTCTGTCTTATGAGACTATTAATAGTCAGGTCATTTACCCTATCAGAAAAAGGACAGAGGCTATGGGACCCTCAGCTGGTGGGCACTATGATGATAGGCCTGTGAAGAACTAGTGAACACTTTCCCCTGGAGTCCCAGTCCATCTTCAGTTCTCATTCAGGTGTGCCAGGAAAGGATGCTACTCACCTGCACCATCCAGCGTACAGGTCTCTGGGATCTCTCTTCCAGCTCCACGATCATCCTCCATAGGACCTGGCTCTGCTGGATGATCTTCTCGTGTCTCAACTCCAGTTTGTTTAGTGTCTCTCTCTCCTCCTGCTCTAGGCTAGCCTGAGCTGCAGCTGCCTCCTCTTCCACCTGCGCACACGGCAGTTCTTTTTCCTTTAATAACTGCTGATATTTTTCAAACTCCCAGAGGATGCTCTGCTTTCGTATTTCCATCTGTGTCTGTGGAGTCAAGATGGGATTAGCACTGATCCTCTCAGCGTAAGGGTCACATGGAATGGAGGACACTAACATGTGGAAATACACACACTATCAAAATGCTTTGGTATGACCATGTACTGGGTGCTATGAAGGGAAAGACAAAGGACCCAATCTTCCTATCTTCCTGACTCCACATATCCTCAGAGTACCATTTTTGGTCCTTTTCATAGGTAGAGTGATTTCTTACATGGGACCAGGGTATTTAAGACTTGGAATTTTGAGATCATATGTGAATAAAGAAACATTTTGGCAGTGAGATCCAAGTCTGAACATGAATTTCACTTATTCTTCCTATATATCTTGCACATATAACCTGAAGGTAATTTTATAAAATAATTTTAGTCTGCTTGCATTCTGAATGTGACCTATAAGTAAGTGGAACTTTCTTCTGTGGTGATATTTTGTTTGTGCTTTAACAAATAAAGCTTTCCTGAAGATCAGAGTATGGAGCTAGCCACTAGTTGGTCATAGAGGCCAGGCAGTGGTGACTGACACCTCTAATCCCAGTACTTGGGGGTCACATGCCTATAATCCTAGCACTAGGGAGGTGGAGGCAGGAGTGATATGGCTGGGCTGAGAGAGGAATATAAGGCAGGAGGTGTCAGGAGCTCAAGGCATTCAGTCTGAGGATTCCTACAGGCAAGATGGAGCATTCAGTTTGAGGATTGTAGGGACAGGATGGCCCCTTTGGTCTGAGAATTCAGTAGGGGTAAGAACTAATGGCTGCTGCTCTGCTTCTTTGATCTTTCACCATTTACCCCTATGTCTGACATGGGGTTTTTATTAGGACCAATTAGAATTCATGTAATATTCTTCTACTTTTGGTACCATGTTGGTTATAAGACACTTTGGATTTTGGAGCATTTTGGATTTCACATTTCTGGATGAGTGACATTTAATCTGTTCTACTCTTATCAGCTCCAGTAGGATCTAGGGTATTACCTTTCTTTTTTTCTTGAGACAGGGTTCCAGTATACAGTTCCACTACATTGTTACAGACCAGGTAGGACTTAAAGTTGTAGCAATTCTCTACCTCTCAAGGGCTGGTTTATAGGTGTGCACCACCATTCTAGTACAGGGTATCATGTTGATATGATAAGATGTGGACTACCTTCCGTTTTCAGAATAAGAGCAGGAAGGTTTCACTGATGGTTACTAAGGACATTAACTACACTGTTGGGTAGTTTTTCTTCTCATTGATGTTTTTATGCTTACTGTATCATTTTAGCCCACTGTGAGGTTACTGTCTCTTGATCAAGAGTTCTGAGAGTTTTATGCCTATTGACTTCAAATGTATTTCAGAGGTGGTTTTCTAAAGTCTTAGCAGCTATGCTATCACTCAGCAAAGTGAAACAGAAACTGTTCTTGCCTGCCACCCATCAAGCCACAACCCCTGAGCTCATGAGTGCACATTACTGTTCTTTTCTCACACATAGAGACATAAGGTAACTGCTTCCTCACAACCTATAAGCTGGACCTGAGAAGTTATGTGATCTTAAGTAAAGGGAAAACTGAAGGCTCTGCTTCACAGATGTGAGGATGCCTCCACTGTCAGCAGTGGAAGAGAAGGATGGCATGAGCCCCTTTATCAAGTGAGACCTGCCTTCCATCTGGCAGCTTGTTCCTTCTCTCTGACTTCCAGCTTCCAGGCTTCTTCCTGTCCTTTCCTGAGAAGTCCCAGAGCCTCCTGGAGTTTCCACTGCAAGAGACAGGAAGCTCATGAGAATGATCAATGTTCCTCAGGCAACAGGCTTGAATAAATACTAAGAGAAAACAGAATGCCATAGAAGGCACAGATTGTCTATGGGACACTCAGGGAAACTCTTTGGTTTGAGAATCATCTTAACTCCCATAGTTCCCAAGCATCTGTAAAGGTCTATAGTCATACTTTCTAGGAAATGAAGACTATGCATTTTCCTACCCAGGACTGTTTTATTTTCATTAATTTTCTTTCCTATTAGGTCCCAGAACCTTGCTGCTGAAAGTGTGGTCCAAGTCCAGGAGAATCAGCATAGCAGAATCTTGAATCTTCAAGCATTACACATACACCAACACTGCTGGGGTTAGAATGTGAAACATCCTACACAGATTCATGTGTTTGAAGACCTTATCCTTAGCTGCTGATGGTGCTTGGAAAGCTTGTAGGAAACTTTAAGAGGTAGAGCCTGGATGAAGAAAGCAGATCACTGTGGGGCAAACCTTGAGGTATTATGCCCTGGTCTCACTTCCTGTTCATTCTTCCTAACTATAGATGTCATGTGACCAGTCGCCAATTTCTCTTGCCACTGTGATTTTCCCACCCTGATGCCCTATGTCCCTTTGAACTATGAGCCAAAATGAACCTCTTCTCCCTTACCTGACTCCTTGTCAGGTATTTGATGACAGCAATAGAAAAATAACTACTACAAATACACTCCCCAGATGTTGGTGTCATCATCATTTTATAGATAAGAAAACTGAGGCTCAAAAAGTGACCCATCCAAAGTCACCCAGCTAGTAAATGACAGGGCTGGGAATTAACCAAGATCTTAACCTCCATGTCAGAATGCTAAACCGCCTCCTTGTTCTAAAACTCTCAAAACAAAATGAAACATAAACACATTTTTTATGTTTTGGATATTTGTCCTGTAGAGAAAATCACTTATTTAGAGGATTTACCACATAGTCTTACATTCTAATCCTAACCCAAAGAAATAGAATTAAGACAGAACAAGATCACTCATGCACATCTGAGAAAAGAGCAAGGGAGGCCAATCACAGTGGTGAAGACAAACAAGCAGGGCAACAGAGATGGATTATCCCAAAGTGTGGGAACAGAGCCTTAGACAAAGAACAAGGTCTCTATTCTAGACTTTTATCTCTCTTTAATTTAATCTAAAGTCAGAAAAGACCTGATAATATGGATACTATGAGTATTAATGCATTTTGAGTATGTGAGCATTGTCCGGCAGTTGGAGAATCAATCCTAAGGGACTCATCTATGGTCCTTTCCAGCTCCAGAATAATGTATCATGATCCAAAATTACTAAGCCTGAGTAAATGAAGAGATTAAAATGATTCAGCCAATGTCAAGTAACTATATGTGGCCCTAGCTGGGGCAAGTTATCAGGTCCTTGACTAATAAATAACAGTCATCATATGTAAACTCATTCAAGCCATGTAGAACTCCAATGGAAACCAAGGGTCTGCTTCAAGTTCTCAACACTAAACTAACTCATCCTTATGGTTAGGCATCCTCAAGTTAAGGCTTGAGATGGGATGCAGAGGAAATGGGAGAGAAGAAAATCTAAGGCCATGAATAAAGGGAAAGATGTAGCTCAGAATATTAGATGCAAGGATCTGTAGCCATTAGGGGCCTAGGGGATCAGCTCTCCAAGATAGGCTTCTGATACAGAGACAGCCAGATGAGAGGCAGAGGAAAGACTGGCATGGCCATGTTCTGTTGCCTACCTTATATTCCCAGGCAACATCCTTTACGGGCACAACACTGTGGGCTTCATGCGCTGGGGACTGGTTACAAGCCTTGCAGGTTACCACGTCATCCTCTTTGCAGAACATCGTTAGCGGTTCCTTGTGGAGAGTACACACATCAGTCTTCAGCCCCATTTCCACACAGAACCCTAGCAGACGGACCTTATCTACAACACTGGCCAGCTGCCAATTGGGACGTAGTTTCCTTGGCTGCACAGGAGCTCGACAGAGGGGACAGGTGTAGCCCCAGTCCTGGGATTCTCCTGAGAGCTTCCAGAGTCCAGACAGACAGCTGTGGCAGAAAGTGTGGCCACAGCTGATGCTCACAGGCTCCCTGAGGAAGGTCATACAGATGGGACAGTTCACTTCTTCCACAATGGCTTCTACTAATGCTGCAGGATCCATGGTTCCATCTGACAACAGTCTCAGAACATGAATGAAGACTGCAAAGAATAAAATAAAAACAAGAGAAACAAGAGGAAAAGGTGATTGATAAAAATACACTTAGAACCTCCACTGGCTATATATAATACACATCGGCCTCCACTGAAGTTATTACTGGGTAACACTGTTCCCACCACAGAAGGCACAATCAGGGTAGGAGTAATTAAGAAAGTGGATTTGGAGAATTCTTTTTCATTTATTTGTTCAATTCTGATTCTCCTGAGTTTATTCTTCCCTGCCATTCCCACTCTAATCATGCTATGGAAATCAACATAGTCTCTCTTGGACTAGGGCAAGTTAATAAAAAAATGTGATGATCCAACATCCAGAAAAAGGCCACAAAATACTGTCAACCTTCCTCTGTGATACTTTTTGTGTACAGTTATATGCTCGCTGCTTATATGCTCAGTTTTTCTTAGGTTGCACACTGAAGTGTAACATGAAAGTGCGATTGCAGTTCTTTCACCGTGTCCTGTAAATCACTATCTGCCTCTCTGGCATCACAGTCTCATGGTTCACCACCATAATGACACTTTCCTCGAATGCAGTGTTGCATGTTAGAGGCAGAGGGGAAATAACATCTCTCAGAAGACAAAAAGCCACGATCATGTAAGGCTATATGATGTATACAGATGATTTTTGCCCAGGCCACATGTGTGTATGGGGCTTGACTGGCCAGTGATAGGATTCTTGGCATCCTTGGTAATATTTACTAACTCACCTTGTAAGTTTGTGCTCCTAGATAGGATCTGTAAAGGGAAGATTCATATTGGCTTTAAATACTGCTGCATCTCCAGGACCTAAATAGTGTCTACCAGGCAAATAATTGCTGAATACATGCCTGCCAAATGACTCCATTAGGGTCAGTAGACAATTCCTAAACCCCAGATGCTTTTTATAGATTATTAGGTAACTGAAAATAAAGCAAAATAATAGGAAACATCTTGAGTATCTACTATGTGCCAGGCATGGCTCTGTGTACTTTACATGGATAATGTTGGTTTATTTCACAATCCAGGACAGAAACTATTAGTGTTCTCATTTTGCATGTGCTTGGGCCAGGTTTCTATTATCCTACTTTGGGAATACCACCTATCTTCTCCAGCTTCAGGGTATAAGACAAACTCAAAAGCAGAAGAAATCGCTGTATTTAGTCTTGCAGAAGGCATTTTGGAGGAACCAGGACAGAAAATCTGTAGGACTGAGATCCAGGCTATCAGCAGGTTATTCCTTCTCACCATTTTCCCTGCTTCTGCTTCTACTGTCACCACCAAACCATGAGATCCAGAACTCTAAGATTCAGTTCTGCAAATACCGAACTCAAAGGCCTATGGTGCTTCATTGCAAGCCACATGTAAGTTCTATTGGAGGAATCCTGGACCCATACCTGCTCATTTTGTCCTATTTGGGGTCATGCTGTTCTAACTGGAACTGTTTCCATGATCCTACTGTTTAATTCTCACACTGAAGATCGACTATCCATATCTTTTTTTCACAATATTCCTAATGCCATGATAAATTTAAATTACAGAGGCATTTTCCGTTTTTGTTCATTGTATTCTTGATACCAAGAACAGTGCCTCAATGTCTGTGAAACTCATGAGAATTAAATGTAAATGTTGAGATCCGGCTGATAGTAGAAGTGTTAATATCTTCATCTAAGGCAGAGTGTATGTATGTGTGCACATATGTGAGTGCCAAGCACAAAGAACGACATAAGAACCAAAAGCAGCAGTTGAAAATTTGCAAGATACTGGCTGTAGGAAAGCGTGGCAAAGCAAGAGAAATGGTAAGTCATGAAAAGTGGTGGAAGCATGTTATTTCTACACATGGCTTCAAAAAGATGTAAACATGAGAGAGCTGTCAAAGATCTGGGGATAAACAGATGTGGTTCTCTAACAGAAGATCTGCTTTAACGCTCTTTTGTCACACAGACATTACTTGGTCAAGTCTTAAAATTATTAACCGCTCAGGCTTGCTCAACTTGCTGCAGAGGACAGCTAGGAATATAGCCCAACACAAAACTATAAACTTAATTTTCTTTATGCGGTTTTTCTGTATCGTGCGGTTCTCCAGCATGAACTTGGTAGATGACAAGTCCTCTGACAAAGTCAGAATGTTGCACCCACCGGGTGTTTCCATAGTGCCTAGGGAGGGGAAGGAGCCTGGCTATAACCGGGAAGTTGGGGTAGAAGCACGAGGGCCCAGACTCGGGCATCCGAAGGTCAGGGAGGGTGGCGGACAGGGCCTTCTTAACCTTCGGGACTGGGCAGGTCCCCAGGGCAGTGGGCTGGGTAAGGAGTGCAGGACCTGTGTCTTCCAAAGATCCCCAGCTGTCGCCTCCCTTCTCTCTGCTCAGCGAAACCAGCAGTGGGGATGCGGGGCTCCAGCGGCCCAGGCCGCAGCCTCAGGCGCAGCAGGGCGCTCACCTGCGGGAAGCCGCCGACCACAGCAGCAGGCAGCGGCGACCTAGGCAGAGACAGCACCCGGCGGCTTCCGCAGAGCTCCAGGACCCGCCCACAGCGCCGGAACCGACGAACCACAGGCCCGGGCCTGCTCCAGCCTACTTCTGCACGAAGAGCGGCCTGATTGGCTGTTAACTTGTCACTTTACTGAATTCAGCAGCCTAGGACCTCTGCCTGCTTTGGATTTGTGTCCCGGCTTGAGTGTCGATGGCACATTTACACGTTGGAAAGCGCGTTTTCCTGGAAGACATGTAGGCGACCATGGCTCCAGGTTTCAGATACTAAAGCAAAATTATTAATAAACGCTACTGGTTTTCCTGGCCCACTCGACCTTCCATACTTCCCAGGTAGCTCCTCATTGCAACAAACTAGTTTCAGAGTCAGAAATGATACTTATTGACTGACGGAGCCGAAGAGTCCTGATCACAAGTAGTCGTTAAAAAAGTTCTTTAAAATAAATAATTAATTTTACATCCAGGCCGCAGTTTCCCCACCCTTCTCTCCTCCCAGTCTGCCCCACCCTTCCTATCCCTCAATCCACCCCTGCTCAGCTTTTTGTTTAGGAAAGGGCAGATCTCTCATGGATATCAACAAAACACGGCATATCAAGTTGCAGTAAGACTAAGCACCTCCCCATGTATTAAGGCTGGGCTAGGTGACCCAGTATGATAGTAGGGTTCCAAAAGCCAGTAAAAGAGTCAGAGACAACCCCTGTTCCGCTTTTAGGAGTCCCACAAAGCGTGTAGTAGACCACGCTACAGGACTGTAACATATATGCAGAGGGCCTAGGTCAGTCCCATGCAGATTCTGGTTGTCGTTTCAGTCTCCTCGAGTCCCTAAGAACCTAGGTTAGTTGATTCTGTGAGTTTTCTAGTGGTGTCCTTGGCTCCTTCGGCTCCTACAATCCTTTGTCTCCCTTTTCTGTAGGAGTCCAGGAACTCCTCGTAATGTTTGGCTGTGGGTCTGCATTTCTTTCCGTCAACTGATGGATGAAGCCTTTCTCATGACAATTGGGCTAGGTACCAATCTATGAGTATAGCAGAATATCTTTAGGCATCATTACATCGACATTTCCCCCCTCCAGTTGTTTGTTTGGTTCTATCCTAGGTCTTTGGGTCATTTAACCTGTAGGTCCTGATGCTCCAGGCAGTGCCAGAGATGGGCTTACTCTCCTGGCATGGGTTTTAGGCTAGATTGGGCATTGGCTGACCACTCCCTCAATATTTAGGCCACTTTTACTCCAGCACATCTTATAGTCTTATAGACTATAAGCTGAAGGTTATGTGGAGGGGTTGGTTTCCCCCTCCATCCACTTGAAGTCTTGCCTGGTTACAACCTATTTAAAAAAATGGGGTACAGATCTAAACAGAGATTTCTCAACAGAAGAATATCAAATGGCAGAGAAACACTTAAGTAGATGTTCAACATCCTTAGCCATCAGGGAAATGAAAATCAAAATGGCTCTGAGATTCCATCTTACATCTGTCAGAATGGCTAAGATAAAAACAAGTGGCAACTTATGCAGGAGAGGATGTGGAGCAAGGGAAACACTTTTCCATTGCTGGTGGGAGTGCAAACTTGTACAACCACTTTGGAAGTCAGTGTGGCAATTTCTCAGAAAACTGGGAACCAATCTACCACAAGACCCAGCTGCACCACTCTTGGGCATATACCCAAATGATGTTCAATCATACCGTAAGGACACTTGCTCAACTATGTTCATAGCAGCTTGGAAACAACCTAGATGTCCCTCAACCAAGGAGCGGATAAAGATGAAATGTGGTACATTTACAAAAAATTCCGTCATAACCACACAGACACACAAGAAAAAAAAACCAAAAAACAACAGGCTGGGTTTTTCCTTGTACTCCTAGGGCCTTGTTCTTTTTCTGATATTTGACTTTTACTGAGTAACCAAGAGACAGTTCTCATTGACTGCATGGGAAGTAACCAGAAAATCCTCAATGAATCCAAGTTTTAGTGATACATTTACTACATTAGAGACAGATAGACAGATTGACAGAGAAAGAAATAGGATTTATTTAGACTGGCTTGTATGACAGGTGCATAGGTGCTGGGTATTAAAAAACAGCCATCAGTATTCTTTGGAGGCAAAGAACTCAGTGGCTACTCAGTCCGTGAAATTGGATGTCTCCGCACTGAAGATATAGGACCTCCCCCCGTTGTTCTTTATATTGAGACCATATTGGAAGGCTGAAGAACCTTGAGTGTAATGTTGGTGAGGCATGGCAAAGGTAATGACAGATACACCCAGGAAGGAGCGTGGGTGGGTTTTCCTTGAACCCATTTATACATGGGCCACCTGTTAGAAGGTGCCAGCCAGTTTGAGGGTGGATGTTCATCCCTCAGCTAATCTTCTCTGGAAGCATTCTCACAAACCCAACCAGAGGTGTGTCTCTTAGCTCATTCTAAATACTATCAAGTAGATAATCAAGACCAATCATCACATTTTATCCTTTTAAATTTGATACCTAACCATTTCTTATGTTACACTTAATTCCAAATAAAGACAATAAAAGGGGCTGGAATGTAGCATAGTTGGTATGGTGCTTGTCCAGAGTGTATGAAGTCCTGGGTTTGAGTCCCAATATCACATAAGTTGGGCATAGTGGTACACAATGAAATTTTTGAAGTTGGGATGTTTACTAAGATCAGAAGTTCGAGGTCATCCTGAGTCACATAGCCATTGATCCCTGTCTTAAATAAAACAAAGTAGCTATCTATGATAGCCTGTCTTAAAACAAACAAAAAGTCACTGACATCATAGCTTCACCTATCATGATATAACTATCCCCATGCAACCCAATGCGCTCTATTCTCCAAGACTAGATAGTGAAGCCCCTTGTGGAATATTTACAATTAAAATATGCTAATATAGATTAAAAACTTAAGTAATGTTATCAACTCATTGCTGTGTTACATAATAAAAGAATAGGGGAGGAAGGAAAACATAGATGTCATACACACACACACACACACACACACACACACACACACACATATATATACATATATCATATATACATGTTCAAACATATCCTTAACAAAATATGACAAAAACACTCAATTACACTTTTCATTTCTGTAACTTGTCATGAGGTCATAGATCTATCTATCTATCTATCTATCTATCTATCTATCTATCTATCTATCTATCTATCGTGAATGTGTGTGAGTATAGGCACACATGTGCTGTGACACACAGAGTGGAAGGAGGACAACCGTGGGTGTCCACCTCATCTTCTACCTTATCTCTTGTCATTTGCTGCTGTGTGTGCCAGGCTAGCCTGCCCATAAGCTTGCAGGGACTCTCCCTTCTGTCTGCCATCTTGCTATAGGAGTACTGGGTTTATAGATGCTGATCATCCCATCCAAGGCTAAGTGGGTTCTGGGGATCTGAGCTCAACTCCTCATGCTTGTATGCAGTTCTCTTTCCTCCCATCCATTTCTAAGCATTTGCAAACTCCTTTGTGTCCTTTCTGCAAATCTGAACAATTTCTTACATTATGCTTGGGTATGACTTATACAGCGATGGCCTTCCTGAGCAGTCTTTCACTTCTGTCGGTATCTGGACTTAATCTGCAGACAACCAAAGCCATGGCAGGAACTGAGAACAACCATATCTTTAAGGATGAACCTGAGGGGTTTGAGGGACTTCTATGTCTAATAGAGAAGGCAGTGTCTCAAATGTAGGAGAAAAATCTGGGCTGCTTAGGCGATGGGGGCATGTAAAATTATTCATGTTAATGCACAGAGGAAGGAAACAGAAGGGATACCTGGGTCACAGCTTTGAAGAAACTCATCAACAACACAAGAAATCAACGACAGGTAGCTCCTTTAACTAGTTCCTTCCTGCTAGCACTTGTTTACGTCCAATCTTTGCTTGCTCTGAAATTCACATGAAATAAATACCTCTGGGAGCTACCCATCCTCTGAGTGATGTCCAGCCCACCCCTGTTCATATGTAAGCAGTTTAGGAGCTGTGCATGGCCACTTTCCCAGTTCTTTTCTGACTGCTTCAAATCCAGTGCATTCAAGATTCTACCAGCTGCAAAATAACCCAGGCTCTTGTGCTTTCAGTCTTTATACTTTTCTTTTTCAACTTATTTCCTTTCATTGACAGTTGCAACACGATCTCAAGAGGACTTCCTCTTGCTTAGTTGACTTGGTTGTTTAGACACGAACACTCATGGGAGGGTTGTTAGTGTTTCATTTATTTTCCACTACAGGCTGAAGTAGCCTAAGTCTTTTTCATTCAAATATCCACTTTACACAGTGTGAGAACTACGACTGACCCACACAATGGGGAGAAAGTACAGAAAGAGAACCGACTGGAAGTGTCATGCTGTGGAAAGACAGCAGAAGTAACCCAGAATTAACTTTTTTGTCTTTTGAGTATCTTTCTTCAAGCCACTAGGTTACAACTCCTCCATATGACCACAAGAGGGCAGCATCAAAAAGCAAAAAACTAACTCCTTGATCACCAGTACAAGTATCCTTCCTTGTCTTGTTTTCTGGTGCAGGGCCTATCCCTCCAGTCCAGTATTTACTCTTTACTTTCTTCCATGGCAAGAACTCCCCCACACCACTCTCCTTAAAAGGTCTCTGAAGAATTGGTTAGGAGTCAGGGCTCAGCTTTCCTTGGGGGTTTGAGTGGACCTTGGGTCCCAGATCACAGATCTCTGCTGGCACACCCAAAGGCCACCAGACAATCTATATTTAGGTAGCAGAACTGATGATGGACATGCCCTGGCTCAGACCTGAGAGAGACAGCAAAAGGAGGTTTGTCTTGGCTTTGGGAAATCCACAGAGATTGTGCAGGGCACAGAGGGTGCATTTGGACAGTCTGGCTGCTTAGCAGCCCTTTCAAATTACAGTAGCCTGGACCGAAGGCTATGGTCAGTGACTGTCTCAGAGAGGAATTTCTTTCAGTCTCAGTGAGGCCAGTTCCAATTGTCTTCGACCTCTTCCAGAGGACTCTCCAGTTCTAGCCTTCTGCCCTTAAGAAGCAAGGCAAGGGAAATTAATTTACCAGGAAAAATGTAAAATGGACTCTCTCTCTCTCTCTCTCTCTCTCTCTCTCTCTCTCTCTCTGTGTGTGTGTGTGTGTGTGTGTGTGTGTGTGTGTGTGTGTGTGTGTGTGTTGGTGGTATAGGTAGTGCCTGGTCATGAGAAAGAAAGAGAGGATAGAAGCTGGGCTGAAAAGCAAAGTTTGAGCCTCATCATGAAATGCTTTGTTAACAGAGGATGGGGTCTGACTCTGAAGGCCAGGTAGATTACCTCTAACCCTTTAATCGGAAGCCTTCAAACTTGTGTAGGTGGACATAGGTTTGGGAGGGGTCTTATTTGCAGCAGGCCCATAGCTATCAAGGCAGAAGTTTCATACAACTGGTAGGGTATTTGATTGGGTGTCAGGACAGAGGTATATACAGAGAGAGTTGAGCCAGGAATGATATGATCTTACCAGGAGAAGAGGTAACAGGGGTGTGCCTGTGGCCTTCTGATTGTGGCAGCAGCTGCACTCACAGAGTCTCTTTCTGTATCTCCATTGCATATGGTTTCAATGACAAACCCAGCTAAGCCCAGTTTGGGATCAACTCTCACACTGACCTGGAGATATCTGGATGGGTGATTCCACTCTGTTTTATGTTGGCCATTTGCAATGATAATATTCATGCCCATTTCCCCATTCCCTAGTACACTGTAACAGGTTTTCACAGTTCTTACTGATGAAAAAGATAATCACCTAGGGGGAAAGGAATAATTTTTAAAAAACAGCCTCCTGTGTGCCTCACCTAGAAATTATGGCTCTCTGGGCTTGGTTGAACAGGTTATGGTGGATGCTGTTTGCAACTACCTCAGATAATGAAGAAATTACTTTATCTAATTGGAAATAGCATACATGGGTACAATGTATTTTGATCATATCTGTCCCCTCTCCTTCTGTTCAACTTCTTCAAGGCCTCTTCATCTCAACTTCATATCAGACAACTTAACTAAAGGAGTTTGTGAAATGCTATACAGACTTAGAAAAAGAAGTTGGTCTTACAGATTCTAGGATGAGTTTCCATTTCCTGTTGTATATCAGATTACCATAGGACACAGACAATTGGATACAAAGCCTCTGATTCTAGACCTAAACTGCCCAAGCCTAGATTGCACCAGAAGTGACAGTGTCAGAATGGGAGGTCTGTGAAGACTTGATGGGATGTAGCCAAGAGTTGTAACCAGGTCAGCAGTATCAGCTCTGAAAAGAAAGATTGCTCTGAGTGTTTGAGGAGTAGGCATTCACTCATCCAGATTAATAGAATGGTATCAAAGTTTTCTTATGTAGTTCTGGGACCTCTTAAGGTCAAGATGAAGTCTGAGATGTTCAGAGAGATGTGTATAAGAAAAATGACTTTGAAGCTGGTTAATTTGGTGTCTGATGTTTTCATTTATTTACAATTCTTTATAATAAAGTTTATACAATTAAAAATAGGAAGAATGAGAACAGGAAGAGGTGGGGGCTCAAGATACATGACTATTTTTTTTTAAAATAAATCCTTTTTTGCTACTACTACTCCAATGTCTTTTTCTCATTAGTCCTTTCTCTTCTCTGGGACATAACTGAATACTGTTTTTCCTTTTCTCTTTCCCAGTCTCTGGATCTGGCATGCAGATACTACAGCCCTTGGTCCCTCTCATCACTGCTCCAAATGGAAGTTTGGCCCATCCAGTTCATTTTCTATTGGTAGGCATCCCTGGCCTGGGACCTAATGTCCACTTTTGGCTGGCTTTCCCCTTATGTTTTATGTATGCAGTGGCCACACTGGGCAACCTGGCCATCATCTTCATCATTCGTGTGGAGAGACGCTTGCATGAGCCCATGTACCTCTTCCTGGCCATGCTTTCTACCATTGACCTGGTCCTTTCCTCTGTCACCATGCCCAAAATGGCCAGCTTGTTTCTCACTGGCACTCAGGAGATTGAGTTCAACATTTGCTTGACCCAAATGTTCCTTATCCATGCTCTATCAGCCATGGAGTCTGCTGTCCTGCTGGCCATGGCTTTTGACCGCTTTGTGGCCATCTGCTACCCATTACGCCATGCTTCTGTGCTCACAGGGCCTACTGTGGCCAAGATTGGGCTAGCTTCCCTGGCCAGGGGATTTGTATTCTTCTTCCCACTGCCCTTCCTTTTGAAGCGCTTGTCATACTGTCGAACACATACTGTCACACACTCCTTCTGTCTTCATCAAGATATTATGAAGCTATCCTGTACTGATACCAAAGTCAATGTAGTTTATGGACTCTTCATTATCCTCTCAGTCATGGGCGTGGACTCCCTTTTCATTGGCTTCTCCTATATCCTCATCCTGAGGGCTGTGTTGGAGCTGTCGTCTCGAGGGGCAGCTCTCAAAGCTTTCAACACCTGCATATCCCACCTCTGTGCTGTCCTAGTTTTCTATGTGCCCCTCATTGGGCTATCAGTGGTACACAGGTTGGGTGGTCCTACTTCCCTGGTCCACGTGGTTATGGCTAATATCTATCTCCTGCTACCACCTGTAGTCAATCCCATTGTCTATGGAGCAAAGACCAAGGAGATCCGTTCAAGAGTTATCGGTATGTTCTCACAAAATGGCAGATGAGAAGGACACCAAGTCTGGTGTCCTCAGTAATACCAAAGATGACAGGATGAGTACCTGCAAAATGAATTGATTGTTACAGCATGCAACTCACTGGACTGTTTGCCTCTAGTTATGGCAACAGATAGATTTTGCATCTTTGTTTCTGGGAATATGTCAATACAGAACTTATGACCAGTCTGGACAGACCATCTTGGAGAACAATGGTGTTATGGTTTCTGGTATAATAGCTGTGCCATCTCCCTTCCTTTTAATTAGAAAATATACATAGTTTTGAAATGAGAAGGCTATAACTGCCATATCTCATAGTTCTTTAGTTTTGATGTATAATTTTTATGGTGCTTTCTCTCATGTGCACATGTCAGTGAATGTATGTTGATTATATGACCTGTCACTCATACCTCAAGTAGTTACATAATTGTAATTGAGGGTTAATGAAGGCATTTGGAGGAGATGTAATTGGAGAGGAGGCAACTGATATGGAATGTTGAAGTTTCTTTATAAATTTGCATGCATTTATGTGGAATCTGTCAACAGCCATCTGTGTGGCTTCATGGAGACTATTACTCCTATAAGGATGTTTTCTGTTTTGGCTTTGGATATTTATAGATATGTTTATATAGAAAGATGGAGGGAGTGAAAGAGGGAGAGAGAAACATGTATGTGTGTTAGCTATGTCCTGATGAATGTGTTAGTTATGTTCTGATGTGTGTATATGTTATGACTGATGTCACTGACTGTACCTTTATCTTTCATGAGATATATGTCAGTTGGTGTGGTGATATACATCTGTGTAAGACTACTGTTTTGTGCATCTTTATGGTGGGAACTATATTTATGGATGCTTGGTGCCTGTCTTCCTTTGCTCACGTACGTAGAATGGATTACATCCATCTATGGGTGTGTAGTACTGGGATTGGCTGGCCCTTTAGCATGTGTGCTTTTTGTCTTTAGCGTATGTCTATACTATGTCTACAGTGCATTGCATTGTTGATATGAATGCTATCATTGACATTTGTATGTGTGTGCACGTGTGTGTGTGTGTGTGTGTGTGTGTGTGTGCACGTGCGTGTGAGCACACGTCTGTCTGTCTGTCTGTCTGTCTGTCTGTCTGTCTGTCTGTCTGTCTATGTGTATCTGTGCTTTGCTGTGATAATTAATTTTGGGGGCATATTCCCAGCACATATGTCTCAGACACATTTTCCTTTTGTATTGAGTATGGATTATGTGGCTCAAAACTCAGTATAGACTTGGTATTTCTGGATTGATAAGTGGTGTCAGTGTAGAGCTGTGGGTAGAGGTGGAAGATTGAAGAAGTCTGGTTGCAAGCAGTGGGGATAACTTCCAATATTGAGACACAAATCTCTAAGATGCCTGGATCCTCAGTCAAGCTCAGGCTTTGGTTATGACTGGAAACATAAGCGATCATGCTGCTTTTCCTTCCTCTCTCAAAGGCCAGTTCATACCGTTTCCATCTTACTCACAGCTTCCTCCTATCTTCCTGCCATTGGCTTTCTGAAGTCCCTGTATCTGTCTTCCTTCCTTAGTGGCAGGTCATAGTTTCCTCATCTCTACATTTAATTTCTTGGTGGTTTGCCAAGCATGTTTAAAAGTCCTTGACTGTAGAACTGTTAGTCTCACTGGGAAGCAAGGAGCAGAAGAAGACGAACATGTCAGTCCTGAAAGCTCCAATGTCTGTTAGGGTTTGTTACATTTTACTGACGGCACACTCCATCTGCTTACAGATCTTGGCATCAGGTAAAAAATGATTCACATTGAAGAAGTATTGGCAGAAACTAATGTAGATTATGACAGAGGAAAGAATCCTAAAATGCAGTGTAAAGGGTAAAAAATTGGAAATACCGTTAAGCAGTATATTTTATAATCTCCCTTGGTCTCATTTCCTCATGTGTACAATGACCAACTACAATGTCAGCAATGAAACAGATATTTTTGATGTCCTTTAAAAATGTTAATTAAATGTTACCAGTATGAAGTAGATGATCATATGTATCCTGTTTTATTTTACATGTTTAGAAAGCACCATTCATGTTATGGTCTATGTGAACAGCCCCTGTTGAATTTTTGGAAATTTGCAGAATTGTGGTCATGGGTGCTATTCTAAGATATTGTTATACCTGATTTAAAATCAATCAATCAATCAATCAATCAAAACTTTTTATCCCCTAATAAAGAGATTGTTCCACAAATTTTCAGAGAAGCTGAAATTTATTTCTCTGTGTTGGGATCTGACTTAGAAATGGAATTAAAAAATGCACAGCCCTGCCAAGAACCTTCTTCACATATGGCCCATGTCATCACTAGAAAAGGAGGCACTGTGGGGTTGGAATCATATGGGATTCAGATTAAGATTAATGGCTTTTATTTGGAAACCAGTTTATTAACCCATTGAAATGTAGCACTTTTGCAAACTATTAACACTATGAAATATAAATGCAATATAGGACTTATTGAATGATTGTAGGATTAAATGAGATGATAAATATGAATATGGAAAAAATCAAAAGTGATCATTAAATGTTGATGATAATGGTTTTAAATAATGAAAATGACAACCATGTATGTCACTCTCATCCTGGTAGATAGATTTCCAAGTACATCAGTTCCAAGTTTTCATAACCAAGTTCCAGACCAAGTCTAAAAGCTACTCCCTTGTCTAGATTAAAATGTTACTGCTTGCTTTTCTTCTCAGGAAAGCTTGGGAATCTCTGAATTCTCTTAATCTCCTTGATCATATGACTGGTTGTGACTAGAGTTTATTGTGGGTCTGCTGGCAGATTTGGCTAGACAAAGTAGTTCCGATAAACTCCTATAGTCTCTGTGCTTCCTCCACCATGAAGGATGTGCTTCCTCTGTTACAGATCTCATATATAGAAACTTTCTGCTTATTCTCTACCATAAAATCTAAATACCCTATGATACTTTCCTGTCCCCTCTGATGGCAGGATTCAGGCCTTGTCCATAGGCCTTTTCTATCTCCATACTTCTAGACCTGGCAATAACAGGCTCTGTGGTTACATGGCTCAGCTGCTTAGAGATACAAAGAAGGAGAGCACATTTTGTTTTTATTTAAATAAAAATTTACTCTTGTTACCTCATCTAATCTCACCTCTTATTTCTTTCTCTTAACTGTTCTTGCATTATTCTATGAAGTCCCCAAAATGCTTTCTTTAAGTATTAAATGGTCAAGCTATGAGCTGTAACATAGCAGCATTCTATCTTAGGTATTGCTTTTTCCACTTCACAGATGAGGAAATCAAGGCTCTGGCAGGTTTATGACTGTTCTAAGGTCACACAGCTGTGACTCAACTCTACACCCCTCCTTCCAATTACACACTTGCACTTCAGATCTGACTGTTAGATTAATACACAGTAAAGGGTCCAAAAGAGGAGTAATAGTAGGATCAAGGAATGATCTGCAGTGTGTGCCTCATGCTGGAAGAATCATTGGATAGTTATCCCATGTCAAACATCTCTTGTTTGGAAGACAAGCAATACATTCCTTGAGAACCCCTTCCTTTATCTACTGAACCGTCTCAGCAGCCAAGCTAAGAGTTTCAAATATGGTTTGCATGCAAATCTTTTGTCAGATATACACTTTGTATCCTCCCCTACTGTGTGACTTACCTTGTGCTTGCTTTCATACATTTTAAAAGATAGACATTTTTATTTTGATGAAGTTTGGCTTATTGAGTTCTGTACTTTTGGTGGTTGCATCTAAAAATTCATTTGCAAACCAGAAGTCACATAAGACACTTTTCTGTAGAAGCTTTACAGTTTTAGGTTTTACATTCAGTTCTGTGATCCATTTTGAGTTGTTTGAGTGTGCAGTATGAAGTAGAGATCAAAGTTAACTTATTCCCACAATGACATCTGCTCATTTTAGTAACACTGGCTTACCTATGTATAATATATGTTACTATCCTCCTAACTTAGTAACATTGTGTTACTATGTCCAATTATACTGCTTTTGCAAAAAATCGATTATCTGCTTATGTGTATGTCTAACTCTAGACAATTCTGCTTCATGACATATTTGTCTATGTTTAAACAAGATCACATTGTTTTGATTAGTGTAGCACTGTAAGAAATCTATAGAAAATTAAATATTTTGAATACTTCAAAGTTGATCTGTTTATATTTCCATGTAAATTTTATCAGCAATTAAAAATTTATAACAACATAATTACAAAGTAGAACAAAATTCTGAGTCTATTGATCAGAGAGAATTAGTATGATTGAGTCTTCCAACTTATGAACAGAATGTTTTATTCTTTTTAAGTCTTTTAATTTCTTTCAGGAAAGATCATAGACTCCATTCAGTACCTAAAGTATTTTGCCAGAGTTATCTCTAAATATTTTATGGTTTTGATACTAATATAAGTGGTATTGTTTATTAAATTAAAATGAAAACTTATACAGCATTAGTACAGAGAACTATGATTTCTCTTTATTAATCTTTAATCTTGAAAGTTACTACAACCAAATTTTATTTTTACAATTTCTTGACAAAATTTACCAAAATATGTTCATGGATGATCATGTTGTCTATGAGTGAAGACAGCTTTATTTTTTGCTTTCCAAAATGGAGTCATTTGTGTAGGCACAAAAGAACATTATGAACTTCCTATACCACTTTAAAGGGAAAAGAGTCTTTCATTATTAAGTGTGCCTGAAAATAAATTCTTTTAAAACATATTTTAAAATAGATTCTTTGGGAATTTCACATCATGCACCCCAATCCTACTCATTCCCCAGTCCCTCAATATCTGCCTTTTGTCCTTGTATCATCCCCCAAAGGAAAATTTCAAAAGCAATTTTAAAAATGAAATAAAAGTTAATAAAACTACAAAATACATATAAGAATAATAAAGAGACATAAACAAACCCCCAAACAAAAACAAGCAAAAAAGCAAACAAAAGAAACACTTTGCTCCTCTGTCTTTCCTGCCTCTTCATCCCATCTTCATTTCTTGTAATTGTGCAATGTGTTCAAGACCTCTGGCTTCTGGTACACCATCAATACTGGACCCTCACCAAATCTCCTTTTGGATACCCTGCTATTGCCCTGAGTCATGGAGATCCTGAAGCTATGGTTCCACAGGACCAGTTCCTTCATGTGTTCCAGCAGGTCACAGATGGGGTAGATGTTGGGGAGGGCCAACTCAAAGCCCTAGATTTGTGCCTGGAAGGCAGCTGAGTTGGTCAGTCCAGGAGGCCAGGCCACCCTCCTCAGGTGAGAGGTGGAGACAGCCTTCCCAAGTGCAGGGGTAGGGGGTGGGGATGGAGAAGCAGCTCTCCTATAAGGAACAGGGCCAGCTCTCCCATGATGGGGTCTTGGTCTGGAATCCCAAGGCCAGTGTGGGGTCAGCTCTTTGGTGAGGAGGTTGGTTGGATCTTCCCAGGCCAGTGAGAGGTGGGGCCAGCTCAACATGACCCTTGGTATTTAACACCTGGTACAACACAGGGTTCTCATGGGTCTTTGTGGCAACACGGGCAATGAACATCAGCACAGACCCCAGCTACAGCAGGACCATGGACCCAGACATGGCCATCAGTGGCATCTTGAGTCTGGATGTTACCAGGGTCCAAGTGGCCACAGAGGCTACTCATATCTGCATCGCACTGGCTTCAGGGTGGCCCTAGGACACGGACGTGGTCCCAGGTGGTGGCCTAGGCCATGGGCATCCATAAGGTCTACAATGGTAACAGGAGTCACAGACATCAACACAGACCCAGGCTGTGGTAGGGTCATGGACCCAGACATGGCCATCAATGGCAGCTTTGGCCATGACATTACCATGGCTTCAGGTGGCAGGGCAGGACATTCATATCTGTATGGCCCTTGTGTCAGCATGACTCTCAGGTATCAACATGGCCTCAGGTGTCAACCCAGACCCCAGGGATCTGCACAGCTTTCTGTGGTAACAGGGGCCATGGACATCAATGCAGACCCCAGCTGTGACAGGGCCACAGACCCAGACATGGTCCTTAGCAGCAGCCTGGGTCCAGTTGTTACCATGGCCCTGGATGGCAGTGTAGGCACTCAGATCGGCATTTCCCCAGCTGCAGAGTTGCTCTCAGATACTAACATGGCCCCAGGTGATGGCCCAGACCCCAGGCATCCCCATGGCCTTCAATGGTAACAGGCACCATGGATATCAACACAGACCCTGGTTGTGTCAGGGCCACATTAATCAATTCTCGAGTGGATTATTGAAACATTTAACCACAACTTTAGATTTCCTTCTATTTTGTATTTTTATCACTTTTCTGTGAAATGTGTGTTGGCTACTAGGAGTAAAGCCACTTTAGCTTTCTTATGATTACTGTAGGCATGATACATCTTTTTCTGATTACCATCTTTTCCTTTTGTCAGTTTTGCACATGTGAACAACATATTGTGATAATGTTCATCCCCATTACCCCCTAGTATCCCCTTTCTTATCCCTCACCCACAGGCTCCTTCTTCCCAACTTCTCCTCCTGCTTTCATTGTTGTTTTTAAATTTATTAATTTTTTATTTGTGCAAAGCTTTTGTGTCTACCCCTAGCTGCTGTGTGCTCTCTACTGTAACAGCCGGAAGACAGCTATTCCTAGAACTCCTCATGCTCGGGCTTTTCCAGCCTTTCTGCCTCCTCTTCCATGACGTCTCCTCACCAGAGATATTCTTATGCTTTGTTCCCAGGAGGTATCACAGTAACTTGGAACTATTTGGGTTACGCTTTGAAGGTTTGCCAGTCAGAACTTGCTCATATTGAGGTGTGGGTTTCTGTACCCTCAATAAAGAGGTGATCTGTGAAACCCTCTAGTCTGATTGTCAGGAAACCACCAATCTTTGTCCTTCGTGATCACTGCACAGTGTTATTTCTCATTTGTTAAATGGTTTTCCCCATAGTTTTAGTTAGCTTGCTCATATAATTAGCACTCTGCTGAATTTTTGAAGAAGAATCTCTACCCTCAAGTGTTGTCTTTTATGCAGGTCTGTGCATCTCCAATACTTTGCCTTTTGACTGACTTGGTCATCCTGAACCCTCAGTCCAACTCCACACAGGGAAGCCTCTCAACTCTGCCTGGATTCCCTTCCCCATGCTGCAGCCTGGAAAGGAGGCAATGAGCTAGAAGCTGCAGATATTATCTCAGTTGTTTGTTTGTCTCATGCTCTTCTGCTCTCCATTGCCTTAAGCCCAGGGTTGCACAAACCATTGGTTTATGTGCATTGCTTACTTTTGCATTGTTTCACACGATTATTGCTTCATGCTACCCCATCTTAGATGGAATACAGTGTGTGTGTGTGTGTGTGTGTGTGTGTGTATAAGAAGTCTTTGTATCAGCCATGGTTAAGGGCCGCAGTGGCTCTAGGATGGTATCAGAGCATCAGGGTGAAAGTTCTGCGGGTACCAGAAGCTTTTGTATTTAGTAGTTTTGATGTGAGTTATAATGATCAGGCTTGGCACTGTCTATTTATGCATAGCTTGGGTTAATGGGTCCCATGTTTTGACATAAAACTTCTAACTGTAATACTGAATAGTCAAACACAGTGAAAAACCAATTAAAAACCACATTTGTCCAAATACAAATGTGGTTTTAACTTATTCCAAAAGTTAGGTTACTTAGTTTCACATGGAAATTATTCTCTATTTTTGTAAATGTTCTCTTAGCCTTTTACTCTTAACAAAAACCAGATGACATTGATCTTATGTGACTGGTCAGGAGTATAGAGAGGGTTAAAGAAACCACATCATGTTCTCTTTCCTTAGCCTGGATTTCAGTACACCATGGAGTAAAAGGCAGAGGTATTATCCCTGGGGGCCCATGTTTTGTATTATCTAGACATAGGAGCCAGAGCTGGGAGAGAATGAGGTCCTTAGGGCTTTAGAGGATAGGACCACTGGGTTCCAGGCTCAGCGAGGACCTATCAGTATCCACAAAAGAAAAGTTTGGGGATAAAGAATTTGTCAGGTTGGTGATAGGCTCTCAATTATGGAGTCTCTCAAAAATGAGCTTTGTCTTTTCCCTGGCTGTTTGATAGCTTTGTGAAGGAACTGTGAGAGAACCTCACACATACCACAGATGCAAAACTGAGTTTCTTTTGGCCCTTTATTACTCTACCTTCACATTTGGGATTGGTCTAAATATCCCAGGGGCAACAGTCCATTTTCAAAGGACTCTAGAGACCATCTACCCAATGCCTCACCCCACCCCACTTCCCCACAGCTGGGGCTCTTCCTTTTAGGGTGTGGAAGCTTAGAGGGGAACCAGAACCACAGAAGGCTGGTGGCATGTCCCTGATGGACCCTGTGAACACACCCTGCACTCCCAACAAGGAGGAACAGAAAGAGGGAGGTGGGAAGTTTAAGAATAACCAGCTCTGAGCAGACCACAGAAGGAGGTGGGGACTGAAGGGGCTGGGCTTCTTTGCAGCCTGCCAGATCTCTCTCAGAAAGAGTGCTGGGCAAAAGGGGACACAGCATCTTTCAGGACAGCTGAGGTGAGTATAGGAGAAGGCATGCACTGGGTTGGGGGTTACTTGTAGCTGAGGACCTTCCATGACACCTCTTGTAAAGATGAGAAACCTGGCTGTGAAGAAGCAGATGTAGTGGGTGGTGGTGGTGGTGGTGTGGAGGAAGCCTTTACCCAAAGGACAGGCAACCTTAATATAATGTGTCGAATGGAGTGAGGATGGTAAATGTTGCCTAAAAGCACTTGTCAAGTATCTGTTTTCCAGTGCCTGGTTTAATGGGGACTGAACAGAGACTGGCCTGGGATACGAGCCGGTGTGAATGAAGAGAGAACAGATTGGGTTGGAGTTGGACTCAGGTAGATTGGGATTGGATTGGGTTTCAGTGTATGGACAGAGATGGCCTGGGTTATTACTGTGGTTGAAGCCCCGTCTGTGATGGGAGGTCAGACTACAGCTATGGTTTTGTTGGGATGCTCTGGGTAGAGTCAGGTTTTCTTGCTAAGGCTTCAGTTCTGATCTTGACTCAGATCTCATCTCAATCCTAGGATGGAGGTCCAGTCTTTAGATCATTTGAAAGTGGCTTAATGTCTATACTTCCAACTCCCTTGCCTTGTATTCTTTGCCTTTAGATGCACCAAAGCCATTGTAGCTTTCTAAATGAGGGTGATTCTTTCTTACCCTGGGTCTTTGCCTTTGCCAAAAGGTACTTAAAAACAGACACACAGAAACACAGACACAGACACACAGATACACACCCACACCTGTTGTTTATGGTAAAGATCTCAAGAATAGTTAAAATAGTGCTATATAACCTGGTCCTTAGCTCTGTCTGAATTTCTCTCTAAGTCTCTCTTGTTCTCAGTTTGCTCTCACTTTGAGCTTTCTGCTCATGAACTCACAGGCTCATTCTTGCCTTAAGATCTTTTCCTCTTGTAGTCTCCCAAGCCTGAAATGCTGTTCCCCTAGGTCTTAGAACAGCTGGCCTATTCTCACCACAGGCTGCTAAGCTTGTTTGTCATCTCGTAAGATGTCATCTCCTCTGACCCCTGTGTCAATATCTTACCAATCCGATTTATCTTTAGTGCACTCATCTTTATTTGCAATTTTATTATCTGTGTCTTTACCAGCTCATTGTGTGGGCTGCAAGAAAGTCGTGATATTGTCTGTCAACATACTGTTTGATATCCAGTTGACACTACCTGTCTAACTGAATGTTTCTAACTCCCCACTTTATTTAATCCTCTGATAAACAGCAACTGGTCCTGCAAACCCTAACTTGATAACAGCATTGTAGGGAACCCTCTAAGTCTGAAGACCTTGGGGAGCTACTGTTACCTTTGCTTCTGAGAGGCTCAGCCTTGCCCTCATACTCATCACAATATACTGTGATGACTGCATGCTTGTCTCCAGCTTTCTGCACACCAGAACTGTGCCTTGCTTACTCTGGTGCTTAGTTCTGAGCTCAGCAGGCAGGGGCCAGTTAGGCAGTAAATGTTGGATAAAAATCAATGCATTGAACAAGGTTCCTCTATCAGGCATCTTTGGTGCTCCACACTTGTAGGCAGCGGTCACATGCCAGACTAGCCTCACAGGCTACCAATAGCCACTTCTAGCATTGCAAGTTTGTAGAGCACTGACCAGGCCTTAAGCAGGAAGTGGAGGGGTAGGGACCTAAGCCCTAGATACTCTTTCTGGGGTGACATTTGGGGACCAGACTGACTGGAGTGAGTGGGATAGGATGAAAACTTCACTCTATTTCTTGAAAATTCCATCCTTCAAGTATTATATTGCCCATTAAAATCAAGAATGACCAACATCTTTCAAGGTTCGCTTGCTGTGCCAAATCTAAGCAGGTTTTAGGGCACAATGGGTATTGATAATTTGGGTAAATGTGGTTCTGGGGATATTTCTCATATGAAGTGCTAAGAAAAGATCAGCCTCCTCAAGCGTCAAGCTCTTCTAGGCTGTATCCCCAGTATTGCCCACAAGGCTGCCCTCCCTCTCTGGGCCTGGAAGTAGAAGCCAGAGGCTCCCTGCTCCATTTGGGCTCCACTATAAGAACATTCTTTCTCAAACATTCTAACAAAGGCTGGAAGTAGCACAAGAGGGTCTCATATGATTTCTCTGGGTATGAGACACTCCATTTTTACCCCAGATAAGGTGAAGACCATAAATCTCCATCCTCATTCCCTCTTGCCCCATCTTCTTTCACATTTCCTTAAGTACCGAGAGCTTGCTTGGGTGTCCTGGTCCCTAAAAAGGCTCCTGGACCCAGGCCCTTCATTTTGCATCCCTTAGATGTAACATAGAAATTGTTCCTCCAAAACATCCATTATTAAGGAGACTGTGAGAAGGACAGGATGGACTTGCCATATTGGAAGCAGAGAGATAGGTTACTCAGAGCTTTACCCTTCACATTGTTGCCTGTCAAATGGTATCACTACCTGTCTGACAAGCTAGTGAAAGCTTTGATTAGACTAGGAGATAATTGGTAGTGAACAGAACTCCTCTTTTCTACTGTGGGGCCTGACCATGGCACAGCCAGGAGATTTGGCCTAGAAGAGAATGACCCATAGCCTCATCCAGGAGAGTTCTCTTTATCATTCCTTACTTTCTCATCTAAGATTATACATGGGCAAGTGTTCCATTTGTCACACACTTATCTTGCCTTACCTCCATCCAGATTTTGTCAGCTTCTAGAAGGTGTAGCACAATCAAAGGCAGCCTAAGGTAAGAAGATAGGAGTTGACCCTAGCTGTTCTTACTGTGTTCATTGATTTTTAAGCAACAAGATTGTCATTTGGTCTCTTGGAGCCCTTGTTTTCTCATCTGTCACGAGGAAAGGGTTCAGAGAATGCCATCTATCCTGCAGAGTTGCTCTCAGCTGAGGGATGATATTTATATGTCTGGTATTTTTCAGGCATTCAGTAAGCTCTATTAATATCACAAAATGGCAAGCCAGGCCTGGGAGATGGCTGCATTGTTCTTGGGTCAGAAGAGAGGGCACATGGGCCTTGTTTTCCTTTCTGCCAAGTTTCCCATGGGTCTGTACGAATGGTAGCAGTTCTGGTGAAGAATGGCTGGGCAATCTCAGTAAAGGGCTGAGCACTTTAAAGACTGAGACCACAGAGCAGATTTAAACTCTGTACAGGTGGGGTCTGCTGCTCTCTGACTCCCAAGAAAAGGCCAAGATGCCTGAATAGTTCCTGGAGAAACAGCCCCAGGACTCACTAAGCTAATTTGACATTTAGGGAAAAACGAAAAACAGGGTTACTCCTTTGGGATTAGGATAATATGTGTGTGTGTGGGAGAGAGAGAGAGAGAGAGAGAGAGAGAGAGAGAGAGAGAGAGAGAGAGAGAGAGAGACAGAGAGAGAGAGAGAGAGAGACAGAGAGAGACAGAGAGAGAGACAGAGAGACAGAGAGAGAGAGAGAGAGGGAGAGAGAGAGAGAGAGAGAGAGAGAGAGAGAGAGAGAGAGAGAGAGAGACTTGCTTTGTTTATTTTTCCTTGGTTTTGTTTCATTTTCAAAACAATTATTTCATTTCAACTAGCTTGGACGCTCCCAACCATCTCTTCAGTGAGTATGAGTGGTTATAATTTTGAACTGGTGCCGGGTCCACAGGGCCTCCTGAAGTTGTCCCTTCTGTTATCTTTTGGAGAGCTGTAGGATATGTCAGGGTTGTGCAGACTGAGGGTTGTACCTGGGCTGTTTAGTTCCCTTTTCATTCATTCACTTCTTGTCTTCAGAGATTCTGAGGTCTAGATTTTATTTTGTGCTGCCAAGGTACCTTCTTTCCAGGCTGACTGGCTCTTCCCTCTTTTGATTTCTGGCACCTCTATACCAGGGTCCATTCTTGCCACTGTGAGAAATTGAGTATATTCATATATATGTATATGGGTATATGCATACAATGAGTTAAAATATGTTGAGTGAAGACTAAGGCAAACTGGAAAAAAGAAAATTTCATTTTGTATATTTTCAATGCTTTGTGCTCTATGATAGTTTTACAATGCCCTTTGATATAGCTGATCTCACAAAAAATCATAGTAGCACTATGAAATTGTTATTATTTAAGATAATAATAATAATTAACAATTTAATACCCAAGAGTTGAGGCCAAGACTCACAGGTTTCTACTCCAAAGGCTTCTACTCACAGCATCGGTCTGCTCACAGAGGCCATAAAATTTCCCATGTGGACCCATGCCTTTCCCCCAATTTGCTTCCCAATGCCATGTATTTTAATCTCGGCAGTCTGCCAACTTTCCCATGTCTGTTCATTCGAACTGCTGGGTGGCATGGATAGCTAGCTGGCCCTCTGGAGTCCTGGAGTTTCTTTTGGTTAATGCCTCCAGGTGAGGATCATAGGTGATATCTGCTGCAGGCACAGGTTTTGCTGCGTAGCATAGCCTCTTTGTACTTATCAGAGGCAAGACATTGCAGTAGCCTTATGCTTCTTCCTCTTCTTTCTTTCTTTCTTTCTTTCTTTCTTTCTTTCTTTCTTTCTTTCTTTCTTCCTTCCTTCCTTCCTTCCTTCCTTCCTTCCTTCCTTCCTTCCTGACTCCGGAGTTCAGATATCTGGCAATCCTACCCATCCCTTGCCTGTGTGATCTTCATCAGATGCTCACCAAGGGATTCTGATATTAGTAAAACTCATTTCATTATGAGTGAGCATAATTTGATGCTAATTAATAAAAAGGGTAGTGTCCTTGGCATTAATGAATTTACAATTTGGGTAACAATAAGTGGTTCTTATAACTAGGAGAGTCAGTGAATGAAAGAGGACCCCAGGAAAGTTATGTGGGCATGCAGAACAGGAAATGGTTAATTATCCAGGGAAAGGAGCTTAGGAAAAGTAACATAAAAGAGAAAAAACAAGCGAGGGCATGAAGAATACCCACTGGATCAGATCCAGGGTTTCCTGCAAGCTAGATAAGCACTCAGTCAGATGAGCAACACCTCCAGCACTTCCTTGGGTATTTTATTACAGGCAATGTCTGGATATCATGTGGCCAGTACTGATGTTGTGCAGATAGGGAAGCTTACACCAGAACACCTCAGCCGGCACCATGGGATCTAGTTTGTGTGACTAGTGATCAACACCAAGGAAAAAGGAAACAACGTTATAAATTTTGTACTCACTGTATGTGAGGTATATATACACATAAACATAAATTTGGGAATCAAGAGCTTATAGATAAAAAAGTAGATTTGCTATTGAAGGGATTGGGATAGTCTGGGAAGAAAGTGTAGACAAAGAAAACCAAAGAAAAATTTTTGTATAGCATTGTTATTTAAAGGTATTGCTAAGATTCAAGCGGAGGAGGGTGAAGACAGAGCCAGGATAACAGAAACTGGTGAATAGAGAGAGATGAGGAGCATCAAGCAGAAGGAGAAGTTTTAAGAAGCAGGGAGCTGTATCACTACAAATACAGTTCTGAAGATGACTTTGCCTCTTTGACTGACGTAGATTAACTACGATTCTGCTTTAACTCCCCCCCCAGGTTGAATTAAACACTGTTATAAAAACTGCCATCCCAGTTCTCACAAGCCAAATATATGTTTATATGTATGTATATGAATTCATACAGCCACACACCTATATATACATATATATTGAATCAGACACCAGTATCTGTACATTCTACATCTACAGATTCAACTAACCATGGATTGAAATTAATTGAAAAAATATTGTGCTTTGGGGGTACAATTAAATAAAATAAGGATTCCTTGAACACCAGCACTGTAATAGTTTGACAGATCTGCTAACTAAAGAGGCTCCTGGGTGACTTTTGGGGGTGTGTGGCTATCAGTGTGGCTAGACTAAGTAAAAAAATGATTTATATCCCATGTAGGGCAGAGTCAGATGCCACTACATTTTATCCACCTACTCAGAGTGACATGCAATTTGAAGCACGTGAACTGTTTATTTTTGAATTTCTATTTAATAGTTTCAGAGTTCAGATGAATGCAGTTGATTGGAATAAGATAACTGGCAGTGAAAGTATGGCTAAAGGGAGATGTCTGCACTGAAAGAGTGGTCCCAGGAGAAGCACAAGGAAGCAGTACAGGACTGGGCAGTTGAAGGAGGCTGAGCAAGGCCACAGTCTCAGTTGGAGACCAGCATCAGCATCCATGAGAGATTCTGAAGTTATGTCACAGTGCTGGTGGTGGCTGAAAGTCTACATTGCTTAACAACTATTTAGGTGCTTGGCATTGTAAGTGGGATCTAGGTGGGACACAATGAATCCACTGAATGCGTAACTCTTTTCCTAATATAAACTGTGTAGGGCAAGTGTAAACTCTTGATTAGATATCTAGGATAATGGAAATTCAGACTTATAGTTCAGGAAAGAATTACTGTCATGTTCTTATTAGAATAGGTTTTTATCACAATAACATAGGTGCTATTAAACTAATATTGAAATGACTTATATATTGGCTTATAGTAAAGTTAGGATAGATCATTAGATTAGTGATCAAGTTAGGTTTCAATGCCAGTTTATGTTACTATTACCATTGATGCATTTACATGATAATTACCTTAGAATGGACTGATGAAATTGGCCATAATTTTTTTTTTTCGAGACAGGGTTCTCTGTGTAGCTTTGGAGCCTATCCTGGCACTCGCTCTGGAGACCAGGCTGGCCTTGAACTCACAGAGATCCGCCTGCCTCTGACTCCCGAGTGCTGGTATTAAAGGCGTGCGCCACCAACGCCCGGTGAAATTGGCCATATTTAAGTATTAAAAGTTTTCATTTAGTATTTCTCCACCCATAGTTTAATTTTCCAGGGTCTGACAATGACTTATATGAACAATATGATCAATATTAAGCATTGGTAGTATGAGTATAAGTTACCACAGAGGATGTAATTTTTTTGTTTGAGAACTAAATGATTAATAATATTAGAATGTTGTCTTAATATTTCACTTAATATATAGGTAGGATTAGCAAGTAGAACTAAGTGATTTTTCATTTTTTACTTGATTTATGGTTACATGAAATTTACTGTTGGTTCAAAGTTTGGATAGGCAATGGAGTTAAGAGTTTTGTTAGAGAATAGGACACTAGGATACTACATGGTATTGAGATTCTAGAGGACCTGACAATGACTTGTCTTTGTATTTCAGCTTCAACCTGCCTGGTACTGGCTACATCTCAGTTCTTTCAGTATGGTGGACACCAACAGCAGTGAGTCCAGTGCCACGTATTTCATCTTAATAGGCCTCCCAGGATTAGAAGAGGCTCAGTTCTGGTTGGCTTTCCCACTGTGCTCCCTCTACCTTATTGCTGTGCTAGGTAACTTGACAATCATCTACATTGTGAGGACAGAGCACAGGCTCCATGAGCCCATGTATATCTTTCTTTGCATGCTTTCTGGCCTAGACATCCTCATTTCCACCTCATCCATGCCAAAAATGATGGCCATTTTCTGGTTCAATTCCACTACCATCCAATTTGATGCTTGTCTGGTACAGATGTTTGCTATCCATTCCTTATCTGGCATGGAATCCACGGTGCTGCTGGCTATGGCCTTTGATCGCTATGTGGCTATCTGCCATCCTCTACGTCATGCCACTGTGCTTACATTGCCTCGTGTTGCCAAGATTGGCATGGCTGCTGTGGTCAGGGGTGCTGCACTAATGGCACCCTTACCTGTCTTCATCAAAAGGTTGCCTTTCTGTCGTTCCAATATCCTTTCTCATTCCTACTGCCTACACCAAGATGTCATGAAGCTGGCCTGTGCTGACATCCGTGTTAATGTCATCTATGGTCTCATTGTCATCATCTCTGCCATTGGTTTGGACTCCCTTCTCATCTCCTTCTCGTATTTGCTCATCCTTAAGACTGTGTTGGGCTTGACACGTGAAGCCCAGGCAAAAGCATTTAGCACTTGTGTCTCTCATGTGTGTGCTGTTTTCATATTCTATGTGCCTTTCATTGGATTGTCAATGGTGCACCGTTTTAGCAAGAGGCGTGACTCCCTCCTTCCTGTCATTATGGCTAACATCTATCTGCTCATCCCTCCTGTGCTCAACCCCATCGTCTATGGAGTGAAGACAAAGGAGATCCGGCAGCGCATCCTGCGTCTTTTTCTCACAACCACACACACTTAAGATCACTAGGAATCTGTGATGAAACCTCCCTCCTTTCAACGTCTCTAATTCATACTTTAATATCAGCATCTTGGAAGACAGTATTAAGAAAACAAATCTTTCTTAATTAAAGCACAGCTCAGAGCTTTCAGAGATGAAACTGGCTATGGGACTTCCACGGGAATGGAATAAAACCAGCAATCTCTATTTTCCAAAATCAGATTCCATTTTGTTTATTCTCTGTATGATTATTAAGACCAAGACTTGTGTTTTGAATGTTATTACCTCCCATTTTGTCACTACTTCCAAATCTCAATTCATTTTACTGATGATGGTTCATATCATCCAGAGATGGAGAAACACATCCATTAAATGTTCACCAAAGGCATGAAAAAAGGGGGAAAAAAAACCCCTCTGATTTCCTCATCAAAATCCACAAAGACTTTGGATTTCTAAGAAGTTACAGCTGGGTTCTTCTTCAGAACAATTTCTAAAGAAATCATTGTTGTTCTTCTGGGTTCCAGGCCAGAAAAAAACTACATTATGAAATGATACACTTTGTTCTGACAGTTGTCACAGCCATGAAGACATTTTTATCTATTTAAATTTATCAACTTTTTATTTGTGCCCTGATTGCACCAATGGGGAATATGGTAATTCCTGGCAACCAGTAACTTACATAGAAACATGGAAGCTCAAAAATAGGAGGAAAAAAATGAAGTTTTCATGTCCAATCCTATGTTATATAGAAGAATTGTTTGATAGACTTGCAGGATACTGAGTTGGTAATCTCCAGAATCTTACACTGCCTTTGGAGGAGGCATTTGGTCCCTTATTATCACTTACCTAGTGCTGCTTTGAGGAACTTCCTATCAATAGAACCCATGGCTTTAGTCATGCCAGTAGACATTGCTCGCGAGCTATCCCAATCACCACTGTGCCTGTACAATAGAAACAGAACTGTTCCCTAATGGCTTTACTTGAGAAACAGTGTGATTAGCTGCAGATTCCCTGGGTGTCTGAGGGATGCTTTAGAAGAAGCAGTTGAGAATATCCAGCAACTTGTGGTATAAAAAGAGAAGGGATAGTCACCACAAAGTAGAGTCAAGATCAAGAGACATGAGACTGAGTAGAGTCATTAGCCCATGTGGCTGACCAGGAAGTAAGACTGGGGGAAAGATGGATCTATAGAAAACAAGAAGCACATACATAAGCAAACATCACAGACACTCAGGGCTTTTTTTTTTTTTTTTTTTTTTTTTTTTTTTTTTTTTTGAGACAGGGTTTCTCTGTAGCTTTGGAGCCTGTCCTGGAACTTGCTCTATAGACCGGGCTAGCTTTGAACTCACAGAAATTTGCCTGCCTCTGCCTCCTGAGGGCCACCACCACTCAGCATGACACCCATGGCTTTAAGCTGTGTTGCAACAAGGGAAATAAGGACTGCATTCCTGCTAATTGTACATAGTATGGATATAGCCTTGAGGCCTGCCTAGGAATTCTTCAAGAGCAGCTTTAGGAGTTAGCTGGCCACTGTAGGAAAGGAGTTGGAGTAGACTGATCAAGGATTGGGATCGCCACCTACAGAAAAGCCATTTTCAGGTCCTGTGTGTAGTTGGTGAATATGAGAGGCAAGCAGCAAAGTGTGGGAAGGGTAGAATTTCCTGGCCAAGGCTAACAGCACAGAGACCCATTTGCACTTCCAATTTTTTGGACTATACTCCAGAATATAAGAATTGTGTATATGATAAAATTGACTAGGCCAAGGTGGCCAAAGGAAGTAGTACGAAATGTATCCAATGCGAGATTTGGTCACTTTGAACTGAGAGGGGGAGGGTGCATATTCATCCATTGCCCAGTAGTGATCTGACATTGCAGTTGAGAGAAAGGTAATGAAAAGGATTAGAAAGACATGTTTTCCTTATTTGCAAAGTGAAATGTACTAGCTGAGAACAAAAATCACAGACATTCTGAATTTTCTGAAATTAAAACACAATAAAGAATCTGTTACTCAAAAGAATTTAAAAAATATTGGTGTTTATTCTTTCAGGGTTTTAGTGTGTACGTGCATGCATGTTTTGCTTGGATACATGATAAGAGAGAGAGAGAGAGAGAGAGAGAGAGAGAGAGAGAGAGAGAGAGAGAGAGAGAGTGTGTGTGTGTGTGTGTGTGTGTGTGTGTGGCTGGAGGACATTTGTGCATGTATGTGTGTTTTCATTTTGGTGATTTTGTTTGAGAGAGACTCTCACCTAGCCTAGAGTGGCCTCAAACTCACTGTGTAGCTAAGGATGACCTTGGACTGATGACTCGCTTGCATTTACCTTTCAAGTGCTGGAATCACATGTGTATGCCTCCATTCAATCCCATTATATGTCTGCTTTATATTTGCAGTTCCTTTGGAGTCATCCATACATAATGCTTGATGAATGGATTCATCACACTGGTGAATTAATCTTTTTTTCCTTTAAGGACAGAGTTAGTAACTTTCAGAAAAGTTTCCAGCTAACTCCAGTCTGGAACATGTATCCAACACATCTCCTATCTGTAATTCATACTAGAAATGACATCATAAAATTAGCAGGCAAATGGACAAAACTAGAAAACTCATCCTCAGTGAGCTGACCCAGTCCCAGAAAGACAGACATAGTATGTATTCACTTATGAGTGGATATTAGCTGTAAAGTAAAAGCCCAGAAAGTCTAAGGAACAAGGAAGGCTTAAGGGGTGGTGGCTCAAAGATATTCCCTGGGAAGGGGAAATTGAATTGAAAGTGTTTCATTTATTCATCAGTCTTTAATTCTCATCATTGCATCTTTACAAAGTAAACAAAAAGCACATTTGTAACAGGAATAAGGCAAGTGGTCTTCTCACAATCTCAACACAATTAGAGATATCCAGTGTTTGCTATGGCTTTCTTTTATTTTATCCAAATTGTGATATATTTTAAGTCTATTAGCCTTGGCCTTTCATATTTAATACTCTGAACATGGCTCCCCTGATGGGCTTGGACTTGACACTGTAGATGATGGGGTTGAGCACAGGAGGTACCACAAGGTACACATATGCAACAAGGGCATGAACAATGTGGGGCAGATGCTTACCAAAACGATGGATCATGGACACACCTATGACTGGAATGTAGAAGACAAGGACAGCCAAGATATGGGAAACACATGTGTTGAGAGTCCGAACACGCTCCCTGGGAGTGGCTAGCCCCATCACTGTGTGAAGAATCAAGGAATAGGACATAACAATAAGCAAGGAGTCTACACCCACTGTGGACAGCACTACATAGAGTCCATATAGGATGTTGACAGTAATGTCAGCACAGGCCAGCTTCATGACATCAGCATGGAAGCAGAATGAGTGAGAAAGGAGGATCTTGCCAGGGCAGTAGTTCAGTCGCTTCAACAAGAAAGGCAATGGTAAGAGGGACAGAGTGGCTCGGGTTGTAATGGCCACACCAATCCTTATGATGACATTATTAGTGAGGACAGATGCATAGCGCAGTGGATTGGAGATAGCCACAAAGCGGTCAAATGACATGGCCAAGAGTACTGAAGACTCTACCACAGAGAAGAAATGCAGAAAGAACATCTGATCAGACAGGCATGGAAGCCAATGAAACGATAGTCAAACCAGAGCACAGCCAGAGTGGAAGGCAGTGTGGACAAGCTGAGACCCACATCACTTAGGGCCAGCATGGACAGGAAGTAGTACATGGGCTGGTGTAGGCTATGGGTCCTCTTCACAGCCAGGAGGATGAGGCAGTTTCCAGTGAGTGCCACAGTGTACATAGAGGAGAAGGGGATGGAGATCCAGCCATGGATGGCCTCTAGCCCTGGGATGCCAGTCATCAGGAAAGACTGTGGTTGGAAGAAGGATATGTTGAAAAAGGATTGCGAAGAGAGCATGGTTCCAAGGAGATGTGATGTTCTCAATCTGGACAGACACTGAAAATATCTAGAAGAGAGGAAATAGTGAGGTAGTATTGAATCAAAAGTATTAGAATCAAGTTTGTTACTTCACCATTTACTTCTAGGTATAGAGGAATGATATTGATAACATTAATGCAGACTCTCTATATATTGAATTCTACTTTGTATCATAATGTCTTGCCTATACTTTTCCCATATCTTCAAGAAAATCATAGGTACCTTTGAAGATCTGCATTCTTTCAAACATAAGGTTGGGCAGTTGGAGTTATGAATTCTACACAGCTTATTGAAAAGTGTCTCATTCTTAATGCTGACACCCCATCTGAGCTGGTGGACTGAGACTCCAAACACTATGAAACAGTATACTGATCTCCCAAGTATCTACTTTTTGTACAAATATTAGGACATGCTATATCTCCATGTCTAGAAGAGAGCGAGACTTCCTGTTTGGTAAGAGATAAAGAAAATTGCCAGGCTGTGATGGCACACGCCTTTAATCCCAGCATTTGGGAGGCAGAAGCAGAGGTAGAGGCAGGCAGATCTCTGTGAGTTCAAGGCCAGCCTGGTCTAGAGAGTAAGTTCCAGGCCAGGCTCCAAAGCAGTATGGAGAAACCCTGTCTCGAAATAACAACAACAAAAAAAATTCAGGCTGATGGAACAAAAGAAGATTGTTTTTATAGAATTAAAGAAATCCTACAAAGAGTCTGATTTCATGAAAAATTTCTGTGTTTTCCCCACAATTTTGCACTTTTTAAACTGAGTTGTTGTAAAGCTCATCTGTTTATGTACCCATGGCTTTTTTATGACATATTTTTGACATATGAAAAAAATTCCATGATTCATACTTAACATTTTGGGCTGAACTTACTTATACAAATAATCAAGAAACTTTGGAAAAGGTCACATTTCCTCACCCATTGTACAGATGAGAATCCTAAGGGTGGAGAGCTGTAAGTGGCCTACTTCTGATGGGTGGTCCATGTATCATTGGCTTGGAGTTTGAATCCTTGTACATATGATTCCAAAACCAATACTGTCTACTGTGGTCCATCCTGATGACACAAAGTGCTTGAAGAGTGGACTGCAGGAGAAACTGCTACAAACATTGCTTCTGTGATTATTGTGTTACTAACATGGTACAATTCTCAAGGCTTTCATTAGTAGAGACTCATTTAATCCCCATAGTTACTGTGAAATGCAGATGCTAGAGGACTGCTCATCCTACACTGTGGTTGGTAACTGATGTTCAGGGATGTGACTTGCTCATGTGACTCCTCTTTAAACATCTTTCAGTGGTTCCCTGTGCGGTCTGGTAGAATATTCCTTGGATAGTTCTATGATGAAGCACATCCCCAACTCTCCATTCATTGCATGGAAGACTTTGTCCTGTTCAGGATTCTTCAACCAAGCAGATCATACTTCAGTTTCTAAAAAAGTCCATGTTATATATGTTGGGGATTTTGTGTTCTGCCAGTATTCTTCCTTTGATTTCCACATGGCTGGGATCCTCATTCCTTTAGGTAGTAAACATCATTTTCCCAAAGAGCCATTTGGATGACTGTTGCCTCAATGTTGTCTTGATCTATAACCCTCTCCTTCATTATTCTCACATGACACATTGTTTTTTCCTAATTGACACTGAGTTGAGTTTTACATGTCATGAGCACTTCTTTCCTTGCTGAGTATTTTGTCTCTTACTAGATTACAAATTCCATGGATGTGTCAAGTGTAAGGTTTTGTCCATTAACAGGTAACTCTTACCTATTGTGGTTCCTGGTACAGAGTAAAGTTACAGTCAATATATATTTGAATGAATGAATAATGAAATGATAACCAAGTCTTATACACACGAAGGAAAAGAAGTAAAAGATAAATTTTATTTCCCCAGGCATAAGTTATTAGAACTTATGGTAGGATTTGAAGAAGAGGGGATTGAAATTCTATTTCAAGAAATCATGCACTGCACCCATGGGATGGACATAATATGTTAGACTTATAGTTGATTACAGAGAGAAAAAAATCTCCAAGAAATGCTTGGTTCAATTTCTAAATGATAGATGGTTATCATTTCAACCAGAATATCAAATATTTTATCTGTGTCCTATTTTAAGAAGCCCAATGGGGTTACCAACAGACATATATGACACTATAGTGTACCTTCAGACAACCTCCCCAGAGTTAGGTTTGTTGGGCATCTCCTTTTCTTATCCCGTTGTACCTTCCATCTGTGCTCTCCTTCCCATCGTTCAACCCAAAGTAAATTGTGAATAATCCTATTTTTCTTATTGTTATTTTAGGGAAACTGCTGGTCCTGCTCTTACCCTTGATTCATTCCTCTACTTCTCTGTCCCTCTAACTTTCCTTATAGAGTTCTCAAGTTGTGTCAACCATCAAATCCTTGTAAGTCACCACCTTTAAATGGTTCCCTCTTGATAAATTGAGTTTCATTATCTCTCTATGAGTGCTTTAGCTACAGCACAGTGTTGACATTTGTACAGAAGCCTCTGGAATTGGAATATGTGAGATAGCTTCAGTTACATAATTTCCACTTGTTGAAGTAACAAAGACTTACAGGTTTAAGTATGTGAAAGTAATTTTTTAAATGGAGAGAATTAGAGAAAGGTTTTTGGGTTTCAGACATCCTGCTGTGTTATTATATTACACTGGGTATGTACAGGGCATATTAGGAGTTTAGTTAGCTTTGAGTGACAAAGGAATTCAACAGTGCTACCATTATTTACACAATCAAATGCCTATTGAGTTAAAAGAAATACCCAGTCACAGTGCTGTTTAGCATCAAATCCCCTCTTTCCCTCCCAAGTAAGCTGTCCAAACTCACAGGTTGCGTTAGATCTCAGCCTCATTTCTCACCCTCTTGTCCCCAATCTTCTTTCTCACAGAGATATAAGCCTATTATTTGTCATTTGAACTCTGGACTTCAGTGATTATAAACATACTGATGCTCAAATTCAACCACCCATCCACCCACCCACCCAATCATTTACTTTCCCATCTATTTACATTGCTCTTATGTCATTCCTTCCTTAAGACTTTTTTGTTTCATTTTTACTTTAGTAACTCCAAAGAATTTTTTCTTCCAATTACTAACTCATACCTATAAAATTGCCACACACCAACTTACACAGCAGTTCCCAATCTCAATCAGTTTGACTGGCTACCAAAACTAGAAGTCTTTAAATAAACCTTCATTCCTCGGTGTGGTTAATTCCCTGTGCTGACTGGTAAATTGCAGTCCCAACTTTTAGTCAACCAGTGTTCCAGACATTTCAATGGATATGTGTTTTTTAAAATAAACAATTAACTTTTGGATTTTTTGACTTTGAAAAACGATCACCACTCTGTATTCTGTGTGTGGCTTCATTTAATCAGAAGAGAGGGTAAACTGAGTCACCCTAGGAAATAGGGATTCTGTTCCAGATGGCATTGAGATTCAGAGTATACTTCAACTCTTCCTTGAGCCTCCAGCCATTTGTGAATAAGTCACACATCAGTACTCACAACAGTGAGAACCACGTTCTTACTGCTGCACCAGTTCTGTTTCCCTTTGGAACTTTGCTCATACATACATACATGTATATACAGTAGCCATTCACTGTGATGAATGAATGAAAAAAATCACTGGAGAAGTCTGGGGACCATGCTGGTGTGCTCCCAAGAATGAATATTTACATTATTAAAAAAACATTTTATTATAGACAGGACTAGGGTTGTTCCTGTAAGCATCACTGTTGTGGAACAATTGTATAGACAATTGTTTTGGAAGTCAGCTAGAATTCCTGGGCTCTTCTGAAACCCAATACCCAGGTCTCTTTCTTTCCTCTAATGTTTGGGGTTTATTTTCCTTGAGTCTTTGCTGGGGAGGAGAGTAAAGGATCCTAAAACTGAGGAAATCCCAATTGTGAGCCTTGATGACTCACCTTGGCTGTGATGCTGGCCAAATCTGCTGTACCACATCCCACAGAGCACAGAAGCTTCTTCAGTTAAGGTATTCTTCTTTTATTTAGATTCAGGAAAATGCAACCAGACTCAGGGGAAAACTGGTCTCGAGTCAGAGAAACTTCTCAGTGTTCAGCTCTACCTTTGGGATGGGAACATTTGTGGAAAGCTTCAGTTGGTTGGTTGGGGAAATCTCAGAGAGATTATAGACATTATCAGTTAGATCATTCCTCCAGCTCAGCTGTCTCTAAGGCATGTTTTCCTTAAGTTCTAATGTATAAGCGGTCCACTACCTCTGGTCCTGGAAGAAAACACTGAGCCAACACTAAGATCAGAGCCTAAATTTTTAAAAATTTTTCTCATACAGTTCATCTGGGCAACAGTTTCCCCTCCCCCCACTCCTCCCAGCCCTCTCTGCTCTCCCCCCTCCCCCAGATTCATTCCTCTGATTTCTTTCATGAAAGAGGAGGCCTCCAGGGATTATCAACTGAATACAGCATAACAAGATATAGTAAGACTATGTATAGACCCTTATGTCAAGGTTGTGCAAAGTAACCTGGTAGGAGGAAAAGGGTCCCAGGAGTATTTGGAGGAGTCAGAGACAGTTCCCACTCCCCTATTAGGAGTCCCACAAAATACCAAGGTAATAACCATGGCATATTTGCAGAGGACCAAGTGCAGACCCGTTCAGGCTCCATGATTGCTGTTTCAGTCTCTTTGAAGCCCTTTGAGCCCTGCTTAGTTGATTCTGTGAGCTGTGTTCTCCTGGTGTCCTCAACCCCTCTGGCTCATACAATTCTTCCTTTACTTAATCCTTGGGGTTCCCCAAGATCCAAGGTGACTTGAAGCTAACAGGCCAACAGTTCCGTAGGGCCTCAGTAAAAGAGGATAGAAAACTGAGTTTTAGAAAGAAAACTGAGATCAAGATAGGTTTAAAAACTGAAGCAACATGAAACTTAAAGATGAATATAGTGATTGCTCATCAATATGTTGGGCATCAAAAAATGCCATGTTTTGAATTCTCCAATATAATACATTTTGATGAACTCACAAATTCAGCAACCTGCCCCCCTAAGTAATGTTTTCACCATTCAATGCTTTTTGTCCTGTTTTCACTCTCTGAAAAGTAAAGGCAGTTTATTGGATTTTTGTACCTCCTACCACCAAGAAATTCCTACAGCCCTATCAATCTTCCTTGGATTTTAGATATAGCACAGAATACATGTAAGAAAAATTACCTAATCCATGTAATGTAGGAGAGTACCAGCTACAAGAGGGCCCTGGATCAGGAGAGACTTGTCTCTGAGTCAGTGTGCACTGTAACACTTTTGCATGTGTGTCATACAACATGTAAAACTTTGATGCCAAGTGTAATAGGAATGTGTGGCATCTTTATCAAGCCCTAACAAATACCTGCTAGGTACATCAACAGAAATTAGGAAAATCAGCATCACTGTCTTGGAATTGCTTACAGAGTGATCACCATTAGAATCTAAAGCAGATGATACCAAGTTCTGTATGAATTTCCTGAGATATTTTTAGAATCCTGTCTTATTTTTCAGAATGGAGCTTGACCTGGAGCAGAGCATAGTTCATGCTTGAAAACTGGTACACACAGTTGAGACAGACTGAAAAGTTCTACTCATATGAGCCCTGCCTTTCGGTTCTACCTTCTGCCACTTGACTCTTCTCTAGTTGTATTTAACCCCTTGTTCTAATGTATAGGTAGAGGATTTTCCCTTAAGTCTCTTATCACTTCTATTTTTCTACTTATACATGTCAGTTCATATTTCATCATCTACCCAACATATCTCCCCCCATTGCCTTTTTTTTCAGAAGCCCAGGTAGAACCCAGAATATTCTAGAAGTTCAAAAATACAGTTTCCCTCCTTCCTAACCTTAGCTAGTATCAGTAACGTTTTGCTTGCCATGACATTTTTTGCGGGTTCTCCCCTCTACTCCAATGGACTGTGAGATTCTCAAAGGCAAACATGAGTTATTTTTCACTTTTGAGACCTTAGACACTTAAAATATGCATAAACAAAACATTTGCTTTAAGCCTAACTTTTTAATATGTAAGTTAGGACCCCCATATGAATTGACATAACCTAGTGCTGGGGATATGGAAAATTGAGTGATAATTGTTAAATTTGTGAATTATCAGTGAACTAAAAAAATTTCAAAATGAATCAAATAACAAATTTGAGGAGTTTCTGAAAGCAACAGCCCATGCTGCGCTCCACATTATTTCATTGCTCATTTGGTTCTGAACACACCATGTGTGTACTTTTCATTGCACATACTGTCACACAACATATCCTAAGGAATATAGCCGGAAACAGTTTGTTTCAGTTTCTTCTCCTATAGATATATAATGCTTCTGTGACAGAAAAGAAAGCTTTTACATATATTCTGACATTATTATTATTATGAAAATATAAAATAAGCTTATCTTTGGATTGTATAATGCTAGAATTATTTAAAATATTTGTAAGTTACTGATCTCAGTTTGGAACAATGTGTATAATGTTGTTTTGGAGTGAGGATCAAATCTTCAACAGTTCCTGAAATGACTCTTAGTGTACTTACTGCCATTTTTTCCTATGTATTTATAAAGCAATGTTCTCAGCAGTGGCCAGTATAAAATAGATGACAATCAACTCTGTAAAATTTTAAAGATGCTTTACAACCTGTATGAAATACTCTGTTGAGAATTATTTACTTATTTGAAAAATAACATTAGTATGTGAATTTGATATCATGTTTATTAATTGGTTAAATTTTATACTAAACACAGAATGCTTTAAAATAAAAAGCATTTTCCATGACCAACCCCAGACTGATAGCGGGGGGAAAACAGCATAGGACTGTTATAGACACCTTGAATGAGGATGTCAGTTTGGCGGTCTGGTTAATCTATGGGGCCTCCAGTAGTGAATCGGTATTTATCCCTAGTACACAAATGGACTTTTGGGAGCCCAATCCACATAGAGGGATACTCTCTCAGCCTAAACACAGGAGGGAGGGACTAGGCCCTGCTACAAATGATATGACAGACTTTAAAGATCCCCCATGGAAGGCCTCATACTCCCTAGGGAACAGAATGGGATAGGATAGGGGGTAGGTGGGGGTCAGGGGAGGAAGGGAAGGAGAGGGAACTGGGATTGACATGTAAAAGAAGTTGGTTTATAATTTAAATAAAAAGGAAAAAAATTCCATAATTTATTGCCAATAAATATTTAGTTCCAATACTTATTTTAAATATATGCATGCCCAGGATTATTTAAAGATTGCTTAGGTGACAAAGAGTCAGAATAGAATAAAATCAGGAAAGCTTGCTGTAATAAATCAATCAATAGTTATTTCAGTTAAAATGGAAAATATTAGCATTTACAACATATTGTGACATATATTATTCAGTGCATAGTGATCCTAACAATGTTGTATAATACAATTATCCAGCTTTAATTATTGAAAGGACATAATAGTAAACAGATAAAAATTTGTTCCTCTGCTTACCCAGGACTATGTACATACTTTAAACAATGTACCCATTACATTACAGTTAATAAACCATTTTTCTATGTAGACGTTTTGGGTATGTACTGAATTTTACAGTCTACAAAGCAAAGACAAAATGGAAACTATTTTTCTGTTGCTAGAATCTAAAGTAGGGCTAGAAAACATTTGCTTTAAGAAAACATGTGTGAGGTCTTTCCTAGCCACCTGCTATGGCAGGTGGATGAAAGGCCGGACTAACATGGGTTAGCTCGTTAAATAGCTACAATAAAGCCTCTTGCTGTTTGCAACAAGTTTCAGCCTCTGCATGGTGATTGGGGTGGCCGCGGCCCTGGACCGAGATCCTGGGGGCCTGAGCCTCAGGGGAACTTAAGTTTGGGTGCTCGTCCTGGATTTGCGACCACCCCTCACCTGAGTGGAGTCGATCTTGGATGTAAGCGGGTACCCTGTATTGTCTGTGTCTTTGTGTTTTTGTACCGGCTGAAATCTGGTTCTGTGCTTTGCAGTCGCTCGTGTCTCGGGAAGAGACAAGAGCTCTGGTCTCGGGAGGAGACAGAGTGTGATCAGCAGACGTGCTAGGGGATCACCGACTGCCACCCTGGAAGACGTTCCAGGAAGTCTGGGGGAACCTCAGGAATGCTTGGGAGATTCCCGTCTGGGATGTGGTGAGGGTACAGTAGTTCTCCTGGATTGGGGAAGTTATATGCCCTCCAGGCAGTCTGTATTTCTAGAGTGGTTTTGTCTGTCTAGGTGGAGACAGACATCTGTTAGTTTTTGTCTGTGTGTCTTGGGTTACTGTTTTGTCTTATTTGTGACTTTGATGATGGGACTGACTGTAACCACCCCCCTTGGTCTGACTTTTGACCACTGGACGGATGTTAAGGACCATAGTTAGTCAGTTAAAGTTACGACACCCCTTTTCGTTGAGTCACGTGGTGCCACACTAGGTAACTTTCTTTTTTTTCTGTCTTTGTTTCTGTACAGTTTCTGTAAAGCCTGGAGGGTTGGAACAGGCCATGTGACTGGGCAGTTGAGCAGGTTTGTTATCTGTGTTATCTGATCTGTTGCGATCCACACACTGCCTGACTGCTTTTTGGTGCTGTGTCAGTTTTGTGTTTTCAGGTCTGCTGTTTTTGTTGATTTTGTAAATGTAAAGGTCCTATGTTCTGGTCGCTAGCTAAATCTGTAAGTAGGCCTACAAGAATTAAGAGGAGGGAATTGAGGGGACACCCCAATCCCTTATTTAGGACAGAGGTTCGGACGACAGCTTCTGCAATCTGTAGGACTGGGACTTGGTGGGACCAAGTTGCCTGCTTCATCTGTAAGGGGACCTGGGTGGGTCACCAATCTGTAGGGGAGACTTGGTTGTGGACCAAGTTGATCTCCATGGGGCTAGCCATCTGAAATTCCCAATAGGACCCTAGTCTGTGTTACTGTGCTGTCTGTCCAAGTTTTACATTTGTGCTGTGTGTTTGTTAAATGTCTCTATCTGTCCTTACTGCCCATGCACGTGGCATGCATGGTCAGGGGTCTTTTCTTGCTGCCCTGAGCACGTGGCGTGCTGGGATAGGAGTTCCTCTGCCATGTGCCATGGGTTAGAGTGTGCTGCAGCGGGAGTTTCTCTGCCCTGAGCACATGGAGCTGGGGCGGGTGAACCATCTGGCCTGATCCAGACAATCTAAAGAAACAGCCTTAAAGTTATTAAAAATTATAAAAAAGGACTTTGATAAGAGTTTTTATGTTGACTGAGAAATGAGAGAAAATGTAGGAGACTAAAATAATAAAGAGGAAAAGGGAAAGAGAAATTTGTCTAAGAATGTCTAAGAAAATCAGAGAAATGAACTAAAGGTATATAGAAAGTTATAGAGGGTTAAAGCAAGTTGTCAAAGGTCAGAGGCAAGTTTGTTAAAAGTCAGAAAAATGTAAACTATTTGCTATGGTTTCTCATGTCCACAAATAGTAAATTTTAAAAATTGGTAATATAAGTTAAAATTTTAACCTTATTAAGTTAATTCTGTTTAAAAAGTTCTGTTTATTTCTCAAGTAAATTATGTATGCTTGTTTTAAAATGTTCTGTTTCCCGGCATAACCTAAGTTCTGTTACAAGCATACAGCTAAAACAAATGGTGCAGGTTACTGCCATTTTGTAGCCAGCCACATGGCAGCTGGTCACATGGCTGACTGGTAGCCATTTTGCTGAAGTTAAAAAAAGATACTTAAACCGTCATCTTGACTAAAGGTGACATCATAGAAATTAGGAGGTACCATGTTAGAAACAAGTTTTTCAATTAAGATTTAAAATGTTGATGCTTCTATATTACAGAAAGACATTAAGAGAGTTTAAATTTCTTTTTAAAACCAGTTTTTTGAATGTTTATGTTTTTAAAATTCCCTTTTTTATTGTTTGTACTTAAAGAGCTTCAATTTAGAATCATTTTTAAGCAAAGCCTGACAATGTAAAGTTCTTGTTTTATAAAAGCTGCTAATCTATTATAAGATGTTACAGTTTATGTTTTCTGAAGGTAAGTTTAGGGTGTTGGTGGCACACATCTTTAATCCCAGCACTTGGGAGGCAGAGGCAGGAGGATCTTTGTGAGTTCAAGGCAGGCCTGGTGACAGAGTGAGTTCCAGGACAGGCTCCAAAGCCACAGAGAAACCCTGTCTCAGAAAGAAGTTAAGTTTAAGCAAGCAGCTAAAATGTTTACATGTAGCTATTGTTTAAAGAATATAAGGTAACTCTATGCAGTTTTAAATTCAGCTGTGCTAAGTTTCAAATATTTTACTAAGTTAAAAGCAGTTACAGTCAGACTAAAAATTAATTAATTACAGAAATAAGAACTTACCTAGCCACCTGTGTGCTTAATGTGTGCTTAAGGCAAGTAACTAAGATAGACAGACCTCTAACACTTCAGAGACCTGCAGAATATGGCATTTAAAACATTGTTTTAAAAGTTTATAATATCAGACAGACTGCCAGATCCTGACAGTGACCCAAAGTCTCCAAAGAAGATTATGGGGTACCCCAGTTCCTGCACCTGGATAATGATGACACTGACGAGTGAGGGAGATCTCAAATGTGGCACCTGCTGCCTGCCAGGACCTGGCCTAGATTGTGGACAAATCTGCTGGACACTGGAAAATTGATTGCACCCCTTTGCCTAGACAAAACAAGGTCAGTCTTTTCCATGTCCCTCTTCCACAGAGAGAAAAAACTCTTACCTTATAGGCCTGGCAAAGATTGCTGTTCTTTGTTACTTCTGCCTCCAACGCTAATGGAGAGAGACTTGGGTATGGCTAACTGTAGATGGACTGGCTTCTAACTGGCTTCTGTCACTTTTTAGTAGATTCGGAAACTGTATAAAATATACCTTTCTCAGATGTCTGAAATATTAATGGTTGTCAGCTTGACAGCAATCAGGCAATCAAATCCACTATAGACTATAATCAACATGTTAGCTGATAAAATAGTGACTATCTACTGTTCAGGCACAAGCTCAAGGTTTTTAGGTTTATTCTGGTTGTTATCTAAGTATAAATTAAAGGGCTTTTCATCAGGTCAAAGGCACCTCTGTCCAATCCATACCTGGCTCTCTGGACAGAAGAAAAAATGTACATGCTTCAAGCCCAAATCTGTAGTTTTTGCTAGGACTCAAAATTACAAATAAGTTCCTGCTGTTTGAACAGATCCAGATATCTGCTTTTTCTGCACTGTGGGCTTCAGTTTATAAGTGTTAACTTCTGTTCCTAGTTTAAAAATATCTTAAACAGGTTTCTGCTTCTGGCAGACACATCTGAGTATCAGCTGCTGACTACAGGCTGTTCCTAAGTAGACTGTGAGCCCTGAACTTGCTGTGAATGTGAACCAGTCCAGCTGATGTGGACACCCCCTGTCTCTGCAACAGAGTCTGCCAACCAGAAGCACCTGATGGATTCCCCATTGCCTAAATTCCCTTTTTTTGCTTTTGACTAGCATCTCAGCCTTCTTAGGTTCCTAACTTCGTCCCAAAGTCAGCAGGAAGTAGCATGGGAAAGAATATGCTGCCAATTTTCCCTGGTTGAAATGCTAAGTCAGAAGGAAATCCCTTACATGGGGGATGCCAATATCTCTCACTTCCTGATGGGGACTCCGGAGAGACAGCAATTCCATGATTGGAATCTCCAAAAAAGAAAATGGGGGAATGAAGGGACTAGCTCCCCATTTTGGCAGCCATAACAGCCAAACAGGTAATTTCCTGACCTTGTCTTGGTCACTAGGAGGTCAGATGCCTGCCTCATGGCAAGGAACCAATCAGAAGATAGCTGGTGGTGCTATGCTTTACGGCTCTGGGTGTGCTTTTAGGACAAGTGCACAGCAATGACGCTTAGAGCATAGCAACTACTCTGGGAGGGCCTATGGGCCATAACAACCAGTTGACCAATCAACACAAGGCAAACCCTCGAAGCCTGGAGGCACACCAATCCTGAGCCTGTGCATACCCCTAGATACACCCCTTATGCTGCCCTATAAGATCTCTATGCATTGGCTTCTTGCCATCTTTCCAAGCCACCCGCCATGGCAGGTGGATGAAAGGCCCAAGCTAACATGGGGTTAGCTCATTAAACTACTGCAATAAAGCCTCTTGCTGTTTGCATCAAAAAAAAAGAGAAAGAAAATATGTGTGACATAAATGAGACAACAAATGAACAAAACACATTTCAGATCAGAGAGTGTAGCTCAGTGTAGAGGACCTGCATAGCATGTTAGAGGCATTAGAAATAATCCATAGCACCATAGAAAAGCATTCATAGAAAGACATTTTACAAGTCTTACACTTCTTATTGTTGGTGCCCATAACAAAGCCATTTGTAAGACTTGATCCACCAAGTATGTTGTTTTTGTTTCCCAACCACTTCACAGGCCTCAAGTCCCATAAATCTCCACTGTCATCAGGTCTGGTCTTTTCCTCTTAGTACTCTGAACATGGCTCCTCTGATTGGCTTGGACTTGACACTGTAGATGATGGGGTTGAGCACAGGAGGTACCACAAGGTACACATATGCAACAAGGGCATGAACAACGTGGGGCAGATGCTTACCAAAACGATGGATCATGGACACACCTATGACTGGAATGTAGAAGACAAGGACAGCCAAGATATGAGTAACACATGTGTTGAGGGCCCTGACTCTCTCCCTGGGAGAGGCTAGCCCCATCACTGTGTGAAGAATCAGGACATAGGACATAACAATAAGCAAGGAGTCTACACCCACTGTGGACAGAACTACATAGAGTCCATATAGGATGTTGACAGTAATGTCAGCACAGGCCAGCTTCATGACATCAGCATGGAAGCAGAAAGAGTGAGACAAGAGGACTTTGCCAGGGCAATAGTTCAGTCGTTTCAGTAAGAACGGCACTGGGAATAGTGACAGAGTGGCTCGAGCTACAATGACAGCCCCAATCCTGATGATGACATTATTAGTGAGGACAGATGTGTAGCGCAGTGGATTGGAGATAGCCACAAAGCGGTCAAATGACATGGCCAAGAGTACTGAAGACTCTACCACAGAGAAAGAGTGTAGGAAGAACATTTGTATCAGGCAGGTGTGGAAGCCAATGAAACGATAGTCAAACCAGAGCACAGCCAGGGTAGAGGGCATTGTGGATAAGGTAAGGCCCACATCACTTAGGGCCAGCATGCACAGGAAGTAGTACATGGGCTGGTGTAGACTATGGGTCCTCTTTACAGCCAGGAGGATGAGGCAGTTTCCAGTGAGTGCCATGGTGTACATAGAGGAGAAGGGGATCGAGATCCAGCCACGAACAGTCTCTAGTCCTGGGATGCCAGTCATCAGGAAAGATTGTGGCTGGAAGAAGGAGATGTTGATGTATGATTGTGAAGGGAACATGGTTCTCAGGAGATGTTATGTCCTCAGTCTGGATAGACAGTGAACATATCTAGAATTAAAGTAACAGTGAGGTAATGTTGAGCCAAAGTCTTAGACTCATGTATTATTAGTTCACCATTTAATTAACATTCATAATGGAATGATATTGATAAAACATCAAATCAGACTCAATACATTATATTCTACTTAGACTCATAATGTCTTGCCCTTAATTTTCACATATCTTCAAGAAAACCATAGATACCTTTGATGGTCTGCCTTCTTTCAAACATAGGAATGGGCAGTTGGAGTTATGAATTCTACTCAAACTTATTGAAAAGCTTCTCATTCCTAATGCTGACAACCCATCTGGGATGGTGGACTGAGACTCCAAACACTATGAAACAGTATACTGATCTCATCAGTATCTACTTTTTGTCCAAATACGATAATATGCTATGTCTACATATCTAGAAGAGAATGAGAATTCCTGTTTGATAAGAGATAAAGAAACTTAATCCAGGCAGTTAGAACAAAAAAGTTTATTTTTATAGAGTTAAAGGAACCCTACAAAGAGTCTGATTTCATGAAAAATTTCTGTGTTTTCTTCACAATTTGCACCTTTTATACTGAGATGCTGTAAAGCTCATCTGTTTATGTACCCATGGCTTTTCTATGACACATTTTTGACATATGCAAAAAAATTCCATGATTCATACTTAACATTTTGGGCTGAACTTACTTATACAAATAATCAAGAAACTTTGGAAAAGGTCACATTTCCTCACCCATTGTACAGATGAGAATCCTAAGGGTGGAGAGCTGTAAGATGGGTGGCCCATGTATTATTGGCTTGGAGTTTGATCCTTGTACATATGATTCCAAAACCAATACTGTCTACTGTGGTCCATCCTGATGACACAAAGTGCTTGAAGAGTGGACTGCAGGAGAAACTGCTACAAACATTGCTTCTGTGATTATTGTGTTACTAACATGGTACAATTCTCAAGGCTTTCATTAGTAGAGACTCATTTAATCCCCATAGTTACTGTGAAATGCAGATGTTAGAGGACTGCTCATCCTACACTGTGGTTGGTAATTGATGTTCAGGGATGTGACTTGCTCATGTGACTCCTCTTTAAACATCTTTCAGTGGTTCCCTGTGCGGTCTGGTAGAATATTCCTTGGATAGTTCTATGATGAAGCACATCCCCAACTCTCCATTCATTGCATGGAAGACTTTGTCCTGTTCAGGATTCTTCAACCAAGCAGATCATACTTCAGTTTCTAAAAAAGTCCATGTTATATATGTTGGGGATTTTGTGTTCTGCCAGTATTCTTCCTTTGATTTCCACATGGCTGGGATCCTCATTCCTTTAGGTAGTAAACATCATTTTCCCAAAGAGCCATTTGGATGACTGTTGTCTCAATGTTGTCTTGATCTATAACCCTCTCCTTCATTATTCTCACATGACACATTGTTTTTTCCTAATTGACACTGAGTTGAGTTTTACATGTCATGAGCACTTCTTTCCTTGCTGAATATTTTGTCTCTTACTAGATTACAAATTCCATGGATGTGTCAAATGTAAGGTTTTGTCCATTAACAGGTAACTCTTACCTAGTGTGGTTCCTGGTACAGAGTAAAGTTACAGTCAATATATATTTGAATGAATGAATAATGAAATGATAACCAAGTCTTATACACACGAAGGAAAAGAAGTAAAAGATAAATTTTATTTCCCCAGGCATAAGTTATTAGAACTTATGGTAGGATTTGAAGAAGAGGGGATTGAAATTCTATTTCAAGAAATCATGCACTGCACCCATGGGATGGACATAATATGTTAGACTTATAGTTCATTGCACAAAGAAGGAATCTCCAAGAAATGCTTGGTTCAATTTCTAAATGATAGATGGTTATCATTTCAACCAGAATCTCAAATATTTTTATCAGTGTTCTATTTTAAGAAGCCCAATGGGGTTCCCAACAGACATACATGACACTATATTGTACCTTCAGAAATCTCCCCAGAGTTAGGTTCATTGGACATCCTCTTTTCTTATCCTGTTGCACCTTCCAACTGTGTTCTCCTTCCTATCATTCACCCCAAATGAAATTGTTCATAATCTTATTTTTCTTATTGTTGTTTTAGGGAAACTGCTGGTCCTGCTCTTTCCCTTGGTTCATTCCCCTACCTCTCTGTCCCTCTAACTTTCCTTATAGAGTTCTCAAGTTGTCTCAACCAACAAATCTTTGTATGTCAACATCTTTAAATGGGTTCCCTCTTGGTAAATTGAGTTTCATTATAATTTTGTCTATCTTTCTATGAGTGCTTTTAGCTGCAGTACAGTGTTGACATTTGTGTAGAAGCCTCTGGAATTGGAATATGTGCGATAACTTCAGCTACATACATTTTTCACTTGAAGTAACAACAACTTACAGGTTTAAGTATGTGAAAATAATTTTAACAATTTTTTAAATGGAGAGAATTACAGAAAGGTTTTTTTGGTTTCAGCCATTCTGCTGTATTATTATATTACACTGGGTATGTACAGGGCATATTAGGAGTTTAGTTAGCTTTGAGTGACAAAGGAATTCAACAGTGCTACCATTATTTACACAATCAAATGCCTATTGAGTTAAAAGAAATACCCAGTCGCAGTGCTGTTTAGCATCAAATCCTCTCCTTCCCTCCCAAGTAATATTTCCAAACTCATTTCTCAGCCTCATTTTGTCTGCCTTGTCCCTAATCTTTGTCAAACACAGAGGAATAAGCCAGATTCTTTGTCATTTGAACTGGAATTTGGTGATTTTAATCCCAGTGTTCCTCAAATCCAGTCACCCAATGAACCAACCATCCAAACCACAAACCAATGAACTAACCAACCAACCAACCAACCAACCAACCAACCAACCAATCCATCAATCAATCTTTTTACTTTTTTCATCTCTTTATGTTCCTCTTATTTATTCCTCTAAATTTCCCTAGGATTTGTTTATTTCATTTTTTCTATACTAACTCCTAAGAATTTTTTCTTCCAATTACTAACTTATGCCTATAAAATTGCCACACACCAACTTACACAGCAGTTTCTGATCTCCACCAGTTTGACTGTTTGCTAAAACTAGAAATCTTTTAATGCAGTTTCATTCCACAGTGTGTGGTGCACATGATGGTTCATTCCCTGTGCTAATTTGGCTAAATTACAGTGCCAGTTTTTGGTCAACTAGTATTCTAAATATTTCTGTGAATATATTTTTTTAAATAATAAATTAACTTTTGAAATTTTAGACTTTGAAAAAAGATTACCCCTCTGTATACTGTGTGTGGCTTCATTTAATCAGAGGAGAGGGTAAACTGAGTCTCCCTAGGAAATAGAGATTCTGTTCCAGATGGCATTGAGATTCAGAGTGTAGATCAACTCCTACTTGTCCTCCAGCCATTCCTGAATAAGTCGCACATCAGTACTCACAACAGTGAGAGCCAAGTTCGTATTCCTGCACCAGTTCTGCTTCCCTTTTAAATTTTGACTATATATATATATATATATATATATATATATATATATATTTCAGTCATTGTGATGAATGAATGAAAAACATCACTGGAGAAGCCTGGGACCATGCTAGTCTGCTTCCAAGCATGGATATTTACATTTTAATAAGCATTTCATTATAGACAGGACTTGAGTTGTTCCTGTAAGCATCACTGTTGTGGATGAATTGTATAGACAATTGTTTTGGAAGTCAGCTAGAATTCCTGGGCTTTTCTTATACCTAATACCCAGGTCTCTTTCTTTCCTCTAATGTTTGGGGTTTATTTTCCTTGAGTCTTTGCTGGGGAGGAGAGTAAAGGATCCTAAAACTGAGGAAATCCCAATTGTGAGCCTTGATGACTCACCTTGGCTGTGATGCTGGTCAAATCTGCTATACCACATCCCACAGAACACAGAAGCTTCTTCAGTTAAGATATTCTTCTTTTATTTTGATTCAGGAAAAGGCAACCAGACTCAAGGGAAAACTGGTCTCGAGTCACAAAGAAACATCTCAGTGTTTAGCTCCACCTCTGGGATGGGAACATTTGTAGAAAGCTTCAGTTGGTTGGTTGGGGAAATCTCAGAGAGATTATAGACATTATCAGTTAGATCATTCCTCCAGCCCAACTTGTCTCTAAGACATGTTTTCCTCAAGTTCTAATGTAAAAGTGGTCCACTAACCCTGGTCCTGGAAGAAAAGACTAAGTCAACACTAAGATTGGAGTCTACCTTTTTTAATCGTTTTCATACTGTTCATCCAGACCACAGTTTCCCGTCTCCGCACTCCTCCCAGCACTCCCACATCTAGCCCTCTACCCCAGATCCACTCCTCTGATTTCTTTCAGGAAAGAGGAGGCCTCCAGAGAAAATCAACTGAATACAGCATAACAATGCAATAAGCCTAGGTATAAACCCTTATGTCAAGGTTGGGCGTTGCACCCAGTAGGAGCAAAAGGGTCCCAAGTATATTTGAAGGAGTCAGAGACAGTTCCCACTCCCACTATTAGGAGTCCCACAAAACACCAAGGTAATAACCATGGCATATTTGCAGAGGACCAAGTGCAGACCCATTCAGGCTCCATGATTGATGTTTCAGTCTCTTTGATGCCCTTTGAGCCCTGCTTAGTTCATTCTGTGAGTTGTGTTCTTTGGTATCCTCAACCTCTTTTATTTTCAGAATGGAGCTTGAAAACTGGTACACACACTTGAGACAGACTGAAAAGTTCTACCCATATGAGCCCTGCCTTTCAGTTCTACCTTCTGCCACTTGACTCTTCTCTAGTCGTATTTAACCCCTTGTTCTAATGTGTAGGTAGAGGATTTTCCCTTAAGTCTCTTATCACTTCTATTTTTCTACTTATCCATGTCAGCTCTTATTTCATTATCTAACCAACATATGCCCTTCCCTTTTTCAGGAGCCCAGGTAGAGCTCAGAAAATTCCAGAAGTTCAAAAATACAGTTTCCCTCCTTCCCAACCTTAGCTAGTATCAGTAACCTTTGGCTTGCCATTACATTTTTTGCTTGTTCTCCCCTCTACTCCAATGGACTGTGAGATTCTCATAGGCAAAATTGAATTCTGTTTCAATTCTGAGACCTTAGAAATTAAAAATATGCATAAATAAAACATTTGCTTTAAGCCTAACTTTTTAATATGTAAGTTAGGACCCCCATATGAGTTGATATAATCAAGTGTTGGGGATGTGGAAAATTTAGTGACAGGTGTTAAGTTTCTGAATTATCAGTGAACCAAAAAAGTTCAAAATGTAACAAGTTTGAGGAGTTTTGAAAGCAGCAGCTTATGCTGCACACCATATTATTTCATTGCTTGCTTATTCCTGAACACACCATGTGTGTACTTTTCATTGCACATACTGTCACACAACACATCCTAAGGAATATAGCTGGAAACACATTGTCTCAGATTTAAGGCTACTGTGTTTTCTTTCTGTACACACAAATTTTCTTCTCTTATAAAAATATAATGCTTCTGTTACTGAAAAGAAAGCTTTTAAATATCTTCTACCATCATTATTCATCATGAAAATATAAAGTAAGTATAACTATGGATTGTATAATGCCAGAATTATTTAAATACTTACTGACTTCAGTTTGGAAAAATGTGTATAATGTTGTTTTGGAGTGAGAAACAAATCTTTAACAGACCCTGAAATGACCATCATTGTACTCACTGCCATTTTATCCCATGTATTTACAAAGCAACATTCTCAGCAGTGGCCAGTATAAAATTGAGATGTTCCTCAACTCTGAAAATTTTAAAGATACTTTACATACTGGATGAAATAAGTAAAACACTTTACAACCTGTGTGAAATACTTGGTTGAGAGTTAATTACTAATTTGAAAAATATCATTAGTATGTAACTGCTGTCATGTTTCTTTTTTTTTAAATTTATTTATTAGTTCTAGTTAGGGAACAAGCTTGTTTCAAGTCCCTTCTCCCTCTCCCTCCCCTCACCCCCAACCCTCCTCCCCCACCCCCAGCCCACCCTCCACCCCATCCACCCACCACTCCCCAGGCAGGGTAGGGCCCTCAATGGGGGCTCTGCAAAGTCCACCAAATCTTCCTGTGCTGGTCCTGGGCCCTTCCCCATGTGTCCAGGGCCAGAGTGTAACCCTTCACGTGGGATGAGCTCTCAAAGTCCCTTCTTGCACCAGGGAAAAAAACTAATCCACCATCAGAGGTTCCCTGGAGTGCAGAGGCCTCCTTATTGAAATCCATGTTCAGGGGTCTGGATCAGTCTTGTACTGGCCTCCCCGACAGCATCTGGGGTCCATGTGCTCTCCTTTGTTCAGGTCAACTGTTCCCATGGGTTTCTCCAACCTGGTACAGACCCCTTCGTTCTTCATTCCTCCCTCTCTTCAACTAAATTCCCAATTTCGGCTCAGTGTATATCTGTGGATGTCTGTCTCTGCTTCCATCAGCCACTGGGTGAGGGCTCTAGGATGGCATAAAAAGTAGTCATCAATCTCATTTTAGGGGAAGGGCTTTTGGACTATCCTCTCCACTGTTGCCTGGATTGTCAGATCGTGTCATCCTTGTAGGTCTCTGGAGATCTCCCTGGTTCCAGATCTCTTCTCGGACCTATAGTGGCTCCCTCTGATATGGTATCTCTCATCCTGATCTCTTTCCTCTATTCTTCCCCCAACTCAATATTTCTGCTCCTCCATTTCCTCTCCTCTACTCCTCTTCTCTAGCTCTTATTGTAGCAGCTCCTCCCCCCTCCCTCATGCCCCCAATTAGTTCAGGAGTTCATGCCATTTCCATTCCTGGGGACCATTTATCCCTTAGAGTCCTTCATGTTTCCTAGTTTCTTTGGTGAAGAGCATTATAGGCTGGTAATCCTTTGCTCTATGTCTAAAATTCATATATCAGTGAGTACATACCAAGTTTGTCTTTTTGTGACTGGGTTACCTCACTCAGGATGGTTTCCTCTAGTTCCATCATTTGCCTGCGAATTTCAAGATTCTATTGCTTTTTTTCTGCTGAGTAGTACTCCATTGTATAAATGTACCACATTTTCTCAATCCATTCTTCAGTTGAGGGGCATCTAGGTTGCTTCCAGGTTCTGGCTATTACAAACAATGCTGCTATGAACATGGTTGAACATATGTCCTTGTTGTATGAACATGCACTATTTGGGTATATACCCAAGAGAGGAATGGCTGGATCTTGAGGTAGACTGATTCCCATTTTTCTGAGCAACCACCATACTGATTTCCAGAGTGGTCTTACAAGTTCGCACTCCCACCAGCAATGGAGGAGTGTTCCTTTTTCTCCACATCCTCTCCAGCATAGATTGTCATTGGTATTTTTTATTTTAGCCATTCTGACAGGTATGAGATGGTATCTCAGAGTTGTTTTGAGTTGCATTTCTCTGATGGCCAATGATTTTGAGCACTTTCTTAAGTGATTTTCAGTCATTTCAGATTCCTCTGTTGAGAATTCTCTATTTAGTTCTGCACCCCACTTTTTAATTTCATTGTTTGGTGTTTTGGTGGCTAGCTTCTTGAGCTCCTTATATATTTTGGAAATCAGTCCTCTGTCAGATGTGGGATGGTGAAGATCTTTTCCCATTCTGGGTGGTTGTTTTGTCCTACTGACTGTTTCCTTTGCCTTGCAGAAGCTTCTCAGTTTCAGGAGGTCCCATTTATTAATTGCAGACCTCAGTGTCTGTGCTACTTGCGTAATGTTCAGGAAGTGGTCTCTTGTGCCAATTTGTTCAAGGGTAATTTCCACTTTCTCTTCTAGAAGATTCAGTGTGGCTGGATTTATGCTGAGATCTTTGATCCATTTGCACTTAAGTTTTGTGCATGGTGACAAATATGGATCTATCTGCAATTTTCTGCATGTCCGAATCCAATTGTACCAGCACCATTTATTGAAGATGCTATCTTTTTTCCATTGTACAGATTTAGCATCTTTGTCAAAAATAAGGTATCCATAGGTGCGTGGGTCAATTTCAGGGTTTTCAATTCGATTCCTTTGGTCTATCTGTCTATTTTTGTGCCAATACCAAGCTGTTTTCAGAACTATGGCTCTATAGTAGAGCTTGAAGTTGGGGATGGTGATGACTCCAGAAGATCCTTTATTGTAAAGAGTTGTTTTGGCTATCCTGGGCTTTTTCATTTTTCCATATAAAGTTGAGTATTGTTCTTTCTATGTCTGTGAAAAACTGTGTTGGGATTTTGATGGAGATTGCATTGAATCTGTAGATTGCTTTTGGCAGGATTGCCATTTTTACTATGTTAATTCTACCTATCCAAGAGCATGGGAGATCTTTCCATTTTCTGGTATCTTCTTTAATTTCTTTCTTTAAAGTCTCAAAGTTCTTATTGTACAGGTCTTTCACTTTTTTGGTTAGTGTTACCCCAAGATATTTTATGTTGCTTGTGGATATTGTGAAAGGTGATGTTTCCCTGATTTCTTTCTCATTGGATTTATCATCTGTATATAGTAGGGCTACTGATTTTTTTGAGTTAATTTTGTATCCTGCTACCTTGCTGAAGGTGTTTATCAGCCGTAGGAGCTCTCTGGTAGAGTTTTTCGTCATTTGTTGTAGAGCCTTATGATCTTAGATTGTCCCCATAGCCAATTTGGTGGAATGAGAGACCAAAACTGGCAACCTGAACTCTGATCTCATGTCTATCCTATGTTATACCTGCCTCATAATATGTAAAAAGTAAATGTCAAATAAAAGGAAACTATAAATTTAACCTGGTAAGTATCAAATTAATAGTTATATGAGAGAAACAGTATTCATAATATTGTGAAATCGGTAATGAATATTGTAAGAGACAAAATACCAGACTGTCTGCTGTTAAAGTCCTTCTTAGAAATGAATGCATAAAAAGGATAGAAACAATGGCAATAGCAAAGGAAATGTTCATATGGAAGGGGAAAATTGCATGGATCCTACCTCTTGGCCAAGAACTCCAGGCAACTAGTGAGTATTAGTAGAGGAGGAATTATCACCTTCAGGCATGATCCCCCTTACTGGGTGTTCAATATGAAAAGGTCAACCCTGAAACCATGTGCATACACATAACAAAAACAGACTCAATCAGTTGTATTTATATATTTTTGCATACTTATACATACACACACATATGTGTATCTGTAATAATCAATGAAAAGGCCATCTGAGCATTGGGGGACATGGATGGGATTTAAGGGAAGGTATTTGGGAGGGGTTGGAGGGAGGAAAGTGAAGGACAGAAGTAATGCAATTCTAGTGTAATTAAAAATCTATAAAATTTAAAAAGAAAAAAGCCATTACTCATAGGAAGTAAAAAAAATGAAAGAGGATTCTGTATCATTTTTTTTTCTAAATAGTTTGAAAGAAAAAGAATGGATCAATCTGTGATAGTGGAGAGTAAGAGTTATTTGATGATAAAGAAATTTAAAATCAAAATGTCAGATCAAACAAAAGAGTGGTATAAAAAGCAAAGTAGTCTGATGCCGAAAAACTTCCTCTTACGAAAGGCATGCAGTTAAAATAATCAATTAAAAAAGAATAATTTAGTTAAGTTAAAATAATTAACTTTGAGAAAACATGATGAATTAAACAGTAGAATTGTAAACACAATCTTTTGAACAGAATCAATTAAAAATAGAAAACAGAAGCATATTTCAATGTGTAATAAATTATTTTATGAAAAATATAAAAGGGTGTATGAAGGTACTTATCATGTGCCAGGAAATAAATACCAATGGAAAGGCAGCTGTAGATTATACTAGATGTTATAGATTATATTGTAAGAATAAGGAAAAATTCTAGAGGTACCTTCTTAGTAGTGACAATCCTCCAAATAGGAAAATGTCTGATTTGAGTTAGAATCCTCTCATGTCTACTGGACCATATGCACCAAAGACCACTGTGCACAGAGATGTATAAAAATGAGTACATGCTAAACATTTTTAGTGCACATATAATGTTGTTCAGGTAGAAAAGGGAGGAAAACATGTTGGAATCGAGACAGTTTTTGTTATTTCTAATATGAGCTAAAAGAATAGGATACACATTTTTTTTTGATTTGTTCAGGCTTTTTGGAGCCAACATTTTAGAAGTAAGAAAAATGGTATGCAAAATAAAACAATTTATTCCAAGTAGTGTCTTTCTGATGCTGAATCAGGAATGAAGAATAAGTCCATGAATAGAAAACAAAGGCAAACAAGACTGACCCAGTGGTAAGGAGCTAGATGTAGTCTCTAAATACCATGGTTACCTGGAAGGAGTCACATGTGCTTTGAAAACTGGTTGGTATTAGAACTTGTGATGAAAATATAACAAACAAATCTGGACATTGTTCAGTACTAGACAACATGGAACTAGTAAAAGACAACTGGAGACATTTAATAAGGACAAAAGCAAATCAGTCATTTTCCACATAGGGTGAACTGGGCATCAGTGAGTCTGAGAACTGCTATGTATTAAATCACATTATATATGTGTTTTCTAGGTCCCCTCACTAATGGTACTGTTGCTTATTCTGTGTCTTGTGTCCTAAAACAAAAACAAGGATTCCTATTTATAGATGCTTCCTAACAATAGAGCCAGACAGCTTTTCTTTTTTTTTTTTTTTTTTTTTTTTTTTTTTTCAAACATGGTAGGTAAATTGATGAGAAACCATCAAGGGCCAATAAAATAAGAGAAAAATGACATTTTGTAAAAATATTAATTCTGATTTATAATTTTTTAATTTGGAGAAAATAAAGAAAAGAACAGGAAATCAGGCTTGCTAAGACACCAGCAGACACAGAAAAATTCCAATTATGGATAAACAAAGTGATAGGACTAAGTTTCTCTCACAAATAATTGATAAGAAAACAGAAAGATGTCATCTATTTCTTTTAATTGCATTTGGAAAGCTTACAGAATTAAAGAAGCACATGTTACATAACCAGCTAAGTAGAATATGTGGCCTGCACTAAGATTTTGTTCTGAATGGTTAAAATCAAAAATACCAATGACAACCTATGCTGGAGAGGTTGTGGAGAAGAAGGAACACTCCTCCATTGCTGGTGGGAGTGTGAACTTGTAAGACCACTTTGGAAATCAGTATGGCGGTTGCTCAGAAAAATGGGAATCAATCTACCTCAAGATCCAGCCATTCCTCTCTTGGGTATATACCCAAATACTGCTTGTCCATACAACAAGGACATATGTTCAACCATGTTCATAGCAGCATTGTTTGTAATAGCCAGAACCTGGAAACAACCTAGATGCCCCTCAACTGAAGAATGGAAAGAGAAAATGTGGTACATTTATACAATGGAGTACTACTCAGCAGAAAAAAGCAATGGAATCTTGAAATTCGCAGGCAAATGGATGGAACTAGAAGAAACCATCCTGAGTGAGGTAACCCAATCACAAAAAGACAAACATGGTATGTACTCACTCATATATGATTTTTAGACATAGAGCAAAGGTTTACCAGCCTATAATCCTCTACCCCAAGGAAGCTAGAAATCATGAAGGACTCTAAGGGATAAATGGACCCCAGGAATGGGAAGTGGCATGAACTCCCGAGCTAATTGAGAGCATGAGGGTAGGGGAGTGGGTGCACAAGATGAAGAGTAGAGGAGAAGAAATGGAGGAGCAGATATATTGAGTTGGGGGAAGAATAGAGGAGAGAGATCAGGATGAGAGATACCATATCAGAGGGAGCCACTATAGGTCCGAGAAGAGATCTGGAACTAGGAAGATCTCCAGAGACCTATAAGGATGACACGATCTGACAGTCTGGGCAGTGGAGGAGAGGATGGCCTAGAAACCCTTCCCCTAGAATGAGATTGATGAATACTCTCTATGCTATCCTAGAGTCCTCATCCAGTGGCTGATGAGAGCAGAGACAGACATCCACAGAAATACACTGAGCTGAAATCTGGAACTCAGTTGAAGAGAGGGAGGAATGAAGAACGAAGGGGTCTGTACCTGGTTGGAGAAACCCACAGAAACAGTTGGCCTGAAAAAGGGAAAGCATATCGACCCCAGATGCTCTTTGGGAGGACAGTACAGGACTAATCCAGCCCCCTGATCATGGATGCCAATGGGGAGGCCCCTGCACTCCTGGGAGCCTCTGGAGGTGGACTGGCGTTTTGCCCTGGTGGGTGGGAGGGACTTCGAGAGCCCATCCCACTTGAAGGGATTCGCTCTGTCTCTGAACACATGGGGAGGGGCCTAGGCCCAGCACAGGAAGATTTGGTGGACTTGGTGGAGCCCTGGTTGGGGGCCCTACCCTGCCTGGGGAGTGGTGGGTGGATGGGGTGGGGGGTAGGTTGGAGGTGGGGGAGAAGGAATGGGGGTGGGGGGAGGGAGAGGGAGAGGGAAAGTACATGTGAAAATATTAATAATTTAATAAAAAAATGCAAAAAAAAGATTTTGTTCTGAGCAAACCAAACGCAACAAATGAATAAACAAGTATACTTTTAAAGCAAGCTTGGGTGGTGCAAATCATACTAGCTACGTTTACATGGGGATACTCTATCTTGGCATGATTATAATAGTGCAGATATGTTTTAGTATAGGTAGATATTTTAAAATATAAATTGATTCCAAAATAATTGGAGGGTGAAGAGTAGTCATGAGCTGATAATTACAATAATTTAATGCAGGTTTGAAGATATCTGGGGTATCTCTCTCTCTCTTTCTCCTCAATTTTGAGTTATTTATGAGCTTTTATATACACATTATAAAGATAAATACAGTTCTGTAATCTTAAATAAATATTAAATGTGGAAATTTATATAAAATATTCATTTCACTTTCTTCAATGACAGAAGAGCAGGATGGGATAAAAGGGTCATGAAAAGTTACTGCTTATGGTAAAAATGGGAAGAGACCTAGAAACTGGCAGAGATGGTTTCATTTTTTTGAAGCAGTTCACCACATTCAAGAGAATGAAGAAGCTAGAGTTGATACAAAGAAAAGTGAGGAGATTGACACAATAGAGTGGTTGTATGGAAACGGTTGCAGTCTCTGTCTCAGGTATGCCAACTTCCCTTGAAGGAAGTTCTGCCAAGAATGTGCAGAAGACCAGGAGAGGGCAGACAATGAGAGGACAACACTGAAAACCAGCAACTTGAGAAGAGCTGAGCCTGTCTAATTCTCTTCCCCTACTTGGATCAGAGAGTCCTAGCAGTTAGTTTGATTCTGCACCAACCGCTAGGCATGCCAGCTGGAAGAGAAGAATCAGGGAAGTCTATGGAAAAAAAGCCAGTACTGACAGGGACAGCGGAGAGGATGGACAAGTGCTCAGAGGAGAAGAGAATCAGACACACTTCTCATCCACTTCTTCTCTTCAGATAATCCTAGAAATATAGTGTGAGTTGCCAACTCATATCTGAGCTATAAACTCCAGGACTTTGGCAAATTAGTCTGCCAGTTCTACTGTTTCTAGTTCCAGAAGATTTATCTTTTCTCAGTGCTAACCCCGCTCCTACTCGTACCACCATCTGAGGTAGAGACACAGCAGCCACCAATGTGGGAAGTGAAGAAAGCCATTCTGGGGCCTAGTTACTCACCCTGGCTGTTGTTCCAGGCGGTTCTGTCTGCAGTGGAGAGACAGGGATTTATCTCCCTGCACAGGGAGTTGTGGCAGCAGCATCTGTCACCAGGGAAAATTGGAGTCACAGAGGAATCATCCCACACAAGTCCTTCGGGAGTAGGAAAGTTGGAGCTTGCTTTGACATCCAGAGAAAGGGATTTCAGGATCATAGACTTCACAGCAACCCATTGAATTTGAGTTGTCTTCGGAAACTTCAGTAGCATCCATAGCCCATTTGAATCTGAAATCTTTCCAGGATAAAATTCTTGAACCATCCTTTGGGCCAGTGCACAGGATGAGTCCTGTAGGATCTGCAACTTTGCATAGAGTAGGGATAAGGGTTTGGAGCCCAGTGGTGGCCAAACCCAGTGTAATAAAGTCTGGAAAAGCTTTTGAGGAAATAGGGATGGACAGACTTCTAAACAGCTCAGCATGGAGTTTTCTCAAAAAATAATAAAAGAACAGCAACTATTGTATGATCCATCAGTCCTACCATTGGACACACAGTCAAAGGGAACCAGGTCACTTCCTGAAGAGTCATCTGCATGGCCATATTCTTTACAGGGTTATTCACAGCAGCCATGGCACTGTATGTTTGCCATGACACTGTAGGTTCCCATTAACAGAAGAATGGATTATAAAAATGTAACATTCCCTCTCTGGAATATTATGCAGCCTTACAGTGACAAAGTGTAGCCATTGGCAACAGCATGGGTGATCACAGAGTATGATGCTAAGAGAAATAAACAAGACATAGGAAAACCAGATACTGAAAGAGCTCATTTATATGTGTAATATAAAAATGTTAAACTTATAGAAGTCAGTGAAACTGACAACGAAACAGCAAGTTCACTCCTCCAAGACACTGAGGCGGGAGCTGAGAGTTGAAAGGGTACAAGGTTTAGGCTATGTAGGCTATAAACTCTGTAAATGTCATGTACAATATGGTGACAAAAGTTAATTACTATGTATTGTACACTTGAAATTGTTGGAGAGTAGACTTTAAATGTCCTTATCACAAAATGGCAACTATGAGATGACAGATGTGTTGATTGGCTTCTGTCAACCATTTCACGATCCATACATCAGAACATGAAGCTGTCAACACACACACACACACACACACACACACACACACACACACACACACACAGAGAGAGAGAGAGAGAGAGAGAGAGAGAGAGAGAGAGAGAGAGAGAGATTGAGAGAGATTTTGTCAGTTAATTCTCAATAAAGCTGGAAAATATTGTTTTGTCAGCTTTATCACCTGATTTATTTTTAAACCACTTGAATTCTTGGTGATTTTCTTTCTTATTCCAGCCATGGCTGTGGGTACCAGTTCTGAGCCGGCTCTGGTCACCTTGATTCGCTCTTGTTAAGGTCCTATACCCTGTACCCCATGCTTCTCACCTGTCTTCTCCTTCTCACACACAGTGTGAGTGGTCCATGGAGATTCACTGGGTACCCAGGCATAGACTACTTACCAGTAATTGGAGTTAATGCTTAGTAGGATTCAAGAGTGAAAACTATCACCTTCCATCCACATACAGAATATTCTGAGACAAATTTTAGGGAGTTCTGCAAGACCTAACAATTCTTGTCTATGGAGTGAACAGCTCCACGCTGCATTTTATTTACTTCTTTGTCTGCCTGGGGTTCATCCTTGCTCACTGGAATGGACTGATGCCTGTAGTATGTCAGCTTTGGCTTCGGGGAAACAGCCCCTGCTTTGGCAATTAGGTCTCTCAGTGTTAAAATTATGACAGTGTTCATGGCTCTCTAGTCTCCCTCTGCTTTTCTCCATTTGCTTCTCTTAACCTTAATCTGACTTCAGTTTAAATATCATTTGTTCTTGAATGTCTGTCTCTCCATCCTCCAAACTGCTTTCTCTTTCCTTGGTGTGGCTGCCGAACTTTTAAAAGCTCTTTATAGACTATTATATTATGGGCTCAGTGTTCACAACTCATTTTATACCTGATATTTACATGGTTCATTTTCATATTCCATATATCAGGCTATGGGATGCTGCATAAATGATGTCTGAGTATTTATCCTTGAATGACATTCAAGATGTATGCAGAAATATATTATATACACTTTAAAATGTTTTAATGAAACACATTATTATGTATACTTAATATACACTTTTTTTAAAAAAGAAAAAATGAGAAATGAGACTGTGTTTGAACTATGCACAAGCTACAAGAATTGGTGATATTTTCAGAAAGAATTCCAAATATGTGATAGGAAACTGGTAAAATCTGGTCGTAAGTGTATGTTAAGTGTAAATTTTTTCCTCCAGGGAAGTCTCTATTCCCAGAAAAAAACACATTATCCCCCCCTCATTTCTAATCAAGCCTATCTAAGATAAATCATACAGCTCAGAGATGGGGATTACATAAAAGCATGGAGTGATTGTGAGTTCTCTGTCCTGAGGCAAACTTGTGTTACAGCTCTCTAGGGGGACTGGCTACCTAAATGAGTGCCCTCCACTATCAGGCCAACATAAACACGGCTGGGAACAGGGCAGTGCTTTTATGGTTATCTGTCCCTGGAGACCCTGTTTGCTGGGAAAGACACTCTCCCTGCAATGACCATTTGCTTGAGAGTCCCAGTTTCAGTGGCCTCTCACAGAAGGAACAGCCTGGGGCCACATGCCAGCTGACTAGGCTCCTCAAATGCAGAAGCCTTTCCAGGTAATGGGAACAGAAAGACAAACACTCTCCCAGGATCCTGGTTTGTGTAGCTAAGCTATAGCAGTGGTCTTTGCTTATCCCTTTCATTTGCCATCACTTGAAATGCAACCATGTTTTCCTGGGACAGCTTTGGAAGCTGGCCTGCTAGCCCATCTCCAGTGAACATGTCAATCACTTCACCCCTTCTCTGTCTCATTAAAATTCCATCCCCCTCACCCATTGTGCTCTCTTCCATTTCCCATCCCCCACCTAGTGTCTATATGGTGTGTGTATGTGTGTGTGGGGGAACTTGGAAAAGAGTGGGGAGCACAGAGAGGAGTGAGAGCCAGAAGAGAGATGGAGAACTTGCAAGTCTGTTTTTTTTTTTTAATGGTTTTATTATAATTTGTGTGTATGACTGCTTTTGACTATGTACTACACGAGTACTTGTTACCTGCAGAGGGCAGAAAAGAGCATTAGATCTTTCGGAACTGGGATTACAGACAGTGTTGAGGTGCCAATAATTGAACCTGGGTCCTCTGGAAGAGCAGCCAGTGCTCTTAAATGCTCAGTTCCCCGTCCCCCCCCCCCAACAAGCTCCATTTTAAATTTCAAGCTTTTGGGCTAATGTCAGCAAGTGAATGCCACTCTGGGGCCTGAGACAGGAGGTGGGTTACATACATAGAGCTTTGCTTGCTGTGGTTCTAATGTGTGTTCTTATACTTTTACCTCAGTGCTATGCAACACATTTTTTTTAACCTGTTTCCCTCCTATTATAATATGTCAGGTATTTGTGGAGAGCACACTAAGTAACACTGAATGCTGTGTTAAGTGTTTACCAAGGATTATCATACCCAATTCTCATAAAAGAACTACCAGGTGAGTATAATCATCAACTCTAGCAACAATAAAGGATCCAAGCCAAAGACTGAATTGACCTGATCAGTCACACAGCTACTCTTCCTATTGGGCTCAACTTCCATTTAGAGAGCTTTGAATGTTTCCTGTGCTGGAAAAATCCTGTCCCTGGGAGCCGTTTTGATATTTTAGAAAGAGCCATAGTTGGTAGGAACAGAGTGTAGGAGATTAAATTGAGAAATGCCATGTTTGGGCAAAGAACAGGTGCAGGCATAGGGAAGGGGTCAGCCTCTCATGTAGGCCAGAGTGCAACTTCCACGGAGTGTCCTGCAGGCATTGGTATTGAGAGCCCTTAGGAATTCGCTAAGGCTTGTTAATGATTTTAACAGAATAGCATGTTTGAAATGCGGCAGGAGTTCAGAGATTATCCTAATCAATTGCTATCCTTCACTGAAGAGATTACATGAATTAGGGAAGATCACTCATCTAGTGTCAGCATGGAAAATATTGTTCTGAGCCCCCAAATTCCAGCCCATGGTCCTATAGTACCTTTGGGGTTCAGTAAGGCTATGCTTGTGCCTTTCACCACATTCTTCTTGGTCATCCTCTGAGGGAACATATTATGGCATAGAAGGGCAGAAAGTTCTTTTTTTCTTTCTGTCTCTGTCTCTGTCTCTGTCTCTCTCTGTCTCTGTCTCTCTCCCCATCTTTTTCATAAAGTGTTCCATATAATCTGTGGATTTACACTCATGATGTAATTGAGGATAACATTGGTGCTCCTTCCTGCATCCACAAAGTACCCGATTACAGTGTTAATATCACTCAATAACACACCATCATGGAGCTATCCAGAAAAATGTATGTTCAAATATCAGGAGGTTATATCTCAGCCAAGCTGATGTAAAATGTTAGTCATAACAATGTCAAATGATTTCCCCTCATCCACATGATTACCATTTTATTACTCTAATAAAAAAGATCTTGTTAAACTATTACATGATAGTCACAGAAAGAATAACTAAGTTCCCTTGGAATTTTTTGTTTCTGCCTTTTAGCTTTGGGAATGAAGCCTATTACAAAGTTATAGGTAAAAAAAAAATATGCAAAGAAAGTACATAACTTACCCAAGGGTGTGCAGTGACAGAAAAATCTTGCTGTTCCTGCTGTTGGCTCCTCCTTAAGTTATCTGACCAGTTATAAGTACAGCTACCAGCTCTGAAAGGCTGTAATATGGGTCTGTTATAACAATAGCAAACTATTGAGTTTTAGATTTTGGTACTTCAGGCCTAATATCATTCCTTTAGAGCTATTTTTAAAAGCCTTACTAATATATTTTCTTTAATCTAACATATCTAAACTTTTATTACTGCATTAATGTTATATAATTGACAATAAAATATTTTACAACAATTTAAATGATTTTTTAATTGTGGCAGATACCTATTACATAAATTTCACCATTGTAAGCATTAAGTATATGCTGAATACACTAATATTATTCTGTAAGTATCACTACTATTTCTAGAACCTTTTCATCATCTCTTTTAATACAAAGGGAATATTGTACATGAGATAAGTTCATTCAACATTTTTACAGTTGTGCAAGTCATACTTGGCAGGACCTTTGCACTGATGATAAAGAAGACTAGGGGAGCTCTCATACCTCCTAACATTACTTTATAGGATTCTATGAACATAAACATGGTAGAAATAACACTGAACATTTTAAGATAAATTATTATGTTGTTGGACACAAGTCAAGACTCAGTCTCTATCATATGTTACACATTCAAAAGAGTTGACAGATACAGGATATAATACAAAGAAGACAAAATCGATCAAGCATATTTAGGAGACTAAAAGATTGAAAGGTCCTCCCTTTATCTGAGAAGAAGCAGGCTACTCTGTCAGGAAGAACAGTTTGCCGCCACTACCTAGGACAGGGTTAATCACTTAGCTCAAACAGAAAGACACCCATGTTAGCACACAGCACAGAGAAAACAGGATTTGTGACAGGCAGAGGAAATAGATGGCAGATGTTAAACAGGAAGCAATATAACATGGTAGTAAAACAAATCTACTCAATTATCAAATTTAATTTAAAATCTTGGCACAGCACATACAAGAAAGTTTCTTTTCTCATTAAAGCCTCTATCACATAAAGGGCAAAAATGGTGCCTTCCCTGGAGAAAGGGTGAGATCACAGAAAGGCTGAAAAACACTTGTCATTCAGCCTGGACCATCTTAAGCATACATGATACATTCATAAGCATTACTATTTAGAGTTTGGATATGTTCCTGGGTAGTGAATAATAAACTTGAAGTGAAGGAAACAAATCTTGGCTACCATTTTAGAAGTTATGCATAACAGCTGAACAATAGCTTCACGACAAAGAGAGTATGAATAAAACAAAGTCATTGATAATTTGAACCTATTCCATCCAAATGACAAACCTGGCCAGTTAGTTTAAATCACAATTCCTATTTTCTTTTTCATCACTGTGTCTCATTTTATAGCAGAGTCTTTAAGCAACACAATATTCATTGATATATATTATTTCACATTATATCCACGATGAAGATAAACCATACTTTAGTTCACTATCCCATCCAGGGAAAAGCACTAATGTGCTTATGGGAATTAAACAGGTCTGATCAATTACTATATTAAGCTCTCTAGAACAAGGGTGATGGAATGGTAAGGGTCACGTGTTTCCTCCAGCTTCAATGTCCTTGTCACAGCTGATCTTGAGCATAGCCAGCACCCGTGTTCTGATCTGCTTTGTCTTAGCACCATAGATGATGGGATTGATCACCGGGGGCAGCAGAAGGTAGACATCCCCCATGAGAACATGCACAATAGGGTCTAGGCTGTTTCCAAAACGGTGTACCACTGATAAGCCAATGAGTGGTACATAGAAAGCCAGAACCACACCAATGTGTGACACACAGGTTCCAAATGCCTTAGCTCGCTCTGACTTGGAAGGCAGTTGCAGAACTGTTCGTATAATCAGAAAATAGGACAAGGAGATGAACATGACATCTACACCCATGACGAGCAGAATGGCAGTTAGGCCATAGACTACATTGGGCAATGTGTCTGTATAGGCCAACTTCATCACATCCTGATGGACACAATAGGAATGGGAGAGCACATTGGAGTGACAGAAGGCCAGCCGCTTGATCAGTAGTGGGAGTGGGAAAAAGAATAGGGATCCCCGGACCAGAGCCACCATGCCGATTTGGGCTGTCACTGTATTGTTGAGCACAGCAGCATGACGCAGTGGGTGGCAGATGGCCACATAACGGTCAAAGGCCATGGCCAGCAGGATGGTAGATTCAACTGCCGAGAGAGCATGAATGAAGAACATCTGGGCAAGACAGGCATCAAAAGTAATCTCCCGGGAATCAAACCAAAAGAGGGCGAGGATCTTGGGCATGGTGGATGTGGACAAAGCCAGATCAATAGCTGCCAGCATGCAGAGAAAGAGGTACATGGGTGCATGCAAGCTTCGCTCTGTCCTTACGATGAACACGACGATGCAGTTTCCAAACAATGCCACAGCATACATGGAAAGCAGTGGGAAGCCAAACCAAAATTGAGCTTCTTCCAGTCCTGGGATACCAATAAGCACGAAGGTGGCATGTGTGAAATTGCAGGAGCTCATCGCTGACACCAAGTGAGTAGTACTGGAGAGGGTGAGGTCACACTGACAGCCTGCAAGGACATGGAGCAGAATGAGAGAGTCCCCTGGAGCTTGATTCTCCAGAGAGTCCCCTGGAGCCCTCCCTCCCTTCTCACTCTGCCTCCATCTACACCTCAGCTCTTTCATAAGCTACATGGCTTTCTTTTCCAAAGGAAGAAATGTAAATGCTGAAAACTAGTTTATTATTCACCATTACTAAGGGACACTTAAAATTTCAAAATAAAGCTTTGGTGGAAAAATACTTATCCCCGAAGTGTGACTTCCTCGAAACCTCTTTTTGTCTCTACCTGGACTGTCTGGATACTAGGCACTCTACATTTTGTAAAATTACCATATTAACTAACTTTTCAGATAGAGATATCACCTTCCCTTGCTCTCCCCATCCCTTCCCTGTTATTCTCATCTTCGTTTTATCCTTCTTTATTTCTGCTTTCCTTCCTTCACCATTTTTCTTTCTCCTCCCTCTCTCTCTCTTTATATTTATTAATTCAAATTTCAGAAGTAATTGCTTGAATGACCTGTTAAGCACAATGCTGTTTTTGAGACACAGATCTGGGAATCATTCCTTTGGGCCTCCACAAGGCTTGCTTAGGACAGGAGATGGATAAGTAACAGATACATTAGAGCATTGTGGTAAAGCTAGCAGAAGAGATTCATTGATTTCAGGGGATGACAAAGACAGAGGAGCTTTCCTAGACATGATGTTCATTTCATTTCAGTCTTGGAGCATGAGCAGAATTAGGTAGATGGAAGAGACAATAAAGGATTTTCCAAGGCAGGAGGAATAGAAAATGCTTTTCAAAAAAAGAGAAAGAAAAGAAAAGAAAAAGGAAACTTATCTGGACTCAGAGAACCAAACGTACCAGCTCCTTGGAACTCTCTCTTTGCAAATGAAGATGCCGGCAGGATCCATTACCTCCAGTAGCTGGCCAGCAGCTAACTGGTTGCTTGGAAGTCACCACCAAGGGTGTTTTCAAAGCCCTGATTTGGGGAGCAGTATTACTGATTTTTTTATGATGGTATTCTGAGGATTTCCCTTGGGATCTGTGCCAGTCAGTCATTCATGTCAAGGGAGGGGTTTCTTCTCTCGGTTTTCCGGAGCCCAGTGTTGCTTTGTTTCAATCTCATTCCCATCTTATCATCTGAGTACTCACATAAAACTCTTTCTCTGCCAGACTCCCTAATGTCCTGTTTTTAGAGCTGGTTAACTTCAGCAGTTACTGGCTTGGGTATGAGAATCAGGGGCTTTGATGCTAAGAAGCAGATGATGCAGGTGTCCTTGTTGACAGTATCCAGGGTACCCTGATTAATTTGTTTATCTCTCCCAGGATGCTTTTCCCCTTCTAAACAAGCTCTTTAATACATCTTGGAAATGACCCTTAATGGAGAGAGTTTAGAAAACTAATGCTTTAAATCATAAAAAATGAGAACCCAAAAATTTTAAAGCTGCAGTCTCCCTATCATGCATGAGCAAAGACAAACAGATTAAAAATTCAAAGGTTATAAAATCTGTACCACTGGTCTTGATTTTTTTCTACCCTTAGATTTTCTGCAGGTAAAGGAACAGCTTCTCCTCACTGACAGATAATGAATTCTAAACCTTGCTACCTGATACTGTCAGAGACAATCACACTTTTCAATTAGATGCAAGATAATTTGCAAGAGACTGGGATGAGCAACCCAACAAGAACTGTGAGCCCAGCCTGAGCTCAATGCACACCACTCAATCCTCACAGGGCTACTGTAGTCCGGATGCCACTCTGTCTGGCGAGCTGACCTCTCTGGTTTATCGAGGTATCATCCTGTGACCTTTGACAATTTCCCTGTCCTGATATGTCTAGATTTCTGTCAAAACACCCATTTCCCATTGTCACATCTCCCTCCTGGTGTGGACACACAGGGAATGTGAACACTCTTGTATGTTTTTATTTTTTGAAAACAGCCCTGTGTGTTTTTATTTCTATCTTGGATCCAACATCCGTCTTTGTATCTGTTATAAACAGCTTGTGGGAGAGAATGCAAATGTCTCAACAAATGACTCTGTGTGGTGTAAGCAAAGCAAAATAACCTTCCCTGGAGAAAGACCATATTACTTGACCACTGTACCCTAGAGAAATGGGGACAAATGTGAAAAGAAGGCAGGTTGGAGGTGTACCAAGAGGCAAAAGTAACAATTCACATTCTCAAGGGCTTCTGTGGCACTGACATATTAAAGGGCTCTCTCATCCATGGTCAGGTCTCTGTCATCCACAGTCAGGTCTCTGACATCCACACTCAGGTCTCTCTGTCATCCACAGTCAGGTCTCTGTCATCCACACTCAAGTCTCTCTCATCCACAGAAAGATCTCTCTCATCCACCATCAGGTCTCTCTCACCCACAGTACGATGCTTTCCTAATGCACCACTCTGCATAGCATCTTTCCAGCCTGGCTGGTGCTTAAAGCACAGACCTAGTTTCTGGTCCATTGTGTTATTTTAAAGGAGGTAAAACTATTTTTTCTTAGCTATATGACCTTAAAAAGTCTACAAAACACTAATATAAACAGTAAAACAGTAAGGTTGGAGTGTTGATAGCAGTCCACAAAGCTCAATATTTCCTACAGTAATAATGAAGTATCAGAAAATGCTCTTCCAAAAACCTTTTATTCACAATAGCATCAATGATAACGAATTTAACCAAAACCAGTAGAAAATTTTTACATTGTGACTTACGAACTATTACTGGGAGAAATTAAACACAGTATCTAACAAATGGAATGATGTACAGTGTTCACTGAATATAACACAAAACTGTGTTAAGGGTATAAATTTTCTCTAAAATGACATGCCGACCGACTATAATTGCTATTGAAGTTTCTTTAGGGTGTTTAAACATCAGTTTTTAAAGTTAGCATACAAAGTAAAAGGATTTACCATGGCATTTTCATGGAAACGTATTATACATTGTTCTTATTCAGCTCCTCACCACCCTCTTGTTTGTCCTCTTCACACCCTCAAATATTTCCTTCTTCCTTCTTTTTCTTCTTCATGTCATGTGGAATGCATAATTCCCTTTTCCTTCCTCTCCTCTGATAGTCCCTTTCTATTTTCTACACACACACACACACACACACACACACACACACACACACACACACACACAGAGAGAGAGAGAGAGAGAGAGAGAGAGAGAGAGAGAGAGAGAGAGATTCTGCATATGAGTTTAGTTTACTTTGCTTGACACAATGATCTCCAGTTCTATTCATTTTTTCTGTAAATGGTATTATTTCATTCTTTATAGTTGAACAAAATTCTGTTATATATCACCTGCTTTTCCGGAGATCATCTGCTAGGGCACTGGGGATTGTCTTGTAATGAAGTGTGTGGGGTCTTCAAGGTCCCTCAATGTGGCAGGAGTGGCAGACTCCTGGTAAGAGAGCACTCACCTGAGAATGGTGCAGTTCTACTCAAGGAGGGCAGCTGGATCTGGCTTTCGCTTTCAGGAACTGGTCTCTTTATAATGCTACGCAGTAGGCTCGAGGAACTGGCTGTGGGAATAGCAGCTGATGCTCCTGGGATCTGGCAGACAGAGGAGTAAAATGCTCATGTCCACTCGTGTGCTGTTCTTACAGGCTTCCCACTTTTCCTGTCTAGGGAAACAATCTCAAAGGGCCAAGGTCTCAGTCACCATTCCCACAGTGACACATGTGATTCTTTTGACAACAAACACGTGTTTCGACTCCTCCGAGCTGATCTAATTTCCACAGTCAGCCACAAGGTTAGTGTTTCCTCATTATCTGATCTACTAGACACAGCAGGCAAAGTGTAGGAATAGTCACGATCCTTGAACTGTTTGAGTTCACATTGGCCTTCAATCCCAAGTAGGTACACTAACATGTAGTTCCATAACTCAAAATAAGTCCATTGTGTCTCCATAACTCTCTCCTACTTCTCTTGCAGTTTAAACATAGCCCCGATATAGTGAAGTCACTTCTTTTTGTATCTGTACCATTAGCAAAGATGGCTCTCTTTGGTTTATATCATACACTGATAATGTTAGATAGAGAATCTCATGTATTCATTCACATTCAACTAGTATTTGTCAAGAGCCTGCAATTTCATAAGTAAAACCGAGAAAATTCCCAAGGTTATGAAGTATACTTTTTGATTAGATTGACTGGAATTAAATTAAATTAATGTATAAACTAAATAGAATGCTAGATAGTCACAAGGAGAAAAAAATGAAGAGGATAAAGAACATGTTCATGCCGGACGTTGGTGGCACACGCCTTTAATCCCAGCACTCGGAGGGCAGAGGCAGGCAGATCGCTGAGAGTTCAAGGCCAGCCTGGTCTCCAGAGCAAGTGCCAGGATAGGCTCCAAAGCTATACAGAGAAACCCTGTATAAAAAAGCCAAAAAAAGAGAACATGTTCATATCAGGAGGAGGGATTAGAAGCCTCAAGTGAAGATTCTTGGTGGAGATACTTGGAGAGATAAGTGAGGGATTACCCCCATGGAAAAATTCGGGGAAGATTGCTTTCAAAAGAATATTCAGAGATAGCAAATAAGTTTCCCAAGGAACAGGTATGTCCAGCACCTAAGAATAAGGCAGGCAGTGTACTCCAGTGGAGGGAAGAGGGAGAGAGAGGGTGGAATGGAGGACAATTCTGTGAACTGCCCATAAAGGAACTTGTAGCACTTAGCAATCAATTTATGTTCTCCCTTCAAATCTCAGTGAACTGAAGATCTTATTCAGAGCTAGAGAGAATCCTATAAACTAGTATCTAATTGTCTCCACCACATGGACTTGTTTTTATTGGTACATCCCTGTCCATTCTGGTCTTTCACTTTTTCTTTTTAGTGACTTCATACTTCAAGCCTTTAAAATCCAGTTAAAGCACCATATTCTCCAAGAAGTGATATCTCTAAGCCCTCTGATATTTCTTCTCTAGTGATATGTACCTTCCTTGATTCCTGTACAGGTATGTCTGTACCTTTGATTGACATTTATCTTGACTTGTCTCCTTTTCTTTCTTGGTTTGCCTCACAGATCAGTCTTATCTTCTCTAAAAACAGAAACATAATTATTGTCTTGTTAATTAAGTATCCAGACTTACAATACACCTATATTCAGGAGTGTGTTCATTCACTTATTATGTAAAAGAATGTGCTCTTAATGCTGGTTTTATATAGACATCATACTGAGCTTAGGGCATACAGCGATGAATATGATCAAGCCACTATCCGACGGGGTTTAAATAACATTCTTGACATAATATGGAATAATAACAAATATCAGTGATTTTAATGGAGACTTCAATAGGGATATACTTTTAATCAAGGCTGAGTCCAAGAAGGAGATTTTTTTAAATAAAAAATCAATTTAATGTATATGGGTATTTGTTTGTATGCATGTCTTGTGACTTGTGTCTGCAGACCCCAGAAGAGGACATCAGGTAGCCCTGGAACTAGAGTTACAGATGTTTGTAAGTTGCCATGTGGGTGCTGGGAATTGAACCTTATTACTTTGGAGAGAACTCAGTGCTCTTACCTGTGGAACTATCTCTCCACCCCAAGAGGAGGGGTTTTAAGCAGAGATAACTCACAGAAGGAAACAGAATTCTCTAAGTAGAGTCATGTTTCTGAGGCAATATAAAAAGAAAAGAGGAATTGAGAAGGCAAATAGATTTGAGATGATGTTAAACTGTGGACTGAAGGCTTTATTCTGTTGGCATTGGGGGAGAATGCATAGTTCATATCAAGGACATCATAACTATGTATGTGTATTTAATTGCATTTCTAGAAATTTTTTGAAGGATGCATTCAGGAAGATAAGATTAGGTGTGCTCATGAATTTAAACTTAAGATGTACACTTTTTCCTCATCTCCTATAATCAGCTCTTCAACCCATCTTGTCTAATTTTCCTTCTAAATATAATACCCATATTACTGTGATTACTTTGGTTTCTAGGAAAGTTTCTGACTCATAGTGGGGACCCAACTTGGTCAGAGAATAACATTTGCTATGCAAACTACCCATTTTCAGGTCAAGTTGCCCATTTATAATTGTGAAAGCTTATGAGTTTCCAGGGTTGTTGGACAGTAGTGTTGCACAAATTAGTGTGTAGATGTAAGCAGAGAGGGCATCTCCAGAAGTGTCATGAAAATCCAAGTGCCTAGCTTTTAAGATTGAGATTCCTTCTTATCACCTTAAAAATTACTTCTTATTAGGAGACTTAAGTAGAATAAATAGATATGGATGAAGGGGGGCTGAAATGAAGGATCAAATGGGGTAGGGAAGGGAGAGGGGGTTTTGAAAGGAAACACAGGGAGAGATAGCTAAAATTAAGGGGCATTTGAGGGGTAGTATGGAAACCTAATATAGTAGAAACTTACACACACACACACACACACACACACACACACACACACACACACACACAGGTGATCTAAATGAAATTGCCAAATAATGGGGAAGACAAAATCCCATCCATCTATAATTAATAAAATAACAAAGAAAAATTTATGTAATTTTTGAGATTATAATATAATTACATTTCTCTCTTCTCTCTCCAGATTCTCCCATATACTCCTCTTTGCTCTTTCTCTCAAATGCATGACCCCTTTTTATTAATTGTTACATATTTATACATATATCTATATTCCTAAATGCATAAATATAACTTGCTCAATCTGTACTCTGTTACTTGCTATGTATATTTTCAGGGCTGATTATTTGGCATTGCCTGACCAACTAGTGAGTTGTTCTCCAGTTTTTTTTTTTTTTGTTTTTTGTTTTTTGTTTTTTTCAGACGGGGGTTTCTCTGTGTAACAGCTCTGGATTCCTGGAACTCACTCTGTAGATCAAGCTGGCTTGAAACTCAGAAATCCACCTGCCTCTGCCTCCCAAGTGCTGGGATTAAAGGCATGTGCCACTGCTACTAGGTTTCTTTTCCAATTTTAAGACTGAATAGTGTCATCTTTCACTCTCAGTTTAAGTCGCTCTTACTGATCTCCAACAATCACACCTTATGCAATGAAGAAGGCAAAAATCTAACATTTAAACCCACATATTTTCATCTTCTAATATTTCCTTCTTGGATTTTTCTACAGTTATTTTGGACTTTTATCTTTGCTTTGTTATAGGTCAGGACCTTATGAGGAGCATGATCCATGAGGTTCAGAGAGCAGAAAGGGATGGAAACAAACAGAAATTGGTAGTTTATTCAAAATAGAAATCATCCATGTAAATGGCTCCCCAATGTTTTATTCTTGCTTTTAACTCACGTTTATTAAGGATTACACAAGGGAAGATTTATGTTGGATGGGGAGAGAAAGAGGGCGGGGGAGGGAGAGGAAGCTGCAGGAATTAAGGCAAGGTGATGCTAAGCCAAATGATCAAAGCAGAACACTTTGCATCAGCATATTTCAAAATTAGAACCTACACAAATAAACATCTTGGGAACCATGATATGCTTTTGTGTGCCATCCAAATTCTTATACATATTTAAGATCTTATGTATTTGTTCATCAGTTTAACTGAGGTTAGAAGATAGTGTGGAACTAGGAATGGTGGCACACACTATAACCCCAGCTACTTACAAGGTTGGGATAGTGCAGTGCCACCATGGGGAATTTTGTGCAACTATTTTAAAACCAAATCAAAACAAAGCCATCAACAAGAAAGGAAATCTAAAGATTCAAGGAGCCAGATGATATTAATAGAAGTGTAAAAACAGAACAACAGCAAGTAAGATGGTCTTGGTCTTGAGAAGTGAACTCAAACCCTGTTGTGGAAAGAATAATTATAATAGAATCTAGAGAGAATCACCATGTGAAATAAGTACAAGGGGATGATGGTGGATCTGGGTGGGGTACATGGCAGATCAAGGGCATGAGGGTCCTCCTGATAAGTCACCTGTCTTCTAAGTGGGAGGGTGATGATAGTAGATACTACCATAAGTGGAGCTACCAGTTTGTGTAAAGGCTTGAAGTGACAGAGGACAATCAGAGTAGAAAAAATGCAAGTTTCTCCTTGGGCTTAGAATAATGTACAGAAGGTAAAGGATTTTTAAGAGGTAAATGGAGACAGGACACTCAGTGAGAAATAATTTCCTTATCCTTAAAATTTTTTCTTGTGGTGTGGAAACAAGCAAGACAAAACAAAAAGCCTCCCTTCCCCGGTTGGGTGTTGAAAGTATTAGGAATGAAAAAAAAAAAGGCAGGTAAGGATGGGGTAAATACTGTTAGGAACTGAAGGAGAAGTATTGTTATTATGATTTTTATCCTTATAATATTCGGGCTCCTGCAGTAAGATTCACTGGGTAGGAGACTGCATGAAAAGAGGATGTAAGCCAGCAGTTGATCTCTAAGAGAAAGAACATCATCACAGGCAGAAAAAAACACAGTGAGTATGAATTATAATGCTGGAGTGTGCCTGATGACACAAGAAACCATCTAGAGGCTAATGTAGACTTACTAGGGTGGACCCAGGGCAGTAGGAAATGGAACTGGAATAGTGGTGGAGACTCAGAATATGTAGAGGCCCTCACACACTACTACAATCCCTGAGTTTCCTCCATGGGTCAGACAAGGGCCCAAGAGAGTGTGCTAAACAGGGAGTGATAAGGTCTGCAATGTGTACTAGAATAAGCACTCTTAACTGTAAAATGCATGCAAGAAGATTCTCCAGAAAGCTATTCACAGATGACTTCAGGTTCAAGGTGATGGCTGCCATCCTCATGACAGCAGTGGAAGCAATGTAAGTTGTTGGAATCTGGATTTGTGCATAAACAGGCACGGGGCAGGAGTAACATCAAGGCAAAGAGTTCACTGCAAATGTTTCATCTTAGTGATTTGTAAAACAGAGTTCCTGGTTGTGAAAGCCTGTAGATAAGCATGCATTTTTATTGTTGGCACTGTTAAGATTATCTAAGATGATTGTGAGACATCCGGATGCAAACATTGACACATATTGGATGAGTGTGGACTGTGAATGTTAACTTGTGGTTGTTCAGCATAGGGCATTTAATGTCATAATATCAGATGAAAAGACCAGAAAAAGAAGCACAACAGGAAGAATAGGCCTGAGAACAAAGTGCTGGGATATTTCAACACATGTAAGTCAAGGGTAGTAATAATTAAGAGAAAGGATGACACTCCTTCCAGAAGTCAGAGGTTGTAAAAATCCCAGTCCTGAGTATAGAATATCTCCCCTCTAGCTATTGGTAAGGGACGTCTCAGAAAATTCAAAATAATGTAGGCTATTTTCATTGCTCTTAGCTTCCCACCAGAACTTGATGGTAAGACACTATTTCTGAAGACACCACATACTTTAGTAGTAAGACTAGGAGAAATAAAGTTGGTACTGATCTGGAAGCTTTTCCCCTGATGACTGGCTCCCATAGTGCCAGAAGGTGTTATCCTGGCTGCTGGGGAACAAAAGCCATTGATTCTTACTCACCTATGAACATCACAAGTTCTAAAAATGATAGAACTGGCAATATATACTCAGGGGTGAAATTGTGGTAAGATGTTTTTTGGGGTAACCAACTGCTTTATGATCTGGTTTAAAGTCAGCTCCACAGGATTTATTTATGTCTGAAGTGAATCTGGCCAAGAATTCATGCTTGGAGAGATCATAGGTCCTAGAATCAACTTACAACCATTAGTTTGTTAAATGGACATAGTATTAAACTACTTTCTGAATATAAATCTCTGTTCACATAGAAGCTCTCAACCTTTACTTTCTTTGAACAGTGGATGGCAGATAGTTAGAAAATGCCACCTACTTTTCTACAAAAGGATGATTTAATATGAAATTTTAATTGCTACAATGAGGTAAGAATAAAAGGGCTGTTGACAAGGATAGAAACATTAGTTTAGAACAAAAAGTGGCAAGGAAAACCTTGATGCATAGGAATATCCACTGTCTTGCTTCCTATTTATATATCAGTGTCTCCTCATCTGTGAAATAAGGAGTTAAAGTAACTGGTATTCTATGTGTATTCTAGCATTAACTGATGACGTGGCCTGAAGCAAGCCATCTAGCTCTAGACTTTTGTGACTATACTTCTTTAGAGTGGAAAACTTTTATCATAGCTTTACGTATATGCTTGGTCTTCACACTGTAGATGATGGGGTTCATGACAGGAGGGATCAGCAGGTAGGTGTTAGCAATCATGGTATGGACATAGGGTGGAGCTCGTCCCAAATCTGTGGACAAAGGACAAACTGATCAATGGAATATAGAATATAGCTACTGCCCCGATATGGGAGATGCATGTGCTGAAGGCTTTCTTCCTCTCTTCAGAGGAAGCAATGCTGAGGACAGTTCTAATGATCAGGACATAGGAAAAGAGGATGATGACCGAGTCTACACCAACAGTAGAAATCATGGCAGTCAATCCAACTGCATTGTTGATCCTGGTGTCTGTGCATGAGAGCTTCATGACATCGGGATGGAAGCAGTAGGAGTGGTGGAGCACATGGCTCCTGCAGAAGGTTAGTCTCTTAAGAAGTGCAACCATTGGTGTCAGCATTACAGTCCCTCTGATGACAATTGCCACCCCAATTTGAGCTATTCTGGAATCAGTTAAAATAGTGGCATACCTAAGGGGATTGGAGATGGCCACATAACGATCAAAAGCCATGGCCAACAGCACTGAGGATTCCATGACAGTGAAGAGTTTAATGAAGAACATTTGAGACAAGCAGGCATTGAAGCTGATCTCCCTGGCATTGAACCAGAATATTCCCAACATGGTGGCCAGAGTGGATATGGACAGCCCAAGGTCAGTGGTGGACAGCATGGAGAGGAAATAGTACATGGGCTCGTGGAGGCTGGGCTGAGTGATAATGGTGAAGAGAATCAGGCTGTTCCCTGAGAGGGCAGTTGCATAGAGAAAGCAGAAAGGGATGGAGATCCAGATGTGGAAGCCTTCCAGCCCGGGCACACCAGTGAGCAAGAAAATGATGGAAGAAGTTGTGGTGTTCTGGAAAGTTGACATGCTAGATTAAAAGTACAGAAGAGGTCTTTGTGCATTCTATTTATAAATAATTTTATCCAACATTTATTTTACCAAAGGTGAGCATCTATGCAATATACGAAAGTAGGAATCATTCTTTTAAATTGATAAAACTTTGTATGATTTCAACTACTGCCACTATATATATAGATCTCTCTCTCTCTCTCTCTCTCTCTCTATATATATATATATATATATATATATATATATATATATATTTAAAAATGTCTCAGTTCATAACTTTTCTTCTCTGAGGTTCTTTCCTACTAGCTGCATTTGGACTGTGTGATCTATCTTTTGACTCTTCCAGCTGTAGATGACAGAGGACACTAGTATCAACTTGGTGCAATATGTTGCCATATTCAACTATATCTGTTCTAAATTTTTTGAATGATAAATTCTACATTATAAATTCTCTGCATTTTGTAGAAGCATGCTGGCTGAGAGATATAATGAAATGTTTCTGTCTTGTTTTGCAGAGGAAGATGAATCTTTATTGAAAATATCACATTTTCTTCTTCCTCTGAGTAGCAAATTTAAACCAGGCAGATGGGTAGTCATGAATTGGAAATTGGGGTTTTGGGGAAAACCTAAGGCTGTGGTTAAAGATGCCTCAATGGGAAGTAGCAAGTTTGGGGTAAGTTCTTTGGTGGGAAAGAAAGTCACTAAGTGACAGACAGTAGGCATAGGATACAAAAGGGCACAGAGGGACACCTAAATACTTCCAGAACACATATACAACCTCAAATAAGTTCCCCCTTTAAGGCCCTTACTAAAATCAAATTGGGAAAATAATTGAAATCACTGGAATATTAGGGGAAAGGCAAAATTTATTTGAATTGAGTACATCTTGAGTCTTAGATAGTTTCAGTCCTAAGTATCCTCAGGGGAGTGATGAAATTAACATCAGAAATGGATGGTCATCACCATGAAAAGAATTAAGTATCGATACTGATGTACTATATGCTGCCAAACAGCTCCAAGAGGATATTTCAACAATTGTAACCACCCAAATGATAACAAATTGAAGTGGCAGATATACTGATTAACTTGATTTGATCATTCCTGAATGTATATATTTAGGGAAACACCACATTGCATTTCATAAATGTCCACAACCATAGTTTGCAATTTAAAATAGAATCATTCAAAAATCCAAACAAGCATTTTAAATATCAAAGAGAGCTAAGAAAGGCAGAAGAGGATTGTCAGAATATGGTCATGCCTTAGGTTTGCAGAACGTGAGGAAGGCACATAGACAAAGCAGTAGAAATTTTCTGTGTATTGTCTACACTGAGATGAAGAATGCTAAGATTTTCAGAATGCCATAGGATATTTCTCAAGTAAAAGTCTTTTGCAAATTTCTGTATTAGAAGCCGAAGAATAATACAAAATCTTCCCTTTAAGCTTGTAACCAAGTGAGGGAGAACTATCCTTGAGGCTTTTCAGTAACTCCAATATCTAGTTGTGTAACACTGAACAATAATAATGGCTCTGGAATGCAGGGAGTCACCATGTATATCTGTTAATTCTGGTAACCATGCCTTTCATTTTACAGGTAATGACTGATTTGTTATTTCTGTCACTGAGTTCCAGAAAGTTTTACAAATGATGACTTAAAAAATTAAACTAGTGTTTGAATAGTTTCCTTATTTCTTAATAACTTGTTTTTCAATAATTTATTTATTCATGGCCAGTTTTTATTCTTCTTGATAACTTCTTCCTTCTCTTTTTTGATTAAAGATGATGATGAGACAAAACAAACTGTACAGAACAGTTTGGCCTGATCCATATTTGCTCTGGGAGCAGAGAACTCAAATTGCCTGCTTTTGGCTGGGCCATTTGTCACTCTCAAACCAAAGTTTCTTAAATTTTCTCTTCATCTATGCTAGACAAAGAGAGGACCACACATTATTTTTTACAGCCAGGAATTCTTTTTTTATATATTTATTTTTTTATTAGTTCAAATTAGGAACAAGCTTGCTTCACATGTCAATTCCTTCTCCCTCTCTCTCCCCTCTCCCACAACTCCCCACCAGCCCCCCACCCTATCCCCCCTCTGCTCCCCAGGGAAGGTAGGGCCCTCCATGGGGGCTCTCCAAAGTCCAACACATCATCTTGTGCTGGACCTGGGCCCTCCCCCATGTGTCCAGGCCGAGAGAGCATCCCTTCATGTGGGATGGGCTCTCAAAGTCCCTTCTTACACCAGGGAAAAATACTGATCCACTACCAGGGGGCCAATAGAGTGCCTAAGCCTCCCCATTGACATCCACATTCAGGGGTCTGGATTATTACCGTGCTGGCCTCCCAGACAGCAGTCTGCAGTCCATGTGCTCCCCCTTGTTTGGGTCAGCTGTTTCTGTGGGTTTCACCAGCCTGGTACCGACCCCTTTGATCTTCATTCCTCCCTCTCTGCAACTGGGTTCCAGAGTTCAGTTCAGTGTATTATCTGTGGGTGTCTGCCTCTGCTTCCATCAGCCACTGGATGAGGACTCCTCAAGCTCCCAATTAGCTCAGGAGATCCTGCCTCTTCCCATTCTCTGGGGTCCATGCATTTTTCTCTTAGAATCCTTCTTGTTTCCTAGTTCCTTTAGTGATGAGGATTGTAGGCTGGTAATCCTTTGCTCTATGTCTAAAATTCATGTATGAGTGAGTACATACCATGTTTGTCTTTTTGTGACTGGGTTACCTCACTCAGATGTTTTTTTTTTTTTCTAGTTTCATCCATTTGCCTGCGAATTTCAAGATTACATTGCTCCCCCTCCCCCTCCCCCCGCTGAGTAGTAGTACTCCATTGTGTAAATGTACCACATTTTCCCTATCCATTCTTCAGTTCAGGGTCATGTAGATTGCTTCCAGGTTCTGACAGCCAGGGATTCTTTATAAGCAGTTGACTATTTATTACAAACCTTTAGGTCAGCTCAACATTAGACAGATAGAATAGAGGGTACTCACAGAGTCTTGTTAGCTAGTCTTGCTAGCCTTCCCTATCCCTTCTTACCATCCACATTCTCTTCTTGAGATGATGGAGCTATGACCATGGCTTTAAACAACACACACCCATCTGACCCACACACAAACTGTCTAATGATAACATCTAATTCTACATTTCAAAAGACATGAGTGAAGTGAGGAAGCCAAAGAGGTTGTCATAGATTATATACTCCACTCCTAAAGCTCAAAACATCCTCTTTAATAAAGAGTCCAGTGACCCTTACAAACAATAAAAATGAACTGAGTTCGAGTATGAATGGCATACCGGATACTGTATAGGTATAGCGAGAACTACAGGGTCATAGACTAGGAAATGGGCTATTAATCATAGAATTCACTAAGGTAGGGGATGTCTAAGGGATAAAAACCGAGAAAGCACAGGCAGCAGCCTCCTAGTGTCTGTGTTCTGTGTCTGCAAATGGGTCTGTGTGAAGTGTTTAGGAATTAATTCTAGAGAATATCAACACAGTAGATGAATCACACACAGCTAAACTTTTGATGAGTAGATGTGAGTTCACAAGAGTGAAGACAGGATAAGTGTGCTCTTGACATAGATAGCATGAGAAGTGATAAAATCAATAGAAAACTATAAGAACATTACACAAAAGGGTTCATAGTATAGTCTGGATGCTGAGGGAGAAATGAGTGGATGAGAGCATAAGAATCTTGAGCTTCTTGGAAAGGGTGATGTGCTAGATTAAGGCGTCAAGAGCCAGGCATTTCCAAATATTTTATGAATAAGCAAACAAGCTGTTCTCTATCTCTCCTAATTTAACTCCAACAAGATTCCTTTCCTTCTTTAGCCTTTTACTGGACACCATTGGTTCCTTTTCACGAGTTCCACCCCAACTCAATAATGAAAGCTTTACACACTTTAATGCAGATGTTTCCAAAATTCTCATCTCAGCTAGGACCCATTAGTATGTGTCATTACTAGCCACAGTGCTGAGGTGATGGAGAGATCAGTCATAAATATTATTTCTTCAGTTTTCTGTTGTATAGTTTATATCGAGCAAGGAAAGAGGCTGAAGAACAATCTGATGTTGTTTATTTTTCCTTCACCCTTGGTAACAAGCAGGATACTTTCCTCACTGAGAACTCTCAGAAAAATCTGTCAACTCAGTGACTAGTGAATTTCTAAATGTTCTGTATAAATTCCAGATATGTGTTCTCTCTCAGAAAATCTGTAAACTCAGTGACTAATGAGTTTCTAAATATTCGATATAAATTTCAGATATTTTCTCTCCCTTTTCTCAAAATTTGATTATCTCTTCCTTGACACTTTCTCTTTCAATTGCTTCAATGGTTACTCTGACAGAGTATACCTCTCCACCATTTATCAGAAAACACTGTTCTCTGCCTTATTAATTGTGGTGCTGTAGAAAGTTTGGCTTTCCCTATCCCTTCTTACAGTCTGTATTCTTTCTTGAGATGATTGAGTTATGACCATGGCTTTAAACAACACACACCCATCTGACTCATACACGAACTGTCTAATGATAACATCTAATTCTACATTTCAAAAGTTAGCAGAATAGTGGAAGGGTTAAACACAAAGGCAACAGTGAAATGTGGAACAGAGTGAGGCGGTAGAGAAATTCAAACCACAGTTTGGAGAACAAGTAAAAACTCTTTGCATCTAGTGGTAATAAAAAATGAATAAATATCTGTTTCTGAGAGATAACATCTCATTCCTCAGACACAACAACAGAACTCATTTCCTCCCTCATCCGACCTGGCACTTCCGCATTTCTTTCATCTGAAAGTGATATTAAGGTCTAGTAATCCTCTAATTAAAATTATCACTGCATTTCTGCTTGTCTCTTCTCTCTGTCTTGTTCCATTTATTGTTTTTTCATCATTCTTTCCAGTTTGCCAATGTTTGGGATGTTAGTTGGTATTTCAGGTTATATTTTATCACTTATTTTTGTTACATTAAAAAGTCACCTGGTCATATTAGAGAATAACAGGCAACTAAATTTTCCTGACATTATTCTGCAATTTTATTTTTTCTCTCACTGAGACAAGATTTTACTATGTAGCTCTAGCTAGCCTGTAATTTAACATGTTATTGCCTTGGCTTCCTAAGTGACAAGATTACAAGCATTCTTCACCATTTATGTCTCCTCCAAACTGCTCTGCTGTGTGCCATCACTCTCAGATCTGTCAGACTCACCTTCTCTAGGGCATACACACTTCATTCTGTTTTGTGTGAACTTTCTTATTTAGACAGTGTTCTTTTTCATGGCAATATTGAGAGCTGTAGCCTGTCTGCCTTTGCTGCTGATTTAGTCTATGTGGCATCATCAGTATTCTCCAGGCTGTTGCTAATCTTCTTTAGTGGTGGGCCAGGGCTGGATCTGTGCTCAGAAACACTAGTTTGGAAGCCTTGTACAGCAATGCAAATTATTCATACTGATATATCACATGTATCAGATCAGCAGGCCTTATTGTGTCCTAGTCTGAAGTTCTTAATGTATCAACATGTAACAGGCATTAATGGATTTACTTTAAATTTACTTTTGTAATGAAAAGAATAAAAATAAGTGTGAGAGAGGTCATGAAACATATTCAGGGTCACATATAGCTGGTTGAGTACCATAACCAGTATCCTGAACCCAGTTATCTTTAATTCTAATGTTCATGTTCTCAAGAATTTATTTCCCTGAAATCTATAAGCTATGTGTATTTCCTCTAATCCAGTTACTCATCTATAGGGCTGGATGAGTGAATTGCCTACTAAAACCCTGGCATGCAAAACTGTTCACAACGGGTCATTTCATTTTTATTTTAAATTAAATTTGATTCATTCATTTACATCTTTGAGACAAGGTCTCATGTATCACAGGATGACTTTGAACTTAATATTTAGCCACTGGTCTGTCTGAGCTTCTGATCTTCTTACCTCCACCTCCCAAGACTGGTATTGCAGGTATGTATCAGTATGATCTGCTACAAGCTTTTATTTTTTGCATGAGTCATTGGACTTAGAAATGAGTTTAACTGATCATGATGAATGCATCAGAACACTAATTAAAGCATTTGACTAAAGACAGGTTATCCAGGCCCCTAGCAGGCAGAACAAAATGCTCATTCATTCTCTGCAGGCTTCCTGGGAATCCATAATTCAAAATTTCCTGTCCTCTATTGCCCTCTACTCCACAATCTTGTCTAATTCTGCACATCACAATGTAATTCTTCCCCCCTGCTAAGCTAGCACAGAGGCAGCAGCTTCATCGAACCAAGTTTTACTTACAGAGCCCATCCAGCAGCAATGAGTCCCTCTCAGGCTAACTTAGCAGGTGCAGGAAGCTTGAGATTCCAGGGACAGCTGAGCTTATGTTGAGTCTCATCCAGCTCCTTTGGAGATAAGCACAGAGTGGAGGGACCAGTTCCCTGTGGTAGAGCTAATTTACTGTGCCTCCAGGGTGCGGACGCTCCCAGAGGACTTCACTTGCCTGATACAAGCTTTTTATATCTCTTCCAGAATGTGATTATGGTTACATGCTTTATTGGCTGATGTAAAGTTTTTTTCCTTGTGATGGTTCATTGGAAGGTTTGTTTTAAACAGCTTTATTGAGATATAGTGTACATATTATAAAATTAACCCATTTATAGTGCATAATTCAATAGTTTTAGAACAATCACAGAATTATGTAGTAACCATGATCACAATCCAATTTAGGGAAATTTTAACACCTCAAAAATGCCATAACCATTAGCAGGCCATTTGAGGTGGATTAAGAAATGAAATATCCCATACTTAAAATCATCTCCTACAATGTTTATAAGTTATACTTCACTCTACAACATTTTAACCCCTTAGAATCTGGTCTTATTCACAGCAGCAGTGGATTGTTAGCTTACCGAGAATGTGTTGGTACAGTAGCAACCTCTTAAGATTAAATATTCACTTATGCATCCATACATGTATTTGGAAAATATTTTCTATATTCTAACCTTCCTGTAAGTGCTAGAAGTAAATAAAAAGAATACAACATAGGTCTCACTGCTTGGACTTTTAGTTTAGAAGAGAAACAGGCTAACTGACATTCAGACACTAATCAATGATGAGGTTATCTTAGAAGAATAAAGCAGGTGTTTGGTAAACACAGTGATAAAATGTCTCAGTCCATAATTTTGCTATAGAGGAAAAAATACTATTTTATTTACTTTTCCCTGGTTTTACCTATTTCTTAGTTTGATATACAAATGGACAAGGTGGGAAGTAACTGGATTAATTTTGGTGCATCTGTACTGTGTTCAAGTTATGAGAGTATTGTGTTGAAAAATCAAGGCAGGTAGGTGATATCTTTAGCTAGTGATGTCATATAAGGTGATCTGACTACTGCCCTGCTCAGTCTTTGGTAATCATTAAGCTTAGATTTGTTCTATATGTGGCTTCTTTAGTTGCTCCAGCCGTCTCACCCTCTCGGGACCACTTTTAGGGTTACAGATTTTTGAGTTATTCTCGATTTATGTCTTGTATATCCTGTATCCATTACATTGACAGATCTTATTTATAAATGAGATCTACAGACATTTATAAATTTTAAAATGTCTGTAGAATTTCTTTCTTACTATTTTACTGGGTTGTGTAAGACAAAGATTCTGTGACTAGCATTTGTGGATGTAGTAATATCCAATGAAGATGACCATATCTTAATGCCTAGAATCTGGATGATATTTTCCATGTTGAAGGGAGTTTGAGTTTTGCAGATGTGATGAAACTTAAAAGCTTTGAGGTGAGGTTGTTTGGGTTGACCCAATCTATTCACACAATCCTTAAAAATGTAGAACTGAAGAGGTGGTTGTGTGCAAAGGGCTTATTACCTTCTTTGCTACTTCTGGAAAACACACAAGGAATCTATAAACCAAGAACCGTGGACAGACTGGAGGAGTACACAAAGTGTTTTGTTTTAAAATTCCCTTACAAAGGTTCCCCCCAACCCCACTTCTCTCTCTGAGACAGTTTCTTAGAGTGTGACTTTAACTGGACTGTAGCTTACTATGTAGACCATACTAGCTTCAAACTCATAGAGATTCACCCTCCTTTTCCTCCTCAGTGTTGAGATTAAAGGTGTGTGCCATCATGTCTGGTTATGTAACAGGTTTCTTTAAGTCATTTTCATATATGCTTATTTATTACAATCTCCTTCCCCTCTCCTCTTCCTTGTCTTTCTGTTGCTATACCTCCTTAGATGTTGTCACTGCAGTCTTCCCACTTTTACTTTGCCACCACTTTCCCTTAAAGACAACTTCCCCACCTCTTTTCATAGGTTTCTTTGTAGTTTCCCATATTCTACACACACTTGCTCCCACTTGAATAAAAATGTATAAAATTAGAAACTAATTTCCACATGTGAAACAGACAATTTTTTATTTGTCTTTCTGACAAATAAATTTCTCACTTAAATTTCTTCACTTTTATTTTTCCTGAATAAAATCACCCCACCACACTTGATCTATCTATCTATCTATCTATCTATCTATCTATCTATCTATCTATCTATCTATCTATCCATCCATCTATCTGTATCTATCACATTTTCATTATCCATCAGTGGATGGAAAGCTAGGTCAATTTCATTTCTTTACTATTATGAATGAAGCAGCAATAAGCATGGGTGTGAAGTATCTTTGTGGTAGAATATAGAATCTTTGGGAATATACTCAAGAGTGGTATAGCTGAGTCATAAGGCAATTTGAATTTCAGTCTTTTGAGAATCCTCCATACTCAATCATACTCAATTCTGTAGTGTTTCATCCTATAACTTTTGTGAAAGATGCTTGCTGAGTCCTTGACTTTAAGTGCAGTGAGACCCACCTCTGCCCTTCATACTAATAATAGTACATTTGTTGGAAAAATATAATATCAGTCTGATTTATGCAGTTTCTAAGAGTTAAACCATTTAAATAATTTAGCTTAGTTCTCTCATGTAAATATCATATACAGATTCCCCCCTCTCTGTTCATGTGTATCCTTACAGATAGTTTTTCAGGTCCTTTGAATGTGTTTTCCACAACAGATTGGGCAAATTCTTGAGTTCAGACTATCTTCCCATGAGTCTCAGAAAGTAACTGGAAAAAATCACAGGTGTGTTTTCCATGGCTTAAAATGCTCTCCCAGAACAACAGACTTACAACATGGTAGCATGTGGTACCTGCATGTAATGACAGCATACATATTGGCAAAGGATATATTCATATCTTGGTACACAGACCTCAAAACAGGACTTGTCTCATGGTCTTATTTTTGTACCAATTTAACAAAACTCTCAATGGTAATTTTAGTAAGATTTCTAAAAAATGGATCACAATGTTCATCAATAAAATGAACTGAAATATTTTATTAACATATTAGCATATTAACTTATTAACATAACATCAATTTTGTTGAACATGGGAAGCATGTCAGTCTGTAACATCTTTGGATTTCATATTGTATTTCTTAAATTTGGTAACTCAAACTGCAAAGTTAGAATTCCACATGAGAAAAATGTTCTGTCTGGACCTGAGATAAATTCCATTTACTTAGTGTCAACATTTTACTGCAGTAAACAGTAACATATTCTTGCCTATCAAATCAGTAAATTTTTTTAAGCTTACAATGCCTAATATTTTGTTGCTGTGCTACAATGGGCTAAGCATTGTTTTACAGTGTTTGTATAAACTTTAAGAGAGTAGGTTTCCCAGCTTTTATTATTGCTTTAAATTTCCCATATAATCCATTCTAAAAGTTTATTGAAAGGAAAGTATAAAAATTACTGGCTATATTTTATGCACAGGAACATTGGATAGAGTATTATATATAGTAGTCAAAGTGTAAGTAAAATTTTTAATATATGGAATATATAAACTACTTAAGTTAGTCCTCTTTCACCTTTAAACTTCATGCATAACTAATTGATGATATAGATCAATTAGTTGTGACAGATCAGGAAATAAGGATTATATTCCAAAGCTCCAAAGGTAAGTTGGACAATATAGATTTAATGTATCTAAACTATAGAAACAAAATGACAGCAGCAATGAAAACTGGTTACTCCAACAAACGTTTCTCCATTTAGCTCACCACTTACAAAAACATAAGCTCTACGTCACTTCCTGGCTCCATTGTCTGAGAGCAGCACAATCCATCTCTTTGTCTGTATCTGGCCACTTTGGATGTTAGAGGATTTCCAAGCTATTGTTCTAGCCAGCAGTGACCATGCAATTCTAGTGTATACAGAAAACCCCCATCCTCTTATGAGTCTCTAGTGTCTATTCTGAATATTTCCTTCTATTTCCTCTCTGTTCTCACCAAGCTTTGTGTGTTCAAGGAACAATGTTTATTTCTCATTACAGAATTTGCTTGGCCTTTCTTTAGTAGGCCCTCAATTCTATCCTTGCTGATGTAGAAAATAATCTGGATCCACCTCATATTTTATACTGAAAAGATATTGAGGCTATAAAAGTGAACATAGCAGATGACACTCCAGTGTTTCTAAGGAGATATTGAGAGGCTATATGGCCAGAATTATGAGGACCTTAGAATGACAAAGAATTGAAAACAGTCATGTACAGACCAGAGTTACCATTATTTTTGAGACAGGGTTTCTCTGTGTAGCCCTAGCTGTGCTGGAACTAGCTCTTGTATTCTAGGCTGGACTCCACTTACCTCCTGCCTCCATACATCAACACTGTATGATGGTGGCTTTATCACTTCTTGAGAGTACATGCTATTTCACCTCAAAAGTCAGGAACACTGCATCTGGAATATAATAGATAATGAATAACAACTTACTAAATTGGTGTATTGAGAGCCAAAGGCTCAAAATAATAGCAATCAATAACATAGTCATTAGTAATTTTTGTGAGTAAATTGAGTAGACCATGTGCAGAAACATTCTTATGGATGAATATTAGAACATCTTATTTATTTTACAAAATAAATTTACCTAATAGACACAATTATTTCCTACATTAGAATATAAAAATAGAGGTTCAGGTACCCTTTAGCTCATAGTCACGTAATAGGTGACAGAGCTAAATTTTACATAAAGGCTTTCTGGTCTCAAATATTTTTATCAACTTAATAAACAAAATGCTTAATAACTTAATACAATATTATTAATACAGTGTTCATAACTTATAATTTTTATCATGTATTTTTCTTGACATATTTTTTGCTTCAAGAGTATCATATACTCTGACCATATTAATTGTTTCCTCTCCTGCTCTCTGTCTCTCTTCTACTGGTCTGTCTTCAGTTCTTAAATAGTTTCACCTTTACATTTCTACTTCAATGTTCTATCTTTATCTATCTATCTATCTATCTATCTATCATGTAACTATCATCTATCTTCTTATCACTTATCATCTATCTGTATAATTTGTGCCTATGCATGCCACTTTTGCCTTGGATTACTTTTGATAACAAGGTGAAGTTCCATCCACTTTCCAGCAAATGACATAATTTCATTCTTCTTTAGGGCAGAGCTAATCTTCCTTGTGTATACATATATGCCACATTTAGGCTTCCATTTTTCTGTTAATGGACATCCAAGTTGATTCCACAACTTGGCTTTTGTGCTTAGTGCTGTGGTAATCACGAAAGAGCAACTTTCTCTGCAGTATGTGTCCTTAGGTTCCTTTGAGTGTGCCCAGAAATGATGCAGCTGGCTGGATCGTGTTGTAGCTGTATTTTTAGGGCTTTTATGAATTTCCATACTAATTTCCATAGCTGATTGAACCTTACATCACCACTGTCAGTGCATAAAATTTTGTTTTCTTCTGCATCCTTGCCATACTTACTGTTGTTCGATTATAAGTGACAGGTATTTTGACAGTGAGGTGGAAACTCAGTGTAGTTCTGATTTACTCTTTCACATGGGTAAGGAAGTTAGAGAATTTGTTATGTACTGGCCATATTCAAAATACTCAAATCCTTGGACAGGCTGTTTAAATAGAGGCTTATCTTGTCAAAATGAACCATTAATCACTGTGTCCTTTGTCTGGGTGCCTACTCCTGTTATTTCTTCAGCTACTGAATACTTTCAGTCTTTGTGGTTTGCTCTGCAATAGGTCTTGTTCTTCTGCTAACTGTGTCCCATATCCTACAACTGTGCTCACAGGATTAGTGTCTTCAGCAGGGCAGTAAGATTTTTTGCATTTATGCCCTGTAACAGTCTAGGCATCTCTTTTGACTTCAGTATCTTGGAAGCAACTATTTGAACTGTGCATTTTTCCCATGGAGTGTCATGCATTTCTTGGCACGTTTATAAAAATCTGGGAAAATGCCTTACCATCTGTTGAAGTGCAGTCTAGCGAAGGAGTGCTTCTGTTAGTCAAGATGATGCCCAAAAAGGAGAGCATATTTTCTTAGGTTTGAGATGAACTAGTTAAATAAAGAAAATGTTTTTCCAGTCTTCCCCAGGGATCTAGACAAAAGGGGACTTTATGCAGGTCATTTAAGAATCTGTTTTATAGCTGCTTTAATAGAGATAATCTTTTGAATAGTAGGTATATTTGCAAAGTAGTATCCTTTATTTTTGAAGTTAGTGGATTCCCAAGCAGACAATAAACATCAAAGGCTTTAATATTAAAACACAAAAAACAAAAGTCACTTTTAAAAAAGAGGTATCTGTTGTCAGACAGGAATTCTCCATAATGGTAAATATGCTAATACACAGTTTAGGCCAAGCTATATCAAATCATTTTTTATAAACTGGCAAGTGATGCACCAGGGAGTTACAGATTTTTGTTGCCTTCTTATAGTTATTTCCATTTAAGTTGTTAGCTTCTGTGGCTCTGTGTACATTGTCTACAATTCTCAAGGGATACAGAATATACAGGGAAAGATTTGAAATCAGAATCAAATAAGTGTACTTGCCTTCAGTGACCATAGTTATTCCTTAGCTCATCTTCCATATGGGTTCTGTATTTCATGATGACTGTGAAACAGGTGAATGACAGCTGAACAGACTCATGGTCCCCTAGGCTTTGGCCCTATGCAGAGCTCTGTCCTACAGCTACTGGGGGCTGACACTGCTCTTGAATGAGCTTGGAAATTATAACCCATCTATAGAGTATTTGAAGAAGTAAGAGTAAAGTTATACTAAAAACAAATATAACTAGCACTTTGTCATCTGGAGCACAAAGGGTTAGCAGGACACAACTCTTCAGAGTTTTCTCCTAGGAATTCATTTTTTTCCCCCTGCTGGGCAAAGGGCTCTCATCAGACAGCTTCTGGAGTCCTCATAAAACCTCCCCTTCTAAACCCGAGTGTTCCTATTGCAAGATCTTTATCATTTGGGTTCTTCTAGAAAAACAGAACCCATTTTGGAGCCAGTGTCAGAAGGCAAGGCTGAGATTAATCGTTTACCCTTAGTATAGAAGAAAATCTTGGCTTGTAAGTTTTGAGGTTAATCCTCTCCTCTCCTCTCCTCTCCTCTCCTCTCCTCTCCTCTCCTCTCTCTCCTCTTCCTCTCCTCTCCTCTCCTCTCCTCTCCTCTCCTCTTTGATGAGCATTTAAGGTCCAGGCAGCAGGGTCAATGCTGAAATTCTGTACTTCATATCAGAGTTTGAGAGCAATAACGACTTTAAGAATCCAACAGGCAATGTAAATTCTTCAGATTTTTGTGTATAACAACTTATGGAGTTTAGAGGAACTGGTTAAAGGAAACCCAGCAGTACTTAGCAGCATATAATGCATAACAACTTAGTATGTCAACTTAAAAAGTAACATTCAAAATAGTTACTACAAATATAGATGATATTTGTAAACATTTATCAATTCATTCTATAATTAGAATTTTAGAGAAAAAATGAAAATATGAATTTTAATGAAAATGTTCTACCAAGTGAAGTAGCCTCAACTCAGAAAGACAAACACCATATGTTCTCCCTAAGACCTGTGTCTAGCTGCTAACATTTAAGCATGTGAACCAGGTGGAAGTAAAGAGGGTTAGAGGAGAAGAAACTTGAAAAGATCCCATGTGACTGGATCAAAAAGAGACTTTAAGGGATGGAGCAGAGTAAATAATGAAGCAAAGTAGCAAGAGCACACTCTGGACAAAAGTGTCCAGTGAGGAAAGAGGACATGACAGTGCAGGGAGAGGGAATTGACCAAATGAAAACCCCATAAAGGAGCCTATTCCTTTGTAAGGTTTAAAACGTACAACTAAAGATAAAATAATGAAAATTAAAGAAATCAATTTTAAGTAGATATTTGCAAGACCAATGTGTTTGGAGCCATGAAGGGCAGAGATGGCTTCCTGGGTCTATCTACTGTCAGGTTGTTGGGTTAATGTGGAAAAGTAGCCTGGCTCCTCTCAGCCTTGATTTCCTCTTTTTAATCGTCTCTCATCTGTAAGATAGAGCTGTAGCACTCACTGACACTGTTTTTATAATGATGCATGTAAGACTTCGTGGTGAGGGCTGTCCATTTGATGCTCCTGGTGGTCTGGTTGTAGGGATATTTAGCTCACAGTCCTTGTCTTGGGGGATTATTAGTGTATGGGAAACATCTTATTATGTCCAAAGGTAGTCATTTCAGAGATAAAGAGATGGCTCAGAAGTTAAGAGCACTTACTCTTGTCAAGTGCCAGGTCACAACCACCTGTAACCCCAGTTCCAGGGGCTTCTATGGCCTCTGTGGTCTACGGGCATCTGTATATATGTGGTGCACAGAAATTCACACAGGCACTCATACATACACATAAATAAAAATGAACAATCTTTAAAAATGATACCTATTTGATACCTATTTGATGTTTGCTCATTTTTCCAGAAGTGAATTAGTAATCATAAATTTTTTCAAAAAGTTATTTATTCTTCCATGTTTGTTAGTAGTTCTTTTGTGTTTATCATTGATTATAGCACTCCAAAGAGTTCACACTCAAAAAAAGACTTCAGATTAAGTGAAGTAAATTTCTTGGAATGTAGGAATTATTTATACTATTACCCAAGTTGGACATGGTAGCTTGTGCCTGTGAATTTGGCACTAGGAAAGCAGTGGTAGAGTATCTTGTGGATGCTTAATAAAACCTTGCTACAAACAGACACCGAGAGCAAACCCATTTTAGCAATGCCACCATTGCTGCTAGGGAGAAATATATATTGACTGCTTGCTCAACCTATTGGAGTATTTCACTCTTTATTTTTATTTTTAGTGTTTACAGCCTACCCATTCTATTTATTTTTATCATACCTGTGGCATTACACAGGAAATCTACACATGTAGAATATTTTGGGCATTATTAATTATAGGTAGAATCCTTTAAATTGACAGGTATCTAAAAAGTATTCAACTTGAGTAACTGCAAGTTATACCCTTTGAGCAAAATCTTCCTGTGTTTTCTATCCCCAGCCCCTGGAAACAACCACTCCATACTCCACATCTATGAATTTAACTAAAAAACACATCACTTCTAAGTAGAATCATATAGTATGATCTGTGACTGGCTCATTTTACCAAACATAATGTTCTCCAGGTGTCTCTACATTGTAGCATTGTTCAGAATTTTATTCCCTTTTAAAGCCCATGCTGTATTCCGTATTTTCTTTATTCATTTATCTGTCAATGGGTATTTTGATGTTTCCATATTTTGCCATTTATGGATAATGTTGAAAGGAATATATGAATGTAGATATCGGTTCAACATCTACTTTCTTTGGCTGTTCACTGAGAAGTGAGATTACTCAATTTTAGGAGGTAATTTTTTTTTTTTAGTTTTATAATAAAGTTGTATAATACTTCTCTCAAGAGAGCAAAGTTTTCTCATTTTCTCCAATTATTTCCAAAGATTACATTTTCTTTCCATTTTTGTTTTATAAGCAGAATCTCTAGCCCATGCTGGATAGTTGAGAATAACCTTGAACTTCTGATCCTACTGTCCTCATTTCCTAATTCTGGGACTACAGGTATGTGCCACCTGTGCTTTTGAGAAGTAGCCATCCACATGGTGTGCTGTTATGAATACCAATTATAAGTAAGGTCTCTTCATCAGTTATTGTAACAAAAGGAGGTTATGTACTTGGGAGGGAACATGGAGGAATTAGAAGTGTGAGAATGTGACTTCATGCATGAAGTTCTCAAAAATAGTAACAAAATAAATGTCAAAAGCGATAAAACCACAGAATTAAAAAAAGAGAACTGAGATTTTAATTCTTCATCTTTAAAACAAAGTGAACAAGATTTTAGATCCTTAAAATCCTTAAAAAGCTCTCTACTTTTCGAAGCAAATAATAGTTCTTGTCACCAGGTCTGAGTTCAAGTGACATCTTAGTCATAATTGCAATTAATCAGAAAACTTACCTTCTTCCCACCTACAAATACTACAATAAGTTTACATAAATATTTCCAAATTAAGCTCTCTCTCTCTCTCTCTGTGTGTGTGTGCGTGTGTGTGAGACACACACACGCACACACACACACACACTCTCACAGAGAGAGAGACGGAGAGGAGAGGAGAGGAGAGGAGAGGAGAGGAGAGAGAGAGAGAGAGAGAGAGAGAGAGAGGAGAGAGAGAGAGAGAGAGAGAGAGAATGCTCAATTGAGAGCTAATGCCAATCAAAAACAGGTATGTGGATTTAAGGGTCTTGGACTCCAGCTGAATGATAAGATCGGCATTTTTACTTTTAACTTTTCATGGAAGAATTGAGATAAGAGCCCACCTCTGCATCTCAGGGGAAGTCATTTCTGCCCTGATCCCATTTACTAAAGTGATTGATGTGGCTGCGGTCACAGACTGGTGGGGAAAAGGTCATATGATGACTCTAAAATTAGTGAGTCTGAGAGCAGAGCACCAGAGAGGTTAGGGTTTAAGGACAAAGCAAAAGAAACACTTTCTAATCAAAGTGCAGAGTTATGGCCACTAAGGTGAAAATGACTTAGGGACACAGTTTCCTCAGGTCTAAACTTTAAGTCATGGAAGATGCCTGGAAAGATATCTAATACAATCTGTCAAATACCTGAATGGTTTCTGAAAAATAGTAGTAGAGCCCTAATACTTAATACTTACCTATATTTTATGATTTCTCAGAGACAGACTGAGAAAGATGCAGAAATTTGTGTTTGGACCTGAACTGTCCTGTAGGGTCCTGGTGTGATGCTTATAGGAGGTGGTGGGAACTTTAAAGGGTGGACTGTGGCAATTAGAGTTTGTTTCTTAGTGACATGCCCTTAATATTGATCATGAGGTATTCCATACCCCCTCCTTATTTTCTTTTGATCCTTGATTATTTTTTGTGTAATGCTCTACAATGTTAAGTTGCCATGGGACTAAAACACAGGGCCTTAGCCCTGAAGGGAATCTCTAAAACATCCTAGATAAACTTGGTCTCTTCCTAAGCCTCACGTTAAGGCAATCATCACAATACTCAAAAGGCTTTCAGTTTTGATCATTTCCTATTTTCCTCTACTCCCATATCACAGAAATGTCACACCTTTATCTCATTCTTCCATGTAAGTGTAGATTCATACCTTTTCAATTCTTTCTTCCTCAGGGTCATTTTCAGCCTTTATTGTTGAGTCACATCTGATTTTAACTCATATCCACCACATATGTGGACACTTTAACATATGCATCGATGATTGGAAGAGGCAGACATTTACATTACAATTAAGCATGCAGAAGATAAAAATGTGGCCTTAGAGAGCCACATTTCATAAGTAATATAAAGCATTTCCTTCAATCCTTCAGATTAACGTATCTAAAGAGAAGGAAGATGACTCCTCACTCTAACATTAATATTCGTTTGAAAAGTGGAAAACAATGACATTTGCTAAGGTGATTCTGCTTCAGTGATTTTCCACAAGCTTCCAATGAGTTGTTATCTCATAGTAAGGTAATTTTTTCATAGACAATGTTTATTTCAGTTTGCTGTGTCTTCCCTTTATGATCTTTTAAAAACATTTTTATTTAAAAAATTATTTTGAATTTATATACCAATCCCAGTTCCCCCTGCCTCACCTTTTCCTGACCACCTCCTCCCCTTCATACCCCCCATCCACTCCTCATAGTGGGTAAGGCCTTCCTTGGGGAGTCAACAGATCTGGCATACCAAACTGAGGCAGGATCAAGGCCCCCCCATATCAAGGCTGAACAAGATATCCCACCATGGGGAAGGGGTTCCAAAAAGCCAGTTCATGTCCCTGGAAGTGGTCCTGGTGCTAGTGCCAGGGGCTCCACTGATGGATCAAGTCACATAACTGTCAACCATATTCAGAGGGTCTAGTCTGGTCCCATGCAGGTTCCCCAGTTGTCAAGCCATAGTCAATGAACTCCCACTAGCTTGGGTCATCTTTCTCTGTGGTTCTCTCCATCATGGTCTTGATCCCCTTTGTTCAGAAAGGGAAAATAGTTAAGATTTCCTGGGTAATCTGGGAGGAGGGCTAGAAGGGAGGGGATGGGGGATAGGAGAATGAGGGATCAAGAAGACAGAGTTGGGAGAGGGATGAAGGGAAAGAGCAATGAAAGAGTTATGTTGATAGAGGGAGCTATTATGGGGTTAGGAATAAACCTGGTGCTAGAGAAATTCTCAGGAATCCACAAGGATGACCCCAGCTAAGAGTCCTAGCAATAAAGGAGAGGGTGCCTGAAATGGGTCTTGCCAATTAATCAGATTAGTGACTAACATGATGGTCATCATAGAACCTACATCCAGTAACTGATGGAAGCAGATGGAAATCCACAGCCAAGCACTGGGCTGAGATCCTGGAGTTCAGTTGAAGAGAGGGTGGAGGGATCATGTGAGGTCATCTTTAAACCATCTTTCTGCAGGCAGAATTTTCCTTAAACATAATTAGGTTTCCAATTACTACCTGTGTAAACAAACCTTTTCCTTCTATCACCCAGGGTGGTTTATTTGTGTAGATATACTGGTTCTCTTCTAGTATTTAATTTTTTTATGTTGACAGTTGAAATTTATTTATTCAATCACAACTATAAAAACTTTAATATTGTCTTACTCTCTATTTTCACTGAGCATTAATGAACTGGCAAAGTGTAATGGGTCCTGGGATTTTGGATCACAAACTGAGAAGTTGTGAAAGGAAGGCAAAATAACTTATTGCCCAGAGATATCCTATCAGCCATGCCCAGCATTATAGAACTGGAAGATACTTTTATTACCTATTAAAACTTTATTATATGTTTGTACTTTGTGTGTGTATGCATGTGTGTAGTTGAACATGTACCATAGATGTGGAAGGAGGTCAAATGATAACTTTCTGAATTAGGTATCTCCTTCTACCCTGTGGGTTCTTGTGATTGAACTTAAATCATCAGGCTTGACTCCACTTGCCTTTACCCACTGAGAAATCTTGCCAGTCTAATATAGCCTCTTTTCTAATGCAAGTATACAGACACCCACACATAATACAATACAGATCTTCTGAAAACCTGGGTCTCTTCACAGATGTTAGTGCTGTTTCTTCCCCCAGTGCACCCATTCAACTTGAGATTTAGTAAAACAGTAAATAGCTTTGTCTTTCCATTGAAGATGAGCAACAGAAACTGGGTTTTTAGTGTGTCTAAATGTAGTAGAGATTGGAAGCATTTCTGTTCTCATCATTACAGGATGTGTGGCTTTCTCCCACGGGCACCTGCTTCTTTAAGTCACTATGCCATCCTTCAACCAGAGCACTGCCCACCCAATAGTCTTCTTCCTCACTGGCATTCCTGGTCTTGAGACCTCTCAAGCCTGGATTTCCATCCCTTTCTGCTGTCTATATGCCATCGCCATTTCTGGGAACAGCATGATCCTCTTTGTCATCATCACTGAGTCAAGCCTCCATGAACCCATGTACTATTTCCTGTCCATGCTGTCCTTCACAGATCTGGGTTTGTGCTTCTCCACGGTGGTAACTGTGTTGGGCATCTTCTGGTCCAATGTTCGAGAGATTAGCTTTGATGCCTGCATTGGCCAAATGTTCTTTATCCATGGCTTTACATTCATGGAGTCTTCGGTCCTCCTGGTGATGGCCTTTGACCGCTTTATTGCCATCTGTAACCCACTGAGGTATGCTATGATCTTAACCAATTCAAGGATCATTGCAGTGGGATTTGCAATTGTAATTAGGGGGACTGCAGCTCTTGTTCCTTTACTCCTGCTCCTCAAGCGTCTGTCTTATTGTCGTAGTCATGTGCTTCATCATTCCTATTGCTTCTATACGGACGTGATGAAGCTCTCATGTTCAGACACCAAGATCAACAGTGCATTTGGCCTGACCCTTGTCATCTCTTATGCAGGATTGGACTCTGTTCTGATCCTTCTCTCTTATGTTCTGATTATCCGCTCTGTGCTATGCATTGCATCTAAGGAGGAGAGGAAAAAGGCATTTGGCACCTGTGTCTCCCATCTCAGTGCTGTTGCCATCTTCTACATCCCTATGATCAGTGTGTCATTGGTTCATAGGTTTGCAAAGCATGCTCCTCCATTTGTGCATGCTCTAATTGCCAATGTTTATCTGCTCATTCCTCCTGTAATGAATCCCATAATCTATAGTGTGAAGACCAAACAAATTCGTAAGGCCATACTTAAAATATTCATTAAGCAGCCTTAGGAAAGTTTTAGAGTTCTTTCTTTAAAGAGAATCTTCCCTGAATATCTGTGTTTGATTATTCACCTGTATGATTTAATACTGTAGTTTGGAGAGCCTGTTAATAAATACATTTTTTATTCTGTTGATCTTGTAATTTCCTCCATAAAAAGTTTTAGACTGTCGATTCCTTAATGATAGGGATATCATGCTGTATAGTCATTATATTATTATTACTGCTGTACCTGGCAAAATATTGTTAAGGTGTGTTTATGTCTACTGATAAATTGATTTTAGTCTTCTAGATTATGTAACTATTAGTGGTTCATCTAGTACTTGTCCTAAGAAATACATATTTGAATAATTTTATAATTTACATAATACTTTAAAATGATTATTATTGCCAATAAAACATTCATAGTTGAATAAAATGAATTAGAGTTACTAAAGAATCATTGAGAAATAAAACATGTTTGAAATGAGTACTTTTCTAGTTCTTTAAATAAGTCTTGATATCTCTTTGTTAAATGAATTAATATTTCAATCTTAAAAGGTATGGTGAAATATTTTCTAAAATGTGTAGAGAATCTTCCAGTGATTTGATCATCTCACAATGCAGTCATCCATTGAAACTGAAGTTGTAGCACATAATGTTATAACTCAGCTAATATTAAATTTAAAAATAATATATAGGAGATAGAAATGCTTACCTAATTTTATTATCATGCACTGAGTATGTATACTGAATTATCATTCTGTACCCCTTAATACCTTAAAGTGATTATTGAAAACTAAGTATTACGATAGAACTATGATTTTTGACATCTATTTTCTCACTGTGCTGTAGATTCTGTAGGAGAATGAATATTCTGTTCTGTGTAATACTCTAATGAAAACTTTGGAATATGTTAAATCCTTGCAATGCTTTTTGGAAGAATTAATAAAGATTATTTGGTTGTGTATAGACCAGTAATGTGACATCTTTCTGAAGTTACAGAATCATGAACTCACAACAGTTAATTTTCCCTGCACAAGACCTACACAAGATCAGGGCACTCAAAATTCTAGCATAGATGGAGGGACTTTTACAAATGTACTTTGATAGGAAGATTCTCACCAGTTTCTTCATGGTAACTAAAGGAGTGTGTGAAACTGAGGGAAAGGAAACCATGAGGTAGAACAAGTCTCATCCTTTGGGGTCCCCATCATCTCCATCTGGTGTTTTTAATGAGGAGATTTCAGGAAGCCTGAGACAGGTCTCTCCACGTATGTTTTGTAATCTTGAGAAGAAGACCTCATCTCCTCAGGCCTCTCCTCCACAAAGGCAAGAAACAACATCCTGTGTGCTTGTAAGTAAAACTGTTGCATTCAGGAAAGCAATATACTTTACATTTGTTGTTTCTTATAAGAATTAAAAGATTCTGTAACTTCAGGGAGGTCTTCTTGATTGCCAAGGAAACCCAGGAAAATCAGAAATTTGTAACTTTGGGCAATCTATTCTAAGTGAGTTTAGTTGTGATACATTACAATTGTCTTGCTGCATAGAGGTTAAAGCACTCTTACAATTCTGAGTTTTCTGGGTAGTTCTCGAACATTCAGAACTGCCATCTAAAGTTCTGCCACTCCCACCCTATATGCACTTATCCCATCGTTGTCATCTTCATTTGCCATTATCATACACCTCCTGTATTCTGTTTGCTTGCTATCACATTGATTCTTCACAAATGCTGTCTTTTTAACTCCCACATACCATTGCTGACCTACCAAACTTCATAAAAGTGGAAGGTTATGTACTCATTGGGAGAGCTCAGTGTAGTTGATGGCAGAAGTTTCATGGGACCTAGGATTGCCCAGAATTCTAACAATTTTGGTGAATCATTAGCCAGAGAGGCGACAACTTGAGGTAGTTCAGCATAGAACCTTCAGTACTGTGTTATAGTTTACATTGGGTATCATCATCTTAATGTAAGTAATCAGTGTCAGCAAGTGGTTGAGCAGAGAGGAGATTGTTATGCAATAACAAACTAGGGTCAGCCACAAACAACCCCAAATCTCTCTCTCTCTCTTTCTCTCTCTCTCTCTCTCTCTCTCTCTCTCTCTCTCTCTCTCTCTTTCTCTCTCTCTCTCTGTCTCTCTCACACACACAGACATACACACGGGTTGGGGAGGGTGTTGAATCATATTTAACATTTCTGGCACAGTGTATGAGGATATATCTCACTTGGAAGCATGCACAAAAACCTGGTTTGGACCCACAACACAGAATAAATGAGGTGTGGTGGGAAAATCAGATGAAATGGCACATTCTTGCAATTCCAGTACCCTAGATTTGGAGGCACGAGGATCAGAAATTCAAGACGATTCTTGGTTACATGAAGAGTTAAAGCCTGCCTGAAACAAATGAGACTTTGTCCCATTTTGAGGCAGGTACTAGGGCAGATTTCTCAATGTATAAGAGGTGTAATTATGCATGTGTGTTAACGAAAGTCTGAACTCTTAGTGCTCATGTTAAAATCCAACACTATGGAGGACAGATAGGGGTTTTGTTGATATTTGCTAGCTGCCAGCCTTGTCTCAGGCTCTGTAAGAGACATGTGTGCAAAGAATAAGATGAAGGGTGATTGAGAATACGTCAGAACTCCTCTGTCATGTGTATTTGCATGTACCTCCACAATCATGTGAATACTTTAATACACACAGACACATACACACAGACACATAGGCACACACACAGCCCTCAACTTAAGTTTCCAAGCAATGCAACCTGAATAAGAATTTCTGAAGTACACTAGAGCAGAAGTCCTGAAATCTTTTTTTGAACATAGAAATTTTATTGACTGATATCACTGATATTTGAGATGCACTATGCATTTAAAATCAATAATGGCTATTCAATCACCACATTTCCTTTCGTCCTGAAGTCTTATAGTGACATCATAGGCTAAGTTCAGAATCATTGGTCAGTTGCTTTCATTTCCTATAATATAATGGAAGTTATTAATGAATAATGATGAGAGCCTAGATAGATGACTCAAACTTAAGAAAATATAAAACTGTTACTGAGAGCCTGCTCAAGTCTACAGTATCCATGGTGAGGGGCTCACAATAGGCTGTAACTCCAAATGCAGGCAGCCCCTTTCGCTGGCTGTGGACTCTGAGGTCACCTGTACAACCCCATCCCCTACACACTTACACATGCCACATAATTAAAAATAAGATGCAACTTTTGAAAAGAACATGATGATTAATAAGAAGTGTCCACCTATCACCACCTTATTTACAGAGGCTTAATTTCAGATAACATGGTCAAGCAATAGAATAACCATGAGTCTGTCTGCATGAATCTAAACACACACACACACACACACACACACACACACACACACACACACACACAACTCCAGAGGAAGAAGTGTCTTCTTATGATTCATTCTAGTGAAGGTGATAGCATTGAGCATTTCCATAAATAGAAATTTATGTTGAATTTATAATAACCATGGATCAGATAGAGTATAAAGAGCCCAGACTCATTCAGAAAAGAGAGCTGCATCATCTATGTACATTACATCAGTGGGAGGAACCTTGCTACATTGTGTGGTTGGTCAAGTAAGGAAATGTCAGTTTTCAAAAATAAATAGGTGTTTGTCAGTTTGGGAAAACTGCTCCTTATTTGTAGTGAGGAGATACTGAGTTTGACTTCATGCTGGAGCCAGTAAAGAGTGCTAGGGAAGCAGGAGTATGCTTTGCAGGTGTGTTTTGCAGAGCTCCTAGGGACATAAATGGGGAGAAAGTCTGGAAACTGGGAACACAAGGCAAAGAAACTACTTTCAGTAATATTTCTGTACTTCTTGCAAAGCTGAGACAAGTGTTATATAAAGTGATGATCATGGAACTAGAGGAACAGGATGCTCAATCTATGGTCACTATATGAATATACATACATGTATATGCACATAACAACAATTAATGAAAAAGAAAGAGGTCCTGAATTTGAAAGCGAGCCAGTAGGTGTATAGGGGAGAGTTTTGGGGAGTAAAGTGAAAGACAGAATGCTATAATTATGTTATAATCTCAAAAATAAAAGAAATATTTTTTTTTGCAGAGTTGGTGGTTCTATAATTGTGGTATATAGAATTATCAGAGTGCCTTAAAGTTTACTATTCACTCCAGATTATTTGTTCTGTATGAGAACAATCCCCTTGATTCGCTTGGTGTGAACAAGGCATGGTAATGTAATGGTAACCACTTGAGTGACCAGGTACACTAGACTACTGTTGAGTTTTAAGTATGCAGACAAGATCTCTGGTTGCGTTCTATCAAGTTACTCTAAACAAAGATTGTTTGTAGCCCTGTGTCCTAATCCCAGGCGCCTCTGGAGGCAAGGTCAAGCTGCAGAGGGGTTCTTGTTTTGGATTTGAAGAGGTACAACATCATGTTGTGAGAGGATCACATGCATGAGCCTGCAGGTGTGGTCCAGGACCCATGAGTCTCCTCTTCCCCTCACCAGCCAGCAAGAAACTGGAGACTTCAATTTTGTACCACAAAGATTTGATTTCTGCTGGTAAACTGAATAATCTCAGAAAAGGACTCCTGCTCCAGGTGAAGATTGTCTGGGCTGAGATATCCGGCTCTGCCTTGTGAGGTCCTGAGTTGAGAACCTCATTTTCTTCTCTCCCACAGAATTGTAAGGAATGTGCATTGTTTCAAATCACCAAAGTCTTTGTACATTTCAGGTACAAAGGACCCCTGCCTACTTATGCTCTCTTCTCTTTCCTGCTCTCTTTCTTGCTGTTCCCCTAGGGTAGACAGGACTTTTTCTGTTTCCTTCTTCTCTTCTGTCCTCTCTCTGTCTCTGTGTCTCTTTACCTCTTTTCTCTTTCCTTTTAAATAAAACTTCCCACTTAAGCTCTGTCTGTCTGGCATGTTTGTCCCTTTCCTTGGTCCCTTTGCCTGCCATGAATGGCCAAGTTTCCCCAGGCATTATCGTAACAGTCATTTGTTACATGGCAAATATCAGAGCATCTGAACACACTCAAAGTTTACATGAATTAGAAGAATTTGGCTTGCAATGCAGCATAAACATTCAAAATACAAATTTTCCTAAGAATTATATTGTGAATGCTCCATACTCCTTTCTGGTTGTGTGTCTCAATTCCTCACACACATACACTATGTTTGAAACTGTTCAGGTACAGATGACTTTTAATATTGTAATGGACCATCAGAATCAATGCATAAACTGTTAGTGTTCATATGAAATTACATAATCATTTGTATATATTTTAAATTTCAGCATTTATTAACTATTTGCCATTTTCTTTTAAGAAGAAATAAGCAAGCATTCATTATTAAACTCATTAATATAAATAATGTGGAATGCCCTTATTGCTTTTACATTATTATTTATATTATTTTTATAAAACATATGGTTTCAGCATGGATTGTCATACAGGAATAGCGTATTTAAATCATATTCTCTCTCCATCTGTTCTTATCCCTTTTGCTGCTGCACTAGTTACACCCTCCTTTTGTTTCATATGCCTCTAAAAATGATTCCACAAGGGAGAGAAAACATCTGGTTTATACCTTTCTGAGTCTGGCTTAATTCACTTAGTGTACTATTTTGTATGAAGTGCCATCCTAATGTAATTCTTCATTCGTGATTTTGGTTCCTTATGGGGATACTGTCAGTTGATCCCTCAGTTTTGTTACTCCCTCTTTACAAGCTATTTCAATAACTATTGTCTTACTGAAATGCTTCCTAGTGAAGTGACCCACTTGGAGCAGAGTGCATCACAAATAAATATGCATTATCATTGCAGAACACTCAGCTGAAATTATTGAAGTCTGAATTCAGTATGTCAACTTCCCAGAACACCACAACTTCTTCCATCATTTTCCTGCTCACTGGTGTGCCCAGGCTAGAAGCCTTCCATGCCTGGATCTCCATCTTTTTCTGCTTTCTCTACGAAACTGCCCTCTCAGAGAACAGCCTGATTCTCTTTGTCATTATCACTCAGCTCAGCCTCCATGAGCCCCATGTACTATTTCCTCTCCATGCTGTCCACCATTGACATCGGGCTGTCCATATCCACTTTGGCCACTATGTTGGGGGATATTCTGGTTCAATGCCAGGGAGATCAGCTTCAATGCCTGCTTGTCTAAAATGTTCTTCATTTAACTTTTCACTGTCATGGAATCCTCAGTGCTGTTGGCTATGGCTTTTGATCATTATTGGCCACCTCCAATTCCCTTAGATATTCTTCTGTCTTAACTGACCTTAAAATAGTAGTTATTGGAGTAGCCATTGTCACCCAGGGAACCCTAATACAGACTCCCCTGGCAGTGCCCCTGAAAAGATTGTCCTACTGCAGCAGCCATGTGCTCCACCACTCCTATTGCTTCCATCCTGATGTCATGAAGCTCTCATGCACAGACACCAGGATCAACAGTGTGGCATGCATTAAAATTAAGAGAAAGTTGAAGCAGATTATTGAAGTTATAGCTTACTCGGTTTTTATATATGAAATAAGCCCAAGATATATGTTTATTTCTCTTTTAAAATTTCTTTCCAGTTGTGTACTTTAAAAATTATTTAAAAACATCTGCAACTGATGCTTTCTAGGAAATGGAAAGTCAGTTTTTGACAATAGAGTGCCACTGGGTATATTAACTATACCCCTCTTCTCCATAGGTCCCCGAACCCTGAGGGGAGGGTTTTAAAGAAGACATCCCATTTAGGAGTAACTGTTCCAAAGTCTCCTATCCTCTGCCAATATTCATTTGTGAGTCTCTGTGTTATTGCCCTGTACTGCCCTGGGAATCTTCTCTCACCTTGGCTATTGATCTATGAGTATAGCAGATCATCCTTGAGAGTCATTTTATTGCTATGTTTATTTCACACAGTGGTTCTCAACTATCCTGATGTACATTTCCTCATGTGGTGAACCCAACCACAAAATTATTTTGTTACTACTTCATAACTATAATTTTGTTACTGCTATGGATCATAATGTAAATGTATGATATGCCAGGTATTTGATATACAACCCCTGTGAAAGGGTTATTTGCCCTCATAGGGGTGAACCCACATTGAGAACCACTGCTTTAGCAGAACAGTAGTATTTGCTTTTCCCGAGGTCCATGGCCTATCTAGTCTCAGGTTCCTGGGCATTCATGTAATTTTGAAAAATAAATTATGTTTAAAAATAAGCTTAGACTTAAAAAGATGTTTAGAGACAATGAGTGTTGCTAATATTCAACAGCCCTTTCCCTGACCATTAGTGTTTTTGTATCAGTGAAGGATACTTTACACATTAAGAAGCCAAGGTGAACTCATTAGCGCTAATCATTCATGTCCACTATTTTTCATTAAGTGTTGTTACATACATTTGTATTCATAAATACATAAATGTAACTTTCTCAGTCTGCATATTGTCACTTGTATGTATGTTTTTTTTTTTTTTTTAGGTCTGGCCATTCAGTATTGGTTTTTAAAACAGGATCTTAGGTAGTTCAGCATAGCTTCAGATTTGTTATGTAGCTAAGGATGGCCTTGAACTCTGATCCTTCTGCTCTACCTCCCAAAGTCTCAAATCCCAGGAATGTACCATCATAGCTAGCCATTTTGAGAAGTACCATATAGGTTTTTTGTACAATATCACTCTTTTGGGGTTTGAAAGACACCTTCCTGTTTGGCCATTTATCATACTGAAATTTAACCTCTTGCTCATTTATTTTCAGACTGCAATTAAGATTAACAAGTGACCTTTCACTCACATTCAGCTTTCTTGGTAATATACACAGACTGTTCTGTAGTACTACTTCTTGTCTGTTACAAGCACTGACAATGCTGATATTTAAATATTTGTTGAATAAATAGAATCACCAATGGTTCCACTGGAAATGAACATATATTAAAACCAAGCATTCTTTTTGTAGAAAAAAATAAGTCAATACATTTAAGACAGGAATCAACATCAAGAAATTTCTTCAACCCTGAGTTTTTTTTTAACTTGGGTGTGTGCATGCACAAAAAGAGGGAAATCCTTCTGCTAGTCAATTAAATAACAACCAGCCTTTGTAAAATGGAAAATCAAGAAATCTATGGAGATAATTCTGTTCCAGTGATTTTTTTCCTACCAACTTTAATGAGTTGTCTTGTTCTCATTGATGTCATTTTAAAGTCATTTTTCTGCAGCCAGTATTTCCCTTAAAAAGAACCAGGTCCTCAACATGATCTGTATAAACAAAACTATTCCTTTTATCACTTGGTTTGGTTTATTTGCAGAGACTTAGTTTCGTTTTAATATTTACATATTTTCTATTCAACACTTCCCATGTATTTGTTCAACCACAAGCACTTACTTTACATTATCTTACTCTCCTATTTTTTTACACAATAACTTAAAAATCATAATGACATTAAGATTTTTGTTCTCGGCCGACTCATCACAGACCAGGTAAGCGACCCCCTGCTTTTACCCAACTGTCCTAAGTGCCATTCACCCAGATCCCTCCAGGCTTGTCCCTGCTTGAAACAGACACGCCCAGGCAGGGAGTAGCTCCCTGAATCTGGGTACAGGCCACTCTTCCTTCCGTTCCTGGCGACCGATCCGCCAGGAGGTGAGTGATCCACCGCTCTAACCCAACTCCCTATCAAAGCCCCATCAATCCCGAGCTCCCTGGGCCTGCTCCTGCTTGGGGTAGACCTGCCCAGGCAGTGAGGAACTCCCAGAGCCTGGAAACACCCCACTCTTACTTCCTGTGTCCCGCCCCCACATACCCGATCCCTATGGAGGCCTAACTCCTTCAGAGTGAGGAGACTACGAGGAGAGGCAAGACCATCCAGAGCTTCGGACATTGAATTCCTGGCCCACACACACTACAGAGTAACAAGAGGAGATAGAGAGATCCTACCTGCACTCACTGGGAAAAGATATGGGAAGAAGACAGAATAAGAACTCGCTCAACAACAGAAAGACCATTATGACACCACCAGAATCTAGGGACTCCACTCCAGCAAGACCTGAAAAGCCCAACATAGTGCATGAAGATGAGATGGACCTCAAAAATTATCTCAGCAAGACGATAGAGACCTTCAAAGAGGAAACAAAAAAAATCCCTTAAAGAAATAGAAGAAAAAGCAAGCAAAAAATTACATGAAATGGAGGAAAAGACAAACCAAGAAATTCAAGAAATAAACAAATCTCTTAAAGAAGCTAAAGAAACCCAAAATAAAGCAACCAAACAAGTGAAGGAAGCACTTGAAACAGTTCAAAGCATGAAAGCTGAATTAGACACAATAAAGAAAACACAGAATGAGGCATCTGGAAATGGAAAGACTGGATAAATGATCAGGATCTAAAGACATGAGTATAACTAATAGAATCCAAGAGACAGAAGAGAGAATCTCAGCTATTGAAGACTCACTAGAGGATATACATTAATCAACCAAAGAAAACCTCAAGTCCAACAAATCCCTAACACAAAATATCCAGGAAATATGGGACACCGTGAAAAGACCAAACCTAAGAATAATAGGTATAGAAGAAGGTGAAGAAACACTGCTCAAAGGTACAGCAAACATATTCAACAAAATCATAGAAGAAAACGTCCCCAACCTACAGAAAGATATGCCTATGAAAGTACAAGAAGCTTATAGGACACCAAACAGACTGGACCACAAAAAGAAGTCCCCCCGACACATAATAATCAAAACTCCAAATCTACAGAATAAAGAGAAAATATTAAGAGCTGCAAAGGAAAAAGGCCAAGTAACATATAAAGGCAAACCAATTAGAATCACACCGACTTCTCAATGGAAACTCTGAAAGCCAGAAGGTCTTGGATAGATACCCTACAAGCACTAAGGGAGCATGGATGTCAACCCAGACTACTGTACCCAGCAAAACTTTCAATCATTATAGATGGAGAAAACAAGATATTCCATGACAAAAACAGATTTAAACAATACATATCCACAAATCCAGCACTACAGAAGGTTCTGGAAGGAAAACTCCAACCCAAGGAACATAACTACATGCACAAAAACACAGGCAATAGATAATCTAATTTTGCCAAACACAAAAAGAAGCAGGAGGGCAAAATCCACACACAATGATACCACCAACAATAAATCCAAAACAAACAAGAACCAACGAACAATGGACATTAATATCCCTAAATGTCAATGGTCTTAACTTACCCATAAAAAGATATAGGCTAACAGAATGGATACGAAGACAGAATCCATCCTTCTGCTGTTTACAAGAAACACACCTCAACTTCAAAGACAGGCGATACCTCAGAGTAAAAGGATGGGAAAAGATTTTCCAATCAAATGGCCTCAAGAAACAAGCCAGTGTAGCAATCCTAATATCTAACAAATTGGACTTTAAACTAAAATCAATCCAAAGAGATGAAGAAAGGCATTTCATACTCATCACAGGAAAAGTCCATCAAGATGAAATCTCAATCCTGAACATCTATGCTCCAAATACAAAGGCACCCACATTTGTGAAAGAAACATTACTAAAGCTCAAACCACACATAAAACCACACACACTTATAGTAGGAGACTTCAACACTCCCCTTACGCCACTAGACAGGACCACCAGACAGAAACTTAACAAAGAAACAAAGGACCTGAAAGAAGTTATGACCCAACTGGGGTTAACGGATATCTATAGAGCATTCCATCCAAACTCAAAAGAATATACCTTCTTCTCAGCACCACATGGCACCTTCTCTAAAATTGACCACATAGTAGGCAACAAAGCAAACCTCCATAGTTACAAAAGAATTGAAATAACCCCCTGTATCTTATCAGACCACCATGCATTAAAGCTAGAATTCAGCAACAATACAAATGGCAGAAAACCTGCAAACTCTTGGAAAATGAATAACACCCAATTGCACCATTCCTGGGTTGAGGAAGAAATAAAAAAACAAATTAAAGACTTCCTAGAATCTAATGAGAATGCAGACACAACATACCCAAACTTATGGGACACTCTGAAAGCAGTGCTAAGAGGGAAGTTCATAGCACTAAGTGCCCACATGAAGAAACTAGAGAAAAGTCACATTAGAGAACTGACAGAACAACTGAAAGCACTAGAGCAAAAAGAAGCAAACTCACCAAGGAGGAGTAGACGCCAGGAAATAATCAACCTGAGAGCTGAAATCAATAAAGTAGAAACTAGGAAAACATTACAAAGAATCAATGAAACAAAGAGTTGGTTCTTTGAGAAGATCAACAAGATAGACAAACCTCTAGCCAAACTAACCAAAAGGCAGAGAGAGAGTACGCTAATAAACAAAATCAGAAACGAAAAGGGGGATATAACAACGGACACTGTGGAAATCCAGAGAATCTTTAGGTCATACTTTGAAAATCTGTACTCCACAAAATTCGAAAATCTAATGGAAATGGACAGTTTCCTGGATAAATATCACTTACCAAAATTAAATCAAGATCAGATAAACAGTTTAAAAGGACCCATAACCTCAAATGAAATAGAAACAGTCATCAAAAGCCTCCCAACCAAAAAAAGCCCAGGACCAGATGGCTTCACTGCAGAATTCTACCAGAAATTCAAGCAAGAGCTGATACCAGTACTCCTCAAACTGTTCCGCACAATAGAAGCAGATGGGATATTGCCAAACTCTTTATACGAGGCCACAATCACTTTGATACCCAAGCCACACAAAGATAAGACTAAGAAAGAGAACTACAGACCGATATCCCTCATGAACATCGATGCTAAAATACTCAATAAAATATTGGCTAATCTAATCCAAGAACATATCAGAAAAATCATCCACCACGATCAAGTAGGCTTCATCCCAGGGATGCAAGGATGGTTCAACATACGAAAAACCATCAATGTAATCCACCATATAAACAAACTGAAAAAGAAAAACCACATGATCATCTCACTAGATGCTGAAAAAGCCTTTGACAAAATCCAACATCCCTTCATGATAAAGATCTTGGAGAGAACAGGAATAACAGGAACATATCTAAACATGATAAACGCGATATACACCAAACCAAGAGCCAACATCAAACTAAATGGAGAGAAACTCGAAGCGTTTCCTCTAAAATCAGGAACAAGACAAGGCTGTCCACTCTCTCCATACCTCTTCAATATTGTACTTGAAGTTCTAGCTAGAGCAATAAGACAAGAACAGGGGATCAAAGGGATACAAATTGGAAAGGACGAAGTCAAACTTTCACTATTTGCTGATGACATGATAGTCTACATAAGTGACCGGAAAAACTCTACCAGGAAACTCCTACAGCTGATAAACACCTTCATCAAGGTAGCAGGATACAAAATTAACTCAAAAAAATCTGTAGCCCTACTGTATACAGATGATAAACTCAATGAGAAAGAAATCATGGAAACATCACCTTTCACAATATCCACAAGCAACATAAAATATCTTGGGGTAACACTAACCAAAAAAGTGAAAGACCTATACAATAAGAACTTTGAGACTCTAAAGAAAGAAATTAAAGAAGATACCAGAAAGTGGAAAGATCTCCCATGCTCTTGGATAGGCAGAATTAATATAGCAAAAATGGCAATCCTACCAAAAGCAATCTACAGATTCAATGCAATCCCCATCAAAATCCCAACACAGTTTTTCACAGACATTGAAAGAACAATACTCAACTTTATATGGAAAAATAAAAAACCCAGGATAGCCAAAACAACTCTTTACAATAAAGATCTTCTGGAGGCATCACCATCCCTGACTTCAAGCTCTACTATAGAGCCATAGTTCTGAAAACAGCTTGGTATTGGCACAAGAATAGACAGATAGACCAATGGAATCGAATTGAAGATCCAGATATTAACCCACGCACCTATGAACACCTTGTTTTTGATAAAGGTGCTAAATCCATACAATGGAAAAAAGATAGCATCTTTAACAAATGGTGCTGGCACAATTGGATTCGGACATGCAGAAGATTGCAGATTGATCCATTCCTGTCACCATGCATGAAACTTAAGTGCAAATAGATCAAAGATCTCTCGATAAATCCAGCCACACTGAATCTTCTAGAAGAGAAAGTGGGAATAATCCTTGAACAAATTAGCACAGGAGACCGATTCCTGAACATCACGCCAGAAGCACAGACACTGAGGTCTGCAATCAATAAATGGGACCTCCTGAAACTGAGAAGCTTCTGTAAGGCAAAGGACACAGTCATTAAGACAAAACAACCACCCACAGAATGGGAAAAGATCTTCACCAACCCCACATCTGACAGAGGACTGATTTCCAAAATATACAAGGAGCTCAAGAAGCTAGCCACCAAAACACCATACAATGAAATTAAAAAGTGGGGTGCAGAACTAAACAAAGATTTTTCAACAGAGCAATCTGAAATGGCTGAAAGACACTTAAGAAAGTGCTCAAAATCATTGGCCATCAGAGAAATGCAACTCAAAACAACTCTGAGATACCACCTCACACCTTTCAGAATGGCTAAAATCAAAAATACCAATGACAACCTATGCTGGAGAGGATGCGGAGAAGAAGGAACACTCCTCCATTGCTGGTGGGAGTGTGAACTTGTAAGACCACTTTGGAAATCAGTATGGTGGTTGCTCAGAAAAATGGGAATCAATCTACCTCAAGATCCAGCCATTCCTCTCTTGGGTATATACCCAAATAGTGCATGTACATACAACAAGGACATATGTTCAACCATGTTCATAGCAGCATTGTTTGTAATAGCCAGAACCTGGAAGCAACCTAGATGCCCCTCAACTGAAGAATGGAAAGAGAAAATGTGGTACATTTATACAATGGAGTACTACTCAGCAGAAAAAAAGCAATGGAATCTTGAAATTCTCAGGCAAATGGATGGAACTAGAAGAAACCATCCTGAGTGAGGTAACCCAATCACAAAAAGACAAACATGGTATGTACTCACTCATATATGATTTTTAGACATAGAGCAAAGGTTTACCAGCCTATAATCCTCTTCACCAAAGAAACTAGAAATCATGAAGGACTCTAAGGGATAAATAGACCCCAGGAATGGGAAGTGGCATGAACTCCTGAGCTAATTGAGAGCATGAGGGTAGGGGAGAGGGTGCTGCCACAATAAGAGCACAAGAAGAAGAGGAGAGGAGAGGAAATGGAGGAGCAGAGATAGTGAGTTGGGGGAAGAATAGAGGAGAGAGAGCAGGATGAGAGATACCATATCAGAGGGAGCCACTGTAGGTCCGAGAAGAGATCTGGAACTAGGGAGATCTCCAGAGACCTACAAGGATGACAAGATCTGACAGTCCGGGCAGTGGAGGAGAGGACGGCCTAGAAGCCCTTCCCCTAGAATGAAATTGATGACTACTCTCTATGCTATCCTAGAGTCCTCATCCAGTGACTGATGGAAGCAGAGACACACATCCACAGAAATACACTGAGCTGAAATCGGGAACCTAGTTGAAGAGAGGGAGGAATGAAGAACGAAGGGGTCTGTACCAGGTTGGAGAAACCCACAGAAACAGTTGGCCTGAAAAAGGGAAAGCATATCGACCCCAGATGCTCTTTGGGAGGCCAGTATGGGACTATTCTAGCCCCCTTATCATGGATGCCAATGGGGAGGCCCCTGCACTCCTGGGAGCCTCCAGAGGTGGACCGGCGTTTTGCCCTGGTGTGTGTGTGGGGGACTATGAGATCCCACTTGAAGGGATGCACTCTGTCTCTGGACACATGGGGAAGGGCCTTGGCCCAGCACAGGAAGATTTGGTGGACTTAGTGGAGCCCCGGTTGGGGGCCCCACCCTGCCTGGGGAGTGTTGGGTGGATGGGGTCGGGGTAGGTTGGAGGTGAGGGAGAAGGAATGGGGGTGAGGGGAGGGAGAGGGAGAGGGGAAGTACATGTGAAACAAGCCTGTTCCCTAACTTGAATTAATAATAATAATAATAATAATAATAATAATAATAATAAAAAGATTTTGTTCTTAGAAGCTGAGAAATAGTGAAAAGCAGGGCAAATTACCTTGTGTGTTGGCTTATTGTTGCCCAGAAATATCCTGTCTGATATGCCAGTTATCATAGGACTTAATGATGTTTTCCAATGTCTATTTAATCTCTTCTTTTAAGTGTGTGCATATAAATATACAGAAGCCTAGATATAATACACTGTGGCTATTCTGAAAGCATGCATGTCTTCACAGATTTCAGTTTTGTTTCTTTCTCTAGTTTATCTACCATCACACAGCAGAAAAACATGCATTTCCATCAAAGGACAGGGAAGCATCTAGTTCATTAATGTTCCTAAATTGTGATGTATGTAGCAGAGACTGGAAGCATTTCTGTTCTCTTGTTATAGGATGTGTGCCTTTCCCCTAAAGGCATCTGCTTCCTTCCATCACTATGTCATCCTTCAACCAGAGCACTGTCTGACACTCTGCATTCTTCTTCCTCACTGGTATTCCTGGTCTCGACACTTCTTACATATGGATTTCCATCCTTTTCTGCTGTCTATATGTCATCACCATCTCTGGAAATGGCAGGATCCTTTTTGTCGTCATCAGCAAGTCAACCTCCATGAACCCATGTACTATTTCCTGCCCATACTGTCTTTCGCAAACCTGGGTCAGTGCCATGTCAGTCATTATGTCGGCTGTCATCTGGTTTGAAGTTTAAGAAATTATCTATTTAAAAACAGCATTTAAATTTTGGAAAATTTGTATGTTTGTACATGTCCTTTGATCATATTCATCTACTACCACCTCTTTCCAGTATCCCTTAGTGCACCACTTCCTCCTAGCTTTGTAAAGAATGTAAGAGCTGGCTTTTGAGGAGGAATGTTGTGAATGGTGACTTCTGGACAGGACACCTCTCTCTCTCTTCTCTCTCTCTCTCTCTCTCTCTCTCTCTCTCTCTCTCTCTCTCACACACACACACACACACACAATCATAGGAACTATGGTTACTCCCACAAAATTTACATAATGTTAAGCAAGTCAAACTTACATTATGAATGACAAAGGAACCCCGAGGAAGAGAAGACAGCTTTGATGCCTGCATTGTTTAATTGTTTTTATCCATGTCTTCATATTCATGGAATCTTCAGTTCTCTTAGTGATAGTCGTTGACTGCTTCCCTGTTATCTGCAACTCACTGAGGTATGCCATGATCTTAACTAGTTCATAAGTTGTCATGGTGGACTTTGCATATGCCATCATGAGGACATGTTCCTTTACTCCTGCTCTCTAAGCATCTGTCTTCTTGCCAGAGTCACATGCTTCATCATTCTTATGTTTGGGTCATCAACTCTGTGCTCTGCAGTGCATTCAGGGAGAAATGGGAAAAGGTACTTGGTACTCGCATCTTCCATCTCAGGGCTGCTGACATCTTCTACATCTACATCATCTCTTGATCTCCAGTGTAGATTTTTGGGAAGCATGATGCTCCCTTTTTGTACATTTTCATTTTTGATGTTTGTCTCTTATCCCTCCGTCATATAATGAAACTTATAATTTACACCACAACAGACATGAAAATCAAAGGTTGTGCTAAAATTTCCCTTCATAAGCTATTTTAGGAAAGTTTTAGCATTGCCTGTCTTTAGATGCTCCTTGATTCAAATTTGATTATTTACTAGTGTGAATAGTATAGATTTTATACTTTGTTAATATGTGTTTATGTGATTTTTTCTGTCTTTTGATGATTTAGTAATTTTACTGGCTTCATAGTCTTAGAGTGATTCCCTTTCAAATTAATTTAAAAATATATTTCATTAGTTCTTTGAGATTCTTGAGCAATGCATTTTTTTATGTTCATATTCCTCCACCAACTCCTTCCAGATAAGATAAAGTCCTTACTTGGCACAGTTATAGGGACAGGAATAAAAGGATAGATAGGAAGCACTTGGGAGGCAGAGGCAGGCGGATCTCTGTGAGTTCAAGACCAGCCTGGTCTCCAGAGCGAGTGCCAGGATAGGCTCCAAAGCTACACAGAGAAACCCTGTCTCGAAAAACAAACAAAAAAACAAAAAAACAAACAAACAAACAAAAAAAATGGATGGATAGGCCCTAGGGGAGGATCCGGTATTATTATTCTGCTAAAGGGACACAGTATTAAACTGACTCTTATTGACTCATTGTTGTACACAAGATTACTGATGCATCTTTTAGGGTTTATCAGAGAATCTTCTGTTTGCAGTAGCTGGTTATTAACACAAAGTCCCCCAAGGGGTCTAGGTGCAGTGTATGAGAGACCACAGAATGCTCAGCCCTAGACCAAAACATCTTGTGTAGTTTGTTTCCTTTGATGAATCCATGACTGGTATAATATAGACCTATGACCCTTCAGCATGGAAAAATTAAATCAGGAGCCTATTACTGTCTCTAGACTATAATATAATAACCTTCTGATGTTTAATATAGTTACATCCCTGGGTAAAGTTTAAGTTTTATTAATTGCTAATTTTTTGATGGAATTGCTTATTATTACAAACATAAATTGTTTTTAGTTGAATTGGGAATAAACTTAATAAATAAATTATGTTGTGAATAAAAGAACACATTTTTAATTGTCAAAGGTCACTGAGGTTGGAGGAAGAGATGAGTGTGTGAGCTACTGCCTGGACATCTCTGCTGTCTTAGTCCTAGCCCCTGGGGGCACATCTTGTGTCCCACCCCCTCATACTCCACTGTCAGTACCCAGGTAGCAGCATCCTTCCCGCTGTAGCATCAGTGGCCACAGGAGCGATATGCCCGCCTACACCTGGAGGAAGAGGGACCACAGGAGCCACAGGCCTCACCTGGAACAATTGGAAGAAGAGGTGGGTAGAAGGCAGTATAAGAATACATTCTATATTGCTCTATGGAATATGAAAGCAATATGGAAGCACCAGTAACTAGTGGTTCTACAACATCAAGACCTGAACATCTAACACAGATGAAGCATAAGAAAATGACCTTAAAATAACTTTATGAAGATGATGGAGGCTCTTAAAGAGGAAATGAAAAATTCCCTTAAAGAAATAGAGAAAAGGACAAACAGAAAAGTGGAAGAAATCAATAAATCCCTTAAAGAAAAACCAAGATAAAACAACAAACAAATGAAGGAAACTGTTCAAGATTTGAAAAATGAAATAGAGGCAATCAGGAACAAAAAAACCAAGGGGATTCTGGAAATGGAAAATAAGAGGCCCAAAGACTGATTTTGGGTTCTAGCTTCAAGCTAAAGATGAGAAAAACAAAGCAGCCGACCACTAGCTTTTACCTATACCTCAGCTCAGACCAAAGGGGCGATCCTCAGACTGCCCCTGACTTTACTGCTTCTCAGATTCACTCAGACTGCTATGCTTGCCTCAGTGTGGCTGGAGATTTCAATGTCTTCCTATCCTCAATGTGTCTGGAGAATGAATACCAGCTCTGAGACACTGTTCCTGTCTTAAATACCTCTTATGAGTTCTGGGATTCATGAGCTCTGTTACTCTTTTAGACTGATTCAATCTTGTGTGGGCCTGGGTGGCCTTGAACTCAGAGAGATCTATCTGTATTGGTCTCCTGAGTCTTGGGATTAAAGGTGTGTGCCTCCATTATCTGATCTTTATAGCTTGAGGCTGACTTTGCTTTCTAAATCCTTAGGCAAGCTTTAATGAATCATAAATAATATATCACCACAGGAAAATCTGAGTAAAAGAACAGGAGCTACAGATGCAAGCACAACCAACAGAATGCAAGAGATGGAAGAGAGAATCTCAGACATTGAAGACATGAGATAGAATAGATTTATTGGTGAAAGAAAATGTTAAATCCAACCAATTCTTAACACAAAACATCTAGGAAATCTGGGACTCCATGAAAAGACCAAACTTAAGAATAATAGGGGTAGAAGAAGGACAAGAATTATAGCTCAATGGCACAGAAAAGACATTAAATAAACATTGAAGAAAATTTTCCCAAATTAAAGAAGAATATGTCTATATGCATATGGAGGTACAAGAAACTTACAGAACACCAAATAGACTGGACCAAAAAAGTCCCTTTTCCATATAATAATCAAAACACTAAATATACAGAATAAAGGAAGGATATTAAGAGCTGCAAAAGAAAAAATCCAAGTAATATATAAAGGCTGACCTATCAGAATTACATCTGACTTCTCAATGGAACCTCTGAAAGCCAAAAGGTCCTGGACAGATGTTCTGCAGACTCTAAGAGATCAGGGATGCCAGATCAGACTTCTTTGCACACCATTGTTTTCAATTCCCTTAGATGGAGAAAAGGTATTTCATAACAAAATCAGATTTAAACAAAAACCTATCTACAAATCCAGCCCTTCAGAAAGTACTAGAAGGAAAACTCCAACCCAAGGAAGTTAGCTGCACTCACAAAAACACAGGCAAAAGGTAACCTCACACCAGCAAACTCCAAAGAAAGGAAACACACAAACACTACCACCCCCAACAACAAAACCGAGGATAACAGGAATTAACCGTCACTGGTCACTAATATCTCTTAATGTCAATAGTCTCAATTCGACTATAAAAAGACACAGAATCCATCCTTCTGAGCATACAAGAAACACACCTCAACCTCAAATAGAAACATTATGTCAGAATAAAGGATTTGGAAATGATTTTCCAAACAAATGGACCTAAGAAACAAGCTGGTGTAGCTATACCACTATCTGACAAAATCCACTTCAAACTAAAATTACTCAAAAGATATGGAGAAGGACATTACATGTTCATCACAGCAAAAACACATCAAGATGAAGTCTCAATTCTGAACATCTATGTACCAAATACAAAGGCACCCACATTTGTAGAAGAAACATTACTAAAGCTTAAACCACACATCAAACCTCAAACACTAAGATTGGGAGACTTTAACACCTTACTCTCACCAATGGACAGGCTAGCCAGACAAAAACTTAACAGAGAAATAAGGGAACCAACAGAAATATGGACTTAACAGATATCTACAGACCATTCCACCCAAATACAAAAGAATATACCTTCCACATACCCATGAAGACCTCATTTTTGACAAAGAAGCCAAAATTATACAATGGAAAAAAGAAAATTTCTGCAACAAATGGTGCTGGCATAACTGGATGTTAACATGTAAAAGAATGCAAACAGATCCATGTCTATGCCCATACACAAAAGTCAAGTCCAAGTCGATCAAAGACGTTAACATAAATCCAGTTACACTGAACCTGATATAAGAGAAAGTGGGAAGTAGCCTTGAATGCATGGCCACAGGAGACTACTTCCTAAACCTAACACAGACACTGAGATCAACAACTGATAAATGGGATCTCTTGAAACTGAAAAGCTTCTGTAAGGCAAAGGACACTTTCAATAAGACAAAACAGCAGCCTACAGAATGGAAAAAGGTCTTCATCAACCCCACATCTGACCAACAGCTAATCTCCAAAATATATAAAGAACTCAAGACACTAGACACCAAAATACCATATAATCCAATTAAAAATGGGATACAGAACTAAATAGAGAATTCTTAACAGAAGAAACTCTAATGGCCAAAAGACATTTAAGAAATTACTCAACATCCTTAGCCATCAGGGAAATGCAAATCAAATGACTCTGAGATACTATCTTTTTATTTTATTTTATTTTATTTTATTTTATTTTATTTTATTTTATTTTATTAGTTCTAGTTAGGGAACAAGCTTATTTCAAGTCCCTTCTCCCTCTCCCTCCCCTCACCCCCAAACTTTCTCCCCCACCCCCAGCCCATCCCCCAACCCCATCCACCCACTACTCCCCAGGCAGGGTAGGGCCCTCAACGGGGCTCAGCAAAGTCCACCAAGTCTTCCTATGCTGATCCTGGGCCCTTCCCCATGTGTCCAGGGCCAGAGTGTAACCCTTCATATGGGATGGGCTCTCAAAGTCCCTTCTTGCACCAGGGAAAAATACTAATCCACTACCAGAGGCTCCCTGGAGTGCAGAGGCCTCCTTATTGACATCTATGTTCTGGGGTCTGGATCAGTCTTGTACAGGCCTCCTGGACAGCATCTGGGGTCGATGTGCTCTCCCTTGTTCAGGCCAACAGTTCCTGTGGGTTTCTCCATCCTAGTACAGACCCCTTCGTTCTTCATTCCTCCCTCTCTTCAACTAAATTCCCGATTTCGGCTCATTGTATATCTGTGGATGTCTTGGATTGAGAAAATGTGGTACATTTATACAATGGAGTACTACTCAGCAGAAAAAAGCAATGGAATCTTGAAATTCGCAGGCAAATGGATGGAACTAGAGGAAACCATCCTGAGTGAGGTAACCCAGTCACAAAAAGACAAGCAAGAGCCCTCACCCAGTGGCTGATGGAAACAGAGATACTATCTTATAACTGTCAGAATTGCTAAGATCAGAAACACTGATGACAGCTTATGCTAGAAGGGATGTGGAGCAAGGGGAACACTCCTCCACTGCTGGTGGGAGTGCAAACTTGTACAGCCATTGATTTGGAAATCAGTGGATTGGTTTCTCAGAAAATTGGGAGTCAGTCTACCTCAAGACCCAGCAATATCATTCTTGGGCACGTACCCAAAAGATGCACAATCTTACCACAAAGACATTTCCTCAACTATGTTCATAGCAGCATTATTTGTAATAGCAAGAACCTGCAAAAAAAAAAACCTAGTTGCCTCTCAACTGAAGAATGGATAAATAAAATGTCGTTCTTTTATACAATGGAGTATTACTCAGTGGTAAAAAACAATAACATCTTGAAATTTGCAGGCAAATGGGTGGAACTAGAAAACAATCATCCTGAGTGAGGTAATCTGGAGTCAGAAATACAAACATGGGATGTACTCACTCATAAGTGGAAATTAGACTTAAAGCAAAGGATAGCCAGACTACATTCTATAATCACAGAGAAGATAGGCAAAAGGAGGACCCTAAGATGGACACACATGGAGGGCCCTAGGGAAGGTAAATAGTGAAGATCTCCTGGATATACTGGGAAGGGGAATAGAAGGAAAGGGATGGAGTTTGGGGGATGTGAAGATGAGGGCTGAAGAAGGCTTAGCTGGGGGAGAGATGGGGAAGGGGAGTGACAAAAGAGGTATCTTGATAGTGGGAACCATTATGGGATTAGGGAGAAACCACATGCTAGGGAAATTCCCAGGAATACACAAGGATGACCCCAGCTAAGACTCCTAGCAATAGTGAAGAGGATGCCTGAACTGGCCTTCTTCTATAATCAGATTAGTGACTAACCTGATTGTTGTTATACACTCTACATTCAGTAACTGATGGAAGTAGATTCAGATACACAGCCAAGCAGTGGGTTGAGCTCTTGGATTTTAGTTGAAGAGAGGGAGGAGGGATCATATGAGCAAGGGGGGGTGGTGGTCAAGATCATGACTGGAAAAACTGTGGAGACAGCTGACCTGAGCTAGGGGGAGCTCACAGACTCTGGATTGACACCTGGGGATCTTGCATGAGACTGAACTAAGTCCTCTGAATGTGGGTGACAGTTATGTGACTAGATCTTGTGGGGGGCTGGCATTGGCACCAGGACTTATCCTGGGTATATGAGCAGGCTTTTGGGAGCCCATTCCCTATGGTGGGACACCTTGCTCAGCCTTGAAATGGGGGAGGGGCTTGGTCCTGCCTCAACTTGGTATGCTATACTTTGTTGACTCCCCAAGGGTGGCCTTACTTCCTTGGAGGAGTGGGTGGGGTTGAAATGGGGGGGCAGAGAAGTGGTGTCAGGAGAAGTGGAGGGAGGGGAACTAGGGGTAGTATGTAAAATTAAAAAATTAAATAAAAAATTTGTTTTGCCAAAAAAGGGCACTGAGGTCAGTATTTGTATGAATATGTGTCTATTGAGGAAAATTACCCTAAATGGATCCAACTACAATATAGGGAATTATTGAAATTGACTCTGTAACAAATAAAAACATAATTATTACAAGATGTTATAATAAAATGCTCCATATAAATATACTGAATTATAACATTGACTCCTACAGGTACATGCATGGATAATAAATAGTAAAATTATGTCTGTGTTGTAATGCCTGTATTTGATAATCTGTATCCCCTATGGGTTTATAACCTGATAGGTAGGAGATCATTTGTTTTCCATATTATCCAACATGTTTTGTTTTTTGTAGTATGAGGACTCTCATCAACAAGGAAAATTGACCTACTTTGAATATGAATGGCATATTAGATACTGTGTAGGTATGGTGAGAACTACAGGGTCATAGACTAGGAAATGGGCTATTAATCATAGAGTGCACTAAGGTAGGAGATGTCTAAGAGCTAAAACAGAGAAAGCACAGGCAGCAGCCTCTCAGCGTCTGTGTTCTGTGTCTGCAAATGGGCCTGTGTGAAGTGTTTAGGAATTAATTCTAGAGAATATCAACACAGTAGGTGAATTGTAACTAAACTTTTGATGAGTAGATGTAAGTTTACAAGAGTGAAAACAGGATAAGTGTGCTCTTTACATAGGTAAGTGATAAGAGCAATAGAAAACTATAGAAAAATCACACAAAAGGGTTCTTAGTGTGGTCTGGACACTGAGGGAGAAATGCGTGGATGAGAGCATAAGAATCTTGAGTTTCTTGGAAAGGATGATGTGCTAGATTAAAGGCATCAAGAGTCAGGCATTTCCAAATATTTTATGAATAAGCAAACAAGCCATTCTCTATCTCTCCTAATTTAACTCCAACAAGATTCCTTTCCTTCTTTAGCATTTTGCTGGACACCATTGGTTCCTTTTCACGAGTTCCACCCTAACTCAATAATGAAAGCTTTACACACTTTAATGCCGATGTTTCCAAAATTCTCATCTCAGCTAGGACCCATTAGTATGTGTCATTACTAGCCACAGTGCTTAGGTGATGGAGGGATCAGTCATAAATATTATTTCTTCAGTTTCCTATTGTATAGTTTATATCGAGCAAGGAAAGAGGCTGAAGAACAATCCGATATTTTATTTATTTTTCCTTCACCCTTGGTAACAAGCAGGATACTTTCCTCACTGAGAACTCTCAGAACATCTGTCAAATCAGTGACTAGTGAATTTCTAAACATTCTGTATAAATTCCAGATATGTTTTCTCTCCATTAACTCAAAATTTGATTTCTTGGCACTTTCTCTTTCAATTGCTTCAATGGTTACTCTGATAGAGTATACCTCTCCACCACTTATCAGAAAACACAGTTCTCTGCCTTATTAATTGTGGTCTTGTAGAAAGTTTGGCTTTCCATTCTTACAGTCCACATCCTCTCCTTGAAATGACCTAGTTATGACTATGAGTTTAAACAACACATACCCATCCAACTCATACATATGTTGTCTAATGATAACATCTCCTAATTCTACATTTTAAATGTTAACAGAATAGTGTAAGGGTTAAACATGAAGGCAACAGTGAAATGTGTAACAGAGTGAGGCAGTAGAGAAATTCAAGCTACAGTTTGGAGAACAAGTAAAAGCTCTTTGGATCTAATGGTAATAAAAAGTGAATAAATACCTGTTTCTGAGAGATATCATCTCATTCCTCAGATACAACAATAGAATTCATTTCCTCCCTCATCCCAGACCTGGTACTTCCCTTCTTCTTTCTTTTATCTGAAAGTGATATTAAGGTCTAGTAATCCTCTAAATAAAATTTATCACTGCATTCATATTTGTTTCATATCTGTCTTGTTCTGTCAAAATATTCATGTATTGTTTTTTTCATTATTGACTCCAATTTGCCAATGATTGGGATGTTAGTTGGTACTCCAGGTTATATTTTATCACATATTTTTGTTACATTAAAAAAGTCACCTGATCATATTAGAGAATAACAGAACACTAAATTTTCTTGACATTATTTTAAACTAAATTTGATTCATTCATTTACATCTTTGAGACAAGGTCTGATGTATCACAGGATGACTTTGAACTTAATATTTAGCCACTGGTCTGTCTGAGCTTCTGATCTTCTTACCTCCACCTCCCAAGACTGGTATTGCAGGTATGTATCAGTATGATCTGCTACAAGCTTTTATTTTTTGCATGAGTCATTGGACTTAGAAATGAGTTTAACTGATCATGATGAATGCATCAGAACACTAATTAAAGCATTTGACTAAAAACAGGTTATCCAGGCCCCTAGCAGGCAGAACAAAGTCCTCATTCATTCTCTACAGGCTTCCTGAGAATCCATAATTCAAAATTTCCTGTCCTCTATTGCACTCTATTCCATGATGTTATCTAATTTTGCACATCACAATGCAAATCTTCCCCACTGATAAGCTAGCATAGTTTACTCAGAGGCAGGATCTTCCATCGAACAAAGTTTTACTTATAGAACCCATGCAGCAGCAATGAGTACCTCTCAGGCTAACTCAGCAGGTGCAAGGAGCTTGAGATTCCAGGGGACAGCTGAGTTTATGTTGAGTCTCATCCAGCTCCTTTGGAGATAAGCACAGAGTGGAGGGCCCAGTTCCCTGTGGTAGAGCTAATTTACTGTGCCTCCAGGGTGTGGATGCTCCTAGAGGACTTCACTTGCCTGATACAGGCTTTTTTATATCTCTTCCAGAATGTGATTATGGCTACATGCTTTATTGGCTGATGTAAAGTTTTTTCCTTGTGATGGTTCATTGGAGGATTTGTTTTAAACAGCTTTATTGAGATATAGTGCATTTACTATAAAATTAATCCATTTATAGTGCATAATTCAATAGTTTTAGAACAATCACAGAATTATGTAGTAACCATGATGACAATCCAATTTAGGGGCATTTCACCACCTCAAAATGCCATAACCATTAGCAAGCCATTTGAGGTGTGTTAAAGAATGAAATATCATATACTTAAAATCATCTCCTGTTATGTTTATAAGTTATACTTCACTCTGCAACATTTTAATCCCTTAGAATCTGGCCTTATTCACAGCAGCAGTGGATCTTTAGTATACCAGGAATGCATTGGTGCAGTAGCAACCTCTTAAGATTAAAAATTCACTTATGCATCTTTACATATATTTGGTAAATATTTCCTAATGAAACCTTATATTCTAACTATCCTGTAAGTGCTAGAAGTTAATAAAAAGAATATCATATAATTCTCACTGTCTGGACTTTTAGTTTAGAAGAGAAACAGGCTAACTGACATTTACATGGTAACCAATGACAATGTTATCTTAGAAGCATAATTCTAAGACAATGTTGTCTTAGAAGCATAAGACAGTGATAAACTGTCTCAGTCCATAATTTAGCTATACAGGAAATACTGTTTTCTTTTTCTTTTTCTACTTTTACCTACTTCCTATTTTGATATCCAAACTGAAAAGGCGGGGAAAACTAGAATAATTTTGGGGCATCTGTACTGTGTTCAAGTTATGAGAGTATTAATGTTGAGGAATCAGGGCAGGTAGGTGATGTTTTTAGCCACAGATGTCATCTAAAGTAGTCTCATTATTGCCCTCCTCAGTCTTTTGTAATCATTAACCCCAGATTGGTTCTATACATGGCTTATTCAGTTGCTCCAGCATTCCCACTTTCGGGGTTATAGATCTTTGAGTTATTCTTGGTATGTCTTGTATACCCTGTATACATTGCATTGACAGATCTGTCTGTATTTGAATATGTCTGTAGAACTTGTTTCTTACTCATCATCTCCACAAGTGTCACCTTTACCGAGTCTCATTTTGTTCTCTCTAGCCTAACATCAGCAGTTTCTTCACCCTTTTCTATTTCTGCCTTTCCACCAAGTATTTTTATCACCAAAATGTCTTATCCTGGGATACTTATTTTTTTATAAGATTATTAAAATAATATTAACTATACTATTTCACTGAGGGTTATGTCAAAGATATTAAGATACTGTGACTAGTGTTTGAGGATGGAGTAATATCCACCGAAAATGCCCATATCTTAATGGCTAGAACATGAATGAGATATTTTACATGTCAAAGGGGGTTTGAACTTTGCAGATGTGATGAAAGTTAAAAGCCTTGAGGAGAGATTCTATGGGTTAATCCAATCTATTAGCATAATCCTTAAAATGTAGAACTGAAGAGATGGCTGATTATAAAGGGCTTATCACAGTCTTTGCTGCTTTTGGAAATCATACAAGGAGTCCATAAGTAGTTAAGAACTGTGGACAGACTTGAGGAGTAGACAAAATGTTACATGCTTGTTTTAAAATTCCCTTACAAAGGTCTCTCTCTCTCTCTCTCTTTCTCTCTCTCTCTCTCTCTCCCTACCCCCTCTTCCTATCTCTGTCCTTCTGCCTCTGTCTCTGTTTCTCTCTCTTTCTCTGTCTCTCCATGTCTGTCTCTCTCTCTGAGACTAGGCCTCTCTGTGTAGCTCTGACTTAACTGGAATTTGTTGTGTAGACCATGCTAGTTTCACACTGATATTAGCCCTCCTTTGTCTCATGATTGCTGATATGAAAGGTATGTGCCATCATACCTGGTTAAAGAAGCAGGTTTCTTTATGCCATTTTATCTATATTTAGTCTTTGTTTATTATGGTCTGCCTCCTCTCTTCTCTCCCCACCTCTGTGAGTCCATACCTCTTAGATGTTTTGACACCTGTCTCCTACTTCTGCTTCCATGTCATATCTGTTATATTACCTTCGTCATCACTTTCCCTTGAGGCTTACTTATTTTTTTAACTTGTACTCTTTTTATAGTTTTCAAAGTTCTATACACACTTTTTCAAACTTAAATAAAAATGCATAAAATTATCTGGGTGGTGGTGGCTCACACCTTTAACCTCAGCACTCAGGAGGCAGAGGGAGGGTGATCTCTGTGAGTTGGAGGCCAGTCACATCTACAAAGGGAGTTCCAGCACAGGCTCCAAAGCTCCAAAGAAAAACCCAGTCTCAGAAAATAAAAAAATACATAAAATAGAAGCTAATGTCTGCATATGAAACAGATCATTTTTGTCTTTATGAGTCAAATGATGTCATTTAAATTTTTTAATTTTATTTTTCCTGAATAAAATCACTCTATCACTCTATCTATCTATCTATCTATCTATCTATCTATCTATCTATCTATCTAATCTATCTGTCATCTATCATATGACACATCTTCATTATCCATCAGTTGATGGGCACCTAGGTCAATCTCATTTCTTTGCTATTATGAATGAAGTTGTAATAAGCATGGATGTGAAGTATCTTCGTATTAGGAAATGGAGTTCTTTGGGAATATGCTCAGGAGTGGTATAGCTGAGTCATATGGTAATTTCAGTTTTAGTTTTGTAAGAATCCTCCATACTCAATTCTGTAGTGTTTCATCCTATAACTTCTGTGAAAGAATGATGCTTACTGAGTCCTTAACTTTAGTGCAGTGAGACCCACCCATATCAACCTATGCCCTACACACAAACAATAGTAAATTTGGTAGATAAATCCAGTATCAGAATGATTTATGCAGTTTCTAAGAGTTAAACCATTTAAATAACCTACTTAGTTCTCTCATGTAAGTATCATATACAGATACTGTGTGTGCATGCATGCACTTTGTGTGTGTGTGTGTGTGTGTGTGTGTGTGTGTGTGTGTTGTGTGATACTGTGTGTGTGTTCATGTGTGTCCTTACAGAGAGCTTCTCAGGACCTTGAATGTGTTTTCCACAGCAGATTGGGCTGATTTTTGAGTTCAGACTATCTTCCTATGAGTCTCAGAAAGTAACTGGGAAAAATCAAGGTTGTGTTTTCCATAGCTTAAATTGCTCCCCCAGAACAACAGACTTACAACAATGGTAGCATGTGGTATACTCATGTAACGACAACATAGCCCACACTTCCCTCCTCCTATGAACTTCTAGTTCTATTGTGAATATTTCCATCTATGGCCTCTCTGTTCTCACCAAGATTTGTGTGTTTATGGAACAACATTTATTTCTCACTTCAGAATTTGCTCAGCCTCTAGTGGACCCTCAATTTTATACCTACTGATGTAAAAAAAATAATCTGGCCTCACCTCACATTTTATGTTTAAAACATATCAAGGTATAAAAGTGAACAAAGGCGATACCACTCCAGTGTTTCTAAGGAGATACTGAGAGGTTACATGGCCAGAATTATGAGGATTGTAGGATGACAAAGAATTGAAAACAGTCATGGTCAGACCAGATTTGCCTTTTATATGATGGCAAATTTATCTCTTGGAAATATACGCTTCTTGAGAGAACATGCTATGTCTTTTATGTCAAGTGTCAGAAACACAGTATCTGGCACACAACAGGCAATGGATAATTACTCTATTGGTGTGTTGAGAACTATAGTTATAAAATAGTAACAATAACACAGTCATTAGTAACATGTTTGAGTGAATTGAATAGACTGTGTGTTAAAATCTCATGGATAAATATCAGAACATCTTATTTTATGAAATAAACTTATAAAACATATGCAGTTATTTCCCTATATTAGCATATATAGATTCCCTTTAGGCCACAGTCACATGATAGGTGACAGAGCTAAGTTTTAGATACAGTCTGTCTGATCCTAAATACTTTTATTAACTTAAAAAATACTTGTTTAACTGGGGCAATGTGCCCGCCCACTATATCTCCAGAAACTTGGGGACAGACCCAAACCATCCAGTGCTGCATTTGCTGTCATCAGAGCCTTGGCCCTACCCCCACCAGAAAAGGTGAGCACCAGGCCTTTTTCTGCCCTCCACCCTTTGGAGGCCCTTAACAGGGGCATGCCACAACCCCGTCCATCCCACAGAATCACCAGAGACCTGAGGACAGCCCAAAACATCCAGGGCTGCATTTGCCACCATGGCCATTAGAGCCTTCACTCCAATACCACCAGGAAAGGCTCCACCTGCACCCACTGGAGGAAGAGATGGGTAGACAACAGTATATGAACATATCTAACAAAATAAAGAGTAGTAAGACCCTGCCAGAGACTAGGGGCTCTACACCAGCAAGACCCGAACATCCCAATGCAAATGAAACAGAAGAAAATGACCTTAAAAATAACTTTATGAATATGGTAGAGTCCCTTAAAGAAGAAATGAGAAACTCTCTTAAAGAAATGGAAGAAAAGACAAACAAAAAGTGGAAGAAATGGAGGAAAAGACAAACCCAAAATGCATGAAATCAGGAAGTCTGTTAAAGAAAGCAAGGAAAGCCAAGAAAAAACAATCAAATAGGTGAAGGAAACAATTCAAACAGTTCAAGACTTGAAAACTGAAATAGAGGCAATAAAGAAAACACAAACTGAGGGAATGCTGGAAATGGAAAACCTGGTCAAAAGATCAGGAACTATAGATACAAGCAACAGAATACAAGGATTGGAAGAATTAATCTCAGCTGAGCATAAACTGGAGGAGATAGATTCATCAACCAGAGAAAAATTTAAGTTCAACAAATCCTTAACACAAAATATCCAGGAATATTGGAACACTGTGAAAAGACCAAACCTAAGAATAATAGGTATAGAAGAAGATGAAGAAGTCCAGCTCAAAGGCACAGAAAATATATTCAACAAAATCATAGAAGAAATGTTCCTGGCCTAAAGAAGGAATGAGTATGAAAGTACAAGAAGCTTACAGAACACCAAATAGACTGGACCAAAAAAGTCCCCTAGAAACATAATAATAAAAGTGCCAAATATACAGAACAATGATAGAATATTAAGAGCTGCAAAGGAGAAAGGTCAAGTAACATACAAAGGCAGACCTAACAGACTTATACCTGACTTCTTACTGAAAACTCTGAAAGCCAGAAGATCCTGGATAGATATTCTACCAGTACTAAGAGACCACAATGCCAGTCTAGACTACTATACCCAGCAAAGCTTTCAACCACTGTAGATGGAGAAAACAAGATATTCCATGACAAAACCATATTTAAACAGTATATCTCCACAAATCCAGCCCTACAGAAGGTACTGGAAGGAAAACTCCAACACAAGGAAGTTAGCCACATTCACAAAAACATAGGCAATAGATAATCCACATTACCAACTCCCCGCAAAGGAAAACACACACTACCACCAACACCAAAAAATCAAAAAAAAACAGGGTCAACAATCAATGGTCATTAATATCTCTTAATATCAATGGTCTCAACTTGCCTATAAAAGACACAGGCCAACAGAATGGATACAAAGACAGAATCCATCCTTCTACTGCATATAAGAACCATATCTCAACTTCAAAGACAGCTATTACCTCAGAGTAAAGGGTTGAGAAAAAAATTTCCAATCAAATGGACCCAAGAAACAAGCTGGTGTGATTATCCTAATATCTATTAAATTAGACTTCAAACTAAAATTAATCAAAAGAGATAAAGTAGGTCATTTCAAATTTATCACAGGTAAAATCTATCAAGATGAAGTCTCAGTTCTGAACATCTATGCCCCAAATACAAAAGCACCCAATTTGTAAAAGAAACATTGCTAAAACTTAAATCACACATAAAACCTGACACACTCATAGTGGGAGATTTCAACACCACACTCTCACCCCTGGACAGGACCACCATACAGAAACTTAACAGAGAAATAAAGGAACTAACAGAAATTATGACTCAACTGGATTATACAGACATCTATAGAACATTCCATCTGAACACAAAAGAACATCCCTTCTTCTCAGCATCCCATGGAACCTTCTCTAAAATCAACCACATACTCAGCAACAAAGCAAACCTCTACAGATACAAAAATATTGGAATAAGCCCCTGTATCTTATCGGATCACCATGGTTTAATGCTCGAATTCAACAACAAAGCTCTAGAACAAAAAGAACACAATTCTTCACAGACTTTGTAAGAAAGATACTCAACTTCATGTAGAAAAACAAAAAAACCCAAGATAGCTAAAACAATCCTGTACAATAAAGGAATTTCTAGAGGCATCACCATTCCTGACCTCTAGCTCTACTATAGAGTTACAGTAATAAAAACAGCATGGTATTGGCATAAAAACAGACACATGGTTCAATTGAATTGAATTGAACACCTTGACATAAGTTGACACACCTATGAATGCTTGATTTTTGACAAAGAAGTCAAAATTATACAATGAAAAAAAATCATCTTCAACAAGTAGTGCTGGCATAACTGGATGTCAAAATGTAGAAGAATGCAAATAGATCCATATCTATGTCCATGCAAAAAAGTCAATTCCAAGTGTATCAAAGACCTTAACATAAATCCAGTTACACTGAACCTGATATAAGAGAAAGTGGGAGGTAGCCTTGAATGCATTGCCACAGGAGACCACTTGCCAAATATAACAGCAGTAGCACAAACACTGAGATCAACAATTAACAAATGGGACCTCCTGAAACTGAAAAGCTTCTGTAAGGCAAAGGACACTGTCAATAAGACAAAGCAGTAGCCTACAGAATGGGAAAAGATCTTCAACAAACCTACATCTGACAGAGGCCTGATCTTCAGTTATATAAAGAACTCAAGAAACTAGATATCAAAATACCAAATAATCCAATTAAAAGTGGGGTACAGATCTACACAGAATTCTCAATAGAAGAATCTCAAATGGCTGACAGATATTTAAGGAACTGGTCATCATCCTTAGTCATTAGGAAAATGCAAATCAAAATGATTCTGAGATACTATCTTACACTTGTCAGAATGGCTAAGGTCAAAAATACTGATGGCAGCATATGTTGGAGAGGATATAGAGCATGGGGAACACTCCTCCATTGCTGGTGGGAGTGCAAACTGCACAGTCACTTTGGCAATTAGTATGGTGGTTTCTCAGAAAATTGGGAATGAATCTACCCCAAGATCCATTGATACCACTCTTGAGCATATACTCAAAGGATGTTCAATAATACCACAAGGACACTTGCTCAACTATATGAATGGCAGCATTATTTGTAATAGCCAAAACCGGGAAAAAACCTAGATGCCCCTCAGCAGTAAGATGGATTAAAGAAAATGTGGTACATTTACACCGTGGAGTATTACTCAGTGGCAATATACAATGACATCATGACATTTGTAAACAAATGGGTGGAACTAGAAAAAAATCATCCTGAGTGAGGTAACCCAGACCCAGAAAGACAAACACAGTATGTACTCACTCATAAGTGGATATTTGATGTAAAGCAAAAGGTAACCAGGATACAATCCACAGACTCAGACATGCATGACAACAAGCAGAACTCTAAGAGTGATGCATGGATTGCCCTGAGAAGGGGAAATGAATGAGATTTCCTGGGGAAACTTGGGACAGGTGGATAGAGAGATGGAGATGAGGGATGGGGTCATGAGGTATTGGGACAGCCGAATGGGGGAGGGAAGGAGAGACATAGCAGTGGAAGTGATATTTTGATAGAGGGGTCCATTATGGTATTAGGGAGAAATCTGGTGCCATAGAAATCCACAAGTAGGACCCCATATAAGATTCCTAGCAATAGTGGAGAGGGTGCCTGAACTGGCCTTCACTTATAATCAGATTGGTGACTATCCTAATAAATACCTTCACCCAATAACTGATAGAAGCAGATGCAGATATCCACAGCCCAGCACTGGGCTGGGTTCTGGGAGTCCAGTTGAAGAATTCGAGGAGTGATTATGTGAGCAAGGTGGGTCAAGTTCATGACTGGGAAACCTACAGAGACAGCTTATGGGAGCTCACAGACTAGATTGACGGCTAGGGAGTCTGCATGGGACTAACCTAGGCCCTTTGAGTGTGGGTGACTGTTGTGTAGCTTGGTCTGTTCGTGTGTTCCCTAGAAGTGGGACCAGGATCTGTCTCTGAAGCAAGAGCTGGCTTGTTGGAACCTATCTCCTATGGTGGGATGCCTCCCTCAGCTTTGATGCAGGGGGAAGAAATTTGGTCCTGCCTCAACTTGATATGCCATGCTTTGTTAACTCACATGGGAAGTATTATTCTTTCTGAGGAATGGATAGGGAGATGAAAAGGAGGTATAAGAGAGAATGAGGGGAGAGGAGGGAAAGGGGTATCTGTGGTTTGTATGCAAAATAAATTTTAAAAATTAATAAAAATAAGAATGTGTAGGTCTCAATATGTGATTTAAGCTTTAATGTTTCTTTTACAAATGTGGGTGCCATTGTATTCAGGACATTTACATTAAGAATCGAGACATCGTGTGTGCGTGTGTGTGTGTGTGTGTGTGTGTGTGTGTGTGTGTGTGTGTGTACATGTATTTACATACACATGATACATGTTTGTATATAAAAGAACCAGGGAAGAACAATTATTGCAACTTAAGTGTGTAGGTAGTTTACCATCAAAGTCATTCATGTTAATGTAGGTAACCTATATTTAATTCAACAGATCACCAATAGATGACATGAATATTTGGAAAGGAACTGTTAGGAAAAAGAAGGGAGTCTGGGAAATTAGAATAAATATAAGAGAGGATAATGGTGGTGAATATGGTCTCTATCATCTCTCTCTCTCTCTCTCTCTCTCTCTCTCTATATATATATATATATATATATATATATATATATATATATGACATTTCAGGGAAAGGAATTCTTTCCCTTATTAGAATTCTTTCATTTATTAATTGTTCAATAAAAATTGATATGTTGGGATAAATTTAGTAGCTTTTAATTTGTACTTTTTCTACATATTTTTTAATTTTTAAATTTGAATTAGAAACAAGATTGTTTTACATGTCAATTCCAATTCCCTCTCCCTTCCCTCCTCCCCTGGTCCCCCAGCTAACACCCTACCTCTGAGTCTGTCATATCCTCATCCAGTGTGTCTAGGCTCAGGGAGTATCCCTCTATGTGGGATGGGCTCCCAAAGTCTATTCCTATGCTAGGGATAAGTACTGATCCACTACAAGGGGCCCATAGATTTCCAAGGTCTCCTCACTAACACCCACATTCAGGGGGTCTGGAGCAGTCCCATGCTGGTTTCCCAGCTATCAGTTTGGGGACCAGGGGACCAAAAGTTCTCCCTTGCTCAGGTCAGCTGTTTCTATGGGTTTCTCCAGCCTGGTCTTGTCCACTTTACTCATCAGTCCTCTTTTTCTGCAACTGGATTACAGATCAGTTCAGTATTTAGCTGTGGGTGTCTGCTTCTACTTCCACCAGCTGCTGGATGAAGGCTATAGGATGGCATATAAGTTAGTCTTCAATCTCATTATCAGAGGAGGATATTTAGAGTAGCCTCTTCTCTGTTGCTTAGATCATTAGTTGGTGTCATCTTTGTAGATCTCCAGACATTTCCCTAGTTCCTGAATTCTCTTTAAACCTATAATGTCTCCCTCTATTATGGTATCTCTTATCTCTTCTATTCTTCTCCCAACTCAACTTTCCTGCTCCCTCCTGTCCTCCTCACCCCTCCTCTTCTCCCCTTCTCATTCTCCTAGCTCCCTCTCACCTCCCCTCATGCTCCCAATATCCTCAGGAGATCTTGTCCCTTTCCCCTTCTCCGGAGGACCATGTATGTCTCTCTTAGACTCCTTCTTGTTACTTAGTTTCTCTGGTGGTAGGGGTTGCAGGCTGGTAATTGTTTACTCTATGACTAAAATCCATATATGAGTGAGTAAATACCATGTTTGTCTTTTTGTGACTGGGTTACGTCTTGCAGAATGGTTTCTTCTAGTTCCATCCATTTGCCTGTGAATTTCAAGATTCCATTGTCTTTTTTCCTCTGAGTAGTACTCCACTGTATAGATGTACCAAATTTTCTCTATCCATTATTCAGTTGAGGGGTATGTAGGATGTTTCCAGGTTCACAATGCTATGATGAACATCATTGAACAGATGTCCTTGTTGTATGAACATGCTTCTTTTGGGTATATGCCTAAGAGTAGAATTGCTGGATTTTGAGGTAGACTGATTCCCATTTTCCTGAGGAATTGCCATAATGATTTCCCAAATGGCTGTACGAGTTGGCACTCCCTCAAGCAGTGGATGAGTGTTCCCCTTTCTCCACATTCTCTCCAGCATAAACTGTCATTGGTGTTTTTGATTTTAGCCATTCTGACAGGAGTAAAATAGTATCTCAGAGTTGTTTTGATTTACATTTCCCTAATGACTAATGATGTTGAACACTTTCTTATGTGTCTTTCAGCCATTTTAAATTCCTCTGTTGAAAATATCTTGGGGTAACACTAACCAAAAAAGTGAAAGACCTGTACAGTAAGAACTTTGAATCTTTAAAGAAAGAAATTAAAGAAGATACCAGAAAATGGAAAGATCTCCCATGCTCTTGGATAGGTAGAATCAACATAGTAAAAATGGCAATCTTGCCAAAAGTAATCTACAGATTCAACACAATCCCCATCAAAATCCCAACACAATTCTTCACAGACCTTGAAAGAACAATACTCAACTTTACATGAAAAAACAAAAATCCCAGGATAGCCAAAACAACTCTGTACCATAAAGGATCTTCTGGAGGCATCACCATCCCTGACTTCAAGCTCTATTATAGAGCCATAGTTCTGAAAGCAGCTTGTTATTGGCACAAAAATAGACAGATAGACCAACAGAATCCTGATATTACCCCACACACCTATGAACACCTTATTTTTGACAAAGATGCTAAATCTATACAATGGAAGAAAGAGCATCTTCAACAAATGGTGCTGGTACAACTGGATTCGGACATGCAGAAGATTGCAGATAGATCCATATCTGTCACTATGTATAAAACTTAAGTGCAAATGGATAAAAAATCTCAACATAAATCCAGCCACACTGAATCTTGTAGAAGACAAAGTGGGAGTTACCCTTGAACGAATTGGCATAGGAGACTACTTTCTGAACATTACACCAGTAGCACAGACATTGAGATCTGCAATTAATAAATGGGACCTCCTGAAACTGAGAAGCTTCTGTAAGGCAAAGGACACAGTCAGTAAGACAAAATGACAGCCCACAGAATGGGAAAGATCTTCACCAACCCCACATCTGACAAAGGGCTGATTTCCAAAATATACAATGAACTCAAGAAGCTAGCCACTAAAACACCAAACAATGCAATTAAAAAGTGGGTTGCAGAACTAAATAGAGAATTCTCAACAGAGGAATCTGAAAGGACTGAAAGACACTTAAGAAAGTGCTCAAAATTCTTGGCCATCAGAGAAATGCAACTCGAAACAACTCTGAAATACCATATTACCCCAGCCAGAATGGCTAAAATCAAAAACACCAATGACAATCTATGCTGGAGAGGATGTGGAGAAAAAGGAACATTCCTCCATTGCTGGTGGGAATGTAAACTTGTAAGACCACTTTGGAAATCAGTATGGTGGTTGCTCAGAAAAATGGGAATCAGTCTACCTCAAGATCCAGCAATTCCTCTCTGGAGCATATCCCAAATAATGCACGTCCATACCACAAGGCCATATGTTCAACCATGTTCCTAGCAGCATTGTTTGTAATAGCCACAACCTGGAAGAAACCTAGCTGTCCCTCAACTGAAGAATGGATAGAGAAAATGTGGTACATTTATACAGTGGAGTACTACTCTGTGGGAAAAAAACAATGGAATCTTGAAATTTGCAGGCAAATGGATGGAACTAGAAGAAACCATCCTGAGTGAGGTAACCCAATCACAAAAAGACAAACATGGTATGTACTCACTCACATAGACATAGAGCAAAGCATCACTAGCCTACAATCCTCTTCACCAAAGAAACTAGGAAACAGGAAGGACTCTAAGGGAAAAATGTATGGACCCCAGGAATGGGAAGCGGCAGGAACTCCTGAGCTAATTGGGAGCATGAGGGTAGGGGAGAGGGATTTGACAGAATGAGAGAAAGAGGAGAGGAGAGGAGAGGAGAGGGGGAAATGGAGGAGCAGAAATATTGAGTTTGGGGAAGAATAGAGGAGAGCAGGATGACAGATACCATATTAGATGGAGCTGTTATAGGTCTGAGGAGAGATCTGGCACTAGGAGATTTCCAGAGACCTACAAGGATGACATGAACTGACAATCTGGCAATGGTGGAGAGGATAATCTAAATGCTCTTCCCCTATAATGATACTGATGACTACTTTTTATGCCATCATAGAGCCCTCATTCAGTGGCTGATGGAAGCAGAGGAAAACACCCACAGTTATACACTGAACTGAACTCTGGAACTTAGTTGTAGAGAGGGAGGAATGAATATCAAAGGGGTCCGTACCAGGCTGGTGAAACCCACAGAAACAGCTGGCCTGTTCAAGGGGGAGCACATGGACCCCAGACTGCTGTCTGGGAGGCCAGCACAGGACATCCCCTGAATATGGATGTCAATTAGGAGGCCTCCGCACACTAGGGGGCCCCTGGTAGTGGATTAGTATTTTTTTCCTGGTGTAAGAAGGGACTCATGAATAAGCTGGAATTTGTAACCCATCTATAGAGTATTTAAAGAAGTAAGAGTAAAGTTATACTAAAAACAAATATAACTACAAGTTTGTCATCTGGAGCACAAAGGGTTAGCAGGACACAGCTCTTCAGAGTTTTCTCCTAGGAATTCATTTTTTCCCCTGCTGGGCAAAGGGCTCTCATCAGAGAGCATCTGGAGTCCTCATAAAACCTCTCCTTTTGAACCCAAGTGTTCCTATTGCAAGATCTTTATCATTTGGGTTCTTCTAGAAAAACAGAACCCATTTTGGAGCCAGTGTCAGAAGGCAGGGCTGAGATTGAATGTCTACCCTTAGTATCGAAGAACATCTTGGCCTGTAAGTTTTGAGGTTTATTTACTCTTCCCTCTTCTCTTCTCTTCTCTTCTCTTCTCTTCTCTTCTCTTCTCTTCTCTTCTCTTCTCTTCTCTTCTCTTCTCTTCTCTTCTCTTCTCTTCTCTTCTCTTCTCTCCTCTCCTCTCTTCTCCTCTCCTCTCTCCTCTGATGAGCCTTTAAAGACCAGGAACATCATCAATATTTCCCTTATAGACCCATTCTGAAATTCTCTACTTGATGTCACAGTTTGAGAGCATTGAAGACTAGGAATCCAACAGGCAATGTGTATCCTTCAGATGTTTTTTAAATAACATCTTATGCAGTTTAGAGTAACTGGTTAATGCTATTTAAGTGTATGTACTTAGTAGCATATAATATATGAAGATTAAAGAAATCAATTTTAAATATTTAGTTGCAAGACCAAGGAGTTTGGAGCTATAAAGGGCAGAGTTGGCTTCCTGGGTCTATCTGCCATCAGGTTGTTGTGTGAATGTGGAAAAGTAGCCTGTCTCCTCTCAGCCTTGATCTTCTCTCATCTGTAAGATGAAGCTGTAGCACTCATTGATACTGTTGTGACAGTGATGTATGTAAGGCTTCATGGTGAGGTCTGTCCACTTGATGCTCCTGGTGGTCTGGTTATAGAGATATTTAGCTCACAGTCTTGGGGGATTATTGGTGTAGGGGAAATTTCCTATTATGTCTAAAGGTAGTTATTTCAGGCATTAAGAGAGGGCCCAGGGGTTAAGAGCACTTACTGCTCCTATCAAGTACCAGCTCACAAACACCTATAACTCCAGTGCCAGGGCATTCAATGGCCTCTGTGTTCCATGGGCATCTGTATATATGTGGTGCACAGAAATTCACACAAACATTAAATAAAATGCATAAGCTTTAAAATGATATAGCTATTTGAGGTTTACTCATTTTTTCAGAAGTGAGTTAGTAATCATAAATTTTTCTAAAAAGTTATTTATTCTTCCTTCTAAGTTTTCTAGTAGCTTCCTTTGTGTTTATCATTGATTATAACACTCCAAGGAGTTCACACTAAAAACGGCTTCAGATTAAGTGAAGTAAATTTCTTGGAATTTAGGAATTATTTATATTACTACCCAAGCTAGGTATGATAACTTACACCTGTAAATTTGGCACCAGAAGACTGTTGTAGAGTATTTTGAGATGACAGTGTCCAGGCCTGCTTAATAAAACCTTGACACAAACACCAAGAACAAACCCCTTTAGAAATGTTAGGACTATTGTTGCTGAAGAGAAATGTGTCTTGACTGCTTATACATCCTATTGGAGTATTTCACTCTTTATTCATATTTATGATTTTTCAGTGTCTACAGCCTAGTCATCCTACTTGTTTTTATTATAGCTGTGGCACTACACAGGAAATCTGCACATTTAGAATATTTGGGATATTATTAATTGTGGATAGAAGCCTTTAAATCGACAGGTGTCCAAAAAAGTATTCAACGTTGAGTAACTGCAAGTTATACCCTTTGAGTAAAATCTTCCCATTTTTTATATCCCTAGCCCCTGGAAACCACCACTCCACACTCTATTTCCATGAATTTAACTAAAACATGCCACTTATAAGTAGAATCATGAAGTATTTATTCTTCTGTGACTGGTTCATTTTACCAAGCATAATGATCTCCAGGTGTCTCTACATTGTAGCACTTTTCAGAATTTTATTCCCTTTTAAAGCCCATGGTGTATGCTGCATTTTCTTTACTAATTTATCTGTCAATGGGTATTTCAATGTTTCCATATTTTGCTATTTATGGATAATGTTGAAAGGAACATTGGAATGTAGATATCTGTTCAACATCTACTTTCTTTGGTTATTCAATGATAAGTGGGATTACTCAACCTTAAGAAGTTATTTATTTTTTTATTTTTGGTTTTTCGAGACAGGGTTTCTCTGTGTAGCTTTGTAGACCAGGCTAGCCTTGAACTCAAAGAGATTCACCTGCCTCTGCCTCCCGAGTACTGGGATTAAAGGCATGCACTACCAGCACCTGGTTTATTTATCTTTTTATTTTTATAGTGAAGTTCTATAATACTTCTCTTAAGAGAGCAGAATTTTCTCTTTTTCTCCAATTGTTTCCAAATGTTACAATTTCTTTACCTGATTGCCACCTTGGTTTAATAAATAGAGTCTCTAACCCATGCTGGATACTTGAGGATATCCTTAAACTTCTTATCCTATTGTCCTCACTTCCTAAATTCTGGAACTACAGGTATGTGCCATCTGTGCTTTTGAGAAGTAGCCATTTCCATGGTGTGCTGTTGTAAATACCAATTGTAAGTGACATCTCAGTCTCTTACTGTAAAGAGGGGAGGTTAGGAATCTGGAAGGAAACGTGGAGGGTGAGAATGTGAGATTGGAATGATGTAAATACAGTACTCATGCATGAACTTTCAAAAATAGTAATAAAATAATGTCAAAAATAAAAAAGTGATGAATCCACAGAATTAAAAAAGAAATTGAGATTTTAATTCTTCATCTTTAAAACAAAATGAACAAGAATTTTAGGTCCTTAAAAATATCTCCACTTTTTCTAAGAAAATAATAGTTTTTATCACCAGGTCTGAGTTCAAGTGACATTTTAGTCTTAATTTCAATTAATTAGAAAACTTACCTTTCTCCCACTTACAGATACTCCAATGAATTTACATAAATATTTGTAAATGAAGGTTTACTTTCTCTCTCTCTCTCTCTCTCTCTCTCTCTCTCTCTCTCTCTCTCTCTCACACATACACACACACACACACACACCCACACCCATATATACACACACACACAGTCACATGTACACACATACTAGACATATAGACAGACAGACATACAGAGAGGAAATGCTGAATTGAGAAGTAATGCCAATCAAAACAAATATATGTGGATATCAGGGTCTTGGACTTCAGCTGAAAGATAAAATTGACATTTCTATTGCTATCAATTCTTTTTTCCAACATAATATTTTTTGATTATTTGGGAATTTCACATCAAGCATCTTGATCATAATAACTTCCAAGTCTTCCCAGGCCCACTCCCACCCTTGTGACTGCCCCCCTCAAAAAAAGAATGAGAAGCAGAAGTAGAAACAAGTTCAATTTGTGTTGATCATACACTCACTGGAACACAGTTAAACTCTCCATGGTCAGCCCCTCAAAGAAAACTGAGTCCTTTCCCACTGGCATCCTGCCATTAGCTATTTGTTGTGGAGGGCTACACTTCAGCATCTTCTCACAATTTTTAAGAGTTCTCTTTTATGGCTGTTCCTTTTTAAGGGTGTTTGTAACTTGTAACTTTTCATGGAAGAATTGAGACAAGAGCCCACCTCTGCATCTCAGGGGAAGTCATTTCTGCCCTGCTCCCAGTGTTTGACATTTACTAAAGTGATTGATGTGGCTGCGGTCACAGATTGGTGGGGAAAAGGTCATATAAATGACTCTAAAAGAAGTGAGTCTGAGAGTAGAGCACCAGGGAGGTTAGGGTTTAAGGACAAAGCAAAAGAAACACTTTCTAATCAAAGTGCAGAGTTATGGCCACTAAGGTGAAAATAACTCAAGGCCACACAGTTTCCTCAGGTCCAAACTTTAAGTCATGGAAGATGCCTGGAAAGATATCTAATACAATCTATCAAATACCTGACTGGTTTCTGAAAAATAGTAGTAGAGCCCTAATACTTATTTTTGTCCCCCCTTTTTTTAGTTTTAAATTTCATTTTGTATTCCAACTAAAATTCTCCATCCAACACTTCCTCTAATCCCCCTGCTCCTCCACAGCCCACCAACAGTCTACTCCTCCTCACTGGTAAGGAGTCCTAGTACTTAATACTCACCTATATGTTATGATTCCTCAGAAAAAGAGACATAGACATATGGAGGGTCCTAGCATGATGCTTAAAGGAGGTGGTGGGACTGTGGCAAGAGGAGTTTGTTTCTTAGTGACAGGCCTTTAACATTGATCATGGGGTATTCTCTACCCCCTCCTCAATATCTTTTGCTTCTTGAGTATTTTTCTTGTAATGCTCCTACCATGTTCAGCTGCCATGGGACTAAAACCAGAGCCTTAGCCCTGAAGGGAATCTCTAAAACAGCCTAGATAAACTTGGTGTCTTCATAAGCCTCATGGAAAGGCAATTATCACAATACTCAAAAGACTTTCAGTTTTGATCATTTCCTACTTTCCTCTACTCCCATATCACAGAAATGTCACACCTTTAGCTGATTCTTCCATTTAAGTGTAAATTTGCACCTTTTCAATGCTTTCTTCCTCAGGGTCATTTGCAGGCTTTATTGTCGAGTCACATCTGATTTAAACCATATCCACCACATGTGTGGACACTGTAACATATGCTTGGATGATTGGAAGGGGCAGACATTTACCTTAAAATTAAGCATGCAGAAGAGAAAAATGTGACCTTAGAAAGCTTCCTAAGCAATAGAAAGTATTTCCTTCAATTCTTCAGATATACATATCAACATTAATATTCCTTTGAAAAGTAGAAAACCATGACATTTGCTAAGGTGATTCTGATTCAGTGATTTTCCACAAGCTTCCAATGAGTTGTTAGTTCTTAGTGAGGTCATTTTTAAATAATCCTTCTGCAGAAAGAATTTTCCTTAAACATAATTAAGTTTCCATTTACTACCTATGTAAACAAACCTTTTCCTTCTATCACCCAGGGTGGTTTATTTGCGCAGGCTTATTGGTTCTTTTCTAACATTGAATTTTTTTACATTGACAGTTGTTACATATTTATTCAGTCATGACTATAAAAAACTTTAATATTGTCTCACTCTTTATTTTCACTGGGCATTAATGGGCTGGCAAAGGGTAATGGCTCCTAGGATTTTTGGATCAAAAACTGAGAAGTGGTGAAAAGGAAGGCAAATTAACCTATTGCCCAGAGATATCCTGTCACCAATGTTCAATTCCATAGAACTAGAAGATCCTTTTATTGTCTATTATAACTTTATTATATGTTTGTACTCTGTATGTATATATATGCATGTGTGTATACACATGTGTATAGTTGAATGTGTAGCATAGCTGTGGAAGAAGGTAAAATGATAACTTGCTGAATTAGGTTATCTTCTTGTACCTTGTGGGTTCTTAGGACTAAGTTGAGGCCATCAGTCTTGATTCCACTTTCCTTTACTTACTTATCCACCTTGCCAGTCCTCATTACCTAATTTTGTCTCCTTACTAATGTAAGTACACAGACACCCACACATAATATAATATAGATATGAAAACCTGGGTGTCTTCACAGATGCCAGTGCTGTTTCTTCCCCCAGTTCATCTGTTCAATTTGATGTCTAATACAATAATAATATTAAAAGGCTTGGCTTTTCATTGAAGATGAGGAACAGAAACTGGGTTTTTAGTGTTCCTAAATGTAGTAGAGATTGGAAGATTTCTGTTCTCATCATTACAGGATGCGTGGCTTTCTCCCATGGACACCTGCTTCTTTAATTCACCATGCCATCCTTCAATCAGAGCACTGCCCACCCAATAGTCTTCTTCCTCACTGGCATTCCTGGTCTTGAGACCTCTCAAGCCTGGATTTCCATCCCTTTCTGCTGTCTATATGCCATCGCCATTTCTGGGAACAGCATGATCCTCTTTGTCATCATCACTGAGTCAAGCCTCCATGAACCCATGTACTATTTCCTGTCCATGCTGTCCTTCACAGACCTGGGTCTGTGCTTCTCCACGGTGGTAACGGTGTTGGGCATCTTCTGGTTCAATGTTCGAGAGATTAGCTTTGATGCCTGCATTGGCCAAATGTTCTTTATCCATGGCTTTACATTCATGGAGTCTTCGGTCCTCCTGGTGATGGCCTTTGACCGCTTTATTGCCATCTGTAACCCACTGAGATATGCTATGATCTTAACCAATTCAAGGATCATTGCAGTGGGATTTGCAATTGTAATTAGGGGGACTGCAGCTCTTGTTCCTTTACTTCTGCTCCTCAAGCGTCTATCTTTTTGTCGTAGTCATGTGCTGCATCATTCCTATTGCTTCCATCCTGATGTGATGAAGCTTTCATGTTCAGACACCAAGATCAACAGTGCCTTTGGCCTGGTCACTGTCATCTCTACTGCAGGATTGGACTCTGTTCTGATTCTTCTCTCTTATGTTCTGATCATCCACTCAGTGCTATGCATTGCATCTAAGGAGGAGAGGAAAAAGGCATTTGGCACCTGTGTCTCTCATCTCAGTGCTGTTGCCATCTTCTACATCCCCATGATCAGTTTGTCATTGGTACATAGGTTTGCGAAGCATGCTCCTCCATTTGTACACACTCTAGTTGCCAATGTTTATCTGCTCATCCCTCCTGTAATGAATCCCATAATCTATAGCGTGAAAACCAAACAAATTCGAAAGGCTATGTTTAAAGCATTCTTCATTAAGCCATCTTAGGAAAGTTTTAGTGTTTTTGTTTTATAGCAGCTTGATATGCCATGCTTTGCTATTGCCCATGGATGCCTGCCCTATTTTGAGGGAATACAGAGGAGGGGCAGATTGAGGGGGCAAGGGGGAAATGGGGTAGTGGAGTGGAAGGAGAATAGGGAGGGAAGGCTATGGTCAGGACATAAAATAAAAAGAAAAGAGAGTCTTCCCTAAATTTCTGAGTTTTATTATTCACTTGTGTGATTTATCCTGTAGCTTGAAATAGTCTTTTAATTAAGTTATTTTTCTTTACTCTGATGATCTTGCAATTCTTTGCCTACAAAGGTTTAGACTGTGGGTTCCCTAGTGACAGGGACAACATGTTTTATAGTTATTATCTTATTATTATTGCTACACCTGTACAATATGGTTAAATTAAGTTTATGGTTATTGATGAATTGATTTTAATCCTTTAGATTGTATAACTATTAATGGTTCATATAATCTATACACTAAGATACATGCACTTCAGTAATTGTATAATTTTCATAATGCTGTTAAAATGATTATTATTACTAATCAAAAATATTCATAGTTGAATAAGATGAAATAGTAGAATCACTAAAGAATTAGTGAGAAGAAAGTGCTTGAAATGAGTACTTTTCTAATTCTTAAAATAAGCCTTAAGATCTCTTTGTTAAATGAATTAATATTTCAACCTTACAAAGTATCGTGATGTGTTGTCTAAAATGTATTTGTAGGGAAACTTCTACTGATTTGATCATCACACAATTGGGTCATGTAAAGAAATTGTAGTTGTATCATAATTTTACAAATTCCCCAAGTTAACCTGAAGTTTAGAAAAAAACATATAGGAGATGAAATGCTAATCTAATTTTATCATCATGAACTGAGTATGTATCATCCTGTACCCCATAATACCCTAATTAAAGTTGTTAAGAAAACTAAGTAGTGTGATAAGCCTCTGATTTTGATATATATTTCCTTACCTGGTTGTTGATTCTCTAGAAAGACTATTATGTTAACTGTATGACTATAGTACAAAACTTTGGAACATGTTAAATCTTTATAATGCTTTTTGTAAGAATTAATAACAATTATATGGTTGTCTATGGGACAGTAATGATGACATCTTTCTGAAGTAACATAATCATGATCTCACAGCACCTATGTTTCCCTACACCAGACCTATACAAGATCAGTATACTCCACACTCCAGCATAGATGGGACAGAGGCTTTTTATAAATGTGCTTTTTAGGAAGATTCTCATAGATGGGAAAAAAGAATTAGACACCAGTTTCTTAACTGAAACTAAAGGTGCTTGCAGTGAAGCTGAGTGGAAGGAAACCATGAAGTAGAATGAGCCCATGGAGAGTTTCATCCTCTGGGGTCCTATCATCTCCGTCTGTGGTTTCTAATGAAGATATTTCAGAAAGCCTGAGATAGGTCTCTCTACATATGTTCTGTATCATTGAGCAGAAGAACTCAGCTTCTCAGCCCTCTCCTCCATAAAGGCACAAAAGAACAACCTGTGTGCTTGTAAGTAAAACTGTTGGATTCAGGAAAACAATATACTTTACCTCTGCTGTTTCTCATAAGAATTAAAAGATTCTGTAACTTCAGGGAGGTCTTCTTGATTCCCAAGAAAACCCAGGAAAATCAGAAATTTGTAACTTTGGGCAATCTATTCTAAGTGAGTTTAGTTGTGATACATTACAATTGTCTTGCTAATAGAGGTTAAAGCACTCTTACAATTCTGAGTTTTCTGGGTAGTTCTCGAACATTCAGAACTGCCATCTAAAGTTCTGCCACTCCCACCCTCTATGCACTTATCCCATCGTTGTCATCTTCATTTGCCATTATCATATACCTCCTGTATTCCGTTTGCTTGCTATCACATTGATTCTTCACAAATGCTGTCATTTTAACTCCCACATACCATTGCTGACCTACCAAACTTCATGAAAGTGGAATGTTATGTACTCATTGGGAGAGCTCAGTCTAGTTGATGGCAGAAGTTTCATGGGACCTAGGATTGCCTAGAATTCTAACAATTTTGGTGAATCATTAGCCAGAGAGGAGACAACTTGAGGTGGTTCAGCATAGAACCTTCAGTACTGTGTTATAGTTTACATTGGGTATCATCATCTTAATGTAAGTAATCAGTGTCAGCAAGTGGTTGAGCAGAGAGGAGATGATTTTGTAGTAAGAAACCAGGGTCATTGTACACACACACACACANNNNGAGAGAGAGAGAGAGAGAGAGAGAGAGAGAGAGAGAGAGAGAGACAGAGACACAGACAGAGCACACACACACACACACAGAGAGAGAGAGAGAGAGAGAGAGAGAGAGAGAGAGAGAGAGAGAGAGAGAGAGAGACAGAGAGAAGTGTTTTGGAGACTATTTATGAGCTCCATGAATCATATTTAACATTTCTGGTACAGAACATGGGAGTATATCTCAGTTGGTAGCATGCACAAAGTCCTTGTTTTGACCCCCAAAACAGAATAAATGAGTTGTGATGGCAAAAAGGGATGAAATGGAACACCCTTGCAATTGCAGTTCTCTAGAATTGGAGGCAGGAGGATCAGAAATTCAAGGTTATTCTTGGTTACACAGAGAATTTAAGGACTGCCTGAAATATATGATTTTGTTGGAGGTATTTGAGGGGACTATCTCAGTATGTAAGAAATGTTGTGATGCAAGCATGTTAAGTGAAGTTTTGTCCTCTAGAGCCCATGTAGAAAGCAACACTCTGGAGGACAGGTGGGGTATTTGTTGAGGCTTGCTAGTTGCCAGCCTTGCCCTGGCTCAGTGAGAAACCTTGTTCGAAGAAAATAAGATGAAGGGTGATCTAAGTCTGAAGTCCTCCTCTGTTAAACATATGTGTATGGACAGGAACATTTCCACAAGCATGTGAATACATTATCATACACACATAAAAACATACACAGAGACAAACAGACATACACAGACACACAGACACACATACATACATATATACAGACACAGAGACACACATAGAAGAGACATACACAGAACACACACACACTCACACACACACACACACACACACACACACACACACACACACACACACACACACACTGTATTTTTCCTATGTAACCTGAATAAGAATTTCTGAAGTATAGGAGAGCAGAAGTCCTGAAGTCTTATAGTGACGTCCTAGGCTAATTTCAGAATCATTGATCAGTTGCTTTCATTTCCTATATTATAATGGAAGTTATTAATGAAAAATGATGAGAGCCTGGATAGATGGCTCAAGGTTAAGAAGACATAAAACTGTTATTAAGAGCCCAATTTATTTTGCAACATCCATGGTGAGGGGTCCACAATCATCTTTAACTTCAAATGCAGGCAAATACAAAGTCTGTGGTCTTGGTGGCACCTGAACTTGCATGCACAACCCTCCCCCTGCACACTTACACATGCCACATAATTAAAAATAAGATGCAACCTTTGAAAAGAACATGATGATTAATAAGAAATTACCACCTATCACAATGTTATTTACAGAGGCATAATTTCAGATAACATGATCAAGCAATAGAATAACCATGAATCTGTCTGCATGAATCTAAAAAAACGCACAGAACTCCAAAGGAAGAAGTGTTTTATTATGATTCATCCTAGTGAAGGTGATATCATTGTGTTTCCATAAATAGAAATTTATGTTGGATTTATAATAACTATGGATCAGATAGAGCGTGCAAATAACATAGTCTCTTTCAGAAAAGAGAGCTTCATCATCTGTGTACATTACATCAGTGGGAGGAACCTTGCTACATTGTGTGATTGGTTAAGTAAGGAAATGTCAGTTTTCAAAAATAAATCGGTGTTTGTCAGTCACTATTTGTAGTGATGAGATACTGAGTTTGACTTCATGCTGGAGCCAGTAAAGAGTGCTAGGGAAGCAGGAGTACACTTTGCAGGTGTGTTTTGCAGAGCCCCTGGTGACATAAATGGGGAGAAAGTCTGGAAACTGGGATCACTAAGCAAAGAATCTGCTTTCAGTAATATTTCTGTACTTCTTGCATAACTGAGACAAGTGTTATATAAATTGATGATCATGGAACTAGAGGAACAGGATGCTCAATTGATGGTCACTATATGAATATACATATACGTATATGTACATAACAACAATTAATGAAAAAAGAGGCCCTGAATTTGAAAGCGAGCCAGTAGGTATATAGGGGAGAGTTTGGGGGAAGTACAGGGAAAGATGGAATGCTATAATTATGTTATAATCTCAAAAATAAAAGAAATAGTAAAAAATGGTTCGGAGAGTTGGTGTCTCTATAATTGTGGTATATAGAATTATCAGAGTGCCCTAAAGTTACTATTCACTCCAGATTATTTGTCTGCATGAGAACAATCCCCTTGATTCCCTTGGTGTGAATAAGGCATGCTAATGCAATGGTAACCACTCGAGTGACCAGGTACATTAGAGTACAGTTGAGCTTTCAGCATGCAGACATGATCTTTGGTTGCTTTCTAGCAAGTTAATCTAAACAAAGATTGTCCCTAGACCTGTGTCCTAATCCCAGGAGCCTCTGGAGGCAAGGTGAAGCTGCAGAGGGGTTCTTGTCTTGGATTTGAAGAGGCACAGTGTCATGTTGAGAGAGTGAGTCTGCAGGTGTGGTCCAGGATTCACGAGTCTCCTCTTCCCCTCACCAGCCAGCAAGAAACTGGAGACCTCAATTTTGTACCACAAAGATTTGATTTGTGCAGGTAACCTGAATAATCTCAGAAGAGGACTCCTGCACCAGTTGAAGATTGTCCATGCTGAGATCTCAGGCTCTGCCTTGTGAGGTCCTGAGTTGAAAACCTCATTTTGTCCTGCTCTCCTACAGAACCGTAAGGAATGTATTTCAAACCACTGAAGTCTTCGTACTTTCCAATGTAGTCAGACAGGCCTCATGCAGCAGAATGTTACGTCAGTCAATGCTAGATGCCAGATTCCCACTGCATGTACGAACCATTGCTGTAGAAAATGAAGGCAGGCTAAATTCTGTGAGTGATACAGAGAGGACCTAGAAGGAGCAGGGAACCTATCGAGAGACAAGGATTTAGAATTGAATTTAGGTTGCCAGGGAAATCGGCATTATTTCTCTCTCTCTCTCTCTCTCTCTCTCTCTCTCTCTCTCTCTCTCTCTCTCTCTCTCTCTCTCTCTGTCTGTCTCTCTCTCTCTCTCTGATATGCTGGTACAGATGCTAGAGCTACTTCACACCTACTAGGTATGTGCTCCACCCCTGATTCACATCTTAGGCCCTCCTTACTCTTTTACCGTGGTGAGGTAATGGCAACCTTTGTCTCTCATATAGTACCTTTCAGGCATATTTTATCTCTTATACCTTAATGGTATTTAAAAACATCCAGAATGCCTGTGTCTCTGAATTTTAATCTATCAGCTTCTGTACAATTATTTTTTATTTACTCTGAGAAGTGTGTTAATACTACTTCTAGAATTTTTTTCATGTGTAACTATTGCATTTATAACACATTCCCATCCTCCTATGTATCCTTTGTATTTCATTTGTTTCCATATTCATTTGCTTATGACCAAATCTGATTTTTCCTGTTTTTGAGGGTAGGTTCAGCATGTGATTTGCTTCTTTATTCTTATTTTGAATTACAGATTCCATTCTTTTATATTTTCTGTTAAACCAAACCCTCAGGTGATATAAACAGCAGTGCCCACTTGCAAAGAAGCAACAGACTTTGGTGAATTTAAAGATATGCATACAAAAACCTGGGTTCCACTGTGACGTTTTCATATGTGTTTATCTTGTGCTTGGCTTATATTCACTGGTTCACATTTTATATCTCAGACAGCCTCTTTCTATTATTTTCTTTATATACATATAGATGCTGGGTAGTGGTGGAGCATAATCCCAAAGGAGGCAGAGGCAGGTGGATCTCTCAGTTCAAGACCAGCCTGGTCTATGGAGTTAGTTTCAGGACAGTCAGAGTTACTCAGAGAAACCCTTTGTGTAACACACACACACACACACACACACACACACACACACACACACACACACACACATCAATAAAACAAAACAAGAAACAAAAAATCATATGCATGAACATATTTTGCATACATTCTAAGTGTAAGATGAAACCATGATATTCAATTTTCTGAACTGGTCTTACTTTCTAACATGATTTCCAATTGCAACCATTTCACTAAAAACAATTATTATTATTATATTCATTGTAGTTGAATAAAAATCCTTTGTGGTGCTGGAGAGATGGTTCAGCAGTTACCAGCATACAGTGTTTTGCAGAGAATTTGGGTTTAGTTCTTAGCACTGATGTTGTGTAGCTCACTGGCCTGTTATTCCAGCTCTGGGGAATCTGTTGCCACAGGCTTTTGTGGCCACCTGTACTCATGTAGTCAACCCTCCTCTCTCTCTCTTACACACACACCTAAGTAACTTACTAGTTAGTAAAAACTCAAATATGTATATCTGCTGTAGGAGCAGGGGCATTCCTACATGTCTGGAAACTTGCAGAATTAGAAAACTATAATCATGGATTATAAGGAGGTTAAATGGGGAAGAAACTCGTGGGTAAACATTATTCCTGTCTGCTTCACATTTGTCTGCCAGAAAGGGAAGTAGGTAAGTAGAGACAATAGGAAATGACATAGGAAAAATTTCATAATTTTAAACTTTAATTTGTTATTTAGTTGCAAAAACCTCCTATCAACAGATCTCTGCTAAGATTTCCACTTACATCTGCTAGCCTTATTGTCATGGAATTCCAAGGATCAGCCTAACAGTGTCCTGTTGAGGTGACGAAACTGAGGTGTGATGTAGTGCAGTCATTTATTACATGGCAAATGCCAGAGCATTTCATCCAACTCACAGTTTACATGAATTTGAAGAATTGGTTTGCAATGCAGTGTAAACATTCAAAATACAATTTTTCCTAAGAATTATATTGTGAATGCTCCATATTACATTCTAGTTGTGTGTATTAATTCCTCATACATACATTATGTTTGAAACTGTTCAAGTACAGATGAACTTTTAACATTGTAAATGGACCATCAGAATCATTGCATATACTGTTATTGTTCATATGAAATTCTATAACCATTTGTACATATTTCAAATTTCAATATTTATTAATTGATTTATTGATTGATTTCTTCTCTTAAGAAGAAATAAGCTAACATTCATTATTAAATTTATGAATATAAACAATATGCAATGCCCTTATTGTTTTTACATTATTATTTATATTATTTCTATAAAACAGAGGGTTCCAGCATGGTATTGTCATACAGGAATAGTGTATTTAAATCATATCTGTTCTTATCCCTTTTGATGCAGCATTAGTTACACCCTCCTAAAATACAAAGTATTATACTCCTTATATTTTCATATGCTTCTAAAAATGATTCCACAAGGGAGAGAAAACATCTGGTTTAACCTTTCTGAGTCTGGCTTAATCCACTTAGTGTACTATTTTGTATGAAGTGCCATCCTAATGTAATTCTTTATTTCACGACTTTGGTCCCTCATGGGATACTCACAGTTGATCCCTCAGTTTTGTTACTCCCTCTTTACAAACTATTCCAACAGCTATTGTCTTACAGAAACGATTCTTAGTGAAGTGACCAAATTTGGACTGAGTGCATCACAAATAAATATGTATTGTCATTTCAGCACACTCAGATGAAATCATTGAAGTCTGAATTCAGTATGCCAACTTCCCAGAACACCACAACTTCTTCCATCATTTTCCTGCTCACTGGTGTGCCCGGGCTGGAAGCCTTCCACATCTGGATCTCCATCCCTTTCTGCTTTCTCTATGCAACTGCCCTCTCAGGGAACAGCCTGATTCTCTTTGCCATTATCACTCAGCCCAGCCTCCATGAGCCCATGTACTATTTCCTCTCCATGCTGTCCACCACTGACCTTGGGCTCTCCATATCCACTCTGGCCACCATGTTGGGGATATTCTGGTTCAATGCCAGGGAGATCAGCTTCAATGCCTGCTTGTCTCAAATGTTCTTCATTCAACTCTTCACTGTCATGGAATCCTCAGTGCTGTTGGCCATGGCTTTTGATCGTTATGTGGCCATCTCCAATCCCCTTAGATATTCTTCTGTCTTAACTGACCTTAAAATAGTAGTTATTGGAGTAGCCATTGTCGCCCGGGGAACCCTAATACAGACTCCCCTGGCAGTGCTCCTGAAAAGATTGTCCTACTGCAGCAGCCATGTGCTCCACCACTCCTACTGCTTCCATCCCGATGTCATGAAGCTCTCATGCACAGACACCAGGATCAACAGTGCAGTTGGGCTCACTGCCCTGATCTCCACTGCTGGAGTGGACTCTGTCTTCATCATCCTTTCCTATGTCCTGATCATTCGAACTGTCCTCAGCATTGCTTCCCCAGAAGAGAGGAAGAAAGCCTTCAGTACATGCATCTCCCATATCGGGGCTGTGGCTGTGTTCTATATCCCACTGATAAGTCTGTCCTTTGTCCATAGATTTGGGAAAGGAGCTCCACCATATGTTCATACTCTGATTGCCAATGCCTACCTGCTGATCCCTCCTGTCATGAACCCCATCATCTACAGTGTGAAGACTAAGCAGATACGCAAGGCTGTTCTAAAAGTTCTACGTTCCAGCATGGCAAAGAGCTAGAAGGTCATTTTAGGTGACTTTTCCTTTTGTCAGTCTGTGGGTGAGGAAAGTGACCTTTGAGGAGGTTACAATGTTGAGAGCCATGCTCATGCTGAGAGTTATCAAAGTGATAGATTTACTTGCAAGAAGGATTGTATGATGCAAGAGAGACAATTTAAAGTGCAGATTTTCAAATATATCAGTGTTCCCTATGATGTCATGTTATTAGTGGTACTTTGTATTTAGAATTAAAGATTTCAATAATGTTGATAACCCATGTCTCAATAAAGATTTTCTATGTGGATTCATCACCATTTTATTGAAACAGGGAATGTTTCTCTGATTTATTTAAATTTCTTTCTTATTGAGAGAAATAACATCACTTCTATTCACAAGTGGGAATAATACACATTATCATTCTAAATTACCGAATGTTAGTACCTAAATATACCTTGATGACTGGCCTTGTTCATTATTACGTAATTGTATAAATGTGCTTACTTTGTCTCTTTATCTCTGAGTCTCAATCTCTTATTTAACAGGTAATTCTGCCATCAGGACTCTAATATTTTGGTCAAACATTCATATTTTCATCTCTTCAGAGAAGATTTTTGTGTATGCCAGCTATGAAAAATAACTTTTAAATTCAACTCTTGTTTGTATCCCCATCCCTGCTTCCTTCCATCACTTCCTTCCATCCTGCATCCTTCAACCAGAGCACTGTCTGACCCTTCTGCATTCTTCTTCCTCACTGGTATTCCTGGTCTCTAGACTTCTCATGCCTGGATTTCCATCCTTTTCTGCTGTCTGTATGCTATCACCATCTCTGGGGATGGCGTGATCCTCTTTGTCATCATCAGCAAGTCAACCTCTATGAACCCATGCACTATTTCCTACCCAGAGAGTCCTTCACAAACTTGGGTCTGTCCCATGCTGGCTTTCATCTGTTTTGAGGTTTAAGAAATTATCTTTTTAAAAACAGCATTTAGGTTTTTGGAAAATTTGTATATTTACACAATGTCCTATGATAATGTTCATCTAGTACCACCTCCTTCCAATATCTCTTAGTGCACCACTTCTTCCTAGCTTTGTAAAGAATGTAAGAGTTGGTTGATGAGGAGGAATGTTGTAAATGGTGAGTTATGGTGAGGACATGGCTATTACACACACAGACTCATAGGTGCTATGGTTACTTGCACATAACTTGCATGCTATCATGGAAGTCAAACTTATAATATTAATGTGAAAGGAGTCCCAAGCGAGAGAAGACAGCTTTAATGCCTGCATTGTTCAATTGTTCTTATTCATGTCTTCATATTCATTGACTCTTCAGTTCTCTTAGTGATAGTTTTTGTCCACTTCACTTTCACCTGCAACTCACTGAGGTATGCCGTGATCTTAACTAGTTCATGGATTATCACAATGAGCTTCTAATATTCTTATTCTTTTATTCTTTGACTCCTGCTCTCTAAGCATCTGTCTTCTTGCCAGAGTCACATGCTTCATCATTTTTATATTTGGATCATCAACTCGGTGCTCTGCATTGCATTCAGGGAGAAATGGGAAAGGTTACTTGGTACCCACATATTCCATCTCAGGGCTGCCTTATTCTACATCTGCATCATCTCTTTGTCTCTGGTGCAGAGTTTTGGGAAGCATGATGCTCCCTTTTGTACATTTTCATTGTTGATGTTTGTCTCTTATTCTTCCTTCATGTAATGAAACTTATAGTTTATGTCATAGACATAAAATTGTATTGTATAGTTTACACTAGACAGGAAAATCAAAGACTGTGCCAAAAGTTTTCTTTGCAAACTATTTTAGGAAAGTTTAGAATTCTCTTTAGATGCTCCCTAATTCAAACTTGATTATTCACTACTGTGAATAATATACTATAGATCTTCACACTTTGCTAAAATGTGTTCTTTCTCTCTTTTGATGATTTAGGAGTTTACTGTCTTTATAGTCTTAGATTAGACTACTTTTTAAATTCGAAGGCCAGGTTTAAATGAGTTCTCCAGATCCAAGATAAATGATAAATAGGTGTTTTATTGGGGAAAAACTTACACATATAAAAGTAGGTAACTGCTGCTACCTTTCTGCTCCAGAAGATGCAGTCTCTACCATTCCAATGCTCTCTGCAACTCAGGAGAAGGTATGCCCACTGCTCCTCTACCTTCAAGGGGCCATGTCTGCACCTAAAACCATGCCCAAAGGGTGTGGCCACTACCACAAATGGCAAGATGCCACTACATAAATTCATTGAAAAATATTTTATTAGTTCTTGAAGATTCCTGTACAATGCATTTTGCTAACATTCATATACTCCACTAACTCCTTCCAGATAAGTGAAAGCCCTTACTTGGCACAATTATGAGGTCAAGAATAAATGGATAAACTGGTCATAGGCCCTAGGGGAGGACACACTACTTTTATTCACAGGGACACAGAATTAAACTAATTCCTAAAGACTCATTGTCATACACAAGATTACTGAAGCATCTTTCAGGGTTCATCAGAGAATCTTCTGTTTGCAGTAGCTGATGATTAAAATAGAGAGCCCCCCAGGTGGCCTGGATGCAGAGTATGAGAGACTACAGAATGTTCAACTCTAGACCAGAACATCTTGTGTAGTTTGTTTCCTCTGATGAATCTGTGCCTGGTATGATATAGATCCTTTAGCTTGGAACTTTTTATTTTTATTTTTATTAGAAAGAAGATTATTTTACATATAAATCCCAGTCCCTTTCCCTCCCCTCATCCCCTGCCCCCACAAATAATACCCTACCTATCCCATACCCTTTCTTCTGTAGGGGGGTCTTCAGAGTCTGTCATATTCTTTGGGGTAGGGCCTAGGCCAACCCCCTTTGTCTAGGCTCAGGGAGTATCCCTCCATGTGGGATGGGCTCCCAAAGTCTATTCATATGCTAGGGATAAGTACTGATCCACTACAAGAGGCCCCATAGATTTCCAAGGTCTCCTCACTGACACTTGTATTCAGGGAGTCTGGATCAGTCCCATGCTGGTTTCCCAGATATCAGTCTGGGAATCAAGAGCTCTCACCTTGTTCAGGTCAGCTGTTTCTGTGGATTTCACTAGCCTGGTATGGACCCCTTTGCTCATCAGTCCTCCTCCTCTGCAAATGGATTTCAGTTCAGTTCAGGGTTTAGCTGTGGGTGTCTACTTCCACCAGCTGCTGGGTAAAGGCTATAGGTTGGCATATAAGTTAGTCATCAATCTCATTATCAGGGGAGGGAATTTAAGGTAGCCTCTCCTCTGTTGCTTAGATTATTAGTTGGTGTCATTTTTATAGCTCTCCAGACATTTCCCTAGTGCCTGATTTCTCTTTAAACCTATAATGCCTCCCTCTATTATAGTATCTCTTATATTGCTCTCTTCTGTTCATCCCCCAACTCAACCTCCCTGCCCCATCATGTCCTCCTCACCCCTCCTCTTCTCCCCTTCTCATTCTCCTAGTTCCCTCTCTCCTCCCCCATGCTCTCAATTTGCTCAGGCGATCTTGACCCTTTCCATTCTCCAGGGGACAATGTATTTCTCTTTTAGGGCCCTCCTTGTTTACTATCTTCTCTGGCAGTGTGCAGTGTAGGCTGGTAATCCTTTACTCTATGTCTAAAATCCACATATGAGTGAGTACATACCATGCTTGTCTTTTGGTGACTGGGTTATCTTGCTCAGAATGGTTTCTTCTAATTCCATCCATTTTTCCTGCAAATTTCAAGATTCCACTGTTTTTTTTCCCACTGATTAGTACTCCATTGTATAAATGTACATTTTCTCTACCCATTCTTCAGTTGAGGGGCATCTAGGCTGCTTCCAGTTTCTGGGTAATACAAATAGTGCTGCTGTGAACAGAATTGAACAGATGTCCTTGTTGTGTGAATGTGCTTCTTTTGGGTATATGCCTAAGAGTGGAATTGCTGGATCTTGTGGTAGACTGATTCCCACTTTCTTGAGGAGTTGCCGTACAGATTTCCAAAGTGGCTGTACAAGTTGGCACTCCCATCAGCAGTGGAGGAGTATTCCCCTTTCTCCACATCCTCTCCAGCTGTCACTGGTGTTTTTGATTTTAGCTATTCTGACAGGAGTAAGGTGGTATCTCAGAGTTGCTTTTTTTAATCACTTTTTATTTGAATTAGAAACAAGATTGATTTTCATGACAATCCCAGTTCCCTTTTCCCTCCCTTCCTCCCCTATCAGAGATGTTTTGATTTGCATTCCACTGATGGCCAAGGACGCTGAACATTTTCTTATGTGTCATTCAGCCATGTTAGATTCCTCTATTGAGAACTGTATATTTAGTTCTGTACCCCACTTTTTAATTGGATTGTTTGGTGTTTTGGAGACTAACTTCTTGAGTTCTTTATATATTTTGGAGATCAGCCCTCTGTCAGATGTGGGGTTGGTGAATATCTTTTCCCAGTTTTTGGGCTGCCGTTTTGTCTTGCTGACTGTGTCCTTTGCCTTACAGAAGCATCTCAGTTTCAGGAGGTCTCATTCTCAATTGTTGATCTCAGTGTCTGTGCTACTGGTGTAAAGTTCAGGAAGTGGTCTCCTGTACCAAACATTCAAGGGTATTTCCCACTTTGTCTTCTAGTATGTTCAGTGTGGCTGGATTTATGTTGAGGTCTTTGATCCATTTGGATTTAAGTTTTGTGCATGGAGATAGATTTGGATCTATCTGCAGTCTTCTACATGCCAGCATCCAGTTATGCCAGCACCATTTGTTGAAGACACTCTCTTTATTCCATTGTATAAATTTAGCTTGTCTGTCAAAAATGAGGTGTTCCTCACCTCTCCTGGGGAGCAGAAAGGGTACAGGACAGGTAGGGTGAAAGTTTGGGGGACATGGGAGGAGGGGAGGGAGAGGGACCTGGGATTGACATGTAAAATAATTTTCTTTCTAGTAAAAAATGAGGTGTTCATAAATGTGTGGGTTAATACCAGGGATTTCAACTCTATTCCATTGGTCTACTTGTCTATTTTTGTGCCAATTCCAAGCTATTTTCAGGACTATAGCTCTTTAATAGAGCTTGAAGTCAGGGATTGTGATGCCTCCAGGTGTTCCTTTATTGTACAGGGTTGTTTTGGCTATAGTGAGTCTTTTGTTTCTCCATATAAAGTTGAGAATTGTTCTTTCAAAGTCAGTGAAGAATTATGTTGGGATTGCATTGAATCTGTAGATTGCTTTTGGCCAGATTGCCATTTTCACTATGTTGATTCTACCTATCCAAGAGCATGCGGGATCTTTCCATTTTCTGGTATCTTCTTTAATTTCTTTCATTAGAGACTCAAAATTCTTATGGTACAGGTCTTTCACTTTTTTGGTTAGTGTTACCCCAAGGTATTTTATGTTGTTTGTGGCAATTATAAAGGGTGTTGTTTCTCTGATTTCTTTCTCCACCAGTGTCTTTGGTATATAGGAGGGCTACAGTTTTTTTTTTTTTGTGTGTGTGTGTTTGTGTTAATCTTGTATCCTGCCACTTTGTTGAAGGTGTTTATCAGCTATAGGAGTCCCCTGGTAGAGTTTTTCATTTCACTTATGTAGACTATCATATCATCTGCAAATAGTGAAATTTTGACTTCTTCCTTTCCGATTTGTATTCCCTTGATCTCCTTTTGTTGTCTTATTACTCTAGCTAGAACTTTAAGGACAATATTAAAGAGATATGGAGAGACTGGACAGCCTTATCTTGTCCCTGATTTTAGAGGAATTGCATTGAGTTTCTCTCCATTTAATTTGATGTTGGCTATTGACTTGGTATATATTGCTTTTATTATGTTCAGGTACGTTCCTGTTATCCCTGATTTCTCCAAGACTTTTATCATGAAGGGGTGTTGGATTTTGTCAAAGGCTTTTCAGCATCTAGTGAGATTACCAGGTTTTTTTTTCCTCGGTCTGTTTATATGGTGGATTACATTGATGGATTTTCATATGTTGAACTATCCTTGCATTCCTGGGATGAAGCCTACTTGATCATGGTGGATGATTTCTCTGATATATTCTTGGATTCGATTTGCCAGTATTTTATTGAGTATTTTTGCATCAATGTTCATGAGGGATATTGGTCTGTAGTTCTTTTTCTTAATTGTGTCTTTGTGTGACTTGGGTATCAAAGTTATTGAAGTCTCATAAAAAGAGTTTGGCAATGACCTTTCTGCTTCTATTGTGTGGAATACTTTGAGAAGAGCTGGTATCAGCTGTTCCTTGAATTTCTGGTAGAATTCTGCACTGAAGCCATCTGGCCATGGGCTTTTTTGGATTGGGAGACTTCTGATGACTGTTTCAATTTCATTAGGGGTTATAGGTCTATTTAAGCTGCTTATCTGTTCTTGATTTAATTTTTGTAAGTGAAATCTGTTCAGAAAATTGTCCATTTCCTTTCGATTTTCAAATTTGAGGAATATAGGTTTTCCAAGTATGACCTGATGATTCTCTGGATTTCCTGTGTCTGTTGTTATGTCCACTTTTTCATTCCTGATTTTATTGATTTGCATGTACACTCTGATGTTTGGTAAGTTTGGATAAAGGTTTGTCTGTCTTGTTGATTTTCTGGAAGAACCAACTCTTTGTTGTATTGATTCTTTGTATTATTCTCCTAGTTTCCATTTTATTGATTTCAGCCCTCAATTTGATTATTTCCTGGCATCTGCTCCTCTGGGGTGTATTGGCTTCTTTGTTTTCTAAAGCTTTCAGTTGTGCTGTTAATTCTCTAGTGTGATTATTCTCCTGTTTCTTCATGTGGGCCCTTAGTGCTATGAACTTTCCTCTTAGCACTGCTTTCAAAATGTCCCATAAGTTTGTGTATGGTGTGTCCACATTCTCATTGAATTCTAGAAAATCTTTAATTTCTTTTTTTTTATTTCTTCCTTGACCCAGGAATTGTGCAATTGGGTGTTACTTAATTTGCATGAGTTTGTAGGTTTTCTGCAATTCGTGATGTTGTTGAACTCTAACTTTAAAGCATGGTGGTCTGATAAGATTCAGGGTGTTTGGCCGGGCATGGTGGCACATGCCTTTAATACCAACACTTGGAAGGCAGAGGCAGACTGATCTCTGTGAGTTCCAGGTCAGCCTGGTCTCCAGAGCGAGTGTCAGGATAGGCTCCAAAACTACACAGAGAAACCTTGTCTCGGAAAAAAAGATACAGGGGATTATTTCAATTATTTTTTGTACCTGTTGAGGTTTGCTATGTTGCCAAGTATGTGGTCGATTTTAGAGAAGGTTCCATGTGGCACTGAGAAGAAGGTATATTGTTTTGTATTTGGATGGAATGTTATATAGATATCGTTAATCTCAATTGTGCCATAACTTCTATTAGTTCCTTTGTTTCTTTGTTAAGTTTCTGTTTGGTGTTCCTGCCTAGTGGTGAGAGTGGGGTGTGGTTTTATGTGTGATTTGAATTTTAGTAATGTTTCTTTTTACAAATGTGGATGCCTTTGCATTTGGGGCATAAATGTTCAGAACTGAGACTTCATCTTGATGGATTTCTCCTGTGATGAGTAGGAAGTGACCTCCTTTATCTCTTTTGATTGATTTTAGTTTAAAGCCTAATTTGTTGGATATTCAGATTGCTACCCCCACTTGTTTCTTGGGTCCATTTGATTGGAAAACCTTTTCCCAACCTTTAATTCTTAGATACCGTGTATCTTTGAAGTTGAGGTGTGTTTCTTGTATGTAGCAGAAGGATGGATTCTGTCATCTTATCCATTCTGCTAATCTGTGTCTTTTTATAGGTGAGGTAAGACCATTAATGTTGACAGATATTAATGACTATTGATTATTCATTCTTGTTTGTTTTGGATTTGGTGGTGGTGGCGAAATTATGTGTGGGATTCTATCCCTTTTTCCTTTTGGCTGTTGGTAAAGTGGGGTTATCTGTTGCCTATATTTTTCTGGTTGTAGTTAACTTCCTTGTGTTGCAGTTTTCCTTCCAGAAAATTCTGTAGGGTTGGGTTGGTGGATATGTATTGTTTGAATCTTGTTTTGTCATGGAATATCTTGTTTTCTCCATCTATGTTTATTGAAAGCTTTGATGGATATAGTAGTCTGGGTTGGCATCCGTGGTCTCAGTGTAGGTAGAATATCTATCCAGGACCTTCTGGTTTTCAGAGTTTCCAGATTTTGTTGAATATGTTTTCTGGGCCTTTTAGTTGGATTTCTTCACCTTCTTCTATACCTATCATTCTTGGGTTTGGCCTTTTTTATGGTACCCCATATTTCCTGGATATTTTGTGTTAGGTATTTGTTGGAGTTAAGATTTTCTTTGGTTGATGAGTCTATTTCTCCTAGTGTATCTTCAGCTCCTGAGATTCTCTCTTCCATTTCTTGTATTCTGTTGGTTATGCTTACATCTGTAGTTCCTGATCATTTACCCAGCTTTTCTATTTCCAACATTCCCTCAGATTGTGCTTTCTTTATTGTCTCTATTTTAGTTTTTAAGTCTTGACCTGTTTCCTTGAGAGATCTGTTGATGTCTTGTATTTTTTGTTTTGTTTTTTCTTCCATTTCTTTAAGGGATTTTCTCATGTCCTCTTTGAGGACCTTTATCATTTTCATGACGATATTTTTAAGGTCATTCTCTTCTGCTTCATCTGCATTGTGATGTTCAGGTCTTGCTGGTGTATGGTGTCATATTGGGTTTTCTGTTGTTGAATGTGCTTTTGCATTGTCTTTTTCTCATCCTTTCTTCTGTGGGTGTAGCAGGAGTCTCTTCCTCTCCTGGTGGGTATGGGACCAAGGTTCTCTTCTAGTAGATGCAAACAGTTCCAATACTCTGATGTCTGTCCTCTTCTCATGGATGGAGGTGGGACTGTTACCGGGGCCTTGGCAGTCTCTGGGTGTGTTTGGATTCTGTCCCCGAGTTCAGATACTGTGAGCAGACCCTTGGTGTCAGGTGTCCCTGAGCAGGGCCCCAGAACCAGAACCCAAAACAGCCCCTGGGTTATCTGGGGCGGTGGATGGAGGTGGAACTGTTACCTGGGCTTTGGCAGTTTTCTGGGTGTGTTGGGTCCCTGAGTCCGGGTCCGGTGAGCAGACTCATGGCATCATGTGTCCCCGAGCAGGGCTGCCCCTAACTTACTTTCTGTCCAAACTTGTATTACCAACCCAACAACATCCTTTTATGTCTTTCAACCTTATGTACTTTATACCTCTTTTTTGAGTTTCTTTTCTGAATTTGGTAATAAGGAAAACTGTAAGTATAACTACCTAGTCTTCAACTCCACCAGAGATGGAAGACAGATATAATATTATCTGAATAAACAGGAAGTGCAGAGCAAACAAGTTCCAAAACTAAATAGTGACAGAAACAGCTGGCTGTCTTGATAGCCACCCAGGATTCCTTTGTAACATTTGGGCATCTGTATTTGGTCCAAAGGCCTACACTATCTGACAGACTTTTCTGTGAAGCAGGAATTTTGAAGGACTATCCTACTTTGTCTTGGCAAAGCTCAGTAGTTGCTTTCTTTTGTGTCCTGCTTGTCGAACTTGAACAACATACTGTTAGTAGTGAGGCAAGGGCATTTTTTTTTTTTGCCCAGTGGCTTACTTTTTGCAACAAAGAAGGTAAATTCCATATGAAGTTTCTTTAATGCCCATAATCTTCTCTGAAGTAGATTGGTGCTGCCACAAGCAGAAATATCTCATTGTCATAAAAAGCCTTATATTACTAAAACATTTTAAATGCCATATTATGTAGATCTCTGAAGTGTTTGAAGACCATCTATCTAAAATTTATCTATTTGACCTTGAAAACATACCTAACACGACTACAAGTTTGATTACAATAAGTGACTAACTACCAGCCTATTTTTTTAATTATCCTAAGTAGTTTGGAAAAATAACTTTCAAGAACTAGAGATTTGCATTGCATTACTAAATGAGCTTCATAGGTACAATAGCTTAAACAAGAGTAGAAATGTATGTACAGTATGTTCTAACAAAAATATTTTAAATTTGCATCAATATGCAAAGTATCATAAATAAGAGTAGAAATGTATATACAGTATAATCTAAAATTTGTATCATTATACAAAATACATACCATACCAATGTAAAATATTTAATGGTAGTAGTTGTTTTATTTAAAAAATAGATTCAATAATTTATGCTTTTATCCTATCATTTCTATATCCCCTCTTTTCTTTCATAATGAGGTCACTGAATCTAATATCATATGTTCAGCTTTTTTTCCTGACCATTACCAATAACAACTTTTAACCAACCCCTTAAATGATGACAAATATCCATAACCCACTGAAAGACCAAAATCCACCCACCCCACCTTTTGGGAATGTGGGCCTCATCTTCTCTAGATTGAGATCTCAGCCCTTTTGGATGGAGGAACAGAAGAGACAGGAGGTCACTGGTGGCTTCTCTGCTGCTTCTCTGATCATTCAGATTCTGACCCTGATATCTGACTCCCAATTTTTTTATTGATAAAGAATAATTGGATAAAATTCATCCATATATAAAAATACTGAATTATGACATTGAATCCTATAGGTATATACTTAGATAATAAGTAGTAAAAGTATGTCTCTCTGTTGGGCTGCCTGTGTTTGATACCTGTTTGCCCTCTGGGCTTTTGAAGTTAATAGCCGGAGGTTCTGTTTTTTCTTTTCTTTCAGTATTATCAGGGATAATCCCTGCAATGTATCATACTTACAGTGTTTTATGAAAGAATTAGTAAAGATTATCTGGTCTCCTGCACTCTGCTCAGGCATCTTTGTGGAAGAATGGGGAGATAGTAAGAGTCAGACAAACAAACAATCTTCTATCAGACTGTATGTGTTAAAAATGACCAGGAGCTTCACCCACAATGCACATCTCAACAATATGTCTACCTGAACAAGATCTGAAGAAGTATAGTACCAATGGAAATGTTATATTGAAGGGGGAAATAGACATTTTAACATGGCCTCACCCATAGACAAAGAACTACAGGTAACTAAGGAATTCTGAGAATTTGAGAAATAGTTTTACTCAGTGACGATTCCACCAATTGTTTATTCAATACCAAATGGTCGTGTACATACAAGCAACAATGAATGAATGCTCTGGTTGTATCTATATATTTAGGCATACAGATATTTACATGAAGTAATAACAAAGACAAAAGTGGCCATGATTTTGACAGGAAGTAAGGGGAGGGGTATGTAGGAGGAACTGGAGGGAGGAATAGGAGGGGAAATGATGTAACTACATTTTATGATAAAATTATATCTTAATTAAAAATAAAAGAATAGAAAAAGATTATTTGATTGTGGGTAAAAAAAGAAGTGAAAAGTTTCAACAAAATCATAGGATCTAATTTAATACAAAAAGAAGATATTTATCTGCTGGTTTGGGCAGCAGTGTGGAGATGATGAGTGAGGTGCTAGAGGAAATATCCCTATATGGGGGCATTTTCTTAGAGCATTGGTGAAATAATTAGAATACAGTCTCTTCAGTGAAATTATGAAGACACATAAAATGAAGTAAACACAAAGGACCCAAAAATACAATGAGCCCATGGGAAGCCTTGCCCTCTGGGGTCTCTGTCATCTCTCTGAGGAGTTTTCTAATGAAGAGATTTTAGAGCCTAAGACACAACTCCTGATATGCTTCCTACCACTTCCCCAGCTCCTCAGCCTGCATCTGGAAAGGAAGGCAGGAAAAAAAACCATGGTAAGTAAAAGTGCTGTATCCAGGGAAACAACAGCTTATCTGGGTTGCTTCTTGAAAAATGTGTAAGATCTCAATTAATCAGAGGAGTCCTTGATCCCTAGTAGAAACTGGAAAACTTCTTTCTAAAGCTTGTAATCTGGGTGTTCTGTTCTGTGTACAAGGGTGTTAAATAGTTGTGGGGTCTTTTTCTTATACTTCTTAGAGAAGTTTAAAGAGCCTTTGTCATTCTAGTTTCTGGTTAGTATGGTTTAAAAACTGTCACAGTCAGCGGTCATTGTCACTGTTATCCACTGCTGCCATCATCTTCATTGACTGTTCCAAGTGACTAGTGAGGATGCTAGGTTATTTGCAAATGCTTTCAGCTTTATTTTCCACATTCTAGTTTTGGAGTCTCAAGTTCTCGGGAGTGGTATCTGTTATGAAGTGCTCATCTGGAGAGCTCATTCTAATTGGTGGCTGAGCAGCAGTACTACAACCCTGGTTTACTTCACACCATACCCATGTTAAAACCAGTGGTCAGAGAGAGCATCTCAGCACTGAACCAGCAGCCTGTTCTGATGATGGGTTTGTGATAGTATCTTCCTATCACTTTAGTGTTCATAAATGGGAGAGGACGTTCATGCTATCCTCCTGTTTAGGAAAGAGTATTCTATCTCTATCCAAAAAAATCCCAACTGTAATACACACACACACACACACACACACACACACACACACACACACAGAGAGAGAGAGAGAGAGAGAGAGAGAGAGAGAGAGAGAGAGAGAGAGAACAATTGCCCTAGTAGTAATTTCTTGTGCTGTGGTTTAGTAAACGTGGTGTCATTGAATGCTTCCCAAATTATAAATGGTATATTTATCAAAAAATGAGTTAAATGAATTTAGTTGCATTTAAAGAAGAGGATGCCACATGAATTGAGGAAAGTATATCCAAGGTAACTTCCCCTATTTGATATTCCATTGAAGGGGGCATCCAGGCTGTTATTTAAGGTGGATTCTGGAGGTAGATAAGTAAAATAAAAGTGACAATAAAAGTGGAAATTGGAATGTTTGGAAAGACCCTGTTCTTCAATACAGAGATAAAAAGCTTGAGTTTGTGATGAAGGCAATGAAGAACTGCATTTGAGGAATAAAATGAAGATTGATTATCTGCAGAGCCCACTGTCATTGATAGAGGAAAAGTATAGAAACCTTTCAGACACAGGGCAGACAAGTTATTTAAATCATTATTGGAATAGTCCAGTGCCAGGGAGATCAACATGAGTGTGCTTTAAAACAGTGGTAATGGGACAGAAGCATAAAGATACTCATCTCATTGAAAGTGTTGGTGTTGGGAAACAGGCTGGTCTTGGGTTATATTCCCACACCTTTGTCTACATGGTACCAGAGTGGAAACATGAGGGAAAGAAGCATAAGTAAAAGAAGGATAAGAAATACTTGGTTAATTTAATTTTAGTTTTTAAATATATGGCTGTATGTTTTATTTAAATGAATTGATTATGGTTTCAAAGGCAAGACTGTTCCAGATAGTTTTTTGTTTCATGCTTAGCACTGGACTGTGAGCAAAAATCCAGAACTCAGTAGTAAAGCAGCAGCCAAGTTAAAAAAAAAAAAAAAACAGACCTAAATTGGAGGAATAACAGACTTACCCAGATGCTGTAACTTTACATGCCACCACCCAGGAAAAACAAACCACATAACCCATTTTCTAGCATGCTATGAGTTCAGCACTCGCATTGCTAATGATTAGAGGGAAAGAAAGTATTAAATAAGGAAATAAAGATATTTCAGTCAAGGTTCGTTTGCCCTTAAAAGACTTGCTAGTTAACTTTTCAGCTAAAGAGAACTCTCTCTAGGCAGGTTTTAGTTTTAGAAAGCAATGAAATGGTTAAAATTTTAATTAGTATACAAACTAATGACCTATGCTATGACCTTTAAATTCATATCTATCTATCTATCTATCTATCTATCTATCTATCTATCTATCTATCTATCATCTATCTATCTCCATATCATTGTACTCTGCTCTTATGCACCATCCCCAACATCATATGGCCTTCATCCTTGATCACTTGTCTGTTTTTTCTAAAAGTTCCCTTTCTGCTTTCATATTACACACACACACACACACACACACACACACACACACACACACACACACCAAAACAACAAAACAAAACCCTAGATCTTCCATGTGTCATAGCTCCTGTCTTTAATTACAGCACTTGGAAGCAGAGACAGTGGTTTTGAGACCAACCTTGACTACATAGTGAGTTTCATTCCAGGATGACAGAGTGAGACCCTTTCTCAAATAGACAGACAGAAACTAGCTTCTACACAGAGGAGAAAACATACAGTATTTCTCCTTCTTTTGATCCCTTTTTCTTCTCTAACTCCTTTGTCTCATTGTTCAGCAAAATAGTTCCTCCATACTTTACTTTCCTACATATATATGTTTATGTATAATATGTATATGTTTCTACACATACACATATGTATCTAAGCATTGGAGAGAAAAGTGTGGCATTATCTTTATGAATCTGGCTTATTGCACTTGATCGAAGGGTATTTGGTTTCATTCACTTCCCAGCAAATGATACAACTTTTTCTCTGTGACTGTGTTTACCCCATTTTGGATCATTATGCCACATTTTGCTTATCCATTCATCTGTTGACAGTCATCTAGGTGAACCCCTAGAATGCTTATTATAAATGGGTCACAATAAACAAGAGCTAGTGTTTTGAGAGCTTTTTAGCCAGGGGAACACTCTCCTGAGCTTTTCTTGTATCACCTAGTTTCTTCCTTCTAACAGTCTTGTTGGGTAGGGGAGAGGGAGCACCATTATTACACTAGAAGTAATGAAACTGAGATACACTCACTTCAGTAATCTGTTATCTGGTAACTTAGTAAATGTCAAAGCATTTGAAACCAACAAATGTAGACTATACAGTCCCAAGAAAATTGGCCTTAGAAGCAGAATACAAATTATAACACCAAACTGTCCATAAAACTTACATAATACATAGTTGCTCATAATGACTATGTTATGAGGAAAATTTTCACAGTTTTTTTTTAATATAGCAAACATGCAGTCATTGAACCACCAAAATTGTCATTGCAGGATGCTCAAGTGAAAATACTGAAGGTTGAATTCAGTATGCCAAATTCCCAGAACACCACAACTTCTTCTATCATTTTCCTGCTCACTGGTGTGCCCGGGCTGGAAGGCTTCCACATCTGGATCTCCATCCCTTTCTGCTTTCTCTATGCAACTGCCCTCTCAGGGAACAGCCTGATTCTCTTTGCCATTATCACTCAGCCCAGTCTCCATGAGCCCATGTACTATTTCCTCTCCATGCTGTCCACCACTGACCTTGGGCTGTCCATATCCACTCTGGCCACCATGTTGGGGATATTCTGGTTCAATGCCAGGGAGATCAGCTTCAATGCCTGCTTGTCTCAAATGTTCTTCATTCAACTCTTCACTGTCATGGAATCCTCAGTGCTGTTGGCCATGGCTTTTGATCGTTATGTGGCCATCTCCAATCCCCTTAGATATTCTTCTGTCTTAACTGACCTTAAAATAGCTCAGATTGGAATAGCAATTGTTACCCGAGGAACACTGATACTGACTCCTATGGTTGTCCTTCTTAGAAGATTGTCCTACTGCAGGAGCCATGTGCTCCACCACTCCTACTGCTTCCATCCCGATGTCATGAAGCTCTCATGCACAGACACCAGGATCAACAGTGCAGTTGGGCTCACTGCCCTGATCTCCACTGCTGGAGTGGACTCTGTCTTCATCATCCTTTCCTATGTCCTGATCATTCAAACTGTCCTCAGCATTGCTTCCCCAGAAGAGAGGAAGAAAGCCTTCAGTACATGCATCTCCCATATCGGGGCTGTGGCTGTGTTCTACATCCCACTGATAAGTCTGTCCTTTGTCCATAGATTTGGGAAAGGAGCTCCACCATATGTTCATACTCTGATTGCCAATGCCTACCTGCTGATCCCTCCTGTCATGAACCCCATCATCTACAGTGTGAAGACTAAGCAGATACGCAAGGCTGTTCTGAAAGTTCTACGTTCTAGCATGGCAAAGAGCTAGATGGTTGTTTCACTCTTTTATTACTCTGTCATTTCATGAATGAAGGAAATGGCATTAAAGGAGGTTATAATGTGTAGTTTGATGCTTGTGTTGCAAGTGTCTGAAAAGGTATCTTCAGATTCAAAAAAGAAGACAATGTGTTAAGAAATAGTAATAGGAGCCATATTTTTAGAGCTATTACTGTTTCCTAAAATATTTTCCATGATGTTAAGGACATTTTCAGATTGGATATCAAATATTTTCAGTAACTCACATAAGCAATCATTTAGCTTTATTTTGCAATATAGAATGTTGCTATTTAAGTGGAAGAAGAGGCATATCTATTAAGTGGCTTACATTTCTCCTTTATGGAAAGGAATGCATCTTCCCTCTTCAAAGTTTATTGCTGCCTTATTTATAGTAATTTATAGAACAACCTATATGCCTAACCACAGGGTAGATAGAGATAATGTGTTGCAGATGCACAATGAACTCACTTCTGATCATAAAGAACAAAAGTTACAGTTTGCAGAAACATGGATGTAACTGGGGTTATTGATACTAAACAAATTAACCCAGTTTCAGAAGGAAAAATATTGTGATTCTGACAGTTGTGGTTTCTAGATTTTATAGATATGTACAATTGTGCATGTATACACACATGATCACAGAAGCAAAACTGTCTAGCAGAATAAAGAGAATTAATAAGAAGTGGACTAGTGAGAGAGGGCAGGATAGTAGAGCATGGTGGCAATGTCCTCGATGTGTGATTGTGTGAGAGTGTACTCAGGTTATACAGTATCATGTACAATGAATATTTGAAAATTTTATAGATAACAAAACACAGATATATACAAGGAAGAAATATAATTTATTTTAACTAAGATAAATTACCAAATAACACAGTGTATCTCTATGACCAATTGATAATTGTTCATACATTCTCTTAGTTTCTGGAATTTTAATATAAACCCGTAAAAAATAGTTCTGTCTCATTCAATTTTAATGTATGGTTTCTTTCATAGTACTAGTGTTGCATTTACTACTTAAAAATTCTGTTCTCATGATTTTTCAAAGACTATTTACATATTAATTAATTTTCATGAGCCTTGGTGGTGAGGGAATAAGGGTAATATGGTTGTCCTGTTTCGTCACATCTTTTAGTACTTCAGCCAGTTTTGTATCTCCCTGTTGATTATTGCCCAGTACATGAAGAAGTTTCTCTCACAAGGCTGGGAGCAGTTCAGGTCTATGAGCACAAATATAAATATTTAGAAGGCAATTTGATACCATGATCATTGAGCAAAATAACATCAGGTTCTGCTCTTGAGCACATGAGCTCCCTTGTTATGAGCTTTGAGCAGGAGTACAATACCAAATATGAAACTGCCTTCTGTGGAATATGCTTCAAATCCAATCAGAAAGTGGTTAGCCATTCCATTACACTTGTGCCACTATTATGACAGGAGGCATGTCCTGGCGGGAAGGCTAAAGACCATTAACATTCACCCTCTGGAAAGCCTGAATAGCACTATGAAAGCTAGCCAGTAGGGAGAAAGCTTCCAAGGAGACATAAAGAATGTCAGAGATATGGGATGGGAAAGAGATCTATAAAATGGTGACTTATGGGCATGTCATGCATATTTCTCTCACGAACCCATAAAACTGGTTACCTAAATGAGACCTGAATGAGATCTAGACAGCCAAAATCCCAGCATAGATAAGGTAGATGATTTCTAGGCCTTACTCCACAGCAAAGAGTAATAGATAGCTGCCAGGGGAAGGAGACCAATTCTTTATTGCAGATTACAGCAACTGGCTGTTTTCCTGTACTCCATTGGATGACCCCTCACCCATGCACAAATGAGCAACACTACCAGGAGTTAGTAGGTTATCAAAAATATATGAAATCTGGAATGCTGTGATGGAGGATATGGAGAAAGATGGAGGGGTACATGGTAGATACAGCCATATTTCATCATATACATGCATAAAATTCTCAAAAATAAAATGAAAAATAGTTACATAATAAATTAACTTTATTTAGGCTGTTAAAAGTATACCAAAATGAATGTAGAAGTATTACATTTTATTGATTATATTTGTTTGTAATGTTACATTTGGACCTCTTCACCAAGAAAAATGGTGGTGGGGACATCAGCCATCCTCTAGTTAGGGTAATAGAAGTGACATGGATAATAAACATACATAAGACACTGTATAAAAATTCTAGTGGAAAATGACCCTGACAAAGGGATATGGAATGAGTAACTCTTGGAAGTTTCCTTCCTTTGCATAATATTTGGGACAAAGAAGATTTGGGCTTGACAGCAAGTTTTCTCTGAGCTAACACTAAGATCTCTCTTTCGAGGGTACTGCCCTACTCATTCTGATATTTGAAGCTCTGTGGTTGCTGCCTAGAGCCAGGACTTAACTTCAGAGAAGGGGTGTTTTATATTGTACCACATTCCTTAGGAGAATAGATTAGTACTAATAGAGTTCAGGTTCCAATTCTTGAAGAGGGTTTATTCATTTGTTGTGTTTTGAGACAGCATAATTATACAGTAATGGATAATGGGGAAAAGTAAAAATAGACATCAAACTAATGTAATTGGGCGGAAATTATTACTGTGGTGGCGCTGACAAACACATGATTCTAGCATCTTCTGATTTCCTTCTAGCATAGTCCAGTTAAGAGAATTAATCAGAAACTGTCTGTCAAATAATGTACATGATTTATGACTTGCTGTCTGCTTACTAAAAGCAGGCTATAGATGTTGGAGCTGAGATATAGAATCTTTAAAATCAGAATGACAGAGAAAGGTGTTGGTATGGTAACTAAGCTTACTATGGTCTTGAAAATGATTTTATTTGGTCCTTTAACATAGACTGTTGATAATAAAAGCACTAACTAGTAACTGTAAGTAGTCTGATGTTTCTAAGTTTCACAGGCTCTTATGACATAATTTAGAAAGACCTAGTAGATATATTTCAGGTCTGTCTTGGATACATGTATTTTTTCTCCTTTATAACAAATCTTTACTTTTCTACAACTAACCATGGCTTTATTTAAAATGGCAAATGACAGTTATGGTTATGTCTACTTTCCTAGCTATATCCTCTTTTGTTTTGGAATTTGTCAGCTGTTCACAGGCTGAATTTACTGCATTTCTCTTTGCTCTGCTATTAGTACTCAGCTTTTCAAGTTGCTCTTATTTCTGGTCATTAATGGATTTCCTCACAAAGGTTGAGCACATGTAATTTCTGTGCTTAGAGTATAGACTGGAAGTTTCAGCTCATTATTTTCATTGTCCTGTTCCCTCTATGAGTCTCCTAATACATTAGAGTTTTGGTCCCAAGGGACTACCTTACTCAGGTTCACTGTTGGCTGACTCTAGACTGCATTAACAAAGTTGAAGGCATTGCCAGGATAATGCAGAATTTGAAGAGAGATACTCTTTCTCCTATCTGGCCCATCAGATAGTAATGTTTTGTTTTCCTTTGTATTACTGGCCTTCTGGTTTCTTTGTATCACTTACTTGCTTCCATAGCTATCTCATCATTTTGAAAATAGTCTTCTCATTAAAACATTTCAGGCACTAGGGAAATGTCTGTAGAGCTACAAAGATGATACCAACTAACAATCTAAGCAATAGAGGAGAGGCTACCTTAAATGCCCTCTCCTGATAATGAGATTGATGACTAATCCATGTGCCATAGTATAGCCTTCATCCAGCAGCTGGTGGAAGTAGAAGCAGACACCCACAGCTAAACCTTGAACTGAACTGAAATCCAGTTGCAGAGAAAGAGGACTGATGAGCAAAGGGGTCCACACCAGGCTGGTGAAACCTACAGAAACAGCTGACCTGAACAAGGGAGCGCTCTTGGTCCCCAGACTGATAACTGGGAAACCAGCATGGGACTGATCCAGACTCCCTGAATGTGGGCGTCAGTGAGGAGACCTTGGAAAACTATGGGACCTCTTGTAGTGGATCAGTACTTATCCCTAGCATAGGAATGGACTTTGGGAGCCCATCCCACTTGGCAAGATACTCCCTGAGCCTAGACACAAGGGGGTTGGTCTAGTCCCTATCCCAAAGAATATGACAGACATTGAAGACCGCCCCTCCCATGGAAGGCCTCATCCTCTGAGGAGCAGAAAGGGTATGGGATAGGTAGGGTGTTAGTTGGGGGAGCAGGAGAGGAGAGGAGAGAGAGGGAACTGGGATTGACATGTACAATAATTTTCTTTGTAATAAAAAGAAAAAATAAAAAAAATTCAAGCAGCTCCTGTATCCACAACTCAGAGAACATCACAGAAGAGGGGAAGAAAGGCCACAAGAGCCAAAATACCAGGAAATCTGCTGTGGAACAGTGCCTCCTAGAAATGGCTACATAAACAAGTCAGAATCAGTACCAATAAATGCTAACATGAAAAGGAGAACACTTCACTAGGAAACTAATGACTGTTGGGAGAGGGACAATTAGCTTCTCTCATGGATGAGCTCCATTATTGGTTGTTCAATACAATGTGTCTAGCCCTGAACCCATATGTACACAAAGAACAAAAATAGACTCAGCATGTTGAATTTATATATTTGTGTATACATATAAATGCATATATTTATATGCATAAAAATATCTATGTCTGTAAAAATAATAATAAAAGAAAAAGGGACTATCAATTTGATAGTGAGGGTCATGGGTAGGTTGAAATAGGGTTCCTAGGAGGGGATAGAGGGAGAAAAGGATTTTATTCTGTTTAAACACATCTTTTTTATTGATGCTTAGTTTTTTAGTTTGTTTGTTTAGTTTTTTTCTAGTCAAGACATCAATTCTCTATCAGATGTTTATTTGGCATGAAATTGGCTAGGAAGGTGGGTAGGATCTTGGAGCATCTGGAGAAGGGGAAAGAACATGATAAAATACATTGAATGAAAATTTTAATAAAATAAAAATGAAAATGACTTAAAAATTCAATCACAGTAGCTTGAATAAGTTTTATGTACTAACTATTAACAGTGCTTCAGAGAAGAAAGGTTAAGAGCTTCTTATTCTTACATGATGGTGGGAGGCAAATCTGTAAGCTCTTTGGAACCTGGGATGTCTAGTATTGATGTACATATTCTATTTTAACTACAGATGAAGTAAATGTTTTTGTACCTTAATGTGGGTTTTATTGCCACGGGCTGAGTTTTTTCTCATCTAATGTCTCTGGAAAGCCCACCCAGATGATTTAGAGGCATGGAGGGGCTACATAGGCTATTTCTTTACACACTACTTGATCCTAGAACCAGAAAAAAAGAAAGGCAGATTTCACTCAACGTCTGTAGGTATATGGGTAAATACTCTGCTCACCCTAATGTAGAGCTAACTCAGCATCTTATGTTACAGGCAATTGGCCTTTTCTGCAAGAACTATTAGCCTTTGTTCTCTTAGCCTTGTTTTCCAAGAACTTTCTTTTTCTGAGGTCAGGAACCTGTGATGCAGAAGTAATAGACAAGGTATCTTACGACTTGGAGACGGAAGTATTGCCAGAGGAAGTTTATTACAAGCCTTGAGAAGAGGATACTCTAGAGAAAGCTGTGCTTAGTTTGTTTTCTGGGGCAACAAAGGAGAAATAAGCAAATAGGTTGGGGGGACATAAAGGTGCCTTCAGAGAGAAATAGGAACAAATGTAGATTGATGACTGATTCCTTCTGAGAAAACTATAAAGTGTCAGCAAAGGGACTGGGGAGTTGGGAGTTGCTATGGTGTTAGAGGGAGAATTTAACTTTATTTACTGGGTAAAAGTTTATCTCTCAAGATCTGCTTATGCAAAGATTGCACACACATATTCTGTGAAAAGAAATCTATTTTGTTAGGAGGCCCTGATGGTCAGAGGTTGCAGTCTACCATGGCCTGGCAGCATTCTCCAAGCTTGGCAACATGGAAGACTCCCCCAACCCCCAGCAGGGGCTTCCTGCTCCATACCTAACCTTATCTGGAGGCTGTCTCTAGGCCTAAATGCCTGACTTATCTCAAGGATGACCCTTGACATAGTTCCCTGCAAATACTCTTCCCCTGCTGTCCACATAATTACATTAATGCTCTAGCCATTTTGATAGGGCCTTGCTTCCACTAATCCAGTTATATGACAGGATCCTGTCATTTAATTAAGCTTTGTCCACAGGCTTCCCAATCCTATATATTTCCTATACTTTGGAATAAAGTTGATTGTCTCACTGAAGTCATATCCTGGAGGGCTATCTCCCTATCTATAGACATACGAACCCTGTTCCCTACTTCTTCTCCTTCTAACCTCATGGACCTGCAGCCAAGGCTTACCAAGGAAGAAGGAAACCCACACTGTTTGCATCTAATTGTTAAGAGTATTCTCTTAGAGGGTGTCCAGATGAAAGAAACCCCCGAGAAAGAGAAAGCAATGTTGTCTAGTGGGAGACATTTGATAGCCTCTCAAAAGTGTCAGTATTTAAAATCTCTAGGCCTCACAAATATGGAAGCATCATATACTAATCCATATAAATAAGAAGTGCTCTGTTGGGTTTATCTCTTTCATCTTTCTTTAAACTTGAATTTGATAGTGTTTAAAAGTGTTCCTAAGATGTGAGTGAAAATGAAGACACCATCTGTCTTGATATCCAGAGGCCCAAGTGCTGCCAGCTATAGATGAGACAGCTGAAAGCAAACTTGTTTTTTGAATGAAGGCACTTTAATCTGATTATTGAACTCACTTTTATAATTTCTAATTGATAACATGTTTCATCAGACTTTCTATTTCTCAGCATAGGCACATTTTTCCTACAGTGTCAGGAAAGACTGTTTTCAACCCAGAAACCCTAGAAGAACAAAAACTACATTGTTTTTAAAGAGTAATTTCCATGTAAACAGTGGTCAGCATCACTTACATAACAAGGGACAGCCTGCATTATCTCCAACTTTCTAGCAAATCACTTAGTGCTGTTGCCCACATGGTATTTTTAACAACACCTGCTAAAATGTTTGCCTACAGTCTTTAAACATTTATAAACACCAAATATAAAAATTTTATTATCCAACAAGAAGTTTTATGGGCTTAGTTGAAAAAACATCTGTGTTTTCCTTTACCCGTCTATTCTAGAATCAGGTACTTCAGAATCCTAACAGAAATGTACTCCAGACTCTTCAGCTTTAGATCAAGAATTAGATAGAATAAAAGCAGTTAAGGAAGCAACTCTGTTCTGCCAATCCTGTAATTGTTGAAGACAGTTATGGGTTGCTCCTCTCTGCTCATATCAATGTTCTGGGTAATAAGATTATGCTTCAAAAATATTGTACATCTGCTCCTGTAATGTGAGTAATATGAGGATTCTTTCAATAATATTCTCACTGCAAAGTTCAATTATGAATTCTATTAGTTGTGTGGGGCACTGTGTTACTGTGTTCACACACTTGTAATGGCTACTTCCTGTCAACTCATTGGCCATCTGAAGTGTGTATTTAATCATTCCTCACTGTTGGGGGGCCTCACCATGGAGTTTTCTCCTCAATTAAGATTCTACTTCTTATACACTATGGCATCTCCTAAGATAATTTGCATACTGGAGTGTGGCAGGAGGGAGCAATGTGTGGAATCCCTAATGAGGGTCTTGTGATTCTGGTTTTCTTCTTCTGGATAGTGTCGATAGCTTTATTATAATTTCCATAGATCTAGCTACCTTTGTATCTCTGGACTCATTTGCCATGGCTTCTGGGCCAAGTAATCTGTACTTCAGATGGTGACCGTGTTATACCTGAAAAAGCCATCTCACAGTAATAAAGCAGATTCTTCCTTTTTAAAGCTTTAACTTTGTTTTGAGTTAATTTGTCAATGAATGTCTAGCCGATTAAATGGTACTCCTTTTTTTGATGAGTTTCACAATTAACCTTCATAGATGATTTCAAGTTTACAGCATATCATTATTAGCTACCTGTACACTGAACATTAGATCTTCACAACTTATTTACCCAGTAGCTTCATACAAATTTACTGAGGTGATTTTTTTTTAAAAGCCTGGTTTTTGATATTTGTTGCAGGGGATGAGTCCAAGCGGGTAGCCTCTTGGGAGAGGAGTCAACAGCGCAGACTTCTGGAGCTGGATGAGAAGCAAAGAGCAGACTCATTTATTGAGCATATGGACAGGAGTCTTATACCCCATCCCAGGACCCAGGGGCGATGCAAATCTGTAATGCTGTGTTGTCTCCCTCTTATTGTCCAAGGTCATCATGAATCCGAGGTCTCCAAGCCTCAACACAGACTTCAGAGTGGCACAAGAGGAAGTTGCAAATGCGTATGTACCAAGGCCTCCAGCCGGCTGTTAGCATATTCCTACAGATAGTAAAATTTTGTCAGTGAAACCAACAGTGTTGAATATATGAAAAGTGTAGGGATATAATTTCAATACTTGCTTTGAGAAGAAGACCACAAAAATCATGCTATATTCTAGGACTTTAGAGAGAGTTTTTCACCCCACCGTGTGTGTGTGTGTGTGTGTGTGTGTGTGTGTGTGTGTGTGTGTGTGTGTACAAGAGACACACACACACAGAGAGACAGAGACATACAGACAGACATACAGAGACAGAGAGAGACACACAGAAACACAAAAATATAAATTTTAAACTGGAGATAATCACATGTACCATGATTTTTATACATTCATTCTAATGTTTCACAGAGGAAAGATGCCATCACCAATGTTTAATATTAATTAAATTTTTATCTTGCCAGTGTTTTTTCCCTTTGAATGTCATTAGTGTTTGTAATAATAGGTGCATGAGCATTATTAAGATTAATCTTGAGTGGCTTCTGTTACTTTTTTTTTTATGTCTACTTAAATGTCAAGTAGGCTATGATGTCATGCCCTGGTTGCAGTACTGTGAAGACTTACAATTTACAGGTATTTTTTTCTAATTTGATTTACCCAGTATTTATTCTATTATTATATTTTCTTGAAATAAGATGCATTTATAAGGAATACTTTAATGAAAATGCTATCTTTACCAAATCTATTCCTTATTGTGGAAATCGAGTTTATGTTTATCTTCTCATTATCTTCCTAATCTAGTGGGCATAGAAATGAAATACATTTTGCTGTCTGAAGAGTAGTAAGGTCTTGAGTGTTCTATTTCTAAAGCCACAAGATCTTAGAGATGGATAGTTCTATGGTAAAATGTGAAATCATCTTACTATCTTAAAAATGTGAGGTTAGGTGGTGGTGGCACATACTTTTCATCCCAGCACATAGGAAGCATAGGCAGGTGGATCTCTTAGTTCAAGGCCAGCCTGGTTTACAGAGTGAGTTACAGGACCACCAGGGCTACACAGAGAAGCAACAACAGCAACAACAAAAAAACGAGTGTATGAAGTAGGGGTAGGATAAATCAGACTGCCACATCCTTTTTTTGGGGGGGGAGGGAGATCGTAAAACTTTTTTATTTATTTATTTATTTATTTATTTATTTATTTATTTATTTATTTATTGTGTGTGTGTGTGTGTGTGTGTGTGTGTGTGTGTGTGTGTGTCTGTGTGTCTGTGTCTGTGTCTGTGTCTGTGTCTGTGTCTGTGTCTGTGTCTGTGTCTGTGTCTGTGTCTGTGTCTGTGTCTGTGTGTGGCTAGAGAACAACTTGCTGGAGTCAGTTCTCTCTTTTCTCCATGTGAGTTCCAAGATTTTTCTGTCATATTCTAAGGTGTTAATCTGATAGGTAAAGTTTAGGATTAATTATAGTAGGGCATTTAGAAGCCAAGTGTTAATGCAGGGGGACTTGGTAAGAAATTCTTACAGGTAAATAGTCATTCATTTCTAGGTCTATATGAAGAAGTATCATTCTCAGGCCAAACATGCAAAAATAGATATTGCAAATGTAAATGAAGTGTTCCTAAGAATTTTATAATTTTTCCAATTCATAAATGATAAAATTTTGCTTTAAATGTATTCTTTCAAAAATATTTTGCATCCACATGTGTATGAATTCAGTATAAAAGAAAGGATAAGAACTAACAATATACAATTGTTACCTGAGAAAGTAGAACTACAGATTAGGCTTGGGAGAGTAGCAGGGAGGAATTAATAATTTTCTATGTTTTTCTATAAGTTTCTACGTTTTATTAATGAGAACATAATCATCATTTCTTCTGTAATAAACTTTAGTTAAAAGGCCCTTAAAAGATTTTTTTCTGATCATTTTATAGACAACAGAAGAAAAATGACAAAGTTGGAGGCCTATAGACCAAAGAGGAAGTCATGATATTTTGAGGGACTATTGGGCTCCAGACTAAGTACAAAGGTAAAGATGAGAATATTTTAAAATTATATTTTTTCAATTATTTTTGAGAATAGGACATAATTACAATGTTTCTCCTTTCCCTTTCCTCCCTTCATAGTGTTCAATACATCCCTCTCTACTGTCTTTCAAATTCATGCACTCTTTTTTCACAGTTATTAAATGCTTATATGTTTGTGTATACACATGTATTCCTAGATATAAACTGCTCAAAAGTAGTAAAGATGGTTTTCCCCAGGGAAGAGCACATCCACTGGTTATCCATTGCCAAATGGTAAGCCCTGAAACATACATACAATAAGCTTATATATAGTGAGCAGTTTATATCTAAGATGAGAAATTTTAATGTTACAGCAGACAGGCAAACAGTGTATGTGGTAGCAAGTGATGAAGTGATAACTCTTGGGAGTTAAAGAATATTAGAAAATAAAAAACCCAATAGGGAAACTTATTCATTAAAAACATAGTTTAAGACATTAATGGAATTCACTTTATTCAAACTGGAATAAGTTATGGACACCTCAGTTTCCCAAGTATTTATTTTTCTTTAGCTTTGTCAAAACTAAGGTAAATTGCTAGATGATTCAGGCAGAAAGTGTGTGACTGGTTACAAAAGCAATTTCTTAGGTTATACATGTTACACATGGAATAGAACTGGTTACATTGGAATTGTTCTAAGGGTATATATGAAAGACTACTAGGAACAGTATCAACAACTATCAGTGAGTGTCTGTTACATGGATGATATTCATCTAGGTTTGTAGAAGTTTTACAAATCAAGGCAATTTTTATCTATGTAATTTATATTCTCATGAGACCTTGAGTGATTAGTATACATACATAGCAATGCTCATATTCATATAAAGGTGACAGATAAATACAAAACACTAGGAAAGGCAGATGATAAGGCAGTGTTGAATGTCACTGGAGAGATTATGAAAAACATAATGAAGATATTTAAAGATGAGTCATAAAACTGTAAATCTTCAAGTTGGAAAGTGGTGAAAGATTGAAGTGGAGTGAACAGTAAAGTTCACCACTAGGAAAAGTACAAAAATCTAAAGGAATAGTTAGACTAATTTTATGATACTCTTGAGACTGTGTGGCATGCATTAAAATTAAGAGAAAGTTGAAGGAGATTATAGAAGTTATAGCTTAGTCAGTTTGTATATAGGAAATAAACCCAAGAGATATGTTTATTTCCTTTCTAAAATTTTTCCAGTTGGGTACTTTAAAAATTAATTTAAAACATCTGCAATTGATACTTGCTGGGAAAGAAAAAGTTTTCTCCAATGGCATACTACTGGGTATATTAACTATACTCCAAGGCGTACTCTATGCCTAGGAGTAGTTGGCCAACACAAAATAGATTCATTGCTTTTTTTCTGTGGGATTTTTGTTACATTTTGTTATTTTTTGTCTTATTCATTGTTCACTTTGATTTTATTATTTTAATTTTGATTTTTTTGAGAGAGAAATAACTTGAAGTTGTGTTGGTAGGAAAGAGTTGGTGATCTGAGAAGGGCTAGCAGAAGGGAAAACATGATAAAAATATATTGTATGAAAAAATTAAAATTAAAATTAAAAGTTAAAAACATAAAATGGTAGAAACCAACACCCACAATTTATCACTGAACTGAACTGGAATCCAGATGCAAAGAAGGACAAGTGAAGAGCAAAGGGGTCCAGGCCAGGCTGGTGAAACCCACAGAAACAACTGACCTGAACATCAGGGAACTCTTGCTCCCCAGACTGACAGCTGGGATACCAGCATGGGACTGACACAGACCCCAGGAACATGGATTTCATTGAGGAAGCCTCGGAAATCTACAGGACCTCCTGTAGTTCAGTACTTATCTCTAGCATAGGTGTGGACTTTGGGAGCCCATTCCACATAGAGGAATACTCCCTGAGCCAAGACACCCAGGGGTAGGCAGGCCCTATCCCAAAGGATACCATAGACTCTGATGACACCCTATAGAAGGCCTCACCATCCAGGGGGAGCAGAAAGGATATGTGATAGGTAGGGTTTTTGTTGGGGGGGGTAGGAGAGGATGGGAGGGAGAAAGGAACTGGGATTGTCATGTAAAACAATCTTGTTTCTAATTCAAATTAAAAAAATCTGAAAAAAACATAAAATGCAAAATAAGGAAGCTGAGAGATAATAGAATCTGAATAAGTGTTCTGGTGTTAAAGAATAAAATTCCATTAGAGAAGATTATTTTAAATCTGTTTGAATAGGTTATATCTAGATTCATATAACTCTAACATTTGATATATGATAATTGTTTCTCATCTTGAAATAAGTCTTTATGATTGCAAAACATGAGGTCCTTTGCAATATACAAGTCTGAGGATCGCTTTCTGAATCTGCTTTGTTTTCACACTGTAGATGATAGGGTTCATCACAGGGGGGATGAGCAAATACACATTCGCAGTAAGAGTGGGCACAAATGGTGGGGTGTGTTTTCCAAATCTATGGACAAAGGATAAGCTGATCAAGGGGATGTAGAAGATGGCCACAGCAGTGATATGAGAAATGCAGGTGCCGAAAGCCTTCTTCCTTTCTCTAGGGGATGCGATGCTGAGGACTGAGCAAATGATCAGGACGTAGGAGAGCAGGATAAAGATGGAGTCCACTCCAGCAGTAGAAATAATTGCAGTTAGTCCAAATGCACTGTTGATTTTTGTGTCTGAACATGAGAGCTTCATCACATCAGGGTGGAAACAATAGGAATGGTGGAGCACATGGCTATGGCAGAATGTTAGATGCTTAAGGAGAAGGACTAGTGGGGTCAAAATGACAGTTGCCCTAGTGATGACTGCAAGACCAATCTGTGCTATCCTTGCATGAGTTAGAATGGCTGCATATCTCAAGGGATTTGAGATGGCCACATAACGGTCAAAAGCCATAGCCAGGAGCACTGAGGATTCCATGAAAGTGAAGAGGCGAATGAAGAACATTTGTGACAAGCAGGCATTGAAGTTGATCTCCTTGGCATTGAGCCAGAGTATTCCCAGCACTGTCACCACTGCAGAGATGCATAAGCTGATGTCAGTGGTGGACAACATAGAGGGGAAATAGTACATGGGCTCTTGGAGAGTTGGCTCAGTAAGGACTACAAACAAGATCAAAGAATTTCCAGATAGCGCTGTTAAATAGAGGCAGCAGAAGGGGTTGGAGATCCAGGAATGAGCCCATGCAGGGACACCAGTCAGGAGAAAAGTAGGAGAGGTGGAATTATGGAAGAGTGGCAATATGGTCTGTCAAATCAGAATCTTGACATCCTGAATCTAGAATTTCAAAATTATTTTAGTTGACGTCTTATATGCATTCAGTAAAGTGCAGAGGACCTTAATGTGTGGCTTGATTAAGTTTGGCATCTATACATACCCAGCTAACTACTTTTGACATCAGTTAGGAGAACATTACCAGAAGGCTTCCTAATGCCCTACACTATCTATTGTCTACTCCAGCAATGATCTTTTCTAACTTCTGTTGCCATAATTACCAATTCCTGTTTTTGAACTTGATAGCATAATAATGCTATTTGTTAGGAGTTTTTCATTAAAAATTATATGCACATCTATCAGAAAGCTCAGCTATAGGTTTGAATTAAATTAAATTTATTCAGCTAAATTTATTTCACATTTATTATTTAGTGTTTTGTATAGTTACCAATCATTTGCTTTTAATTAGAACTTTTATTCTTTAGGGGCTAGAGACATGGCTTGGGCTAAAAGTGTTTGCTGCTTTTGTAGAAGACTAGAGCTCAGTTTCCTGTACTTATGTTTGGTTGCTCACAACTTCCTACATATCAAGATCCAGGGTTTCTGACACCTTTGACTGGGCAGTGGCCTCTTTGTACATACGGCACATACACATATATACATACATTAAAAATAATTAACAAGTGTGTCCTTTAACATACTTAATAATGGGTTCTATGAATAAAATGGAGTTTTATCTAATCTTTGCTTAGCAGTAATATTTGTTTGTAGTGTATAAATATGTGTTTTTAATAGATTTATATTTGATTATGTATGTTTTCTAAAACATGCTATTGTACCACAGTCAGGGCTTAGTCTAGGAAAATAATAATTTTTACTTGGATTTTTAGAGTATCAAATGGTAATGCTAAGTTTTGCTTGATCAATTTAGTAAGCAGCCTACAACTGTTTTCAGGACGTGCCTGGGATTTCACCAGTTAATGCCCATGCATCAAGCCTTCTCACACACGTTATTAGAGAGGAGGTGCTTCAGTTCTTATGACTCTGAAGCTTGGAATTCTTGTTTTGTAGTGCTGAAACCTTGCTTGCTTGTGATTATGGAACTTTCCTCTTCTGTAGCAGTTGTCACTGAGTCAAACTATAAGCTTCTTTGGTAACACATATGGTCTGGTCCTTAATCTGAAGTTGATCTGTTACAGCATGACAGAGATACACACCAATGTGCCAATGATGGTAGTGCTTTGCATCGATTTGTTTTGAGCCTTCTGATGAATTAGAGAGATATGTTTGTCTTCTAGATGGACAAGACTTAGAAGTTTGGACAAACTCTTCAAGTTTTTAAAAACAGGGAAGTGACCTTGAGACTCAGAGAACAGACTTTAGAGTCCCTGTTATCACAAACTAAACCACCTTGTCTGGTGACAGTGAGGACGACAATAATTGTGATATGATTTTGTTTCAATTAATAATATTATTTACTACAAATATATGAAGTAGATCTTTGTTGGCAAATATCAAATTACCTAAAATACCCATTGTCCAGACTTAAAACACATATTTTAGAACTGTGTACCTATTTTGTGACATGTAATTAAATTACTAGGAGTTCCTTTTAACAAGTAGTAGATTATTTGGCATAATGTGAATACACAAAGTAGTGAATTTTGAAAATTACACATTTACTATAAAAGCTAACACATTCTTCAAAATGTATTTTAAACTGCTTTAAGATTTCTATTGATTCTGTAGAAGACTTCCATGGTCATTTTAACCAGTTATATCTCTTTTTATAGATTTTTCATTTCTAATTGCACAGCAAACTTTTACATGTAGATGAAGAGTTTGCCTTTTGTACAAAGTGTTGTTTGTTACAAATTTAAACTTCTCAGGCTTTACAAGGACAGTACTTGTTCCATTTTTTATTTTAAGCATTAGTCTTCTTCAGACTAACATTAAGAATAATATATCCAACTAGCTTTTTTTTTTTATTTCTTCACTTCACTATCTGAATGTAAGCTCAAACACAGTATGACCGCATCAGAATTCAGCCTCTACATTGAAACTTAGCCTGTGCATTTTCTTTCTCATTTTTGTTAGTAGCTCTACATGAGTTATATGATAGTCTTACAGACTTATATCTGCATATCTATGGTGGCACCATAAGGCATGCTACCAAATTCAGAAATCTGCATATTCTCACCACCTCTGGTTTCTTTTTTGCATTCTTTTGTGAACTTAAAATACAATTGCATCATTTTCTCCCTTCATCTCCTCCCAGGTAACCCCTTCCCCCACTCTCTCAAATTCATAACCTCTTTTTCTTTAATTGTTAATCACTAATTCCTATTTTGTTGTGGTTGTGTGTAGCTCACATCATTGTCTGTTTTCAAAGACTTTCATTTCAGAAAGCATAGTGTGAAAGAATGTCTTTCTCAACTATTCTATTTCTGTGAAATTTTCAACACTGATAAAAATGAGCAAACATAAGATTTACTGCTAAAATTGATAACCAACCTAAATCAAATATCTTTGAGAATAACTCCTTTACATTAAAACATATGGAGATAAATTGATTTAAAAAGTAGGACAATTTTCCTTAGACCCACAGCTAAGTGTGGTCCTCAGACCTCATAAAGGAAACTTCTCTGTGCAGTAGAGACCATTGTACAAAAATCACAACTAATCAAAGTGCAGATATGTGGATCCCAGTCCCAGTGGATACATCTACAAAACACCAAGGCTCAAGGAAAATTGCAGGAAAGGGTAAGGAAAGATACTAATAGCCAAAGAATCAGGGACTCAGACTGTCTGACTGTAAGACTCTATCAGGAATGTTATAAGCTCTGCCCATAAAGCCTCACCAACATGACTGCCTATAAAAGATGATTTGAAAATGGGAATCAGTCTACCTCAAGTTCCAGCCATTCCTCTCTTGGGTATATACCCAAATAATGCACGTTCATACAACAAGGACATATGTTCAACCATGTTCATAGCAGCATTGTTTGTAATAGCCAGAACCTGGAAGCAGCCTAGATGCCCCTCAACTGAAGAATAGATAGAGAAAATGTGGTACATTTATACAATGGAGTACTAATCAGCAGAAAAAATCAATGGAATCTTGAAATTCGCAGGCAAATGGATGGAACTAGAAGAAACCATCCTAAGTGAGGTAACCCAGTCACAAAAGGGCAAATATGGTATGTACTCACTCATATATGAATTTTAGACATAGAGCAAATGTTTACCAGCCTATAATCCTCTTCACCAAAGAAACTAGGAAACATGAAGGATTCTAAGTGATAAATGAATGGACCCCAGGAATGGGAAGGGGCAGGAACTCCTGAGCTAATTGGGAGCATGAGGGTAGGGGAGAGGGAGCTGCCAGAATGAGAGCAGGAGAAGAGGAGTGGAGGAGAGGAAATGGAGGGGCAGAAATATTGAGTTGGGGGAAGAAAAGAGGAGAGAGAGAAGGATGAGAAACACCATATTAGCGGGAGCTATTATAGGTCCAAGGAGAGATCTGGCACTAGGGAGATTTCCAGAGACATACAGGGATGACACGAACTGACAATCCAGGCAATGGTGGAGAGGATAACCTAAATGCCTTTCCCCTAAAATGGGATTGATGACTACTTTTTATGCCATCCTAGAGCCCTCATCCAGTGGCTGATGGAAGCAGAGACAGACATCCACAGATATACACTGAACTGAACTCTGGAACTTAGTTGAAGAGAGGGAGGAATGAAGATCGAAGGGGTCGGTACCAGGTTGGAGAAACTCACAGAAACAGCTGGCCTGAACAAGGGGGAGCACATCGATCCCAGATGCTGTCTGGGAGGCCAGTACAGGACTGATCCAGACCCCTGAACATGGATGTCAATTAGGAGGCCTCTGCACTCTAAGGGACCCCCGGTAGTGGATTAGTATTTTTCCCTGGTATAGGAGGGGACTTTGGGAGCCCACCCCACGTGGTGAAGGGATGCACTCTTGCCCTGGACACATGGGGAAGGGCCCAGGCCCAGCCCAGGATGATGTGGTGGACTCTATGGAGCCCCCATTGAGGGCCCTAACCTGCCTGAGGAGTGGAGGGTGGATGGGATGGGAGGTAGGTCGGGGGGGGGGGTGGGGAGAGGGAGAGGGAGAGGGAGAAGGGATTGATATGTGAAACAAGCTTATTCCTAATTTGAACTAATAAAAAAATTACAAAAAAAGAAAGTTAAAAAGTTGGACCATTTATAAACTGAAACTTCCCAAATTTTAGCCAAGATAAATCTCTTTGCTTCATGAAAAATAAAACATAAATTAATGAGAAAAAACAATAAAAACAAAAGAAGAATCAATGAAAAAAAAAGATTCGAACAAATCAACAACAAAAGATCTGTTGAAGTACAGGGGGAAGCTCAGGAAGCCCCAGCTCTAAAAAGGCAATACTCTTATCACTTCTCACTTTAGTCCTATGAGATAGGGTCTGTATGAAGCTGCAACTAGGCTGGGGGCCATGAAGCCTCATTGAGCCACCTCTTTCTGACCCTCCTCCTCAGGGTTGGGGTTGCAGTGTGAACGGCCACGCTGGCATGAGTATTTGGGATTCAAATTCAGGTCCTCCTGCTTGACTAGGAAACCATCTTACCCACTGAGCTGTCACTCTAGTTTGGAAAAAAGTTTTCATTTAAGGACAGAAAGCAGGTTAGCACTTGTGTCTCTCTAGCATTGGGAATTGGACAGCATCCAGGAAACTATTTTGGGTGATGGAAAATCTTCTAAAATTGGGTGGTGGTGGTGATGGTTTCTCATAAGTAATAAACAAAAGTTCAGAAAATACAGCTTTATCTAAGCTTTAAAATAAAAACATGAAATGCTGCAATGTTTCTTGAGAATGAAACAAAAGCAGGCAAGAAAAAAATGATCTAAAATGATTGACAAAAATATTTGTCAACATAGAAAGATTTGCTGTGGTTTCTGCACTATCATATTAGATAATGACATACATAGTTGAATTTAGTTCTCATCTGGAAACAACAGAGTCCTGAGATATAATTACAGAAAAAGGTCCAGGTAAACACTAAGTGGACATAAAAACCGGTAATAATAGAATGAGGTAGTAGGAAAAGGAGTTAGGTAAACCAACTTGATAAAAAAAACACAAATGCAAAATTTATATTGAAATTATTTCCTGATAGTTAAGTAAGTAAATATTAATAAACCACAGAAATTTTAGAGCAAAATTCAGGTAAACATTAACATAATTACAGAGTGAAAACAGGATTTCTAATAACAAAACTAAAGCTAAAAGACTAGGCAATAAAGCTTGAAGTGTTTAATATGGTAAAATGTGAAGATTATTTTATAGCAAAACATCTCCTACCTTTAAAAAACTGATTGCAGAGTGATAGAAATGATTGAAACACACACATCATTCAGTTAGATAATATGCTTATGAAGAAACAATGAAACATGAGTAATCATTTCTGCCCCTGGAAGTAACCCCTCACCCATACTCCTGTAAGTAACCCGATAAAACACACTGGTTCATGAAAAAAATACAAAAGCCAAATACACATAACTACTAGTTAATACAGGATGATTTGACTTCAGCAACAGGCAAAAGAATGACAATGCAGCTTCAGAGTGAAGGATTTATTGAAGGTTCCTCTGAAGGAAGTAAGGGACCCAGTGTGTGAACCCAGGTCTGTTCAGTGTAGTCATTACTGTACTGCATTGTCTTTCTGTGGTTCAGAATTAAATTAAAAGTATTAATTCAATGGGTGCTCTCCAGGACCCTGAAAGGAATAAATGTGCTGTAGAAATATAGATCAACTAGGAATGTAAGTTACTAATGATGATGGTATGCCCATATCTGTACTCAGGAGTTTCATTATTACATGTGTCACAAATACATTAACAGTTAAAGACAGAATATATCTTTCAAAATGTTGTGTTTAATTAGGAATTTTCATACCTGTATATTCATTTACTACAACTACTTACACATGCGTAGGTGAAACATCTACAAGGAATTTAAAGTTTCTGAATAGACAGTCCCACGGAAGTGAATGGAACAGGGGTCATAAGTGTAGTGAGGAGTTCAGAGGAGTTGAATGTTATGGGCCAAGTAATGGAGGGCCTTACCTTTAACAATGTGGAGAATTATGGGTGAGTATGTTGAAGGAAAAACACCACAAACTTTGCAGTGGTCTTTATACAAACATTACAGGCAGAGAAAGTATGGTTTCCTACCAGAATGTGGCTGGTTGTCTGGACCATTAAATGGAGGCTGGAGGCTTCTCTTACTTACATAGTGTAATATATGAAACCCATTCACTTGTCTCTATGAATGGAGAGTCTTTATAAGGAGTTTTGGTGATAGAATCACTGACAAAGCTGGAATAAACAAGCATATGGGATTTCTAGGCCACGTTTTTTACTTCTCACTGCTATGTTCCCCTGGGATGCTTAGCTGATATCTGCGCTCATGGGGGCTTAGACATATGGAAAAGAACCAAACAAAGAACACAAACATAGACACAGAATGTTTATACCTTAGTTTTAAAAGTTTTAGATGAGGATTGAGTACTTCTTAAACAATCTCTGTATTTCTTGTCATGTGTATAATTGGAGTAATAGAAACTTTGAAAGGATTACAGTTAACAGTAGCTGCATAGTGTGTATGCATTTCAGATACATAATGCATGCCTTAAATATCTTTTAAAATGAAGAGATGAATCTCCAAAAAAAATGACAGCTTGGGAACTCAAGTGAAAGAAACTTATAGAAGAAATTACTTTTATTCAAGGTTTATATACTAATTAAATCCTGTCCAGTGGTTAAGGCTTTCTAAGTAGTTTTAGGTTATCCTATTTAATCTTGATTATTTATGCCAAGCATAGGCATACCGTTTAATTTATGTTTCATACTAATGAGCATGGTGTCTGACAAACAATATACCACCCACAGTGTCTGTTGAATTAACTTATCCTTACTGTATACTTTGATCACATTTTCCCCTCTTCTGATCCCTCTGAGATCTTCCTCCCCACTCCTCATCCTTTCTTTATATTTAAAAAACAAGCATAGAAAACCCAAAAACCCAAACAACAACAAAAACCAAGACACACACACACACACACACACACACACACACACACACACACACACGGGAAAACAAAATATACAGGCAAAAGACCAGTAGGACAAGAAAACCCAAACATGAGACAAAGGGTCTACAAAAACACATTGAGCTAGGCAACTGATACCCTCTTGCAAACAAAAATAGTTTTCTCCAATGTATTCTCAGTGCGTATATTAGTCTCAATCTTAAATATTTCAGACTAGGAAAGATTATCATGGAAATAAAGAAACTAGAATCCATTTTGTTCAAGTCTGTTTGGGCCATTAGGTTAATAAACTAGCAAAACTGATGCAATATGAGCCAGGAGTATTTTAACCTATGCTTAACATTTTATTTTAATTTAGAACTTACAGATGCATTCATTTTTCCATGTTGAGCTTTTTTATGAAGCTCTAAAACTGGAAGTCCATATTATTTTCCTTGTAATTAGCAAATACTCAACAGGACATGTACAAGTCCCATTATGATAATTATACTCATTGAGAAATGATATAAAAATTGATGATAGCTGCTTAATGGGTAGTGAGGCACTACTGGTTAGAGGATGATCTCTGTGGGTCCAGCTGCTAGAATTGGGTGATATAGTTGGAGGATAGGCAATTGGCTAAAATATTCCTGCTGTTGGGAGAGGCATCTTAGAACACCAAAATCTCTGTGGAGCACAAGCAGAAATCCAGAAAATCTGTCTTGATAATACTGGTATCTGGAAAAAAAGACACCACAGCTACAGACATTTGTTTTCTTATTTGCAGAATAGAATGATGGTACAGATAACTATCAAAAAAATCTAATGTTACTATATGGTCTTGTGACTTAGTATCTTCTTTGTAGGTTGATTTGTGATACAGAGAGAAAAGAAAAAAAAAAAGCTTGGGATTTTTCCCCCAACATGTGATTTCAGTATAAGATCAATTGTGTATTTGCATGGATGAAAATTCAAAAATTCAAATGAGAAATGGATGAAGTTAGGGGCTCCTGATAGAAAATGTCTATAACAAGAAAATCTGCAGAGATGGAAAAATGAAGCCAAAGTGATAAAATATATGAAGAATAAAACCAAAGCAATTATATTTTTGCAAGGTCTGAAATCAGTCTGAATGGTGTTGTAGAGAGGAGTCAAAGGTGACATTAATAAATTCAGCTTAGTTGGTCAAACAGGATGGCATATCAAAAAGGAAACTAAAAAAAATGTTATTTGGATCAAAAAGAAGTTTAAACACAGAGACAGAAGTCTGAGAAATGTTCTGTATCTTCTGAAAGTACAGTGCTTTAAATGTCTTATATTCTTCACTGACAACAGATGCAGCATGCAGCATACAAGGAAAGCTATATTGACTTGAGTTCACTTTCTGAATTAGAAGAACTGATGAATTTGAAGGATTCCATGTAGATTGTCTAGGAAGATGTGGTTAGAAATGTGCATTTTAACATTTGTGTGGAACAAGTGTTGAGAAATATTCAGTGAATGAATAATGAACAATAAGGACATAATTTGCTAAATTAGTTTTGAACAATGGATTACTGCCAAATCATAGGACAATGAGTGCAAAAAACAGATTTAAGTTACTATTAAGATTTTTTTCGTGATTAGTTTTGCATACTTTAATTTTCCTAAATTGTCACAGATTAAGAAATGTTAGCTTTCTTAAAAATTTAATAGTTCACATGATCTGCCATTAGCCAAGTTTTAATATTAAATGAGATTCTTAAAACAATGATTGTCAGAATAAGCAATTATTTAATATAACAAGCATGAGGATTTTTATGAATAATCTATAAATTATGTATAAAGGATTTTATTGTTTCTTAGCCTAGTAACATAAATTTTTAATCTTTATTGTTTTTTAATTGTTACTTTAAAGTGTCTGGTCCTGCCCCTGATGGCCAGTAGGAAAGGAATGTCATAATAAAACATGTATGAAGTTGTTTTGTTACTCCTATGAACAGTGATTTTGTAGGTATAAATGATATTGGGTATTTCTTTAGCAAAATATTTCCCAAAATTTTCAGAGAGGCTAAGTGAAGGTTATTAATTTGTCATATATCATCTGTCTTCATACACCATTTTCTGAGCATTTGATATTTTAAGGGAGGCACATGAAGACTAAAAAATGGCCTATCATTAAATTTCTCTCAAGAAGTCCATAGATTTTTCTGGTTTCTTTGTCTGAACGTTTGGTAGTTTGACCCTTTTTTGTTTCACCTTATTTATGTTCCTATTAATTTGATATACTTGACAGTTGTTAATTGTTCCTTTCACATTCACAGCAATGAATACTAATGGTCCTGGATCATCATCATGTGACATAATGACTTGTTTTCTGTGAACTTCTTCATGGTTTGGAAACTAAATAAAGCCCATTCCCAGAAAATGCAGGACTGCCCTGATAGGGGGCTTTGACTTGAAGATGTCTAATGACTTTGAGTAGCTATTTAGAAATAGACAACAGTTTAAGATTCTATTTCTACCAAACTGTCTATGTACTATACTATTGACCATTGACTCATTTCTCACTACTATGAAGAATTAAGGCTGTTGCTGCATAGTCAGGGTTAGAAAGTCTTATATCTGGGTTTGGGACATTCACTGGGGACACCCTGTTATTAATGAACATTGAATAAAAGAGAAATTTTTGGAGAAATGGGGAGTTTTTGTTCAGTGTGTGTAAATTTCCAGTTACACCAGATGAACAAATTCTAGGGATCTGAGAAGCAACACAGTTCCTGTGGTTAAATTATTTAAATTATTTACATGTATTGAAGATGTAAATAGTTTATTAAGATAGTAGATTTCATAGTACAAATTCCTTCCATAAAATCAAGGCAATCAGCAACAACAACATAAACAAAAACTCAGTAGAACACAATAGAATGTTCAGAGGTGATCATTACTGAAAGGTTCAGGCTTTGACACTGCCCTTTAAGAGACAGACCCTTCCTCCTGACAACAGTCAGGGCATGCACAAGAAAATGTGCTATGTCATCACCACATCACCCATCACCCGTGAGGACTCTGGGCATGCGTTGAACCTCAGTGAGCATGCGCAGTCTTCCCTTTAAAAGTTCCAACTTTCCTGCTCACTCTCTCTTTGCTTCCTCTCTTTATGCTCTCTCTCTGCTCACTCCTTCTCTGCTCTTCTCTTCTCTCACCTATGCGCTCTCTCTGCCTCTCTATGGCAACCGACCATGGCAGTCAGTCATTAACCCTGCTCCTCTTCTCTCTTAGTCTCCCTACTCTGCTGGGCCATATAATAAACTAGTCATCATGACTCATCTTAAAGCTTTCTCTTTTCCTCTTTTTAAATAAAAACATAACAATTACCATTTTTATTTGCAAAACTTCAAGGATGTATACATATGTAAATCTCATTAAATTTTATGCATTAAATATGTTATTTTTTGGACATACCAGTTATACTTCAACAAAACTTACAGAAACACACAAACATTTGAGCAACACCATATTAGCTCAATAGGTTATCTATATCTATATCTGTTTATATCTATGTCTATATCTATATCTATACATATATATATATATATTCATATATATGAATAAGAGGCTACAAATTTAAGGAGTAAGGGTGACAAGAGGAGTTTTTAGAGGAAATGTTATGAATACATTATCATATGTGAAAATTTAAAGTAAATAAACAAAAGAGGAAAGGGACAATTTTATAAGCTATAGCCTATGGGAGAAATATAACCAAGGTCTTTTATTTTTTTTAAAGTAAAGAACTAGATTAATCTAGTGTGTAGAAACCTACATCATGGGAAATGGTTCAAAGGAAAAGAAATCCGGTAAAAATCTGGTAAAGGAGCGTAGTGGTGAACATAAGTTATGATCTCAGAGCCAATTGCAGTGGAAAGAACTATTGATTTTTGTACTAAAGCTTGGTTATTGAGTCTTTTTTACTGACTGGACAGTTGACACCCAGAAGCATAGAAATGTGATAGAATGAATATGATGTATAAATGGGTCCAGTGGTTATAGAGGTTCATTGCAACTCACTCATGTTGTTTGTTGTATCAGTCATCCTATCCACCTATTGAAGAATATTTTGTATTGCTTCGCATTTTGCTTGTTTTAAATAAAGCTACTTTGAATACTTTCTTTCTTTTTCTTTCTTTCTTTCTTTCTTTCTTTCTTTCTTTCTTTCTTTCTTTTTTGAGACAGGGTTTCTCTGTGGCTTTGGAGGCTGTCCTGGAACTAACTCTTGTAAACCAGGCTGGTCTCAAACATTCAAAGAAGAGCTAATACCAATACTCTTCAAATTGCTCCATACAATAGAAGCAGAAGGTTCATTGTTTAATTCTTTTTAGGAGGCTACAATTACCTTGGTACCCAAGCCACACAAAGACACAACTAAGAAAGAGAACTACAGACCAATATCCTTCATGAACATAGATGCAAAAATACTCAATAAAGAAGAAAAACCACATGGTCATCTCACTAGATGCTGAAAAAGCCTTCAACAAAATTCAACATCCCTTCATGATAAAGTTCCTGGAGAGATCAGGAATAATGGGAACATACATGAACATAATACAAACAATCTACACTAAGCCAACAGCCAACATCAAACTAAATGGAGAGAAACTCAAAGTGATTCCTCTAAAATCAGGAATAAGACAAGGCTATCCACTCTCTGCGTATCTCTTCAATATTGTCCTTGAAGTTCTAGCTAAAGCAATAAGACAACAAAAGGGGATCAAGTGGATACAAATTGGAAAGAAAGAAGTCAAGCTTTCACTGTTTGCAGATGATATGATAATCTACATAAGTGACCTGAAAAACTCTACCAGGGAAGTACTACAGCTGATAAACACCTTCAGCAAAGTAGCAGGATACAAGATTAACTCAAAAAATCAGTATCCCTACTATATATGGATGATAAATGTGCTGAGAAAGAAATCAGAGAAACATCACCCTTTATAATTGCCACAAACAACATAAAATACCTTGGGGTAACACTAACCAAAAGAGGTATAGTCTTTATTGGATTCATGATGATGAACCCTGGGCCTCAACATTATATATATAATTAGTTGTAATGTACTCTCAATCCAATTAATCACCTCCCTCTAAGAATGATTTGTATTTGCTTCAGTGTCTATACAGCTTCTTGGATGATTTGCCAATCATCATCATTATTGTTTATTCATAGCATTACAATTACTACTGTTCAATTTCATTTCTCTACTATGAGATCATAGAAAGTATTTGAGAAGAGAGAGATGTTTCTTTTATCCTTCCTTTCTTCTCTCTCTCTCTCTCTCTCTGTCTCTTTCTTTCTTTCTTTCTTTTTTTCTTTCTTTCTTTCTTTCTTCTCCTTCCTTCCTTCCTTCCTTTTATTTTTGAGACAGGGCTTGTTTGTGCAACAGTGTTGGCTGTCTTAGAACTCACTTTGTAAACTGGCTGTTGTTGGTGCATGCCTTTAATCCCAGAACTCGGGAGGCAGAGGCAGGCAAATCTCTGTGAGTTAAAAGCCAGACTGGTCTACAGAGCGAGTTCCAGGACAGGCTCCAAAACAATACAGAGAATCCCTATCTTGAAAAACCAAAAAACCAACCAACCAACCAAACAACAACAACAAAAACAAAACAAAAAAAAGAGCTCACTTTGTAGACCAGGCTGTCACCGAACTCAGAGATCCACCTGTGTCTGTCTCCCAGTTGCTGGGATTAAAGGTGTGCACCACCATTGCCTAGTGAGAGGCATATTTCTTACGAGTATTATAATCCCTAAGAAAACACCTGATGTTAAGAAATAAAATGTTGACAAAGAGTAAAGTGAGGGATGAAAGGAAGATTGTTCCCATCTAGGTACTTGCCTGGTCAGATAATCTACTCTGTGCTTGGAAAGATCTTGATGAAAGCTTTATGGATTTGTTTGGTCTTTATACTATATACAATAGGGTTCAACACTGTGGGGAAGAGGGAATGGAGATTGGGCATTAGGGTGTGGACATACGGAGAGACATTATTACCAAAGGATGGACAAGAGACAAGATGATCCAGGTCATATAAAAGATTACAACAGCACCAATACAAGAGACACATGTGCCAAAGGCCTTTTGCCTTTCCTCTGGGGAGGTAATGCTGAGGATTGCTTTGATGATCAGCACATAGGAGAGGGATATTCAGGGAATGTCTATACTTGTCAGAATGAGAGCAACTAACCCACAAATGCAGTTGACTTTGACACTTGAGCAAGAACACTAGAGCACATCTTGGTGGTAGCAGTAGGAGTGAAAAAGCATATTAGGGCCATAGAAGGACAGTCCATTAAGGAGTAGGAGCAAGGGTATCAGATTAAACAGCATACATACAAAAATCATCACCCCCACTTTGGTGATCCTAGAGTTGGTAAAGATCCTAGCATATTTCAGGGCCTTGCAGATGGTAACAACGTGGTCAAAAGCCATGGCTAAAAGTACAGATGATTCCATAATGGTGAATACATGCAGAAATAAAATCTATATGACGCATTCATTAAAGCCGAAGATCTTGGTGTTGAGCCAGAAGACATCCAGTGTTGTCTTGTTTGAGACAACTTGAAGAGAAGAAATAGTGATGCCCATGTCAGTAGCAGAGACCATGGAGAGGAGGAAATAGTACATGGGCTCATGGAGACAGACATCTCTCACCACCACGTAGAGGATAGTGCTGTTTCCCAAAAGGGTGATCACATAGAGACAGCAAAAAGGGATGAAAAACCAGACATGAAAAGCTTACAGTATTGGATTTCCAGTCAAGAAGAAAACTGTGGAATTGGAGTTAATGGAAAGCATGTTGGTCTGTGGGAAGTTCCTGAAATGGCACAGCCCATGTTAGAATTACTGTTTCCCAGTCATTCTGATCATTACTAAAGTTCTTGTACATAATAGAGTTCTTACAGTTATTTCAGAGTGAGATCCTATCTGTCATGTTCATTTTCATTTAAAGAGTAAGTTTAGTTATTCCATTAAATGTAAATCTTTCTATTTAAAGTTATTGTTTGCCCTCTAATTATCATACTTATGTGACAGGAACTGTAGTGCTGACCTAGAGTACTTGACATCAGGCAGAAAAAAATCAACAGTGTTAGAAAATTCAGCAATCAGTGAAATAACATATCCTATATTTTAAAAGCACAATGCATCACTCATGCATACAATTCTCTTAAAAAGCAAAAACTAACATCTAAAGTTCTGACAGTTATATGAGAGTCTAAGGCAAGAGAGAAATTAAAGTTGGCTTGTATAAATATACTTTTATCAATTAACATTTTCTGGACTGATAAGATACTTGAGATATATTGAAAAATTGAGGCGATATTGTATTAATCTCACAAAACTATTTTAAACTTAATTTTCACCAAAACATAAACTATTATAATTATATTTCACTTAAGATTAATTTGAGAGTATTTTTAATCCTCACTCAGTCAAGAGAAAAATATCAATCAAATATAGTAATTCTTTTAGTTAAAAATATATTAACAAAGAAGCAAAATTTGAATATTATTGATGTTTTGGCTTCCTTGAAGCTAGATACACACATGTTTCCTTTTTTCTGAGGCTGTATTATAGCTTGTAGTGCTTTGGTCTTTACCTAAATTATAATATTCATCAATGATGAAATCATAGATAATATTTTGGGTGCTTATTATAATAGTAGTTTTGTGTTTTCATAAATTTTGCATATGAGGCATGTGAGCCTTAATTCCTTTATTGTAGTCCTGGATTGTAGGGGATGTTGTAGCCATGCCTGCTTAGGGGCTGGCTACAGGTGTGCCTGACCACACCTGCAAGGGTGACATAGGGAAGGCTTAAGAGTGAGGGACACTTATGTGGAAGCCCTTCTTTTGCTTTCATCTTTGGCTTGCTGTACTTACTGCTGCCCTGCCGGCTGGCTAGGTCACCCTGTAAGTAAAGCTTTTCCCTATTAAATTCCCTTGTATTTTTACCTGACTCTGTATTGGTAATTTCCCACATTATCTGGTTGTCAGAAGCAGGATCTTGTAAACCTAGGCCCTATTTGGAAGAGTCTGCAGGTCCCAGGCTGGAAAAGTGCTCCCTCTCTCCACAGGTGCTCCCAGCTCTCAGCTGACCTGCCCTGCCACATAAGTGCTTTCCTGCTGCACCTGAGCCTCTCTGAACCATCACCCAGGTGGGAGAGTTCTCCAGACCTCCCCACGGTTTTACAGCCTCTGTTTCTAGTGGCCTGGACTGCAGCCTACCAGAGCCCAGAGGCCTCCTGCCCTTGAGCTGAGTAGGACTCAAGAGTAGGCCTTGGCTTTCAGCAGAGCCTGTGGCTTTCCCTGGCCACGGTGGCCGTAAAGCCATGTCTATTTCAGTGGTTATGGCCACCAGGCTGTACATTCCCAGGTAAAGCACAGCTGCCTGTGGGACCTCAGCTCCACCAATGCCGCCATCTTGACTGACTGATCACTGCCAAATGCCTCGTGGAGTAACTGAATGCCTGCACCACCTGCTGGAGTTAGAAATCATCAGGTAAAATCATGATGGAATATTTATCATTTGCTAAAATTGGTAATATTTTTGCTTATTACGTGAATTCAATGTTTGAGGAGGAAGCTAATCTGCCACTTACCTGCTATATGCAGTAATGGCAGTTAGCTTGTGGTACAAATAATATTACTAGCCAGAGGTTTCAGAAACAGGGACAAAGATAACCTCACCACCTGCTTACAGGAAGCAACAGCTTTATGCAATGAGGTTTTGGAGAACAGATTATGTCAGGCCACAATTGTGCAGCAAGTGGAACAGAAGTTGGATGATAAGTTTGACTCTGTGTCCAATATGCTAAAGACAGAACTGTCTCTTACCCAAGATGAGATGCAGCGTATTTATGATAAGATAAACACAGAGAGATCCTCCATGTCTGAGTCATTAGAGTCTAGGCTGTCAGAGGACTGTGAATATCTGTAGCCACCTAGAGACTCAGATAGGCTCTGTGTCCCAGAAATTAGATGCAAAGGAAAGGTTTGAAGAATAGGACAATGCCATTCAATCAATTATTGAAGCATCTAAGGTAGCAGATCACAGATTTGAATCTAGGTTTGAATGTTTGGAAGATAATTTACAGAACAGGGCTATCAGATTAGATAGGTCCATTCGATCGATTGCTGAGGACTCAAAATCAGCAAATCATGACCTCAAATCTAGACTCCAATACCTAGAAGGCAATTTCCATGCCATCCAGATGCTGCCTAAGGATGATCGTATTAAAGACCTAGAAACACATATAGAGGAGCAGTTAGGGCAATTTACAGATTTCCTAACATGCTGGGTATCTTTTATGATGCAGGAAATTGAAACTTTTCATGAGGATATCATTACTAGGCTTAAAGATCATTGGGATGCCTCAGAGACAGAATTACTCCAATCTGATGCACCTACTCCACCCAGGTATCATGACTATTCTGCTAAGGTTGTTACTCGTACACCATTAGTCTACCCAGCTACCATGGTAGAAAAGCCAGCTTCTAAGAAACACCCTCAGGAACGGATGGCTTATGAATGGCAACCTATACAGCTGAAGGATCTTAAGAATATTAAAGAATCAGTTGTCTCATATGGTCTCCATAGCCCATATGTAAAACAGCTATTACATTCATGGGCAACCTTTAACAGGGTGATGCCCACAGAGTGGGAAAGACTGGTGGCAACTGTGCTTGAGAATTCTTGCCAAAGCCAGTGGAAGGCATTGGTCAGGGAAGCGGCAACGTTCCTTGAGCGTCAAGGCATAAAGGATGTTTATGAAGCCCCCTTAGATAAGATTCTTGGTGAGGGTATTTATGCTAACCCATAGGCTCAGGTTGAATATGACGACCAGATACTGTCCCAATGCAGGAAAGCAGCATTAATGCCTGGGATAAGGTTCGTGAGCCAGGAGACCGCCTAGAAGTTTATACCAGAATAGAACAGGGACCTACAGAACAGTTCCAGGACTTCTTACAAATGTTAACTAGGGCAGTAGAATTACAGGTAACAGATCCAGAAACAAGACAATCAATTATATATACAATAGCTTATGAAAATGCAAACCCAATATGCAAAAGAATACTTTTGCCTTTAAAGATCAGATCAGTTCTGCTAGAAGAATGGGTTTTGCATGCAGCTAACATTGACTATAATGTGCAAGATACTGGAGCTTGGGTAGGAGAAGCCATCTCGAAAGGTTTAAAAAGGCAACAGGAGATTAAAAGTTCTAGAGGTGAGGACGCAAGGGCTTCTTGGGAAGGAGAAGCACCTTACAGAGGTCACCATACGTACCAAGAGGCCAGAGTTTATCAATAGTATGAACCAGAACCTTAGGTAGGAAGAGCCTTCCCTAGGAGACCACGAAGGCACCAAGAACCTAGATGTTTCAGCTGTGGTAGAATGGGACATATCAAGAGAAATTGTAGACAAAGGAATTCTAACAATGCCTCATATGGAAGGCCACTGCCTTCTGGATTGTGTAGAAGATGTGGTAAGGGCAGACACTGGACCAATAAATGTAGATCGACCAGGGACATGCAAGGAAACCCGTTAAGGCCAGGAAACACCTAGGGGGGACTCAAGAAGTCCTCCCACATCGAGAAAGTTCCGGTTGTTCCCAGTAGCAGTAGAAGACAATCTCTCACAGGACGAACAGATAGTTCTTTGACTATTGTGAAAAATAATCCTGCTCTAGATGGTAGTTTGGCTAGCGATGAAGAATCAAATGTGACTGGACAAAATGAGAAACCCATATTTTGGCAAACTTCTATTAATGGTAAAAGACCCCAGTTGAAAGTAAGAATTAATAATAAAGTTATTACTGGCTTAGTAGACACTGGGGCAGATGTGACTATTATTATCCAAATGTCTTGGCCTCAGATATGGCCTCTTAGAGAGGTGAATGTACAATTTTTAAGAATTGGAACTCTATCTAGTGTTTGACAGAGTGTTTGCTCAGTGGTCTGCATTGGACTGGAAGGACAGAAAGGGAAACTGAAACCATACATGGCAGATATAGCTATAAATCTCTGGGGTCGTGATCTCTTACAACAATGGAATACTCAGATTAATATTCCTCCAGTGTTGGATACAAATTATGTACAATGTTTAGATAGTAGAAAACATCTGGTAAGAACCTATGGAAAACGGTCACCAACCATCTAGGCTGTACAGAAACTAGGTACATTTGATAGATCTTCAGAGGTGTCAAAAGCCCTGACATTGAAGTGGCTTACAGATGAGCCTGTTTGGGTAGGACAATGGCCTATGACCTCTGAGAAGTTAGAGGCTTTAGAAAAGTTAGTACATGAACAGCTAGAGGCTGGACACATAGAGGAATCTACCAGCCCTGGGAATTCTTCTGTATTTGTTATCAAAATGAAGTTAGGTAACTGGAGAATGCTGACAGACCTGAGAGCCATCAGTAAGGTAATTCAACCAAAGGGCTCTCTGCAACCTGGAATGCCATTGCCTTCCTTGATACCTAAAGGATGGCCGATCAGTCATTGATCTGAAAGACTTTTTTCACAATACCATTACAGGGAAATGATAGAGAAAAATTTGCATTTACTGTACCAACTCTTAATAATTCACAGCCAGTTAGGACATATCATTGGAGGGTTTTGCCACAAGGAATGCTAATAGCCCTACTTTGTGTCAGCACTTTGTACAGCAACCTTTGGAAATAATTTGTAAAATATTTTCACAATCTCTTGTTTATCATTACATGGATGACATTCTTTTATCAGATTCTAATAAGGAAACTCTGGAATGTATGTTTGAAATGGTGAAGGAAGTTCTGTCTCGTTGGGGGTTACAGATTGCCCAAGAAAAGATACAAAGAGGAGATTCTATTATCTATTTAGGTTACAAGATAGACTTATAAAGAATCAGGCCACAGAAGGTATAAATTAGGAGAGATCGTTATCAAACTCTTAATTCTCTTCAGAAATTATTGGGGGAAAATTCTCAACTACAGACGATTATTGGTGTGGAAGGACATGACTTAAAGCATTTAAAAATGGCCCTTAAAGGTGATAAGGACCTAAACCGTGTGCAAATATTATCTGCTGAGGTGGAAAAGAATTACAATGGGTAGAAAACAGAATATTGGATGTGCATGTAGATCAGATAAACCCTAATTTAGACTGTATTCTGGTTATCCTGCCATCCAGAGAATACGCTTCTAGGATTCTAATGCAGAGGGAAGACTCCATATTGGACTGGATATTTCTGCCAAATAAACAAAATAAAAAGTTAAAGACATATATAGACAAGATTTCTGATTTGATTTTAAAGGGCAAATTAAGACTTCGTCAACTGACTGGAAAAGATCCAGCAAAAATTATAGTACCTTTAACTAATGAGAAAATTTCCTCCTTGTGGAAGGATAATGGATATTGGCAAATAGCTCTTACTGACTTTTTGGGAATGATTAGCAGCAGTTATCCCAAAACGGACAGAATTAAATTCATAAAAAGACAGTCTGGATTCTTCCACATATTGTAAGACAAACTCCTATTTCTGGAGTTCTTACCTTCTACACTGATGCCAATAAATCAGGTAAGACTGGTTATAAAGCAGGTGAGGTAAGTAAAGTAGTTCAAAGTCCATATGCATCTGTATGGAAGGCAGAATTATATGCAATTCTCATGGTGCTTATTTTACAAAACCTCTTAATGTAGTTACTGATTCTCAATATGCAGAGAGAGTCATGTCCCACATTGAGACTGCAGAATTCATTCCTGATAATACAGAATTAACTTCTCTGTTTATACAATTACAGGAAACAATCAGAAACAGAAGTAATCCTATATACATTATACATATCAGATCCCATATAGGTCTGTCAGGCCCACTATCACAAGGCAATGATGAAACTGATCATTTATTAATTGGAAGTGTGCTAGAAGCCTCAGAATTTCATAAGAAACATCATGTAAATAGCAAAGGTTTGAAAAAAGACTTCACCATCACTTGGCAACAAGCCAAGGAGATATTGAGAAACTGTCCTACTTGTTCTTTTTATAATCAAACTCCATTGCCAGCAGGTTGTAATCCTAAGGGCATTTGGAAAAATGAGGTTTGACAGGTGGATGTCTTTCACTTTGCAGAATTTGGAAATTCGAAATATGTGCATCATACTATAGATACTTTCTCAGGGTTCCAATGGGCTACTGCTCTTAACTCTGAAAAATCTGATTCTGTTATTACACACCTGCTAGAGGTGATGGAAGTTATGGGTATACTTGCACAAATAAAAACTGCCAATCCTCTAGCATTCATCTCCACAAAATTGGAGTAGTTTTTCAAATATTATAACATAAAGCATGTCACCAGTATACCACACAATCCTACAGGACAAGCAGTTGTTGAGAGATTTTTTAAGGAGAACACTTAAGGAGATGTTCCATAAACAGGCTTGGAAGACTAAAACCCCCAAACATAGGTTGCATAATGCTTTATTAACACTAAACTTTCTTAATGCCAATGAAAAAGCTGCAGAATGACATTGGACAATGGAAAAACCTGCTGAACTGAATCAGCCGGCATACTTCAAAGATGTACTGACCTCTGTATGGAGAACAGGAATATGTTATGATGGGGTAGGGGTTTTGCATTGCTTTCCACAGGAGAAGAAAAACTTTGGATACCAACAAAGTTGATCAAGATTCTAGTTGAAAAGGAAAAACCTCTCGACGAAGAGAAATGACAGGTATCCTACTAAGGTATATCTTATAAACTAAATAGAAACCTCCCAAAGTAAAGGGAAGTGTTTTGCTTTTATCTTCACAGGAAAACGCATCTCCAGAAGTCAAAGGACACTACATGGGTAGATAGTTAAGAAGAGAAGATAGCTATAATCATCAAACAAAAGGAACGTGCCATACAGTAAACTTTACAGCTGTCTCTCATAGAACTCTATTTCTCTTTATTTCCTAGTCCCTCTTCAATTAAACCAATGCTGGCTTTAGAGGTGGATTTGGCTTTACTCCTCTAAAATCCAAGCACGTTATTTAACTAAACTTTAGAGTTTCTGTGATGTATGAAGAAGCCAATTGATGTAATACAGAATAAGAGAAGAATTTGGGGACTCTCTTTGTCTTTTCTTGGCTCTTTACTTCAAGGTGTACACCCTCTCATAATTGTTGTGCTCCCATGGTTGCCTTTTCTACTATACACACTTACACATTCAAGCATTTCTCTGCTAACATTTATGTTTGAGTCCCACATAGCCAATGAAGACCTGCCTGACAGCAATCCCTGGACACCCTGGAAAGAAAATGGGCCACACGTTATATTAAGACAGTGTGTTTCTGGTTTGAAATGTTTTGTTGATGCTCTTGGGATTTGAACTTTACACCTCCACATTTGAGCAAATGGAGGCAGGAAAGAGGAAGGGTAGGATTCTTGCAAGATATGTAGTGCTGGAACTAAAATATTAGCCAGCAGTGCAATGTGGGCACAGACTACTCCGAGCTACCCAGCATAGCCTCATCTCATCCCCCAACCCCAACCTTGATGACTAGGGAGCAATCTATTTTGTAAACCAGAGGAAATTTCTTTCTATTTCTCTTGTTGGCACAATTTAAATGGGGAAGGGGGAGCAACCATCTCTTTGTCGTCTCTTGAAATAATGGTTTTGATTTTGTCACTAAACTCTTAGGATGCAGTTATTTCATTAGAGAGGGAGTTATGCCACTGAAATGTGAAGTAATTTGACCCCTGGTATGTCAGTCACACCCCTCAAAGTAACACAAACTGGACTGGATGGGAAGGGAGAGTAAGGCTCACTTGGGTAGGGAAGCTAGGGGGGAGAGAATGGATATGGGGAAGTTGGGTGTGTGTGTGAATATAATCAAAATGCATTGTATGAAATCTCAAAGATAAAGTGATTTTTAAATGAAAAAAATGTAAAAGTTAAAAAAAAAGAAAATGGGCCACACTTCTTCGACTGCACTGGATCCAACTTTCTCCATTTCAACTGACACTCCGGGCAGAGCTTCGGGTACTGACTTCAATCAAGTTGAGGATTTCAAGCAAGGAAATATCCCACACTAACCTCATTTGATATTAGTTTGTATACGTATCTGAGGCATGAATAGGATATAAAAAATGAAATGAAATAATATAAGGAAGGTGTGTGTGCAAACGCATGTGCGTTAAAAATCTAAAATGTGATGCATGTGACTATCACAGAAAGCAAGATGAGCAAAGATAGAATGGGATATTCCTAGCCAGACAACTTTTTGGGGGTTACTTTAATCTTTATATTCAGGTGGTAGAAAATAGCAGAAAGGTTAAACAGAAGGAAAAAGCTCATAAACACATTGCAGTTTGAAAGATCATTGTCACTCTTTGGATAACTGATTTGAAAACAGTTGGTTGGACACAAACAGGAGAAGAAAGCATCTTTCTCATCATTCTGAATACATGCCAGCTGAGCCTCTGATTGTTTAAAGAAAGAAGATAAGGTCTGGTAGATAGGCAGATCATATCCACTAGAAGTTAAATAAAGCCTTAAGAATTTGAATTCATTTCTCTTTGTTTTGCATATGCATAAATACCGCTGTTTCTTATAGGCCTGATTGGGATCTGTGCATCCAAGCCAGCTGATGATACAATAACAAAAGATGTTCAAATTTCCATGGACTCTACCCCGTTCTTTCTTTGATATTTGGAACTAGTATCCTGGTGCTTTTGAAGCCTTGGGCTTGAATAATAATTGCCTTATAATCTCAGCCTTCTTCGATCAATGAAGATCTTTCTCTCCCCTCTTATGGTCATCTTTCTACCTTCATGATTTTCCCACACACACAAACTTAAATCTAGGTTCTGCCTGTCAGAGAAAACATGTTATTTATATTTCTGAGTCTGACATATTTAAAACAATAACCTCTAGTTCCATTAATTTTCCTGCAAATGTCAGCATCTCATTTTTCTTTATAGTTGAATAAAATTCTACTGTGGACATATACCATGTTTTCTTTATCAATTAATTTGTTGGTGGACATCTAAGCTGGTCCCTGTTTTTAGCTATTGTGAATAGTGTGACAATGAATATGAGGCATGTAAATATGTCTATAGTATGTTAGATGAGAGTTTTCATGGAATATGAAAGAGATGACATAAATGGATCACATGGTACTGACAGTTTTATTTCTTTGAGGAACAGCCTCACAGATTTCCACAGTGTCTATACCATGTTGCATTTGCCCTGGTATTGCATAAGTGTTCCTCTTTCCCCACTTTTTTTTTAATTCTTCTCTCATAAACTACATTCCAGCTGCAGTTTCTTCTTCTTCCATTCTTCCCAGTCCCTCCCTGTTCCTCCCTCTCCTCCAGACACACTCCTCCTCCATTCCCCCCACCCTAGAAAAAGAGCACCTCTAGGGATATCAACAGAACATGGCTTAACAAGTTGCAGTAAGATTAGAATCAAATTCTCCTATTAAAGCTGGATGAGACAACCCAGTAGGAGAAAAAGGGTCCTACAAGTAAGCAAAAGAGTCAGAGACACCCCACGCTCCCACTGTTGGGAGTCCTACAAGAATACCAAGCTACAAAACAATTCCATATATGCAGAAGACCCAGCTTGAACCCACACATGGTCTGTGTTTGTCAATTCAAGTCTCTATGAGCCCTTATGAGCCCTATTTGGTTGATTCTGTGCACTATGTTTTTATGGAGTCCTAGACCCCTACTATCACTCTTTCTACTCCTCTTCTGAAGAATTCCCCTGGCTCTGCCAGTAATTGGCTGAGGGTCTTTGTATCTGCTCCTATCAGTTGCTGGATGATGCCTCTCTAATGACACTTGGGCTAGGCACTGATCTATGGGTATAGTAGAATATCATTAGCAATCATTTCATTGACTTTTTTTGCCATTCATGTTTGTTCTATCTTGGGTGTCTCATCTGTCCTGCCTCTGGTTCTTGGCCATCCAGAAAGTTTAATGCATGGACTCCCTCTCATGGTGTGGGCCTCGTTGGGATTCTAACTAGAATTCATTTGCTTGTTTCCTTGGTCACCATCTGACTATTGTAAGATGGAATCTGAAGGAAGTTTTCATTTGTGTTTATGATGGATAAGGATGTAGAACATTAGCAGACATTTATTTGACATTTGTGCTTATTTTGAGAGCTGTATACTTTATTGGCTCATTCATGATTTGGGGGGAATGTTTAATATCAGCACTTCATGTATTCTAGTTACCAATCCCATTGTGATGTGTAGTTTGTAATATTTTTCCTGACTCTTGACTCTTGCAGTCATTTAGTTTGCTGTACAGAAGCTTTTTAACTTCATGCTATCATGTATATTAATGTTTAGGAATATTTCTTATACCAGTGGAATCTTTTTCAGAACAGTTTATGCCTCTGTCTTAATGTCTTTTCTCTGTATTTCTATCTCTGAGTTTCAACATTACAGATTATTAAATTAAATATTTTTATTGATTTTGAGTTGATCCTTCTTCAAAAATAGATTTATTTTCATTTGTATATGTGGATACACTAATAAAACAATTAGTTACTGCCATGAGACATTTCCCCGATATTCCTCTTACATATTTAACATGTTTTATTTCTCCTGTGAATTTTGTAAAAGTAAAGCTTTCCATTTTTGTAGCTATAATTTTAGAACAGTATAAGATATAAAAGAATATTTGTGAGTGTTTAAGATAACACACTCGAGGGAGGGTCTAGGCTCGGCACCAAATGATATGACAGACTTTTAAGATCCCCCATGGAAGGCTTCACTCTCCCTGCCAAGCAGAAAGGGGATGGAATAGGGGGTTGGGGGGGGCAGGGGATGAGGGATGGGAGAGGGAACTGGGATTGACATGTAAAACAATCTTGTTTCTAATTTAAATAAAAACGAAAACACTCAGACTCCACTGATTCAGAAGAACGTCTGTGTTTTCTTTATCTCGAGGCCTATTTCAGATAAGGCCTATGCTTTAAAATTTTTTCCCTATGAATATTGTATACATAATACTTCTTACATTCTTTCATATAATTGTTTCCAAAATATCATCTTTGTGTTTCCTTAGAAATTCTTAAACTTTGGATTGCAAAGGAAGCTGGGTAGAATACTACTTTTGAGTTATCAGCCACAATACCATTAAATGCATTATTTTAATTTTTGCATATGTTCAGGTTTCACACACATACTCAAAACTTTATTAAATAGAAGGGTGTATGCTTATTAATATTTTAATTTTGATTTATCCAGGTAAGGGATAACACTGTGAAGTACACCTATAGTCACATATGTGCTGATGAACCAAGTATCTTGAAGGGGACAGTCATTTGAATGAGTCCATTGTTGGAGAAAGGTATACAGAATGGGTTTCAAGAATGCAAACTAACTCCAATACACTGGTATCCCGGTGGTTGTGAGATGCATGTGACAGCCATCATATACATCACCAGATTGCTTACATTTATGATTTCCTCTATAAACAGAGAGTTTAAGCTTTTGGCTCTCTTCTAAATCTAAAAAGTTTCCTGAACCTATTTTTAGGAAGAAAGTATTTTGTGTCTGGTTCTTTACAAACTACTTATCAGTTGAAAAATCATCAGTCAACCTTTAATTTAGCTTGTTAGTTCATTAGAAGCCATGTGAGTCATTTATGACATTCATAGAATGTGAAATTTTATCAATACTAATACAAATATGTTGATTTTGGTTTAATATTTCTGTGATGAAGATAAGATGTATTGAATTAAATTGAAAACAGAATTTTCTGTCCTGCTGCTGTTTAGCCCCAAATAAACACACAGAGGCTTATATTAATTATCAATGGTTTCGCTGATGGCTTAGGATTCTTAGAGGCTAGTTCTCTCTTAATTATCAACCCATTTCTATTAATCTATGTATCTCCATGTGGTCTTAGCTTACCTGTGATGTCCAGGTCTCTTGTGCCTGCACCCTTTCTCTGTCTCTGGATTTCCCACCTGGCCAAATCCTGACTGTCCATTATCCAAAACAGCTTTATTCATCAACCAATAAGAGAAAGATGTATACACAGCATAAAGAAGGACATCCCCTATAATTAAATCCTTAATAAACAAGTATGCAAAACAAGACAAAAACCTCTGCTCTAAGATTCTTTCTATTTAACTTGATGATCTCTTCTAGAGGGTAAGTGTCATTCTATTTATCAAGTAAAGAAATAAATATCCCCAACTCCCCCTACTTTTCTTTTGACTGTCACTTGATAATGACTTTTCTGAACTATTTATTCTTAAAATTTATATTTTATATTGCTGTGAATGCAATAAGGTAAAATAGTTTGAAAAAGCTATGAAACATTTAGAAATGAGGCATGCATTTGTGGTGATGCATATTTTACTTCTGACCATGTAACATCTCCTCTGGGCATCTGGCAGAACATGTAATTCAGACCATAGTGTCTACGATATAGGAATTATAGATTAAAATATCAAATCTGCTCTATGTTAGATGTGTGACTTAAATGCCTCTAGACCTTCATTTAACTAAGAGTGCATATTTTAATTGTATTGTAGATATATATATATATATATATATATATATATATATATATATATGTATATATGTATATGTATATATATATTGTTAGGCTATTATGAAGGATAAGTAGACTATGTCTTGTGGGCCATTAGTAGAAATCATTGCACAAAACTGTAAGGAAATGTCAGTTATTTTGAGTAATAGACTTATTTCTTCATCATTATTAATTACATTTCCTGGTTAGACTATAAAACCCTGATAAAGCATAGTATACTTCTATTTTAAACATAAACATCTAAATATTCATTAAACATTGCTAAATGAATTAAAATCTTGAAAACTCTCATATCTAATGGGGAATCTCCAACCACAGTTGTTTTTCAGCAAGAAAATCACACCATGTTTTTCAGAAGTAAAAAGTAATCTCTGTTTATTTTGCAGGGAACAAACTAAGGATGACCTTTCTGATTTGTTTTGTTTTTACACTATAGATGATGGGGTTGAGCACAGGAGGTAAAAGAAGGTAAATATTGGCCATCATTGAATGGACTACTTTGGGGGCTGACTGACCATAGCGATGCACAAGGGATAGGCTAAACATAGGAATGTAGAAAATAGCAACTGCTCCAATGTGCGACAAACAGGTGCCAAAGACCTTGTACCGTTCTACAGAGGAGGCAATTGTGAGGACAGAGCGAATGATCAATATATAAGACAAGACAATGCATGGAGTATCTACCCCTGTGGTCAGAATGAGATCAACTAATCCACATATACTGTTGGCCCGAGTGTCTGAACATGCTAACTTAATCACATCTGGATGATAACAGTAGGAATGGGAGAGGGTATTCACTTTACAGAAAGAAACAGGCTTAAGGAGCAAAAGTAGGGGGGTTATTAATACTATAGCTCGCATAATCACGAGGAAACCCATCTGAATGATTCTGGAATTAGTAAGAATTGTTGTGTATCTGAGAGGGTTACAGATTGCTACATAACGGTCAAAAGCCATAGCTACCAGCACCCCAGACTCTATAAATGTGAACCCATGAAGAAAAAACATCTGAACAATGCACAAGTCTAGACTAATTTCATTTGTGTGAAACCACAGGATCCTCAAGGTGGTTGACATGGTAGAAACAGTCAAACCCAAGTCAGTGGCTGAGAGCATGGAGAGGAAATAGTACATAGGTTCATGCAGGCTATGCTGGGTCACAATGATAAAGAGGATCATGCTGTTCCCAGAGAGGGCAATGGCATAAAGACAACAGAAAGGGATGGAGATCCAGGCGTGAGCAGACTCTAGTCCAGGAATGCCAGTCAACAAGAAGGATGGTAATTTTGATGTGAAGTTGCTCAGAAATTCCGTGTTGTCTTGCATTTATAGCATTTGCCTTTAAATGTTCACATCCTAAGAAGTATCAAATTGTACTATCACAAAAAATTTAAACAATTTTCAGATTTAAAAATCTATTCCAAGAAATAAATTCTGTTATCTAGAAAACTAAAATTTATTAATCAATTATAAACAATTATAAGTAGAGAGATTTAGCAAAGGCAGTGTTTATCTTTAAACCAAGAAAGTATGTTCACATAATTTACACACTTACATAGACTTTTAAGTCTCACCAGATTGTATGCATAGATAGTAATTTCTAGGAATGTAGAAAATAGGAATGTTTCAATGTAGGAGACTCAGTTCCTAGAACACAGAAAAACAAGTGCATTGGATTTTGAATATGCTGTATTTAAAGTGAGGAAGAGAAACCTCCTTAAAGATGTTTGTGCATTTGGAATGGTCCTGTAGGTGTGATCTCTAGAAATTGATCGTTTTAATCCCATAGAATAGGGATTCTCATTGCACAGGCAATGAGAGGGGGTTATGAAAAGAAAAATAACGAAGACAGAGTATTGTGGAAGTTTAAGGGAAGTACTGTATCTCCTAAGCCATGGGGAGTCTGAATGCTTTAAGAGAACTATAAAAACAAAAAGACCATGGTTTCTGCATGTATATGTTGCAGTCAGAGCTGAGCTGTGTGAGCACCCAAGTCAACTAAGCATTAAACATTCAAATTTAGTTCAGAGTATCTTAGGGATCTTGAGAAAAACAGGTGCACTTGCTAACTGAAACTGACACTGCAAGAGGGCTCAAGGAATGGGTGTAGAAATGTGGTGGTATAGTTTAATTCATTCTCAGAATGTATTAGAGAGAATGTGACTAATGGAGGCTGTAAGAGGTATGCAGCTGTTATGAGAAAGAGAGAATTTAGGTAAGCATACAGATTTATAAACTGTGGTGATAGATGCAATAGATGGTGAAGAATTTTACATAAAGAATGAAATTGATACATAAAAGTCTGAAAGCATCTTGTGATTGAACATAGTGAGGAGAGTAATTAGGTTCCAGAAAGACAAAGTTAAACATTTTCATTGACACTAGGGTTGTCAAGTAGGTAGATAGATGGAAAGTCATTCCAGGGTGTTTTCATTTAATAGCTATAGTTCTCTCAGGGACTTATGAAGTGTGGATTTTGCTCTTTTCCAAAAAGTATGCAGTTATGGATGTTAGCTTGAGGATAATGTAGAAGACAGAATTAGACAAACAGGTGATTGTACAGGCATATGTATTTTAAAGCCGTATTCAATTGCAATAGCAAATTATGTAATTATTTCATAAGGTGACTAAAAATCAAAAATCAAAGCAATATTAATTTGTTAATGTTTTCAGTCAAATTTAGCATGAAATTTGCTTTAGGCTAAAAATATATTGTACTGTGCTTTTAATTTACCATTCTTCTCATGCTATTGTTCTTTTGTTAAATCTCTAATTTCATGAGTTTCAACTCTGAGAGGAATACATATAAAATATATGGATATAAACTTATTGATAATAATATATGGATCCCAGAAGGTAGTGTAGAGCATACTATTACCTGAATTTTTATAAGCCTGTTTGAATATTTATGTGTAGGTAATAAACAAGTACAAAGACAACATAGTGAACATGTCTATCTTACCAGGGCCATGTAGAAACAGGAACTTTGCATGTCTTTGCTAGAAAACATAGATGAGGCTATCCTGTTGGGACCTGTGGATGTTATAGTAAGTTTGAACTGAACTGTGTGATTATATGTAAGATGTGTATCTCTCTGGGGAAACTGTCAAAGAAGAAACAACGTGTATAAAATGCAAGTTATCACCATTGATTCCCAGAAGCTTTTAAGCTACTATCGAAAATGAAAAGTGGTCCCCAGGAGTACTGAATGACAACAAAGGAAACCAAAGCATTTATAAATAGTTGGCTCTCCAAGTTGATGTTCTCTGTTTCCAGTGCATTCTGTCACTCATTGTGAGTTCGTATGTGCATTTTTGTGTCTGAAAAAAACAGATCCTCATAGTTATTCGTCAACACCTCTGGCTCAAGCAATGTTTGCACACTCTCTTTGGTGATGACCCCTGAGTATGGTGGGGAAAGCTACTACCTTCATGTTTAATTTAGGACTTAGTACTTTATAATCTCTTACTCTCTGAATTCGGACCAATTATGTGTCTCTGTATAATGGCCATCTACTGCAAGTAGAATTGTTTCTGATGAGAGTTAATGGATGCACTAATCTACAGGTATACCAATAAGCTTCAGGAGTCATTTTAACACTATGCCCTCTTAGCAGATTAACAGTAGGTTCTCCCCTAGGGCCTATGACACATCTTGTCATAGGTTCTTGGCCCTACTTATGTTACCAAGCATGGGTTCTATTTAGTTGAGAAGTTCTTAATCTGATCAGAAAGTGGTCACTAACTCCCATAACATTTGAGATGCTATTGCACCTGTAGGCAATTCTTGCCAAGACAGTTGTAGCTTGTGGAGTTCACAGATGAATAAAGTTGTACCTAGCATCTTCTACATCAATGAATGGTAGCCAGAAGTAATGAAGCTTTTATATCAGTACTTTGTTGATTTCTCTTGGTTTTATGACTCGGATTTGTGGTGTCTTCAGTAATGGATCCTGATAGATTGTAATTGTACTTAACTAAGATGCACAATTTGATACTTTAACACATGTATACAAGGAACCATTATCAGATCAGGGTAATTAGTGTATGCATTACCTCAAACAATTATCATGTCTAAGTGTAAAAGCTTCTCTTCTATATATTTTCATATTTGTTGTTTTTGATTAAAGAATAAATATAAAATACAATCGATTGACTCTGAGACTGAGCATGACAGTGAATTCATTCACATACCTGTGCTTTTTAAAATTGTGTATGTACTTATATACAAATGCAACCAGTTCGCAAAGGCATACAATTTACAAAGAAAATACAGATAATAATTAAAAATAATAGTGGAATTATGTTCTTGAGTGACAGATTTTTGTCTTAGAGAGGAAGAGGTATAATGGGCCCTAAACAACACTACCCTACTGCCCAGGCTCTAGCCCTTTACTGATTGTTAGCTATATAATTAAGATAAACTATTTTATAAACATTTTCTCAGTCAATCTCCTGGCACATTGGTTGCTACAATGCCTTGTTAGCTAATCTCTAATCTTGTGGTAGGGACAGGACTTGATCAACTTGTGCATTTTATCTGTTATCTTAATGAAAGGGTGAAGAAGAAATGAACACTCTTACTCACTCTGTGTGGTCAGAAATGGTTATGATAAGAACATAGTCTTCAGTAGAGTCTGCTTGCTCTCACTAGAAAATGGTGCATCAGAAAATAAGATGGAGTTTAACCCTCCAGTAAACTGTGCTCCTTAGTGTTCCTTCACAGTTACAAATTTCTGAAAACACACACACACACACACACACACACACACACACACACACACACACACACACACACAGCATTTATTTGGTTCATGCTAGGTTGGTATATGGTGTGATCATTTGGAGGATAATAACATATTACTAAATAGTGAGCAGGAAAGGAAAGAGAAAAAGATAGATCTGGACCATGAAAAGGCATTAGCTCCAAGGACAGAATCCCAGCCAGGTTCTAGCTTCAAACAAGGGCCAGTAACTGGAGAAAAGACCTTGGATTCATATACCTGTGACAGACTTTTCATGTTCAAACCATATCTGGAATGGGTGGTCTTTAACTGACTAAGCAGAGACTATGGGTTTTTAGTTCAACATGCACAGAAAAACATCAGTGTGGGGATTATCTGTGTTGTTGTTTATCGTATGGAAATTTGCTTGCTGACTGCTATGAGCCAAGTGACTGGCAGATCATTTTATATAATAATATAAAATTAATATATTGTGTTATCTTAACTAGAAACCACAGAATGGAATAAAAGAAATGGAGTAATTCTCCAAAATAAAACAGAGATAAACCTAAATTATCAATCTTCCTGATGATTAACACATTTCCATGGGCTTAGTGTGTATAGGGGTAGCATGTTGGACAAGACTACTTATATTCCTACTTTTAAAAAATCATTTCATTTAATTTTTCAATCACTCTTTAATATAGTGCTAAATGTCATGTTTTGTATCAGTATTGATTGAGATCCTCCTACTTGACCTGTAGTATCAATTGAAATTATGTGGTGTACTTTCTATCTAAGGGTCAGATGAAACTGTTGCTGTGGAATACAAAAGCAAAACAAGCTTCCCAATGTTTTGTTATTTCTCATTTAAACTAATATTTCTGTCTTTTATATATTGATTCAAAGTAATACCTAGCATTTTAGTTTTAGTTTTTGTCCTTTTCAATTAAAATTAATGTGTTAATGCAGACCTTGGGAATTTTAGAATGTGAATTCTTCTATTCATCATCCTAAGAAAGGTTCTTTGTCTAGTGAAATCACAATAAAGTAAATGTTTTAAAACATATTACTCAAAACTGTTACCCCTTTTCTGCCAAGGAGTCCTGAACTTGGTCTCCAAGAGCATGGTGAACATTTAGTCACCAGGCAATATTGCATAAATATCTTTGCTTGAAATTTAACAACAAATTGAGATGAACTCTGTTATTTATATTTGGCTGGTCCTTGACTAATGAGAACAAAGAAATTCAAGTTGAAGATTTTGTAATAGGGAAAATTTCCATAAAATCTCTGTACCAGGCTTTCCTCTAAAAATAAGAAAGACATAGTTTGAACTGGCCCAATGATTCTTGCTGGGTTCACTCTAGGTCTCAAGGAGGAAGGACCAGGGATGAGAAAAATAAAAAGTCAAAAGGTGGGGTCAGGAGTACTGCAAGAGCTAATGACCCAATCCACTGAGTGCATGGATGTCACAACTTCTTGTACATGCCTCAAATTAGGAAGCATAAAACAAGTCAGTAAAGAGTGTCAGCTATCCAGATTACAGGGAGCTTAGAACAGTGCGAGTGTCCTCTTATGCAAGATGCATGCTGGTACAGTAAGCAAAGCATTTTGCATCTAAGTGTCTGAAACTCTTGGACCACATCTTTTTGACAACTGTCAGGCCCCAGTCTCTGGCTCTGGGGAACCTCAGAATCCTGGCACCAGACCCTTGCTGTACTTGTCAAGCATGATCCACCCTATCGGGGAACAGAAGTTTGGCACTTTTTGTTACATCCATAGCACCACAAACGACCTTTGACCCTATCTGGATGACAACAATAGTTCAATGGTGGAAAGATCTAGTAGGATGAGACTGAGGAGGAGGATTGGAACATCCCTGAGAGTACAGAAGCTAAAGCAATGGGAGAAGAAACAATTGGGCTTGGATATTCACAACAGCAAGTTTTCACATAAGCAAACTGTACTGAATACTATGTAGAGTTTCTCCAACTTGTCTTTAATCAGTGGCAAAATTGTACATATGTCAAAGAATTCTTTTAAAATAAATGTTTTTGTAATTTACTTTTGGTAAATTTTTTATACTTATTTTACATGTCTACGTAGTAGAGTCATGTAAACCTTATATTTTTAAATAATAAGTCTTTTAAAAATAACTTATTTTATTTTATGTTCAGTGGTGTTTTACATGCATGTACATCTGTGTGATGGTGTCAGAAGTCCTGGAGCAGTGAGCTGCCATATGTGTGTTAGGAATCCTGGGTCCTCTGGAAGAGCAGCCAGTGCTCTCAATCACTGAACCAGCTCTCCAGCCCCAATGTAAACCTAATTTTAATTATTTTTTACATAACAATATTAAAATTCAGTAATTAAAGATAAATTTTAATAAATATTTCTGCAAAAAAGAAAACTAGAAGGCACTAAGCCTTTTTAAAAAAGTAACAGTGGGTATTATTATCATTTGGGTGTCTTTATTAAATAAATTTTTAAATATGTGTATTCATTTTAAAACTAGCATCAAGAATTACAGAAATTAAATTTATTTTTCTAAAACTTAACAACATATCAGTAATTCTCTGCATCTTTATTAAAAAGAAAATAGCACCTAGTACTCAATTATATTTCTTCATTTGGTTTCATTTATTTTCCTATTTCCTTCCTTCCCTCTTCCCCTCATTTTCTTCTCTTCTTCCTTCTCGTCTTTCTTCCACTTTCCCATTCTCTGTTTCCCCTCCTTCTTCCATTCCTCTTTCCTTCCTCTCTTCCTTTGCTTTATTTTATTGAGATACAAGTTTTTCTATATAGTCCAGACTGGCCTCAAACCTACAATGCTCCTGCCTCAGATTCCCTGATGCTGTGATTATTGGCATGTACCACCACACTCAGTTCCTACAGGATGAGTTGTATGTTTTTATTTTATTCCCTTTATATAACTGGATTCAGGCGGCAGGACTTTGAACATATGTCTATTCTTAAAAAATATTTTTCATTAAGGAGAATCCCCCCAAATATTTTCAGTAAGGAGAATCCCAAATGGAATAAATATGCATATTTTAACTGTTTGATTAAATGTCTAGATTCTTTTCAAATTGTGTGACCATCTATTTAAACCATGGCAATCCAGTGAAATAGTTACTGATTTAACAGATGACAAGTACATTCTTTCAAGGGGAATGCACATCAACTAAGCTTGTATTACATATCACATCTCTTATGAAGAATGAACTTCGTTCTTCATCATTTTGGAAGGTTTTCAGCCTGTAGGCTAGCTGTTGTCATAGGGATGGCTTTGTGATGGTAGGGAATGGTTTTTTATCTGTGGCTACTTTTTGTGTGTAACTGAAGCATGGGTGCTGTGGTCCTTTATTCAAAGGCCTTTTCCACAGCATCCTTGGATAACCCTGTCCCTGATCTGTTTGGTTCTAACTCCATAGATGATGGGGTTAAGCATGGGAGGAACTAGCAGATAGACATTAGCAAACATGATGTGTACAACTCGGGGCACATGGTGGCCAAATCGGTGGGTGAGGAAGGTGAAAAGGGCTGGAATATATAAGGTTAAAATTACACCAATATGAGAAGCACATGTACCAAAAGCTTTGAGGCGGGCTTCACCTGAAGGCAACCTCAGTACAGCTTTCAAAATCATCACATAGGATAAACTGATGACAATTATATCAAAGCTAGCCACAGAAAAAGCCACAAAGAGTCCGTAGCCACGATTGATTCTGATATCAGCACACACCAACTTGAGCACAGCCATGTGCTCACAGTAGGACTGGGGAATGACCTTGTTGGGGCAGAAGGGCATCCTGGAGATCATAAAGCAGAAGGGGCTCACCCACAGCAGCCCTCTGACCATGACAGCTGCCCCAAGTTTGATGACTACAGATGTGGTCAGGATGCTGGAATGTCGGAGTGGGAAGCAGATAGCCACATAGCGGTCCAAGGCCATAGCCATGAGCACCCCAGACTCCACAGAAGAAAAGGCATGTATGAAGAACACCTGGATGAGGCAGGCATGGTATTCAATTTTATGATCATGAAACCAGAGTATGGCCAGCATTTTAGGTTGTGTGGAGGAGGACAGGATCAAGTCAGTGGTAGCCAGCATGGCCAGAAAGAGATACATGGGCCCATGCAGTGTGTGGTCAATCCGGATTATGTGTAGGATGGTGATATTTCCAGTCACTGCCACGATATACATGACACAGAATGGAAAGGCAACCCAAAATTGATAATTCTCCAGTCCTGGGATTCCAAGCAAGATGAAAAACGTAGCATGAGAAGAGATGTTCCTTGAAGGCAGCATAAGAGAATGGGTCATCTTTTCTTTGTAGTGAAGTTAATCTGTTCTCTGAGGGTTGTTACAGCCAAGAATGATTATTTGCACTTTTGTAATATTAAAATTTATTTCAACAACAAATTGTAGCAAAATCATCTTTTATAATAAATAATATTTTGTAACATAAAATGATACTACTTAATATTTTATTATTACTTGCAATAGTCAAAATATTAGAACATGTCAGGTTCAAGGCAATTATTTCCTAAAGAATAAATATTTTCTGGGAAATAAAATGTATGAAGGGCAAATTGCTATGAGAAATTAGCTGTAATAACTTTCACCCTTTTCTATTTAACATAGTACTTGGTTTACTTTTCACACAGTTGCATTTATTTCCATGTTGAGTCATTTCAGCATCATTAGCTCATGGCAGGAAGGCAATGTGGATTAAAGGAAGACAGTAATTTATTCTCTTATTATCTTTGGTTGTTTAGGACAGTTATCATCTTGGTTCTAGCTTGAAAAATGATGGTCCATCTCTGTATTTGTAATATTATGTATTACGTTTTATTGGAATTACAGAACATGAATAGTTTATGCTTTGTGAGTGATTTATTCTCTCTTTAAATCACTGCCTTTCCAGCCCACAGATTTGGAAAAGATATTTACCAACTCCACATCCAACAGAGGGCAGGTCGCCAAAATTTACAAAGAACAAAAGAAGCTAGTCTCTAAAACAACAAATAATCCAATTAAAAAGTGGGGTACAAAATTAAATAGAGAATTAACATAGAGGAATCTAAAATGGCTGAAAGACACATAAGAAAGTGTTCAACATCCTTAGCCATCAGGGAAATGCAAGTCAAAACAACTCTGAGATACCATCTTACTCCTGTCAGAATGGCTAAAATAAAAAACACCAATGACAGTTTATGCTGGAGAGGATGTGGAGAAAGGGGAACACTTCTCCACTGCTGGTGGGAGTGCCAACTTGTACAGCCACTTTGGAAAACAGTATGGCAGTTCCTCAAGAAAATGGGAATCAGTCTACCACAAGATCCAGCAATTCTATTCTTAGGAGTATAGCAAAAAGATGCACATTCATACAGCAAGGACATCTGTTCTATGATGTTCATCACAGCATTATTTGTAATAGCCAGAACCTGGAAGCAACCTAGATGCTCCTCAGCTGAAGAATGGATAGAAAAAATGTAGTACATTTACACAATGGAGTACTACTATGAGGAAAAAAACAATGAAATCTTGAAATTTGTAGGCAAATGGATGGAACTAGAAGATACCATTCTGAGAGAGGTAACCTAGTCACAAAAAGACAAGCATGATATGTACTCACTCATATATGGATTGTAGACATAGAGCAAAGGATTACCAGCCTACAATCCACACTACCAGAGAAGCTAAGAAACAAGAAGGAGTCTAAGAGAGACATACATGGTCCCCTGGAGAAGGGGAAAGGGACAAGATCTCCTGAGCAAATTGGGAACATGGGGGAAGGGGAGAGGGAGCTGGGATAATGAGAAGGGGAGAAGAGGAGGGGTGAGGGGGACATGAGGGAGCAGGAAGGTTGAGTTGGGGGAAGAATAGAGGAGAGCAAGAAAAGAGATACCTTAATAGAGGGAGACATTATAGGTTTAAAGAGAAATCGGACACTAGAGAAATGTCTGGAGTACTACAAAGATGACACCAACTAAGAATCTAAGTAACACAGGAGAGGCTACCTTAAATGCCCTCCCCTGATAATGAGATTGATGACTAAATTGTATAGGCCATCCTATAGCCTTCATACAGCAGCTGGTGGAAGCAGAAGTGGACACCCACAGCTACACACTAACTGAACTGGAATTCAGTTGCAGAGAAAGAGGAGTGATGAGCAAAATGGTTCAGACCAGGTTGGTGAAACCCACAGAAACAACTGACCTGAACAAGGGAGAGTTCTTGGTCCCCAAACTGATAGCTGGGAAACCAGCATGGGACTGATCCAGACCCCATGAACATGGGTATCAGTGAGGAGACCTAGTAAATCTATGGTGTTCCTTGTAGTAGATCAGTACTTATCCCTAGCATAGGAATTGACTTTGGGAGCCCATTCCAAATAGAGGGATACTCCCTGAGCCTAGACACAAGGGGGAAGGCCTAGGCCCTATCCCAAAGGATATGACAGACTCCGAAGACCCCCTATGGAAGGCCTCACCTTCCCTGAGGCGCAGAAAGATGATGGGATAGGTAGGGTGTTAGTTGGAGTGGGGCAGACATGGGAGGAAGAGAGGGTGAGGGAACTGGGATTGACATGTAAAACAATCTTGTTTCTAATTCAAATAAAAAAATAAAAAAAACCCAAACCATTGCCTTTCTTAAAGTAGGCACTGAACACATGTTAGTGCATATCTGAAGCTATTTTCTAACTCAGCTTGTTTGTATAAACAAACTACAATTTGGGTTTGATTTGCAGGCTGTAGTCTATTTCTGGGTTGTCCTGGATGGTAAATTATTCATGAAGATGGCTTTGAACCTGATGCAGAGCGTAGCTGCTCTGTTCTTGATAAAGAAAATTTGGGTAAATGTATAGTAAAGGCCACTGTTTAGATGTAATAGGCCCAGTAACTGATCCAATTAACAATATTCCCAACTAGAAGTTTTCCTGAACTGGAATCCATTGAGCCCTATTTGAACTATGATCATTAGTGTTATGACTGTTTGTCATCCTAGAAGTTATAGAGGGCATTTATGCTAGCTTTTATATGTTTTTGCTTAATGTTGCTTGATTTTTTTGATGTCTGAGCTCTCAATGAAATGCCACTTGTTGTAAAAATATTAAGGTGTAGGTGCCAGGTGACTTAGTTCTTTCCCAATATCTTTTCCATCAGTCTTTGTTGTCCTGTGCTTGGGTTTGAGAACCTTAGCTTTTACCTCTTTCATAATGGAAACCTTCTGCTGAAAATAGTATCCTTATAGGCTCCTTTAAGAAATTTTTGCAAACTAACAAACAATTCATATTATAGACCTCTCGGATCCTGAGTGGGCTTCTTCAAGATTTCAAGCAGACCTTATATCATTCTTTATATCCTTCATTTGCAATGGTCTGAAAGTGATGGGGCTCAGATTTTAGATGTCTCCTCTACCCCAGAAAGCCACCAACCTTCCTAGCTAATAATCATAAGATTCAAACAAATACTCCTTTGAAATCTCCAGTGACAATTCAGATATTCACATTATCTGGAACTTAGGGTCTCTGCATTGCTTCCTTTTACCAGATTCAATCCCCTCGAACGGTATCACTTTTTATGTTTAAACAAGAGTGTACATACTTACCTGTCCATTGGCCACAGTATGTCACTCTCACTTTGTGGGAAGAGTCACCAAGATTAAGAGTGATTTGGGCAAGCATACTTAGGTCATCTTAATTCTTGTCCCCAGGTGCTGGACTAGATAGATGCTGGCTGAAGATAATAGTTTTCTAGTGTGCATTGTTACTGCTGATTTACTGTGGGGGAGGGATTATTGGATTTTGAGACCCTTCACTAAAGCTCATTTAAATTGTTTGTTTCTGACTTATGAAAAAGGTCTGTGCCATCATTTACCATGAGGAACAATAAGAGCCTAGAGGCATTAAATGATCTGTCAATGATCAAATACAAAATTATAGTCATAGCACATACTCTTGGACAAGGGCTTCTAGAGGCACACAATACTATCTTTGTTTGCAATGAGTAGTTGAGAATCCTGTTCCAGATGGGTCAGGAAAATTGTTGATATATTATGGCAAAGGCTGGTATGCAGGGTGCTCAGACAATATACTGAAATTAGAGAATTTGGACTCAGGATTCTTGCTACTTCCCTGGAGCCTCTGGACCAGGCTCTAGGTTGGCTTTTGGTGTCTTTGTGAATGTATTGGGTTTTCATGGGTCCTTCCTTCCTTCCTTCCTTCCTTCCTTCCTTCCTTCCTTCCTTCCTTCCTTCCTTCCTCCCTCCCTCCCCCTCCCTCCCCCTCCCTCCCTCCCTCCCTTCTTTTGCTCCTCTGTCTCCCCTCTAGCTCATCAGGGTCAACACATATAGTATGTAATCTAGTTGGCCTCATAAACCAGAATACTAGGGTTTTAGGATTGTACAATCATTGATTTCAGATGACATTGACTCATTTATTTTACAGAGCTTGGAAGTGGGACCTCCCCCATATTGCATGGCTTAAGTGGAAATCCAGTTTTTCTCTTCTCCTCTCTCTAAATTATTTTTTCAGACTCAGAACACTCATGTTAAGAGACATATATCAGTCTTTCTCATAATATTCTGTTTGATCTCACTGTGTACTTTCAGTGTTCATTCTTTTGAGAAACAATAGAATAACAGAAATTATCAGAGAGCTACATCTGAAATGAGAGATGTGGCCCTCAACCCATATCTATTTTTTCCATGAACTTTTCCTTAATGTTCTATGGAATCCATTGTCATAATGTTTAGAAATTCTTGTCTTTTTCCCTTTCATTCTTAGTAACTGAACACAAGATTTGTGAGTACAAGTTATGCTTAGTGGACAGGAAGTTTGATGATCCTTTGTTTCATTATGAAGAGAACAGTTCATCATCTGCTTTGGTTTGAAAGATTGAGCTGTACAATCGTTAGAAAAGAGGAAAAGTACATATAATCTCCTTCCTCAATACTCCTTGTTACTCTATTCCATCTATAACATACAGTATTCTTATTTTTACAGGATACAGCTATTTTTAGAATATTATATAGTAATACACAATATAATCTTAAATAAAGTTATTGCTTGGCAAACATTGCAGAAAGGGTGATGAAGATTTGATTCTGACTGTTGAATATCTGAACCTAAGTGTAGAGCATGGGAGACTTATAATCAGGCTGTTGCTGCAGAACTACTTTCTGGAGTGCATCTTCTTACCTTTCTAGGTCTGATACGGTAGAAGCCATGATTCTTCTTCCCAACTCAGAATGTGACTTAGTGGACTTTGCTTTCTAGACGAGGTGTTCCCATCAAGTCAGGACTTTCCATATAGTACATGACTTTGCCTTCTAGAGTCCACATTTTCCACTGATTTTTGAGAAGGAAAGGATACCCTAGACAAAAGGAATAACTCCAACTGAGACCTGCTATATCTTTGAACAAGTTGACTATGATTAAAGAAGTTCTGACAAGCCCATGGGATTCAGCCTTGCATAGAGACCTGAGGTTAGGGTCTATTTAAAGGACTGTGTGGTCTGTCTGTTCCCCCAAGCACTGGTTCTTTCCCTCATTCTATACCCACTGCCTCTTATTCACAATAACTCCAATGACTCCCTCTGAGACTTGAAGCCAAAGCTGGAAGCATTAACCTCTAACTTTCCTCTCTTGTCTATGTACAGCAACACAAAGACATGTTTAAATGAATGTACAAGAAGTTGTGTTGTTGGTATTACATAAAAGGGCTTATGTTTATACTTACATTTTCTGTTAAAGTACTTATAGCTTTCAAATTAGGCATATTATGTGCAACATGATAGTTCACTGATCCTTCACATATGTTCATGTATGACTACAAGAGGCATGCCTGTAAACATGAAAGGCATTGACATGTATGTGAGCATGTATGTATATGTGTGGAAGTATTGATAATTATTTAGGTATGTATACTTAATGTAATACTCTCATTCAGTGAGCTCATGGTTACCAAATGCACAGGATTTGTAAAAGTAAATTCCCAATTACATTTCTGGTAGTGTGAAATGACCTATCATGATGCATACTTACGATGGATATAAATATGTGGCATTATTTTGAAATAAGACCAAAATGATGAAAGTGATTAGATAAGATTCTGGTAGAATATGATGATTTCCTTGTTCAATATGACCAAAGTCATGATCTAAATACAAAACCACATACACCCTGTGGACAAGAAGGCAGATATCAAGGCATTGGCCTACAAATGTAGGTTTTCATCAAACTGTCAGAAACTAGAAGAGAAGGATACAAGAGATTCTCCCACAAAACCAAGAGAATGAACCACAACTACTAACACATTGATAACGGACTGGAGGCCTTTGGGTCTATGAGGCCTTTGGTTAAGTCACTAAGCTTATAAGTCTTTATCATAGTGGTCCAATAATGATTGTGCCTATACCTTTATATATTTTTCAACATTAAATATTTTATTAACATAATTTCTTTATTGATTCTTTGGGAATTTCACATCATGGTCCCCAATTCCGCTCATTTTCATGTCCCTCCATATTGTCCTTCACCCATGCATCATCCCCCAAAAAAGAAAATAAAACAATTAAAACCAAACCAAACTAAACCAAAACAGACAAACACCAAAAAAATCCCACTTTTCTCCTGTTTTTCCTACCTCTGCAGCGCTTCTTCATTTGTCTTAGTGGCATTGGGAGCCATGGAGTGTCACACAGGTTACCCTTTTGTCCTATCAGCTTTATTTGCAAATGTTCATTGCAGTGAGTCATTAGTCTGGCTTAAGGCCTCCGGCTTCTGGTACACCACCATCGTTGGAACCTCACTGAAACTGCTCTCAGATATCCCATACCTTCCCTGAGTCATAGAGCTCCTGTGGATATTGTTTTGTAGGACCACTCCCTTCACATGCTCCAGTAGGTCATGGATGGGGTAGATACTAGGGTGGGCCAATCCAAGGACTGGATGTGGGTGGGCCTGGGTGTTAGTTGAGTTGGTCAGACCTGGATGCTGGGTTTTCCCCCTCAGGTTCTGAGCAGAGTCAGCTCTCTTATCCCCACTCCATCAAATCCAGCTCTCCCATGCTTGTGGTGAGGAACAGGACCATCTCTTTGAGTGCAGGGGCCAGCTCTCCTGTGAGGGTTGTGTCAGCTCTTGTTGTAGTGTTCAGTGAGAGGCAGGGCCAGCTTTTCCAGGGTCAGCAAAGCGTAGGACTGGCTCAGACTGGCTCCTTGGATTTCATCACTCATGGTTCTTATGTTCCCCTGTGGTAACATGGACCACAGACTTCAACACAGACCCCAGCTGCTACAGAGCTATGGACCCAGACATGGCCTTTGGCAGCACCTCAGGCTCAAAGGTCATCATAGCTCCAGGGTGGCAGCAGATGCCACCCAGATTGACATGTTCCCAGTAACAGGAGTGTCCTTGGACACCAACATGGCTACATGTGGCAGCCCATATCTGGGGCCTTTGGTGGCAACATGGGCCACAGATGTTAACAGAGACCCCAGCTGCAGTAGGACCATGGACCCAGACATGACCCTCAACATAAGTCTGGGCCTGGACATCACCATGACCCCAGCTGGTAGCACAGACCACCCAGGTCAACATGGCACAGCTGCAGGATGTCTCTTGGACACCAATAAGGCCTGAAGAAGCAGGCCAGATCCTTGGTATCCCTATGGCCTTTGTTGGTGACAGGAGCCAAGATCATCAATTCAGACCCCGGCTGAACTAGGGCCATAAACCCAGACATGGTCCTCAACTTTGGTTTAGTCCTCAACATCACCATGGCACTGGGTGGCAGTGCAGGCCACTCAGATTGGTAAGGTCCCTATACTGGCATAGACCTCTGACTCCTGCATGGCCACATGTGTCAGCCCAGATACTTGTTGGTAGGAATCCTTGTGGACTTTGGTAGCAACATGGGCCATGGATGTCAACACAGACTCCTGCTGGGGTAGGACCAGGGACCCAGATGTGACCCTTTGCAGCAGCCTGTGGTCATACATCACCATGTCCCTGGGTGGCAAGTAGGCTACACATATTATCTTATTCCTCATTGTCTGCTTTCTCTGTTCTACCTCTCTCCACAACACATGAAACATTCCATTTCACTTTCTCTCCCATTTCTCCACCACACATTTGCTCGTCATAATGGCACACTCCTGATTGGGGCCACAAGACACTGGGTGGACCCATGAATGTCTTCAGCCAATCCAGACCTTCAGGATCCAGGCTGGCCTATGGGTGACTTCTACCCACCCAAGCCAAGAGGCATTAGGCAGGTCTGTCTTTTATATTCATTTTTTAATGAAGCTTAACATATAAATAATTGTATAAACTCATAGCAATTTTTATTGTTTAAAAATTCCCTACATTATATCATGAATTTCAGTCATTTTTATCTCCAGTGTCCTCCTCCATTCTCCCTTTTACATTGGAGGACTTCATGTATCTCTCCTTACTTTCACATAATTTTGTCTGTGGCCCGATGGGTTTAATAAGTCACTTCCTGATTATAAGTAGGAAGTAATTTAGTTGAGCAAGTACACCTTATCTGTGGCTACACCACTGAAGAAAATGGCACAAATCCCCTAATAATATTAATTTCCAATAACTCTTGGGAAGGGTGCAGTCTCATGAGCCCCTTCACCATCCATGGTACAGCTAAATTGATAGAATTTTAAGTATTGTTCTTTTTTATCTTATTTTTGAGTTTATAATATAATCACATTTTTCTTTTTTCCTTTCCCACTAAAAACCTTCCATATATCCCAAATTGCTCTCTTTCATCACCTCTCTTTGAAATTCATGGACTCTTTTTTTCTATTAATGTTCTATATGCATAAGTGTATTTATATATACATATACATTCATAGACATATCTACTCGGCCTGTATAATGCCACTTGTATATTTTCAAGGTTGATGTTTGGTATTGGATAGCAAATTGATGTTCTCTTCCCTTGAGAAAACTATTTTCCAGCTCTTAGCATTACTTGCTTCCCTACAGTTCTTTGTGTAGGGATGAAGCCTCATGGGCTTTTCTCTGCCCACTTTGGCTTCTATTGTTGTTCTTGTTTGGTTCATGTTTAGGCAGTCATGATGGTGAGATATTAGTAGCCTCAGAGATGAGATCTCAAGGCTTCTCTCTGGGTTTGAAAAACACTCCACAGCACAGCAAACCTGGACTTAGGGTTTTTCTATCTGTTTGGTAACAAATCAATTCACACACGTGCTATTCTGGTCAAGCTCTTTATCATTCTGTCTATTTTTCTGTTCTCTAATTTTCTTCTAAGTTCTAATTCTTTCTAGTTCTTCTTTGTTTCAATTTCTCCCTTGTTTTTTTCACCTAGCTTAAACACACTTTTTATAGGATGCTGAGGCAACAAGAAAAATAAAGCTTACAAAAATTACATCTCATTGTTCATAGTATGTTCCTTGGGTAAATGATAAGGAGACAAGTTATTTACAATGGTAACACAAGGTTTTAAGATTTCTGTTGCAAGACTGTAACCAGAGGCAGAGGGCACAGTGCCTGGTAAAACAAGCTGTAAGACATAGGTTTTTATCAGTCAGACTTGGCAAGCAAAGAATTGGCATGATTTTTCAGGTTGCTTTGTGTTAATAACCTTGGTTAGACATTTGCAACTCTGACCATGTGCATATCTATAAAGTTTTTAACTTTTGATCCATTTGCAGAAACATTCAGTCTAGTTTGAACTTGCTCTGAGATAAAAAAAATGAGCTAATTGTGTATAGTTTTTGTATAAGGAACATAACAGGCCTTTAAGTGTCTTAAACTCCCCATGGGATAATAGATCTAGTTATGAAGCATATCCTAGTATATTTTCTATATATCAAAATTATACAGATTAATGATAAAGCATCTTCCTGATCACTCATGGGTATATGTGTCCACAAAATTGAGATGCAGTCATGAAATTACACATACATATTATATTAAAGTACACACTATAGTGCAGGTATTGGTAGAGACAATTGTAGTTGATTTAGCAAATGTGAAATTATAGACAGGAACACCAGTTTTCAGGGTCTGTGTTTCTGTAGGCCCTTCCTGGATGGGATTCTCCTCTATCAGAGAATCATTCCTTTGGTGGATTGACATCTGAACACTATTTGTCACCTGATAAAACTCCCAGGGCCTCCAACAGTGAGACTTTATGAGTGTAGCTTCTGATGCTACTAGAAGACACAGTCTTCTTTCCTCTCTTCTGTACCATTTCCTGAGCCTTGGTATGGGAGTTAATTTTTTGTATATGTATCCATTGGCACTGGGTACCCAGCTCTTAATTTGATTGATTAAGTATAATTTTAATAGGATTTTTTTCTACAAAGAGACTGTCAAATAATTTCTCAAGTGTCCCATATAACTATGGTTGACATTATGTTTATTTTAGTAGGTCATTTGCTATTAAAAATGGTAAAGAAAGTAGAAATTTCCTTAACATGTAATTAATTGATTATAAATATAGGAGACACTGCAATGAACAGATATTGCAGTAAGTGTTAGAAATGCTGGATATATGTTCTGAAGAATGGACCTCAAATTTTATCTAAATGTTAAAAATTTCACGAGACATGACATAAATATAAAAACAAAGAACTGAAGGTAAAACTATTGCTTAAATCAATAATGGTATGGATATGTTTTCAGGACCCTGTAGAAAGAAAGGAATTCCCTTTTTAAGAATTCCTCTCTCATAATATACTCCTGACTGCATTTTCCCCTCCTTCCTTTCATCCCAGTCCCTGACACCTCCTCTCTCCCTGAGATCCACTCAACCTCCATTTCCATTCAGAAAAGAGCAGGCCTCCCAGAGATTTCAATCAAACATGGCATAACAAGTTACAGTAAGACTGGGCACAAGCCCTCATATAAAGACTGGATAAGGCAACACAATGGGAAGAAAAGGGTTCCAAGAGCAGTTGAAAGAAGTTAGAGACCCTCCCACTCCCACTGTTAGAGGAGTCCCACCAAAAAATACCAAGCTAACAAACATATTTGCAGATCTAGAACAGATCCATACAGGCTTGATGATTGTCACTTTAGTCTCCATGAGCCCATATAGGCCCTCTTAGTTGTTTCTGTGGACCATATTCTCCTGGGTCCCTTCTGGTTCCTACATTTCTTCCTTCCCTTCTTTTGAGGTCTTCAATTTGGGCTCTCTCTGCCTAGTGTTTTGCTGTGGGTCTCTACATCTGCTCCCAACAGAGGCATGAGGAAGCCTCCTTCAAAAGAATTATTAAGAACACAAAGACATTAAGTACAGCAAGAAAAAAAACAGAATCAACAATGGACTTCATCATGAGAAAAAATGTTCTGTTATAAAAATGAAAATACAAAAGATGGTGAGAATTATCAAAGGCATAAGCCACTTGTTTAAACAGGAATTTCACAAAGAGAGGTAGGTGAATGGCTAATTTGGGTGTGAAAATGTGCACAGCACTCTTATTCATTAGAAGAATAAAAACAAACTACAATGACATGTCAATGTACATCTGTAATGTACATAAAATCTGTCAGTCACAAACTGAGTCTATTATTTTTAAATTTTCTCTAGGAAACACACACAATGTACCAAGAATGGAAAAGAAGTAAGACCTGAGATAAAAGTATACCTTGATATAATATTGCATGTCATTTTAAACAACTTGCCTTAACATATTTATGGCTTCATCTAATTTAGTGTGTAAGACTACTTGATCTGTAGTTGTCAAGAGGGCCAGTAGTCATGTCTGCTATATTAGTACAAACCTGTAATCTCAGAAAAGTCATTTGTGGCATAAATCCTTATAGTTTCAAACTAAGTATAAATATAACAGAAAAAATAGAGAGTTTATGCAAGCAAGTGTACAGAAAATTACATTTTATGTTTAGTTTTTCCCTGAAGCACATTAGAATGCGGAGCAGGTTCTGCAATGAATAAATAAGTATCAGACAGTAGAAGTGGCATGGACTCAGAAACTTTCCAACAGGAGTGAAACTGCGATGGCATATAACTGCAGTGTGTCACAGTCTTATACATGGTATGATCTCAGAGCTGGAGAGATGTCAGAAGCTCAGAATACAGGCCCCAGTTCCAACCCTGAATCATATCTTGTTAATATACAAGATACATGATTTTCAAAGATTTAATATTTTATAAACAAATATTCACAAATCAATAATGAGGTAATTAAGAAAGCTTATCCTTTTGTAGCTACAATTTGAATTTCTAAGAAAAAATTGCTTCAGAAAAGCACGCTTGAAAATAAATTTTTAAAAATTTACATAACAATGAACAACTGAGACATTGTTAAGAAAGTTACCCCTCACTACTGGATGCTTGAGTCATTCTTTCTTAGACATATGGGCAATTCTGTTTTAGTAATTATGTTATATTTAAAAATTTTAAATTTAAATTAGAAACAAGTTTCTTTTATATGTCAATCTCAGTTCCTTCTCCATCCCCTCCACCTCTGCTCCCCATTGACCCCCTGTCCCAACCCCTTTCTGCTCCTCAGGGAGGGGGAGGCCTTCCATGGGGGAATGTTCAAAGTAAAAATTGGTTTTTCAAAGGGTCTTTTGCAACCCAGGCTGTCCTTGGAATGAGAATGTAACTGAGGATGAGCTCAGATTACTAATTCTCCTTGCTTTGTCTCCCAAGTGCCTGGGATTACAAGTGGGCACAACATGCTGAACTTGTGTCAACTGAAATTTACTTGTGTTCTAGTTAGAAGTCAATTTCTTTTCAAACATGACTAACTTAAACACAAACATGAAATAGTAGCTATGAGTATATATGTTAGTTTATATGTATTGTTGAGAAAAATCATAATGGTTCAATTTGAGTAAGAATAGAAAAGGGAAGGAGGGAAGTTCATGATGGTTCTTTCTCTGAACTCTATCAAAATTATAATCTAAAGATAATGGAAAAGTAAAGGACATTTATATTTGAACATATTAGGAACATAATAAAATGAGAGACAGAAGTAAACAGGCATTTTGACCTGGTTAGTGCAGGGTAAGGAGCCTTCTGGGTAATTTTCCTTGTCTCACCTCTTTGGAGTCCCCAGGGGCCTTTTGGAAGCAGACTTGAAGTACATACTGGGATACTTATTAGAGAGTCAGGTCCGTGAACCACTAGAGCAACCAGTATACACATGTGGAGCGTGCACCAGTCCTTTACAACAAAGCCCATGAGGACAAAGTCCACTGAGGTCTAACTGGAGGGTGTAACAAAGGGACAAAGCAGAGAAAAGAGGAGAGTGGGGAGTGATGTTTAGAGCAGAAGGACCACAAGTTCAAGGTGGAAGAGGTCACCCCATGGGGGTGTTGGAATTAAGTGCATCATCAGGAGGATGACAACTTATTTCTTTCTAGGAGACAAACACCAGCTCTAGAGAAAGCAGACAGAATCATTGTAATGCAGTGCTGTCCTAAAAGTGATATTCACCACTTATTTTATTTCTTTTTTGTTTTCCATTTAGCTTTGAGATTGGAGTCTTTTCTGTTCCCCTTCTTTCCTCTGTCAAGAAGTAAGTTTTCCAGTGGGTTTAACTTCACATCAGTTCTAGTCTTGGGTATAGATAATGTATTTAATATTATGGCTTTCTGTGTCTCTCTCACCCTCAATTATACAAAATGTATTTTATTACAGATTAGTGGCCTATCTTCCCCAGATATTGGATTTATTTGATGCTGACTGAGATATGGCTTCATATTCTTTCATATTTCCCTGCCATTTTATTCCCTATATCAGTTTGATAATTGACTTTTCCTATTAAAATAGCTATAATTTATAATTTATAGGTGTTATAATTTAAAGGTGAATTTATTTAATTACATATACATTATCTTTTACATTATTTTTTTCTGGATGAATTTTGTTTTGTTTTGTATTTTGTTCTTTCTCTTTTTAGACAAGGTGTCTCTGTGTAGTCCTGTCTGAACTGGAACTTTCTCTGTAGACCAGGCTGGCCTTGAATTCAGATATCCGCCTGCCTCTGCCTCCTGAGTGCTGGGATTAATGGTGTGTGCCACCACTGCCCAGCTCTGATGAGTTTTTTCAAAGTTCCCATAATATTTGTCTTATTGTCAATCAGTTTAACATTTTTCTTTATTGATTGTTTATTTTGATGTTTATTTTATAGTTTCTTAGCTATTCAAGTTGATAACTTGAATAATTAATATTTCTTTTCTAATAAATGTGTATACGTTAGGTTTTAATTTGCACTTACATGCTGATATGTAGTTTTCTTGTTATTCAGTTTAAAAGATAACTTTCCTAAATCATTTATGTTTTTCTGGTATGGATAAAATACTAATAGTAGTAGTTGTCATTGCTTTGGGAGAATTTTATCTTGTACTAATATCCTGGTATTATTCTGACAACAAATTTTTATTATTGTAAATTGTTACTATTTTAAGCTAATTTAATAGTTTATATTAGATTGTATGAAAATTTGTAAGATATGCTGTGTTCAGGAAAAGCTGAGGCAGGTATAGAAGGAAATATTAAAGTCTGACTAAAAGTGTTTTGATAATTGGAAATTGTGCCAGTTAAATAATTAAAACACAGCAGTAATATTTGTTAAAGCTGGGCCATTTCTGTGAAAATAATAATATATAATTCTATTTTATGTAATGTATTTATATGGTAATGGTTGCTATAGAGAGAAGTTATTGAGTATGGTAGAGCAATGAAATCCATAGCATGTTGTTTTTCTTTTACTTATGAGAAGCCATGCAGATTTTACTCAAAGAACTTTTATTTTCATGTTTAGATTCTGGTAACCAGAATTGGGATTTCAGTATTTACTTGAAATTTGTCTTTCAGTACATAAAATAGAAGTCATGAAAATGGACAAGATATTTTTCTAATGACTTGGCAAGGGGATTGATAACAGAGAGAGATGTAGGGAAAGCTGCAAGATGGATTTATCAGAAGAAAACAAAAAGAAAGAATCTACTGTCTTAAAATAACTAATAGAGACTAGTTTTCTAAGAGGATGGGGACAGATTTTCTAGGAGGCATCTTCCAAAGCACACACTAAGAATTCAATGGTCACTAAACTGAGCCACTGGATTCATTAACTTCTGTTGAAAGTGTAGTTTGGATGTCTTGGCACACAATGGAGCATCGATATTGAGGTCACTTCCCAGAAAAACTAGAGTGCCACATCTACACAACTTTCCTGGGATTTTATTTGACACACAGCAATCTACACCTAAAGAAGCATATTGTCTACAGTATGTTTCTGGAAAAGTACATATTTAAAAACAGTTCATCAGTAGCTTTGTCATCCAGGCAGTAGATAGTCTCTTCCCATGCATTTATGATCTGTAAGGAGTGGAAGGCATTAGTATCAGATATAGAATTCCATTCATTCTGTTGCCTAATTGTATACTTTGGGGATAACTACTTAGTTCCCCATCCCCTGTATATGTATGAGAAAGGGAGGGAAGAGATTTTACTTCCTTGAACAGTTATGATGATAGGATGAATATAGATAAGAAAAATAGCATCTGTTACATTGTATATGCTCTGGGTACAGCACTTCTCTGGATTTCAATAGTATATGTGTCATTATTTGTTGTAATACAGTCTCTAATTTACTGTGTTAAAAATAATGCCAAGGATGTCTTTCTCTCTTTCTCTCTCTTTCTCCCCTTCCCTCTTCTTTCTCATTTCCCTTCTTTGTCCTTCTCTTTCTTTGTCTGTATTTCCTTAATTCTTCTGTTATGTTCTTTTATGTCTTTCTTTTATGTCTCTAATTAATGTTTTCTTTCAAGATTCAGGCAGTGATTTGTCAAGGCAGTAGTGCAATTATTTAATGATTCAATTATTGAGATATAATTGCCTCATCTGCAAAATATATGTGCTGGAAGCCTATAGTTCTACGATATCAGAAAATATTACAATTCTTTAATAGTTAGCAGTATTTACTAAGTGCCAGAGAGATACTTATGTGATGCACTATATATACATGGTTATGTTCAATTATCTAATTGCCCTTCTCTTTGCAGCCTCCACAATGCTCATCCTCAATAATACCAATTCCCAGCCTCTGACCTTTCTTCTCACTGGTATCCCTGGTGTGAGAGCAGCTCAGGTCTGGGTCTCTATTCCCTTTTGTCTCCTGTATGTAATTGCCCTCTCTGGGAACAGCATGATCCTGCTGGTGATCCTTCGTGAGCACAGCCTTCATGAACCTATGTACTATTTCCTCTCTATGCTTTCAGCCACAGACCTTAGCCTGTCTCTGTGCACACTTTCCACTACACTTGGTGTCCTCTGGTTTGAAGCTCGAGAGATCAACTTAAATGCTTGCATTGCCCAGATGTTCTTTCTCCATGGGTTTACTTTCATGGAGTCTGGAGTTCTGCTGGCCATGGCCTTTGATCGTTTTGTGGCCATATGTGATCCACTAAGATATAACGCTATTCTTACCAGTGCCAGGATTGCTCAGATCGGTATAATTGTGCTGATAAGGAACGTTGCTGTCATGTTGCCAGTTGTGCTCTTTGTCAAGAGGCTCTCCTTCTGCAGATCTCTAGTTCTTTCCCATTCTTACTGCTACCATGTTGATCTCATTCAGCTCTCATGTACAGACAACAGAATCAATAGCATTCTTGGTCTGTTTGCACTGTTCTCCACTACAGGGTTTGACTGCCCTTGTATCTTGTTCTCCTATGTATTGATCATTCGATCTGTCCTCAGCATTGCTTCCTCAGATGAGCGACAGAAAGCCTTCAATACTTGTATATCCCACATCATTGCTGTTGCCATCTTCTACATCCCTCTCATCAGCTTGTCTCTTGTACACCGCTATGGCCATTCAGCGCCTGTCTTTGTCCACACCATCATGGCCAATGTCTTCCTGCTCATTCCTCCTGTGCTCAACCCTATCATCTACAGTGTGAAGACAAAGCAGATTCGAAAGGCTATTATCAAGATTTTAAATCAGAAGCAGAGATGAATCTACCCAATAATGTTCTCAGTTCTCAGTAGAAAAGAACATTCATGAACAAATGATTTTGTAGAATGGGGTAATTTTACTCAATGTACCTAACATAGTTTTAAGATGTCAAGCTATGGAACTTCTAGGTTGTATGATATTTGCCTACACAATTTTTTATCAGTAGATTCATATTAATGTCATTTAAATTATGATTTAATATTGCATGAGCAACTGTAGGTGAATACTTATATTTATAAATGGTGCTATTAATCCATATAAGGTAATAATTTAAATACTCCATATAATTAAAAATAAGAATTTAGTGTAGGAAATTGTAGATGAGTCAGTTGTATTTTCAATTATACAGAAAAATATTTTAATCAGTTTTATGTTTTACTGAAACATTTGATTATCTCACTGCTTCCAAAATTACTATGGTATTGATTAAATCCTAAAATACATACCAGGAATTTGACTTGGAGTTTTGTATTAGTGAATTTGTCTTTTATTACATTCTAAAGAAAACAGATCTAGATAAAATCTGAGAATGTTCTCAGATGCTAATTATATGAATCCCAGTTGTATGCTTAAGCACAATAGACCTGAAAAGTCATTGGACTTATTATTAAATAATTTTCTAGAATTATATTAAGAACTTTTAACAATTTTATAACAAAAATAATTTATTTAGATGCTTATTATTGTGAGAAATTACAACATATATACAAAGGGTCCAAATGTTCCTTTGTCCAAAATTAACTGTATTATATAAATGGATGCATATATTTGAGGAAAACATTGGCTATTTTTTATCTGACACTAGTATTGGCTTTGCATTTTGTGTCACATAGACCAGGACTCATGTTCAGTTAGTTTATTTTGTGTGTATATGTGAGAGACTGTAATTACCCATTATGGTGATTGAGACTCATCTGGTTCCAGTTAATGCAAGTAGGCAGTTGTGTTTTTTTTATATATATACTTTCAGTAGATAGTTTATTTTCTCCTGAAATGTTAATAAAGTTTCCTTGCTTGCTCAGGCCTTGATGAAACCTAAGTGGTGATTGGTTGGGTGCAATGAGAACTGCTCAGGCAGTTCTCCTGGAAGAAAGATACCATGTGTGAGATACAATGTTGAGGTTTGATTTTTGTGTGTTCCAGGATATGAAAATTAAATTTTGCATAGAAAATAAGAAAGATATATTTACTACCATGGGACATTGGAAGATCCAAATATTTGGAAGCTATGTAATCAAAAGTCAACTGTTCGGTAGCTATTTTACTCTTTTTCAGTATTCCCACTTAATCAGATCCTCCCCAAAAGATTATTAAGCTGTTTATCAAATATTTCTGTCTATCTTTCCATTAAATCAACTATCTGAGATTTTTTATTGTATGATCTTCATGTGCAGTTTATTTTTCCTACTGAATGAATCCCTTTGATTAGATTTTCAATTGGAAAGTCTAATTAATCATTTCTTTATTTTTTTCAAGTTTTCTGATGCTGATAGTAAGTTGCACAATGTTTAGAGTTAGTATTTGCAGGTAAAATTGGAAAGCAACATACAAGAGCCACAGTTGTCATATAATACATTTTTGTCTTTTAGCCAAAATTTGCCAGGTCAATTATAAGTGAAAGTCTTCCTAATTTAGCCTGCCATTTAACTTCAAAGATTATATTTAGCCTCTGAGCACAGGAAATAGATCATTGGTTACAAATTGCTTATGGTATAATAGTGTGACTTAAGGGACTGAATGGGAGAAGACTCATGTCAAATAGAGGCTAGACTAAAACACTATGTTAGATGCAATTTCAGAGTCCAATTTGAAGACAGAAACACACAACAGTTTGAACAGATAGAATTTGATATAAACAATCATTAATGTAGAAGCAAAGTAGTGAGGAAATTTGCTAATAAGATTTAACCAGAACTGTACATAATCTTCTGGAAATAGAAATGAGGAGCAAAGAGTGCTGAGATGGATCTACTCAGCTGAATCCATTTCATTCTTCTATACCTATGAAGTCATAGAGGTGTCTTATTTTTGACATTGGGAAAAATATCTGCTCTCCCTATTGCCAGAAAAGTCCTTCTATACAAAGATGCTACTGGGAGGAGGGTAGTGCTGTACCTGAAAGTTGTAGATGCTTTCTACATGCATATTCATCTGTGTCTCAGAGAGCTGGTGATAGCCATCTTCTCAGCATGAGGTTGTGTGCTCAGGATTCCAGATTCTTACTCACATGGAGCTTTTAAGATACATGCACATACCCAGGGCAGAGTAGATGTAGTAGAAGCTACCTCAGCCAGAGTGCTGTTCATTATATATGTGGGTCTTCTGGTTTAGCCTTTGGTGTGACAGAGGACAGGTGGAGAACAATGTCCGTGGTTCAGTGTTGAAGAGAGTTGTACACTGCTGGAAATCTTTCTCCGAAAAAAGAATTCAGGACCACCAACTGGATCAAAAGCTTATCTTTTATCATCACCCCAGCAAATTACAAAGAAACTAGGTAGATAAGCTCTCCTTCCTTCTTTGTTCCTTCACTATTATCAACCAACAAGAGTTAACACTGTACCAGATGGCAAAAGAAAAAAAAATAGTTACTGTGTCCACACCATCATCATACAACAGACAAAAGGAATGTGGACCTGAGAGTTGGCAAATCAAAATGAACCAGGTACTATTATGAAAGGATATTGCCTGATCTTGCATAACTACGTCTGCTTGTTTATCAAATATGCTTGATGCTTGTCTACCCAGGAAATTAAAAAGGGAGTGATTTACCAGTCAGATCCTATTTCTCCATGGCAAAAGTTTACCTCACAGCTCCCTAATTTCCTCCACACATCTGGATTATTCTCAAAAGGGTACTAACCAGTGACACTGGCTGTCTCATGCCCTCAATGTTAGCTAGGAAAACCTCAACAGGTGTATGGTGCTGGTATATGATGAGGTTCTTCAGAAGCTTATCTAGGTGATGATTGAACACGTATTAGCTACTTTTATTGTTGCTGTGACCAAACACCCAACAAGAATCAACTTGAAGTTTTATTTGACTCATGATTCTAGTGATAGTAACTATCAAATAGGGAAGGCACTGTGGAGCACGCATGAGGTAATTGGTTGCATTATGATCATAGCCAGGAAGCAGAGAGATGAATGTTATAACTGAGGTAGCTTCCTCTTCCCCTTTATTGACTCCAGCATTCCAGCCCATAAGATATGGTTACCCAGACTTAGGGTTGGACTTCCCCCTCAGTTATGAAAGCAACATCATAGAAACACTCAAAGGTATGCCACATTAAGATCTCTCATGAGTATCAGGTTTGATTGTAATCACAGTGGCAGTTGAAATTAACCATGGAGGCATGGTTGCTGCAACAGTGATTGGAAAATGAGGCAGAATGATGGGTTATTGATGCCCTAGAAATAAGTGATAATGAGACAAACTCAAAACATGTAGGTTCATAGATCTGTTCATGTCACCATGAGACATCTGAGTCATTACACTAGCTGTCATGGGAATCCATGCTTGGTCTGTTTTGTTATTTTTTACATTGTTAATCTGATGTGTTTTATTGTTTGAGAATTTCACACTGCATATAAGTGTGTTCTTATCAAGTACACCTCCATTTCCTCCCCTTCACTTTTCTCCCTGTTCTTCCTATCACTTTCCTTCTCATTCTAATGTGTTCTTGCATTTTTCTCTTAAGCCTACTGTGTCCATTTAGTAATACCACTATTGCATGACTACATAGAACCATCTACTGGAGCAAACTTTCTCTTACTTCCCCATCAGGCATCAGTTGACAGCAGCTTCTCAGCTAGGGGTGGGACTTCAGCCGCCCTTTCCCCCATCCATGCTGGGACTTAGGCTGGCTTAATCTTGTACTTTAGTTCTCTTCCATGCATGTGGTGCAAGACATACATGAAAGTAAAACACTCATACACATAAAAGAGATAAATATAAAAATAAATAAGATAAATAAAAGCTAGGCATAGTAACACCCTTTTGTAATTGAAGACAAGTGGATATCAAGACAAGTGGTTCCTAGGATATCCAGCCCAGGCTATATAAACAGTCCAGGTTACTGTAAAATCCTGTCACATTGTTTACCTTGTTCTATTTGTGGGACTCCTAGAAGTGGTATCAGGGCCTGTCCCTAACACTTGAGCTGTCTTTTGAGAACCTATTCCCCATACTGGGTTGTCTTGTCCAACCTTAATACAAAGAGAGGAGCTTATCCTACCTCAATTTGATATGCCATGCTTTGTTGACAACCATGGGAAGCCTTCCCCTTTCTGAACAGAAACAGAGGAGGAGTGGGTGGGAGGATCATAAAGGGTAAGAGGACAGGAGGAGAGGAGGAAGGGGAAATTGCAGTTAGGATGTAAAATAAATAAAAAATTTAAATAATTAAAAAACTTTTACATTGAAAATGGAATGCAGTGTCTAAAAAAAAGACAGTCATAGTATCCACACATGTGTTCACACATGTGCATGCATTTGCACAGAAAGGTGCATTTGCACACACAAATGAACACCCTTATGGAAAATGAAAGTGAGAGGACTGCCAGGGGAGTGGCAAAGTATTAACTTTGAATATATAGGTTTTACAAACTTCATAGTTTTAGCTTTGTTTTAATATTTTAATTACATGTTCATCTCATACAAATATATGTTTAACATTAAGTTACAAGCTGAAAATCAGTTTGCTTTTTTTCTTATTTTTTTATTAGTTCAAATTAGGAACAAGCTTGCTTCACATGTCAATCCCTTCATTCCCTCACCTTCCCCCAAACCCACCCCCCAACCTCCCCACTTAACTCCCACCCCATCCACCCTCCACTCCCCAGGCAGGGTAGGGCCCTCAACAGGAGCTTCCCAAAGTCCACCACATCATCCATTGTGGGACTAGGCCCTCCCAATGTGTCCAGGCTGAGAGTGCATCCTTTCACATGGGATGGGCTCTCAAAGTCCCTTCTTACACCAGGGAAAAATACTAATCCACTACCAGGGGCCCCTAGAGTGCAGAGGCCTCCTGATTGACATCCATGTTCAGGGGTCTGGATCCCAGTCCTGTGCTGGCCTCCCAGACAGCAGTCTGGGGTCCATTTGCTACCCCTTGTTCAGGCCAGCTGTTTCTTTGGGTTTCACCAGCCTGGTACCGACACCTTTGATCTTCATTCCTCCCTCTCTGCAACTAGGTTCCAAAGTTCAGTTCAGTGTATATTTGTGGGTGTCTGCCTCTGCTTCCATCAGCCACTGGATGAGGGCTCATGTTTGTCTTTTTGTGACTGGGTTACCTCACTCAGGATGGTTTCTTCTAGTTCCATCCATTTGCCTGCAAATTTCAAGATTCCATTACTTTTTTTTCTGCTGAGTAGTACTCCATTGTCTGAATGTACCACATATTCTCTATCCATTCTTCAGTTGAGAGGCATCTAGGTTGCTTCCAGGTTCTTGCTATTACAAACAATGCTGTTATGAACATGGTTGAATGTATGTCCTTTTTGTATGAACATGCATTATTTGGGTATATGCTCCAGAGAGGAATTGCTGGATCTTGAAGTAGACTGATTCGCATTTTTCTGAGCAACCACCATACTGATTTCCAAAGTGGTCTTACAAGTTTGCACTCCCACCATCAATATAGGAGTGTTCATTTTTCTCCACATCTTCTTCAGCATAGATTGTCATTGGTGTTTTTGATTTTAACCATTCTGGCCAGTGTAAGATGGTATCTCAGAGTTGTTTTGAGTTACATTTCTCTGATGGCCAAGATAATTTTTTGAGGTCCATCTCTTCTTCATCTACTGTGCTGGGCTTATCTTGCTGGTGTGGAGTCCCTAGATTTTGGTGGTGTCATATTGATCTTTCTGATGGATGTTGTGTGTGTTCTTATTCTGTCTTTTTCCCATCTCTTCTTCCAGTGGGTGCAGGTGGGGTCTCTCTATCTCCTCTTGTCACCTGGTGGTGTGTGTGGGCCAAGCCTTCAATGTCTGCAGCTCTGGATGGTCCTGCCTCTCCTGGTTGTTGCCTCACTCAGTAGGGGTCAAGCCTTGGTCGGGGTCAGGCAGGCGGAGGGGGTAGGAATAGTGAGGTGTTTCCAGACTCAGGGAGCTCTTCCCTGGCTGGGTGGGTCCACTCCAAGCAGGCACAGGCCCAGAGAGATCTGGGTGAATGGGACTTTCGGCAGGAGTAGGGCAAGAGCAGAGGGTACACTCCCCTCGGTTCTTGTTCATTTCTTAATCAATTTTTGTAACATTTGATTTGTCTTTACATAAATCCAAGCCCAAATTTAGTGAATGGGAGATATTTGACATATGTTTTGAACGATTTGTTTGATTAAGCAATTCAATTAAAACCCTGCTTAAAAGCTTTCCAAGCCAGATGGAAATTTATAGACGAAGATTTATTAGGGTAAATGCAAGCACATTTCTTACACTATTATGCCAACAGTTCTGAAACAAGTTACACAGAGTGACTTGACGAACTGAATTTAATTATGCCACAGTTCTGGAATGTGAAGTCTACAATCACAGTCTCAAGAGAATCGATTCCTTTTCTAGCCTACATCCCTGATATTGCTTCTGGCTTTGTTGACTTGAAAGAAGTCTTTTTTTAGATGTATAAACTTGGTGTCTCCTTGTCTGCATAGTATTAATACTGTGTGTCTGTCTGTGTCAAATTCCCTGTGTATACAAGGTATCCAGTTACATTGAAGAACAGTTTACTAGAAACTGATATGACATTTTGTTTCAGTAACTAAATTCATATGCAATGACTCTTCTCCAAGAAATATCACATTCAGAGGTTTTAGGAATTAGAATGTGCACATATTCATGTTGTGAGGACTCAATTCACTAATAACAACTCTTAAGCAATGGTTCATATATTTTCTTGGTATTTGTTTACAGTATGTATAACATCCCAACAATGTCAACAAAATTCTCCCTAAAATTATAGAAGGCACATTGTAGACATAACCATTTCCATTTTAGCCAAGTGTGATCTTATTTAGAATGCAATACAAGGCCTTAGATGATATAAAGATGATAAGAGCATCATCCCTAGTTACTAGAGTTGGGAAGCACTAGCTGAGAGAGTGCGCACATTTCCAAGCATCAGGTGGCACTCTGTATCTGGAGAAAGCCCAACTATCTCCACTTCAATTCTGTATGCACTAACAGAACTGTCTTTAGTGATAAGCAGTGGAGACAATTGATATCACCCATAGATAAATTACCTAAAAAAGCAATATACTCTGTTTTACACATTTTGAAATATAAGTATGATACAAAAGCCTATGCTATGAAGAACTTTTAAAAGTAACAGAAGACAAAACCGAATTACCATCTAAGACTGAGACATAAGTGAGTAGATCTTAAATGTAGATATAAACCTCCCTATGCATAGTCTTCAATCTTTATGAGTGCTTAGAAATTCATGACATAAGTCAATTCTGAATCTCCACAGTTTCTCGTTACTTGTCTTGATGTGTTTTAACTGGGACACCATAGGGTTCAGCTTTTCCCAAAAGACTTGAAAATTAAGATCTCAGGGTATTATTTCTGGAGGGAGGAAGTGAGAAAAGTGGCTCACATTTAGGAGTAGAAGCTACCCTCTGTGAATTTTCAAGTGTTTCTAAATTCCACCATATAAAACATTTGTCTGTGTGAGTAGGTTGAGAACTACAGTGTACAGTGACTGGAAATGTTACCCTCAGGAATGTTAAAATGTCAGTCTGATAAAAATGACTTTCTAGTTCAAACACACAGTATTCAATTTAATAGTCTTCCAGCATATAGTTTGCTAAGTGTATCCAAAGACTGCATGCACTAACTGCCTCCTCTCCATTATCTGTCTGAGGAAAGACTTTAGCAAGCATTCTACCAGCTTCCAAGGATGTTGTGAAAAATTATTTCCCTTAGGTTTGGTAGGAAAGAAAGTTCCAACTATTCTCGTGCAATGACCCAAAGGAAGCATGCTTTAAAAATGCTTTAAGATGATAATTCTGAAGGAAATTAACATCTAATTGTATGATTAGAATTTTAAAGACTTCCCTCTGAACTTAAACTTTAGATTATTTCATGAAAGAATCATTCCTCTTTGTTTTCCAATGAATCTGTCCTTCATTCTGAAATTCATTTTCCTCAGAGATTCAGTAGATTTTAGATATGAAAGCCCAACTTTCAATTTCCTTAATACTCATCATTAATGGTCTCAATAAGTTGAGATTTGGTAACAATATTGTCTGAAAGTTTATAAACTGATGTGTCATCCCTTGTCCTCAAGGATCATTAAGAACTTTCACAGAGTTTTTGGTACCAACCTCTTTTTTTATGTGTTTGTTGATGTTTTAAAATTACTTTTCTCTCATACGAACATCTAGCTCTATCAATTAAAGATAATTATTTAAAATTAGGGCTTAAGTGTCCTGATGGTATGTAGAATGAAACATTTAAACAAATAGTGAAATACACTATTTTTAAAATAATAATAATAGAAAGTTGTGATGATATATGCATTAATAACATTTCCTTGCATTTATCAATGCTTTCACTCTACATATCTCAGTTTCAGAAATGCCTTCAAGACTCAGATGTAGTTTTTTCATCATTGTTGCTTAATGTTACATATTGACAAGTTTCACATCTTCGTATAGTTAAGAGACACAGCACTCACTTGCTCCTTGTTTTACTTGGTTTCACATTTATTGGTATAAATAATGACTTTACATAGTTTTTTTTGACATATTTTAGTTTTGAAAAAAATATGTTTCTACAAAGAGATTCCAAGATGGGGAAAATGCATGAATTGTTATCTGTTTAAGAGCGTTTTTTTGTTTTGTTTTTGTTTTTTGGGGTTTTTTTTTTTTTTGCTTTTTTTTTTTGGTTTTTGGAGACAGGGTTTCTCTGTGTAGCTTTGGAGCCTATCTTGGCACTATCTCTGGAGACCAACTCGAACTCACAGAGATCCACCTGCCTCTGCCTCCTGAGTGCTGGGATTAAAGGCATGAGCCACCAACACCCGGCTTTAAGAGAGATTTTTAATTTCCATTCAAACTATATGTCAAGATACACTTCTATCAAGATTTTAAAAATGTTTTAATTTAATAATCTATAGAGGGTAGCACTCTTTTAAATTATTCAGTGCTTTAATAAAGAAAGAAATGTCTTTTTCTTATGATGCCAAGAATAGGTTAAGTAAATATGTATTACCCATAAAAGATCCCCCAAACTCTAATTCTGGATATCTTGAAAGTCATTGCACTTCTTCTGGAGAGATGCCAGATTCCTTGGAAATGTGTAATAATTGGTCAAAATTTGTTGATGATGTTCTTTGATCATTTACCTGGAGATACTGGGATCCTTGGCTCAGGGGTCTTTTCTACAGACTCCTCGGGTAACCCTGTCCCTGATCTGTTTGGTTCTAACGCCATAGATGATAGGGTTGAGCATGGGAGGAACAAGCAGATAGACATTAGCAAACATGATATGCACAACTCGGGGGACATGGTGGCCAAAGCGGTGGGTGAGGAAGGTGAAAAGGGCTGGGATGTAGAAAGCCAAGATAACACAGACATGGGAAGCACATGTACCAAAAGCTTTGAGGCGGGCTTCACCCGGAGGCAACCTCAGAACGGCTCTTAGAATCATCACATAAGATACACTGATGACAATTATATCAAAGCCAACCACAGAAAAAGCCACAAAGAGCCCATATCCACGATTGACTCTGGTATCAGCACACACTAACTTGAGCACAGCCATGTGCTCACAGTAGGACTGGGGAATGACCTTGTTGGGGCAGAAGGGCATCCTGGAGATCATAAAGCAGAAGGGGCTCACCCACAGCAGCCCTCTGACCATGACAGCTGCCCCAAGTTTGATGACTACAGATGTGGTCAGGATGCTGGAATGTCGGAGTGGGAAGCAGATAGCCACATAGCGGTCCAAGGCCATAGCCATGAGCACCCCAGACTCCACAGAAGAAAAGGCATGTATAAAGAACACCTGGATGAGGCAGGCATGATATTCAATCTTATGATCATGAAACCAGAGTATGGCCAGCATTTTAGGCTGTGTGGAGGAGGACAGAACAAGGTCAGTGATAGCCAGCAAGGCCAAGAAGAGGTACATGGGTTCATGCAGTGTGTGGTCAATCCGGATTATGTGAAGGATGATGACATTTCCAACAAGTGCCACAATATACATGACACAGAATGGAAAGGCAATCCAAAATTGATAATTCTCCAGTCCTGGGATTCCAAGCAAGATGAAGAACAGAGGATGGGAAGTGTCATTTCTTGAAGTCACCATGGGAGGATGGTTAGTTACTGTTTTCTCAGCAGTGAAGGTAATGTGTTTTCTGTGGATGGTGACAATGGAATGAATATTATTGGTTAAAAATCTTTTGAATGACTCTATTAGGGATTTATCCAAAAGGCTAACTGTATTAATACAAACAACTTTGCAATATTAAGTGGCGTAGCTAATTACTTTAATTCATATGTTGACCAGGAGAAGTTTTCAACATACTAGCTGTAAATGTAATTATGTTTTCCAAGTCAATATCTTTCAGCACAGCAAGTTACACTACTGGAAATATATCTTGACCAATAATGCTACAGTCAGCTTTGTCTTTCTATTATTTACAACAAATAAGATAATCCAATTGCTTATATGACCATATCCCTCTCTCATGGAAGACAATATTGCTTAAAGGATCCTATCTATTTAGAGATGACCACAATGCTAATTGTAAGTGAAACCTAAAGAAGGTTTTGGGGTAGAGCAGAAACTAAGGGATATAGTGTACACCTGTAACTAAACACAATACCATCATTATATGCATTCTCCTAGACTGGAATCCAGGTAATGCTTTCTGTAGAGGTCAATTAAAATATTTCTGGCTCTGTAAGCAGTATAGGCTCCATTGCAACTAATCACTTTAGCCTTGAGTACAAACTAGCCTTACTTAACTCACCATTGTGTGTGTGTCTATGCAGTCCAATAAGACTAATTTTTTAAAGCCCACAAGCTGTAGTTATCCTTCAGGCTACAGTTTAACAGCCCTCTTCTTTATGATATGTAAGTCTGGAACGATGATCTGCCTCAGTCACCTCTGTGTCTCATGTAGAGTAGGCTTCAATAAGTATTTGTAATGGGGAATGACAAAAGAGCTCTGTTATTCAGTAGCAACATATGTATTCATTAGGTACCAATATCCTACCTGTGTCAGCAGAGCACACTTAATCCTGCTTTGAGCCCCACCCACAAGACAGGTTTCTTTATCTTTCTAGAAGCTGCCTTGCATCAGTGTATTTTGCAGGAAAAACCCTTCTCTGCCCATGTTGTACATGGATTAGCTTCTTTCTAATTCTACTGTGGACTACAAGTTTGCTCAGAGTGAGCTACCAAGGGCTCTCACATGCTTCTCCCTCATCATCTGCCCTCTGCTTACTTTCAGGAGAGATTTTGTCTTCTTGCTTTGAAAGTTTTAGTTATTATTCTCTTATAGAAACAGACTTCTAGCAAGAAAATAGTTTAAACCCATCCCTGCTATCACATCATCTTTAGAGACCAACAAATATTTCAATTTCCCAATCTAAATGATGACTAAAACTGAGCTTCTTTTTCAGGATCACAAATGTGCTTAACCTCCTTCTAACTTTCCCTGTGTCTGTTGGGGTTCCATAGAAATGGGGCTCAGAATTTATAATGTAAGCTCTAAGTTGGAAATTTTATTGCCTTGAGCAATTGATAACTACAGTTTTTCTTCTTTTCAATGACAACATTTTTTTAATTTTAGAAGCACTCTTATTTACATATCCATCGCCCCATTCCATTGCTTTGCCATACTCCCCACTGACCCACCCCAACCCACTCCCCACCTGTTCTCCAAGAATAGTGAGACTCTTCACAGGGTAGCATCACATCATTTGGGGGAGGGTCTAAGTCCTCTTTCTTGTATCTGGCCTGCAATAGTACCCCTCTATAGGGAATGGGCTCCCAAAGTCCATTTGTGCTCTAGGGATAAGCACTGGCTCCACTGTTAGAGGTCCCATAGTCAACTGCAGTTTTTCTTAAACAAATCTTGCTACTTAAAGTATGGTGAGGATCCAGGAGCACACACCTGCATCAGGGCTTGTACTTTGATTTCTCTTTCCAGGTCACATTTTCTTAGTTTTATAAGTCTTGTTTGATCCAGTCTTTCTCTTTACCAGTTCCTGGTATATGTCACTGTGAGCTCATTGGAACTTAACCATTGAGTATCCCAGCCACTCACTCAGAAAAGCTTCCTGGGATGAGACCTTCCTTGTTCCTGTGGAAGACAGTAGGAGAGGTTCTGGCTAAAAGTACAGTTTTCCACTGTGAAAGCATTGCTGCCTTTTGAGAGCTGGTATTACAGAGCATAGAATCAATTGTTTCTAACTCATGAAAGCCCCTTCCTCTTTATTTACCATGAGAAAAATAATTCAGAACCATTAAATGATTTACTTAGCACAGCACACTAAGAGATCTCTTACAGTCAGTGCCTCTGGAAGCACATGTTGGTGCCTTTACTAGCAATGAATTATTGGGAGTCCCACCCTTGTTGGGTCAAGTAGAGATTGTCACCTCATTGTGACACATTGGTATGAAAGGGATTTATACAACTGTGTGCTGAATTAGAGACATACGTGCGTAAGTACTTAAAAAGTAAAGACAAAATCAAAGACATGGCATGGACAGGAAACAGGAATTTGATCAATATCTCACCAATTATGTTCAGTGTGAGAAGTGTTGGATATGGAAACACAATTTACCAAATTATTATTAGCTTTGAAAATCAAAATAACATTTTCTAAGCTTATAGGAAAAAGAACAACATAATCTCCTATTGCAAATACCCTTTCCTTCTCTACATTGTTATTAAATATAATCTTATTTTTCTAATATGCTAGAGTTCTTACTGTCATAATGTGTGCTGGTGAAGTTGAGTCATCTCCTTTGGGAGCATTAGGGTTGGATGATCATACCGTGGGTTGCTGACTCACTTTTTAAATTTTCCACAAAAACCTAACTTGCAAAAAATGTGTAGAATTTGTTTGGGGAAATTTAATTATAAGAACTATAGCCTCAAGTTGAATACATCTTAGCTTGTATCAGTGAGTTTGATATCCAAGGTATCTGCCGGCTCTGTTGGATATCTTTTACTTTACCTGTGCAGGGAAGTGCTTGCGTCCATCAGCCAAAAATGCTGCTGAAGTTAATTAGGAGTGAATAGAAAAAAAAAATGGACAAGCTCTTGTTACTGAACAGCTTCAGAGAAACTGAAGTGTCTAATCTAAATTATAAAGTTTTAATAACCTTATGTTATGTCTGTGTGTAACCTCCTCTCTGGAGGGGTGGTGTGGTGTCTGGAGCAGTCTTCCTACCTTTCTAGGTCTCACTGGAGGGCACTGGAGGAATCATTATCCTTTCTTCCCATCATCACAGAATGCTGTTCAGTGTTCATACATCTCTGAAACTCAAGACCCCAGGACTGTACAGTTCATAGCTTTGCCTTCTAGCTTCATGGAGACTCCCTGAGTTCCATTGCTCTCTGGAAAAGGCAGATATGCCTATGGCACAGAAAATCTCTTACTCCAAAGATTTCTCCTTTATTAGCTAAGCAGAGCATGACTACAAGCAGTTCTAACAAGCCTCTGGGATCCAGCTTTTGGCAGAGACCTTAAATTAAGATCTATTTGAAGGAACACACCTTGCCTTTTCTTCCCCTTGATAATTCATCTCCATTCCTAAGGCTCATTGTCTCATTCTCATCTTGGCCTCCTCTGAGACTAGGTTCTGAAGCTGGAGGTGTTAACTCCTAACTTTCCTTTGTCCTCTGTGCAAGTGAATGTAAACTCTGGAGATTTGAATGTATGTGCAAGAGGTGTTGGGTGATTACAAAAATGTGAGCAGTTGTATTCATGCATTGTTTAATTCATCTGAGGGTGCATACTTATTTGTGAAATTTGAAAGTTTGTTTGTATTTAATACATGCATGAGGTTTGTTAATAAATATGTGTATAAGGTCTTGACTTAAATATATGTGTTTAAAGTTAATGTGCAAATATATGAATAATATTTATTCTGCAATACATAATTAGTGTTATAACATCCTTTTTCATTTAATGGTTATGGAATGTACTTTGTGAATGCATGGCCTAGGTGACAGTGTGGGATGGCATATCAGTGCACATGCAAATGAACATGTGTGTGTTGTGTTGTGTTGTGTTGTGTTGTGTGTGTGTGTGTGTGTGTGCACGCACACGTCCAGGAATGTATTGTGCATGCCAGCATGTCACAATGTTTCAGTGTACAGTGTGGTAGCTGGGATTATAAGACCTCTCTCTTATGAGAGGCTTATGATCCAGAGAAGAAAAGGAATTTCATCAGCAAATCTGCCAGTCCTTTCTGAGCCTTGAGACTTTCTAAGGCTGGAAGGTCCTCCTCATTCAACATGACTATCCCAAACCTGCACAGGATCACTATATATATATATATATATATATATATATATATATATATATATAATTTCTAGAGGATTCTTATTTGTATTGGCAGTGAAATGAGCAACCACATTTCCATAGAAATTCATGTGTTTATTATGCTCTACTTTCATTCCTCTCCCATTAATATGCTGTAGTCTTAAGTCCTGTACATCAGATGGAGACTTACTTAGTAACACATCATTGTAGATGTAACTTTTTCAGTTGAGAACATCCAGTGATTAGTTCCTCTTCTGATATGATTATGGTCCTCGTATCAAAGCGGGAGTTTGGACAAAGACACTCACACTGTTATAGAGTTCTGTGTGGATGAGAAGGCAAAAATCACAGTGCTGGATCTATAAGCCAAGGTTCTTATGAAGCCAGCAGACAGGCAGCTATTTGACATATTTACCCTCAAGGTCAGGAACACAAACCAATCCTGATGGATGCCTTGATTTTAGACTTCTGCCCTCCAGAGCTGGAATGCAGTGAACCCACTGTGTTAGCAACCCTGAAGGTTAATTTCTATGTACTTACTTCACTCACCAAATACATACTGCAATTTAAATAAAAGTCATAGAAAAAGTAAAGGATTTTCTATATTTCTACCTGTCTATGATAATATTTCTGATTGCAGTTGTTACTGAGACTGACTACATATAAAATCATTATGCTTTAAGTATGCTTATTTATTCCTTGAGCACTTTATAAAGCATACTTTGATCATTCTAATTTCTCTTTCCAATCCCTCCCTCAGATCTCCTCACATTCCTCCTCACATAACCTCATGTTTGCTCTCTTAAATACAAAACAAAGCAAAATAAGAGTCAAGATTTGTAATTATATAAAATTTAATTACTTATAATCACAGAAATTAGTAAAACTCATGAATCATTACAATCTAAACCAAATGTAGTTTCAGAGCAGCAATACCATCAGAACTCACAACTCTGGCCTCCATCCAGAGCCACAGAATCTGAATTTTCTCTTCAAGAAAACACATTTGTGTGTTCCTAAGATATACAAAACATTTGATTATGCTTATGATCAGATGGTCACAGCTATAACTGAGATACCTTGTCTCGGGGGACAAATGAATCAAAATTTAAATTCTAGAGAATACATAAATAGTTCTCCAGGAAGCCATGGTAAAAGTTAAACTGAAATCTGTCACAGTGTGAACAATTGAATCAGTATGAAAGGAAAACGTCAGTTTCTTTTGATGACACTGTGATGTTTCTTCCAGTGATTTTTGTGGTAGGAGATAGTGTGACCTCCTTTTCTCTAGTCATAACATATACTCTGGGTTTAAATGTCTAAGTGCACCTCAGGCATAATTCCCTTGCTTTTAAAATGTGAGTAACCTAAATAAAATCAAATAAGAAAACATAAGCTACAAGATTGCATGTTAGCTGATATGTTTACTCAGGGAGGCATCATGCTGTATTTGACTGAATGGGAAAGGAGGAGGAAGTGAACCAAGGAAGTATATGAGCATGCTGGAATCTACATAGTAGAAAGTAGAACCCAAATCTAAAGATTAAAAAAAAAAAATGGATGCTTGCTATCAGTGGCCATTGTTGGGGCAGTATATATTTTTTTGTTTTTGCTTTTTTTTATTTGAATTAGAAACAGGATTGTTTTACATGTCAATCCCAGTTCCCTCTCCCTTTCCTCTGCCCCTACCACCTGCTCCCCCCAACTAAAACCCTACCTATCACATATGCTTTCTGCTCCTCAGGGAGGGTAAGGCCTTCCATAGGGGACCATCAGAGTCTATCATATCCTTTGGGATAGGGCCTAGGCCCACCCCTGTGTGTGTTGTCTCAGGGAGTATCCCTCTATGTGGATGGGGCTCCCAAAGTCCACACCTATGCTAGGGATAAGACTGAACTACTACAGGAGGTCCCGTAGATTTCCAAGGTCTCCTCACTGAAACCCATGTTCCTGGGGTCTGGATCAGTCCCATGCTGGTGTCCCAGCTATCAGTCTGTGGACCAAGAGCTCCCCATTGGGGGCAGTATAATTTTGAAATCTATTCTACCCATCCAGGAGTTCAGGAGAGCCCAGAATTTCTATTGTCTTTTAGATGTTAGCTAATAGCTGTTGAATGTCCTATTATTTAGATAGGAGAATGGCTCCTATCTAAATAACAAAAGATTTGGGCCAGGGAGAATATACACCCACACTGAAGGCTAGTTTGACATGCTGGGTGCTAGGTGAAGGTGCCTGAAGGCTTGAGTATGTGCTGCAAAGGAGTGTCTTTAGGATTAAGGGAAATAATTGTTATCAGCCTTTTATACATAATAATAGATGTCTTCTGCCATTGCCCCCACCTTTGGATGGTTACTTAAAATGATGCATCAATAAACTGGGCCTTCAGTATTAACTGATTGCCCTCCTGATATGATCAGATATCTCTGCCAGGTCTTTAATGTCATTGGATAGCTAGCCTTCCCTCATGAACACTCCCCCACTCTGGGTTGTTCAGATGATTCCAAATGAATCGCTCCCCCATCCCCCCAAGACATCAGTCTATGAGAAGCCATCAGCGAAATACAAATCAGAGCTATCTTTCTATAACCAAACACTTGTGGATATGTGCAGAAAAAGCCCTTTACACTTTGAGGTGGTATATATGTTAGTGTAATCATTATGGAAAATTCTATAGAGTGCTCTAAAGACTAAACATAGATCCATCACAGGATCCAACTGTGTACATGACTGGGTATTTAAATAAAATGACATCACTGCAATGTAGAGTCTTGGATCCTCATATTTATTGAAGGACTATTTTTAACAAACATATAGAATATAGAATTAACTGAGTTGTCTTTCAGATGAATGAGTAAAGGAAATATGGCCTACATGAACAGTGTAATATTATAAAGTCACAGAGTCTTATCCCATCATTGGCACTGAATTAGATGAACTGGAAAACTTTCCTTTTGGAGAAAAAAGAGACACAGAGAGACAAATATCACATTTTCTTCACATACTTAGAAGTCTAAAGATGTCTTCTTGACTGTAGGATAGTGGTTACAGGAGACTGAGAAGTGCATAGGGTAGAGATGAATAAATGAAAGGTAGGATGTTGGATAACAGGTAACAAAACATAATTAGATAAATAAGGTGTGGTAGTCCACACTTCAGAACAGTGCTATAATGCATAATTATCTTTTATACATTTTATGAAAAATTGTAATAGAGAAACCTGAAAGTTTCAAAAAAAACTATATGGAAAGGAAAATGCCTTCCTTGGTCAGTATAAACTATATACATGTTAAAATGCTACATCAAGCCTCACTAATGTACAGATTAAGACATGTTCAATTTTGAAAACTGTCATAAAGATAATAAGATAATTAAGAGGAAGATGTTAACATATTATTTTAATCTGCCTCAGGTTGATGTGTGCATAGTCTCCTGACAATTTCTAGCTGATAACAGCTGTGGACTCCCAGGAGTTCTTGGTAGCAATGAAAGTTACATGGCAGCTTCCTTATATAGGGGCATGATCATGAGCCACCTAGCACATGGTTGACTTGCCAGCAGGTGGGACAGATACCCCCTGTATTGAAAACCAGGTAAGATGCTAGGACAAATCATACAAGACAGAAGTTGTTGAGAGCTAAGATAAAAGGCAGCACCAGGGCAAGAAGTACTTAGGGACAGAATAGAAGCAAAGAACAGGAGTATTGGACAAGGAGCATTGGAATAAGAAACAGAAAATGAAGACTGTGGTAATTAAGTGAGAGATCTGTATGGAATTTGCAAGCAAATATTTGTTTTCAGGATAAAACATCAAAAACAGTTATGTTGTAAGTCTAGAATAGAATTTTTATAGTTCACAGAAGCTCCAAATGTGACATTGTATACTTTACTTATTCCTTGGATGGCCTTTAAATTAGGTTGCATGTGAATTCTGTTTCTTAGGAAACAAGCTTCATATACACTTTTTACAAGATCCTCGTGTCATAAGATTCCACCTAGCTCTCATCACATTTAGAAACTCATCAAATTAAGTTTTTTATTTTTGTCCATCATATAAACAACTGGAAATAGGCATATTAGATATATTTCTGAAGTCCTGGTTTTACATTTAGTGAGACCTCATGCAGAAATGGGTAACCAAGACCCTTCAGTAGATGAAAAGTCAAAGATGTGTGTGTGTGCATGAATGCATGCATGCACATGCAGATGCATGTGTATTGTTTTCAGACAAGATTTCATAATGCAGTCTGGTGCAAAACTCACAACCCTCTGCCTCACCATCTTGAATAAGTGTTGGTATTACTGTCATACACCACCTTCCTCAGCACCAGGACCTGTCTCTTTGTCTGTTGCTGTGAGCCATCATAAATTTTAGTTTCTACATTCCCAGACTGAAATGTACATTTTATATTTTCACTTCCTATTTCTAATGCTGTGATGGTCAAACATATTTCAGATGTCATCAAAAGAACACTCTGTCTGGGAAGCAGCAGAATGGTTCCTCATCTGTTGAGAACTAGGTTGGATGTAGGTGGGAGGCCACCATTCCTAAATGTTGGGATTTATTTGATATGGCAGAAGTTTAGACTTTCAACTGGGTACCAATTCAAAGCTACACAAAGAATACCAAATTACACAAAGAAATGATTATATTGTGAAGGTAGAGTCATAAATATTAATCTAAACTATCAATTATATAGTTTTGTTTGTTTGTTTACAAAAAGCCAAAAAAATAGTGCTTGGTGAACTTGGGCTGACAATGCTCCCCACAAGAACCGTATACTAATAAAACCCCAGTACCAGTTATACCCTTTGAATGATTGTTCAGCATAGTCCAAGTGCCTCTCTAAACAATATAGACTATTGATGCAGCCCTTGGTTGCCAGTTGGGAAGAGGGTGAGCAGTACTGCTGAAGCCATGGTATTCTTAGAACATGAGACTCATATTTGAGCTGAATCTCCTGCAATTCTTTCCAGTGGGCCTGTCTCCATGGTATCAGAAAAAATATTTCTTTTCTATATATATTTAGGTGTGTATGTGGGGGGGCATACATACATTTATTAATGTGATTTATTTTTTGGTTTTTCGAGACAGGGTTTCTCTGTGTAGCTTTGGAGCCTATCCTGGCACTCACTCTGGAGACCAGGCTGGCCTTGAACTCACAGAGATCTGCCTGCCTCTGCCTCCCAAGTGCTGCGATTAAAGGTGTGTGCCACTAACGCCCGACTATTAATGTGATTTTTAATTCATAGAGAAAAAATTATGGTATAAAATGTAACATTCTTTCCTACCTATTCACTCAAATGTTATTTATGATGTTTCAGGGTTTTTATGAGTAATCATAGCAATAACTTTCCATCTTTTAGTTTCCTCTAGATTAGAGATTCTCAAGTTTGGCTCTATAAACAAATAGGTGGACTAATTCGTCATTCTGAGGGAATAACATGTACATTAAGATGTATAGTAGCATTCTTGGTTCTGCTTTTCTATATTCATGTAACATTCTCTCCCTTATTATGACAAGCAGAAAGGACTTCAGATATTACCAAATCTAACTTTGGAAGAAAATTCATTGTTCTTTGCTAGATCACTTTAAAATGAGAAATATATACGTATTTTTTCTCTTACTAATATTTAAGGAGTTATTGTAGTTCTGTATTCAAAATCTTCAACCAAGATAAGCCTTGTTGATAGAGAACTCATACCCTTGACTATGTTCTCATTGGCCTATGTGATGCTAGGACGAGTACTTGAATATCAGTTAAGTTGTGAGTTCCACCTGGGTGCTAAAGCAGAAGCTATAAAAGCTACAGAATATGAAGACTTTCCATTCCTGATTTGGAATAAGGCAAATGGAAGCTGATAGGTATCCTAGATACTTAATATTGTTAGATTAAATATTCCCAGTGTAGCATTATGTTTTCTTGTGGAAGCCCCATTTATAGAAATCAATACCATGCACTATATAGGGCTAAGGGTAAAAATATGTCTGAGATTGTGCAATCTAAGTTAACTTCAAGAAAGTGTTTATGCCTGAAAATACTATGGGCTAGAGTATTCCTATGTATTTGCATAATGGATGCAGTTGAAAAAAGGCAAGTTTGTCAATGGCAACTCATTTCTTCGGTTACATGAGTTAGCTTGGGAGTTTGACAAATATGAAATTAGTCATAAATCCTTGGCAAGGTTCATTTTGAGGTGAAGGAGTAAGACATGTGTAGCACAGGTTTTCCTCTGTATGAATTGCACCACCCCAAGGACTGGCTGGCAGCTGGCCTATTTGGCTTCTATGGTGTAGAAATCTTTTAATTTTCTCTTTGAGCTTATAATTTCAACAATTCTCCCTTCCCATTCCTCCTCAAGCCTTCCCATGTGCCTCTCCCAGGTACCAGGGATTCCAGAGATACTGTTATTAGAGTTACAAGCAGAGTCAGTTTAAAATGCTATAGACAAGAACCTAAACTCACCATTAATATGATGAGTAGTTTCTGTTATTTTTCCCATCTCTATATTCAAATATCCAATGAAAATAAGTGGAGGAAAAACTTATTTTGGTTTTGTGGCTCAGTGGATGATATATCCTCACTTGGTTCTGTTTCTAGGCCTATTGTGAGGTAAGTTATGGTGATGAGATGTGTGGTGGAGGATCTTTATGCTGGATAAGAAGCTGAGAAAATCTGAAAACACAGGAAGAGGCCTGAACAAAATATAGTTCTAGGACTATTTCCTCTGTGGCCCATTACTCCAATTAGGTCCCACTGTATACATTTCACTATCTCCCAATAACATTCATTCTGAATACATCTAGGGATTAATGCATCCATTATTTGAGAAATTTCATTAATTGTCTTTGGAGATAAACTCACAGATACATTCAGAAGTGTGCTTAATCCCCCAGGAAGATCTTAATCCAATCAAGTTGATGTTGAAGGTTAATTATTAATGTAGAGATGTAGAATTCAAGAACACCCAGGACAGAATCCAATATTAGGGAAAAAAGGACCATGAACATTCTGAGGAGGGCCAATAACAATTGCCTGGGATGGTTGTGAGTGCTTTAAATCCATGCAAGTGGCAGCTGCAGTACATAGAACCTGTCCACAGCACTAACAGCATCATCACAATTTCAGACAAAGAGATAAAATCTACTACCAATGCTGAATAGATAATAGATTGTTGTAACCAAGGTTTATTACTTCTATTCTGCATAAGGAATATCCATACATTCTGCTAACCCTTGTAATAGCTCTTAGCTCAAGTTAACTTGAAGAAAAAATATTCAAAATGTTATCAGTGATAAAAATCTGCTGCCTTTCTCCATAATTTCTTATTCAGTGTGCTCTATTTCTAGCTAGTACAGTTAGTCTTTACCAGCTAACTCCTTCTGTTTGGATTTAAGCTTCTCTTTCTGTACCATAGTACAAAATGCTCTGAGTGCCTGTGAAGGTACATGCATTTATGAATGTCATTTCTTTTACAGCTCCCTGACTCACTAGAGGTAGGCAGCATCAGAGGCATCCTTCCTCCACTGCACCTTGTGGGGATGTCCTTACATGCTGGCAACTGTAAAGCTCTGGCAGATGGTTGTGGGTACTTGAGTTTTCACTGAGGTTGTGAGTTGGTGGGTCTGAGAGACACTCTGAAAGAACCCTCAGAGTGTAAGCATACAGGACATAGAGTATCTTTATGCTTATGATTCAGACAGATAATTGTAAATATTTGTGTATTTGCTCCATATGGTTTTTATTTTGTTCATTTGAGTGAAACAAATAGAATATCCCTCTTAAATCTGAACTTCCCTTTGGCCTATTCTCCATCATCACAGTATTAATTTACAGTATCATACCTATGCATACAAATGTGTTTCATGCAAAATTTTCTCATCTAAGGGTCATAAAATGTTTCTGCAAAAGGTCAAAATTTAAATGTTTTATAATTTTTAGGTGAATATGACTTCATGATCTCTGTCATGATTGTTTATTTTCTTGGTTCTCTTTCTTTACAAATATAAAAGGTCCCTAATTTCCACAACACTCTAAGAGCTGGGTATGTTTGCAAACCTCTGTGATAGACCCCTTAACAGTTACATAAACTGTGCTATGAATAACAATGAATGATGAGTGCAATACTGCCAATAGTGAAGAATTTCTTCAGTTGTCTGGGTCTGCTCAGATAGTGCTGCGGTCTGTGTGAACATGTTCTCACTCAGAGAGCTCTTCCATGCTACAATATACTATATTTAATATACTTAACTTGTGTCTTAAAAGATGTAGTTTGAGGTGCTGGGAGGATGGCTCTGTCACTTAAGTGCTTTCTGTGAATGCATGAGGACACAAGTTCAGTTCTCCAGTCCCCACGTAAAAAAGCTGAGTATTGGGGTATGTGTCCATCATCCCAGGACTGAGGAGGAGAGAAGATTCCTGAACTTCACTGGTCAGTAGGTTTGGCTGAAATGGAGAGCTCCAGGTTCAGTGAGAGATTTTATCTGAAAAAGTAAGGTGAAAGACGTAGAGGGATACACTTGAAGTAGACATTTGGTGTCCATATGCATGAATACATGAGGGAACCTGCACACATACATATATGTGTGCATGAACACAGAAAGATGTAGGGTTGTTGTTATTTTATGGAGGTACCAAAACACTTTTGCACTTTCTAGCTTTAGTTATTTAGAAATACATCTGAAAATAAAAATCTATATCCAAATAATATAAAGGTCTTAAGTATGAAGAAACTTTTTAATTATATTCCACATATTAAGAAAGTTATATTTTTTTGTATCTACAATTTTGTTCAAAGGACTGCAGAACCTGGAAAAGCTGTTGCTGCTATTGATGCATAACATATTACCATTATTGCTCTTTTTATATAAATATAAATATATACATATATATAAGCTAAAAAATAAAAATAAAAAAGTGAAAAAAAGAATATATCTACAATTGAAAGACAAATTGAGAGACAAAGTACTTCATTTACATTGAATCCAAGAAAGTTAAAAAGTATGCCTTCTGTAATTTAAAGCAATTTCAATTCAACATTAAAGCTACTGCACAAAAAAAGAAAGTTATATTTTTCATATCCTAATTTAAGCAATATTAAATTCAACCCATATTGTGTAATCATTACAATTAAGAGATAATTTGTGTTGATTATTGATGGCACTGTAGGTTCTGGAGCAGCTGAATAAGAAAAGTACTTGTGATGCTTCTCAATACTTCAGAGGTTGACGTTGGCTCATTCCTACTGATTGGGATCCCAGGACTTGAGCATATGCACATTTGGGTCTCCATCCCTATTTGCCTCATGTATCTTACAGCCATCCTGGGAAACTGCACTATCCTCTGTGTCATCAGAACAGAGTCTTCTCTACATGAGCCCATGTACTATTTCCTCTCCATGCTGGCTTTATCTGACCTGGGCCTGTCTTTCTCCTCCATCCCCACGATGCTAAGAATATTCTTGTTCAATGCCATGGGGATTTCTGCTGATGCCTGCATTGCCCAGGAATTCTTCATCCATGGATTCACAGATATGGAGTCTTCAGTGCTCCTTATTATGTCCTTTGATCGCTTTGTAGCCATCAGGCACCCACTGAGATATAGCTCCATCCTCACAAGCTCCAGGGTTGTGCAAATTGGGCTAGTCTTTGCTGTTAAAAGCATTCTCCTGGTGCTTCCACTTCCATTTACTTTAAAGAGACTCAGATACTGTGACAAGCACCTGTTATCACATTCCTATTGTCTCCATCAGGATGTCATGAAACTGGCCTGCTCTGATAACAGGGTTAACTTTTACTATGGGCTGTTTGTTGCACTCTGCATGATGTCAGACAGTGTGTTCATTGCTGTATCCTATGTGTTCATCTTGAAGACTGTGCTGGGAATTGCATCCCATAGGGAGCGGCTCAAAGCTCTCAATACCTGTGTTTCCCACATCTGTGCTGTGCTCATCTTCTACGTACCTATCATTACCTTAGCAACCATGCATCGCTTTGCAAAGCATAAGTCTCCCTTAGCTATGATTCTGATAGCAGATGCTTTCTTGCTGGTACCACCCTTGATGAATCCCATTGTGTATTGTGTAAAAACTCGGCAGATTAGAGTAAAAGTCTTAGAAAAACTGGGTCTGCGTTCTAAGTAATGGGAACAGCATTCTTAGAAGTTCCATTTTCTCTACAATAAGCTACTTTAGAGAAGGTACAGTGTTTCATCCTCAAAGGGATCCATTTACTTCACGGTCCTGTAGTTTGTTTCAATCAATCAATATGGTAATTTTTCTGGTTTACAGGAGGAAGAGGCTTCATAGTCCATAGAGCCTCTATGAATCCTTTCATTGTTGTTTGGATGGTGGAAGGCATTTATCTTTACACACAAGAATGAAGAATAAGAATTTGTTCAGTCTTCTAAAGAAAACATGGTCTTTTATTGTGTCTGGGAGAAGCCTGACAGATTCTGGAACTCTTTAACTTCTTGCATTTATTTCTTATTTTGATTCTTTCTGTGCTGCATTAAATCCTTTACAGCATGTCTGAGTTTGTCTGAGTTTGTTTGTTGATGTTCAGAGTGTTGTTGTAGCAATATAAGTGCCACCTTGAGAGCTGCTGACACTGTGGAATTAGTTCTGCGGCAAGCTTGTGAGCCAATACTCGGCAAGAGCCCATGTAATTGACATGCCAGTTAATGCTTGAGGAATACTTTCTAGGGTGATGTGAAAGAGGGAATTATAAAAACTTTCATTTGTCTATCCTGATTTATGGTGATATCAATTTTAGAGGGGTAAATTGCAAAAGGGTTTTGGCATTTGACAGCATCACAGTGAAAGTTAAAAGGACAGAAAACTGGAAGTTAGGAGTTGGAGGGTCAGTTATAACTCTAGTTATACATTTGTATGTCTGTCACACCAAATGTATTGTGAATTCCCATACAGCAAAGAGCTGCAGACTATTCACTTTTAAATCACTTATCAGTAAAGTAACATATATGCCTGGAAGATATAGTTCAATTTCCACTGAAATATTAAAGAAAATGAGGAAAGATTGGTAAATAGGTAATACAAAGGAATATAAAATAAGGAAGCTGTTATAGTTTAATTTCTTTTGCTGTGACAAAACACCCCGACCAGAAGCAACTTGTGGGAAGAATATGTTTATTCATCTTATATGTCAGGTCACAATCTATCACTGAGGGTGGCAAGGGTAGGAATTCAAGGCGGGAACTTGAGGCAGAAGAAATGGAAGAATGATGCTTACTGGCTTGCTCATAGGCTTGAACTCAACTACATTCCTTGTAGAGTTCAGATCTATCTTCCTAGGGCTGGTGCTACCTTTGGTGAGCTGGCTTATCTCACATCAACTGTCAATCAGGACTTTGTGTGGGAATCAAGATTCACTAGACTCAGTACAGGTTAAGTGAAGTTTATTCAGGGAGAATGCACTTACACAAGAGATGAGTGACCGCCACAGGTCCCAGCTCAAGGATCCACTCAGGCTTCTCTGTGACCCAACCAGAAGTAAGAAAGAGTGCTGGGGTCAGGGACCCCAGATCTAGTCTTGCTCTCTATCAAGTCTGAACCTGTGACCACTCCAAATGGGCGTGGTCAGTGCTACAGGTGTTGGCAGGGTGGATATCTCACTAAACAAGATAATGACAATCTTTCCTAGTTCTGACCACAGAACAATCTGATCAAGGCAATTCTTCAGCTGAGGTTTCTTCTTCCCTGGTGAATCTAGGTTCTATAAACTTGACATTAAGAACTAACCAAGACAAAACAAATATCAAATCTAGAAGTTTCTGTGATGAGAAAAAGCTTGAATCAGATTAGCAAATTATATTCAGTAGGTAATGACACCCAAGGCTAATGTTCCTCTGGTTCTGCTGAGATAAGCCAGAGTAGTCATTACCTTGACTCTGTTAAGACTTTTTACTTCTTCATCAGTGTACGAAGATAATACTGCTTGGGTATAGGAATCTTGTGAGATACAGGGATTCTTCCACTGAATCTATTCCACTCTAAAGAAAACCAAAATGATGAAGTTTGTGTGCATATGGATGAAAATGGAAAAAGTTATACTGAATGAGGCAATCCAGGTCCAAAAGGACAAATGGTAGATGTCCTTTTTTACATGTGAATGCTAGCTTTGAGTGACTAGTTTTGTTTGTTTAACTTGGAGTACCTGTGGAAGTGGGAAAACTAGGAAGGGAATATTAATGGATCACTTTATGGGAAGGGCATAGTAGAACACAGGTAGAATGAAAGTACAGTGAGAGAATACTGTAAGGGAAATGTTCAAAAAGGGAAGGGATTGGGAGACTTAGGAGATGAGGAGTGTAGGAATGTTAACCAAAGAGAAGGATGTATGAACAAGTCATATTCAAACATACTATCTTGAAACCTAATTTTAAAAATATGGAGGATACATTGAAGGGCGGTTCATTGCATGGGTAGATAGTGATGCTCCTAGAAGCAATGGTTAAGACAGAAAATCTTCAGTGCCATATAGGGAACACCCTTGTATGAGGCACTCACTGGTCAGGGAGGTCTTATAGGCCTCTCAAATGACACAGGCTCTGGTCAGTCCTTTTGTTGCCCATCAAAGCTAGGTTATAAGACCCTATTGTTGAGAAGATAACATACCTGTGTTGCTAGATACATAGAAAGCGAGTAGGTACAGAGCTGTAAACTTCCTTCCTGTGGGATTTTAATGTTTCAAAAGATGTAGTGGAGGCTTCTGGGGGAGAAAAGACATGAACAGTTTTATACAGTTGTGAGCCCTACAAACTACAAAATTGGACAAGATATGTTCATTTGTGTAATATTGTCACACTTATTATGGGAATGACCAAATACACTCTGATTGCATTTAAGGCTCATACCACAAAAGGGAGACATATCTGGTATTATAAAGCTGGCCAGCAACCCATAAGGTGGGAAGGCATGGGTCCAAGGGGGGAAACACACTGCTGTTATTTAAATAAATTAGCAGCATCAAACTGTGTTCCAAATCTCTGTGTATATCCATAGAAAAAAGTTACTCTCAGACTTCATGAAAGAATACTCTCTTTGCAGCAAATGACAATGAATTCAGAGACCCAAGAGTGACCAATTTGCTAAGAATAAGTGGTGGCTAAGGGCTCAGCCCTAAATAAGATAGTTATACCTCCTCTTCTATACTAAAGTTTTGGGGACATTGAGAAGGAAGGAGATGGGAACAATATAAGATCTTGAAGAGAGTGAGAATGGCTGTGGAGTGTTATTATCTAGGTATGGCCTACTGTCTGAATTCACAAGTCTACATCAACTGTAGTTTGCAATGGACCTACACAAAATAGGTAGGTCAGTCAGGTGCTTATATGGCCGAACCCCCTTAGTGCTGGATGATTGTTTTATTGATAGATTCTGGTAAAGGAGTATCATTGTCTTCAGTTGTGTATTAACTTCAGAGTGCACTAGTCTTCAATGGTTAGCACCAAATCCATGGCCAAACAGATGGCCCTAGTTAAACCCACAAAACAAAGCAGACATGAACGTGAGAAAAGATTTGTGGGGAACAGGGAGGGTGGATAGGCATAGGGAGGTATGTGTGTGACAACAATCAGCATGCACCACATGCTCGTATTAAGATACTAAATGAAATTCAATTAATCAAAAGTGTGCATACAACTATATGTGGAGTGCAAAGGTCAAAAAACTCATTGTAAACAATAAATGAAAGACAAAAATCATAAAGGAATAAAAATGTGAAATTAGTTAATGTAAAATTATTTGACAGTTGTTTGATGAAGAAAACTAAACATAAATATCATAATGGGAAAGACATGAAACTAAGATCACTTTAAAATTTCAACTTAAAATATAAAAATAGAAATTAAATAAATGTTTCTTTTTAGTAGACTTCATAGGATAGGATACAAATAGGAATAGGAAACATTAATAGCTTATTTTTTTATTATTTGGGGAATTTAAAATAAAGAGATATAGTCATAAAATTAATAAGGATTTAAAAATGCTACAACAGTCAATTTCATTGATATGGAATAAAACTACATTCTTCTCTATGGCATAAAATGCATGCATATGATCTTTTGTGAAAGGTCTGTATATTGAAAATTTCAATTTACAGTCTTATAGAGCCATTATTAATGACTTAGAGAGCATCCTTGCAGAAATACTAATATAAATATTCAAAAGGAGTTACACAGGGACTTTTTTTTCATTAGAGCACTGTTTGGAGTAGCAGTAAACTAAAGACATCTTTAATGCTCACCAATAGGAAACAATTGACTAAACTATAATCCACTCATGCCATTAAATGTTTTGTAGTCATTTGAATCAATGAATTCTGTGCTAATTGTCTTGGAGGGATTTCAACCATCAATGATAGAAGATGAAAGGGAAGGAATATGATCATAATATATTAAATGCAAAATACCTTCTTTAATACAAATAAAGCACCAAGGTTCAGTTTGGAGCTTCCCAAGATATTTCATGCATCTCTGAAACCATCATTCTTGTGAATCTTCAAGTCACATTTTCTTCTTTTATGTTTGTAGCCTAGTGTTCTCTTCAAAAAAGTGTGTTTCTGAACCCCTCCGAAATGCATGTAGAATATTATTTAACTATTATGCTATTAACAAGGCAAGCTCTTAATATAAGCATATTAACAGTCATGATAACATAAAGATTCTGTGCTTGTGGAATTAACAGAAATTAAATTGTGTTAGTTTATTTTTATTGAGTACCACCCACAAAAGCTTCACTTGCACACAATTATAGTGCTTGTTGTAGTCACTAGGTGTAGTCACAAGATGGACAGATGTCCTCTTGATCTAGACTGCTTTGAATCAGTGGCTCTGCCTCAAGTGTACAAGTAGCAGACACTTGCCTTGGGGTGTAGCTTTTGCTCAGTTCTCTACTATGCTTCATTCTAGCGACCAGGCAGAGGGAGCAGGAACTACTAGAGAAGCACTTTCCATAGTATAGTAAGTAGCATCCCATTGAAGACTCCTTTTCTCATCACATTCATTAACACCCTATTTAGAAAACTGAGATATGCACAGAACAGAGCAAACCATGTGCACAAGATCAAAGCCACAGTGAAAGTACCAGGTGCACTTGAGCATATATAGTTGTCTTACTAGGAAGTAAAGGGTCACGGATAAAGACATTTCATGCACTATCCATAAGCTGTATATACTTGTACATATGCATGCACAAACACACAGATACACTCCTTGCATGTAGTTTTGTTATGTAGCTTGTGCAGGCCTTGAGTTCACAATCCTGCTACCTCAGTCTTCTAAGTACTTGGAATAGAGGTATTTACTATCACTCAGGACACTATATTTATTAATATTAATTTAGAGCCCAACTATGGTTAAGTTTGAATGATATAAGTTTATCTTTACTTATTCATTTTTCTGAATTGCAGGAGATTTTAAGCACAAATATTCATATAGTAAAACTTTGATTAAAATTTTGAAAACTGAATAATGAAAAATATCTAATTCTCTCTTTTCCAGGCTGATCAATTACATGACCCTGTTCTTGGTGTGAAGAGCATGAATAAGAAGCGATTGTTCCTCTGAGGATCTCTGAGAATACTACAATGAGTTGCAACTAGGGTGAAAATTCCTCCATTCAGCTGGGCAGGAGGCTCATCCTGTCTTTCTTTTTCTTCCAAGCAGCTTTAAATCCTCCCCTCTTCTCAGTTACGGAGTATATAGTGATAGAATTAACAAGCATGCTCCATACTAGGATGACTGTGTAGGATGACATAGTATCCAGCTCTATTAGAAAATGCCATTGATAGGTAGTGCCATAGAGGATGGATCACTTCTGTTCTCTTGAGCTTTTATGTTTTCTTCAGCATGTGCATACACATTTGTAGAAAAAAGTAGCTGATTTGTTGTCAGGTATGTATGTACTTAAGGGACCACTCAAAACTGAGTGGCGAACCCAGTTTTCTTTCTTTCTTTTCATTTTTTTTTTTATGCTTTTTGGTTCTTCGAGACAGGATTTCTCTGTGTAGCTTTGGAAGCTGTCCTGTCACTTGCTCTGTAGACCAAGCTGGCCTCATACTCACAGAGATCCGCCTGCCTCTGCCTCCCGAGTGCTAGAATTAAAGGCGTGTGCCACCACTGCCCGGCAGTGAAGTGAGTTTTCATTATGGAGGCCTTTGCTTGGGGAGCTCTTTACCGCAAGCGTGGAGGGCATCCTCCCTCACTGAGCACAGTCCACTTTCGTGGGCAGTACCCTTTTGAGAATTTTTTCTCTAATCTCCTTCATCTTGACACTGTAAAGAACTGGATTTATCAGTGGAGGAAGCAGGAAGTGGACGTAGGAGAGAAGTGTATGGGCAGGCTGAGGGAGTGGCAGCTTGAATCGGTCAATGAGTGCCAAGAGAATCATGGGTATGTAGAAGAGGAGCACAGCAGAGAGGTGGGCGGCACATGTTTGACCAGCCTTCCAGCGATCCTCAGTGGACCCCACACCTTGCAATACTCTGCCAATCAGGCCATAAGAGAAGAAAATAAGCAGAGGGTCTATTGCCATGGCGGACAGTACCACAACCAGGCTGTAGACTGCACCCCATGCTCCTGGGCAGGCTAGGCGGGCGATATCTGGGTGCAAGCAGTAAGAATGTGTCAAGACCTGTGGACGGCAATATGGCATGTGAGCCAACAGGAATGGCAGGGGCAGATGGAGACTCAGGCATCGGAAAGCTATGGCCATGCCGATCTTGCTAATGACACCATTGGTGAGGAGTGCTGGGTAGTGGAGAGGGCGGCAGATGGCCAAAGCCCGGTCAAATGCCATGGCAAGCAAGACAGAGGACTCCATTACAGAAAATACATGGACAAAGAACATCTGCAGGAGGCAGGCTGAGGCAGGGACAGCTTGAGCATCAGCAAAGGCCAGGCCTAGCAGGGTAGGCATTAGTACTGTGGCCAAACCCATATCAGATGCACTAAGCAAGAAAAGGAAGAAGTACATTGGACGATGTAGTGTGGGCTCCAATGCAATGATCCAGAGGATTGTGCCATTGCCCAGGGCAGAGAGAAGGTAGACAGTGATGAGAGGAACTGTCCACCAGGATGGTATGCCTTCCAGGCCAGGCAGGCCCACTAACAGAAAAGTTGGGGCCATTGATATGCTGTTATTTGGGGTTTCCTGGGTAGATAATATTGACATAGTTCAGGATCACTCTGGAATCTGAAAAGTAATTAAGTTTATTGATCATGGCATGATACTTTTGAATATGTATGTAACTATACATAATATTTTGGATGATCCCCTCTACACTAATCTGCCTCTCCCCTCCAGGCACAGACTATTCAAATAGTGCATGCATGTTCACCTCTTGTCCTGTGGCTGGTTTTATATAGTTGTTATTTGTGCTTATGTATATTCCTTTAACCCTGTTTCTGTCCGTACTTTCTTCTAATTTAATGTTCTTCCTTATTTGACACACAGCCAGGAGAAGATCTATATTAACATGGTTATTTTTTTATTCTCTTCCTAACTGTAGACAGGCTGTCTTTTGTGTTCCTTAACAATCACATTTGGTCTCCTTTACCAGTTCTCACTAAAGTCACAAATTACTACTCTGTTTATAAGTTAGATTATTATGTTGTTTTTCATGTTTGTGTGTTGACTTTTTTTCATAAAATATATTTTGACCATACTCCTTCCCCTCCCCAACTTCTCCTACAACCTTCCCACCTCCCTACCCACCCAACTTAACTCTCTCCCTCTGTTAAAACAGAAAACAAAACAAAATCTGAAAAAAAATACTCAATTAAAATAAAACGACCACAAAAATACCATTGAGTTTGTTTTGTATTGGATAACTGCTCCTGCACATGGGATCTGACCTGGAGAGAGGTTGATTAACCCACTGTCACTACATCAGAGAAAATTGATAAAATGACTTTTAATGATAAATTAGTTATTTTCAAAAATGATTTGTTTCTCAGGAAGCCTTGTTTTTCCTGATCCCCACCTCTTTAAGTTCACTTCAGTTTACTAAGGCTATGTAAGACAATCTTGATTCTAAACTCAGGTAAGCATAAAGAAGAAAACTATAGAGAAATATCTCTCTATTTAAAAACAAACTTAGACTTAAGAAAAGATACACTTTTCCTACTTGTCTTGCAAATTATGCTGAGGAGGGGTCTTAGTTACACAGCAAAGAGGGCTGTTTCAGTTTTCAGTTTGGCTAGGAGCCAATGCAATAGCCTCTATCCACATGATCATGAACCCATGTGCAGAAACACTAAGAGTTGTCTAAAATGCACTGATTAAAATAATCAATGAGTTTAACAAAGCCACCGGATTTAAAGGTTACCAGCAAACACTGATCATGTTTCCATACGACAGCATTGAGCAAATTCGCTATCAAATTAGGAAAGTATTCATGTTAGCATTTAAAAAGCATTAAGAAACCTAAAACAAATCAAAGTTTATATTCTGAAAATTACAAAGAAATGCTAAGGAATTACAAAGCTCCAAACATTGCAAAGATATTCTTGACCTTTAGATAAGAAGACTCAATAGGTAAAAGGTCAAAAGGATAGGCCAGAAGACCTTTTTGTTTCGATCAGCAGGCTTATCTTAAAATTTAGTTTTAGAAACTATGAAACTTTATAATATCATGGAAAATTCTTTTTGGACACTAAATAGAGCATATTTAGTTCATAAATTAAAATAGCAACAAGTGCAGCAATGATGAATTAAAATAACTGGGCTGAGGATTGTGGTTATGGATGTGATGTCAGTACTTTGGAGGTAGAGCAAGGAACTGTGACTTTATGGCAGTTGAACAATTTAGTAAGACCCCATCTTGATCAAACCAAGTCATGCCAAACCAAAAATAACCAACCCAAACCAATGCAACAAAACAAAGGTAAAATTAACTGTGTACCATATGCTCAGGTAAAATACAAAGGACTGAATTGGACAATAATTTGATTCACCGGAAAATGATTTTAGCCTACATGACTGACAGTTTAGAATTTGGAAAAGCTAATGTAAAACATAGCCACGCACAGCTAGTGAGTATCATAGAGAAAATGTATAAATAGTAAATAAATATATAATAAATCTAATTTCATTATTACTAACAGAATACATTTTAAAAGACAAAGTATACTTTTACATATTGTATAAAATGAAAAATATTTTTAAAGGCTGAAAATTTCTACTAGAACAGTTGTTAAAAACTACTTTCGATTGAAGTTTTTTGATAATGAAATTGTGTAGTTCCATTTGGAGCAAATGGGCAAGCTCTAATGAAATAAACTCATTAATAGTCTAGGCAATTAAGTTGATGTATATGAAGGCTAGCCTGGCATGACATAAAGAGGCATATAGAAGGACTGTGCTTTTTAAGGGAACCACATAGAAGTTTTCAGAAAGGGATAAATAACAAACAAAGAAACTTAAATAATAGTGTCAGTTGAAGACCTATTGTAGAGTTTTAGAAAATATGTTCAAAATAGTTATGAATTATGGTGTCATGTATGTTTTTAAAACCTCAAACATTAATGAGTATCACCCATGTAGCTACAGATCTGTGGAATTTCTAGAGAGAGACATGGATGGATATTTCAGGATTTATTTTGATCCTATTACTGAAGGCTTGGAGCAAGAAAAATCAGAAACAGAATCTGTCTAGAGTTCTAGGTCTGTGGCCTCAGCTCCAATGTTTTATTTCCTCTTTATGAGTCAGGATCTCATGTCAGTCACTGGGGAAGCCGCATCGCTGCTTCTCTGGATTTCACCCTTTCTACTCATTAACCATGATGTTCTCTTTGCTGGACTTCCCTTTGCCACACCCCAGACTTTGTTGTTAATTTATCTGCCTTCTAATCCTTTTTCTATATATTTTCCTGTTTCTCATTTGCAATTTGACAATGTAGCTGTCACCTTTTGCCTAAGACTCTTTGTTTATCCACTGCTTAAAAAAAAAAAAAGGTGGTAGTAGAGGGGCATGCCCTTGTTTCTGTTTGTTTTTGAGACAGTTTCCTTGTGGAAACTGTCCTTGTGGAGCCTGTCTCCAAATAATGAACTCAATGATCCCCCTATTCAGCTTTTCAAGTAGCTGGGATTACTTCAGGTGTTTGTTGTCATATACCACTGTAAGGCTGCCTCTGTTACAAACTATTCCATTGGGATCTAGAGAAGTACTTTTTAAATCACTTCCCTTGTATTTTAGTTCACGCATCTGAACCTTCCAGAAATTACTGTGATTCTTTAGACAGGTAGGTGTGTCATTGCTTTTTATACTTTCAAATATTGTATTTTATAAATGAAAGTTCTTTCTCTCTGCATCATCCCATCTTATCTGCATCATGATGTTCCAGTGCAGACATTGCTCCTTTGTTCTCAAACCTTCTTGACATCTTTCTTCACATCATCCTTGTGTTAGGGAACAGAGTGTGATTTAGTATGTCATCCTTTGTTATTCATCTTTCATTCTTTTCCTTTCTTATGATTGGGCTTTTACCTTCTCAAGAGAAAATTGCTGTGAATATCCCCCCTTGCATATTTTCAACTTCAAAAAAATGCATTTTCTTCACTGTTTTTCTTAATTTTTTTCTGGGTTCTATCTCTTTCTATGAAATGTTTTCATCCACATTCCTTTCTTAAAACATCCCCATCCACTCCATCCACATCTGCTCACTCCATCCACCCCCACCCAACCCCACCCAACCCCATCCACCGTCATCCACCCTCATCCACACCCATAGATGTTTCCTCACAATATTAGATTTTCTGTTCCTGTAGTCCTTTCTAGTTCTCACTATCTCGTCCTGACTGTTGAATTGTCTTTGTGTGACATATACTCTAGAAATTGCTTCTGAATGGACTGGGAATCAGGACAACAGAGGTCCACTTGGACCTCAGAGAACATTCCTCAGTTTCAGGAATGTGTCAAATACTGGGTATGCTTAGTAGAATGTAAAATAAAAGGGAGGTTTGAGAAAACCTGTAAGGTTTTTATGGGGCAATTTAAATAGACACATATGAGAACTTCTAAATCAAAAGGTCTCATCTTGTCTTATTAAAAAATCATTCCATAAATGCCCTGTTCACATGTAGCATGTCCATTCACACACCAATACATCTCACATTCAGTAGGCAATGTATGTACTCACATGATGGGATGTGCACAGCACTAACATACATCACAAATTTTACACACATACATATTCAAACTTAGAAACATATACATTCATATACATATACAAATGTAGTTTATATTTTACCAAAATTATTACACTTTCTGGAGATCAAATTAAAACAAAACTGTGACTTCTAAGCCATATCACATTCAAGAGATGAAATAACAAATATTTTCTTAGACAAATAATTAAAAAATATGTTGATGTTTAAACATGTGCTGACATGGACACAAAAGCAGTGGACATGCATATATGTTGTTCTCATGTACATGCCCATGGATTAAAATCCTCAATGCTACTTGCTTTTCACTATCTCTTACCACTTCACACAGCTAGGAAAAAACAAAGTCTCTACGAATCACACTTGTGCAAATAGTAGCTTCTTTACCTTCATAAACATATATGCTCACAGAAACTTCATAAACATCTTATCAATTTGCCGAACTCACGCATGCAGTATGTAGGTATATATTTATGCATACACATGCATATTCGTGTATGTATGTATAAACACATGAATGCATGATCTCATAAACTTGTTCTTTATGATAGTATTTCATATCACACAAACCACTGTTATTCCTATTTGGTTTCCATATATAATAAATAGCTACAAAGACAAGCACATCTCCACATGAAATCTTGATTTCTGTGAATTTAATTTTATATAACCATCATAGACAAAGAAGACAGTGTTGCTGAAGGACATTTGTAAATGCCACACAACATTCTCTAGAAGACAAAGGCTTTGTACTTTATGAAATAGCTTCCTGTTACCTGAGACTCAAAGGACTGAGATGATTCAGTGATTAGAACAGGATATTTAGTCATACTGGAGAGTTGATATTGGTATAATGAAGACAATTTGCAGACACACTGAAGTGGCAGACAGCATGAAAAATTCACAGTAATTTGTGTGCCAGGCCTAGCCCTGACATTTAAATGCTTCATGATATTTCCCTGACATTTACCAGACCAATTGGTCTAGACAGCATCTCTGGTTGTAGTGCAGACATTGCTCCTTTCCTTCTCAAAACTGTAATCCTAGAATGGCTTTAGTGTGTGGACAATATGACAGAATTCATAGCACTGACTGTTCAGGGAGTTACGCAATCTAGAATAGGCCAGAGTCGGAAGCATGGCTAACAGTATGGATTTCTCATCTCAACATTAATTCATAACATAGAAAGAAAGATTCCTCAGTACTGAGCACCATTGGAACCAAAATAAGATATTAAGTGAGTAAAATTTGAAATATGCATGTGAGAAAATACCCATATGAACATAAATAACAAGATAAAGCAAGGGCAGAACCATAGTTGAACAAGAAAGCAATCTAAGGATGATAAATATGCAGTCAGGTTATGGAACTTTGGTGTAAGCAATAACCCTAAGCATTATTAGTCCTGATCTCTGTGGCTGGATGAATTCAGGAAACAGCTCTGTGTCATGCTATATTACACTTCTTGCTTATGCAGTGTCTTCATTAGTGGCATCTGTGGGATTTAGCTTTTCCCTTAAGGACCCAGAGAACAAAATCCTAGAAGTTTTTTCTGAAGGGGGGGGCAGCGTGGTGGGGAAGGAAACCAGAAAGCAGCTCAGATTCAATTCTCAAAGTTCCTCAAATTTACCACCCAGGGCATCTGACTACCCGTGTTCTGACTAAACTGCACTATACATTGTAAAGCTATGTGTCAGTGGTAAGCTTGAGCAACAAAGTCTGCTCTGAATAAATGATATTTGTAAAGTATGGTATTCAAATTTCGAGCATTTTATCCTGTTATCCAAGCCCCCACCCCCACACACTTTGATGCTGTGTGCCGCTCCACAGGTCTTGTTCTTGTACGAGCCACTCTATCTGTCTCATCACTTTACATCACAGGAACAGTTTAAGATTATTGGGACTCAGAGGTTCCCAGATTCTTCAGGCATTGTCATACATTGCTCCTTCATGGCCGTTACTCCTCTTATTACCATCTCTATGTGTTGTCCCCACACGTGCTGGTACCTGAAGCCAGGACACGATTACAAGCCTTTCCACTCACTCCTCCTACTCTGTGAGTAATTTAAACCCAAAGCCCCTCTCTTCCAATTTCCTTTTCTGTAGCAGCAGCATCTATTCCTGGCACCCGCATGGCTTGCCGAACTGTTTCGTCGGTCTGTGGCCCCACGTCTCAAGCATCTTCCCTCACAGCTTCATGCTTTTCCTGTCTCCCTACCTGACCACCTTTAACTTTTCAGCTCTAGTCCACATGTCATGTTAAAGAAAATGAAGCAACATTCTAAGAAGGATGTTTTCTGACCTCTGTCCTGAGCTCCAGGCTTAAAAGTGGACGTTTCCTACCCACCTCCCCTTCCTCTTTGCTCTCGTACTTGTTTCCCTCCGTCCACCCCTGTCTCTCTTCCATTTATATTGTCACTTGCATGCCTGTCATGTATCATTCTTTCCCACACTTGCTTCTGTCTTCAATAGTTTACTCACCACACCTGGCTTCTCCCAGCGACCCTCACACACTCTAGTGCTGCAGTGGACTGTCTCTGGGTATTCCTTATGTTATGTTGGCTGCACCAAGTCTGGGGGAATGGGTAGGGTGTGGGGTGAAGGAAAGGTGAGGACAGGTGTCCAGGCTTGTCTTTGCCAGAGCCCCATGGGGAAGCCTCAGTGGGAACACTGTGGTTAGTTAAGAGCCTGTTTGTCCCAGCAAAAAGACCATGGTGACCTTGGAATTGCAGCAGGAACAGAAGGATCCCTTCATAACTAGCACCCAGCGATTTTGAAATAGGAGGAACAGGCCAGGCTCCTCTCCAAGCTATTCAGATTTTCATGGACCTGATAGGCCTAGGAGCCCTATCTTCCCCTTGAGTTGTCTGCCCTTTGACCATTATCACAACATTTGCCTAGCCTTTTGTTTGCAGATAATGGATAATGAGCCCCAGAGAGTGCCCCTGACTCAGTCCTTGGGGACCCCTACTGGTTTTGTTGCTTCTGGTTTTGACTAATTGTCATTAGCACAGAGTGGCACCACATGGTGCTAATAAGACCCAGGTCACAGGTCCAGTCTCCTCAGGGATGGCTTATGCACTTTGCTTTGCTTCCTCAAGTTTAGGCTACAATCAGCCCAAACCTATCTGTGCTACAGCATGGTATTAATCTCCAGTGAGATGTGATCTCTGCCTCTGAATACATGCAGGTTGTTACACACAAAATCATGTTTACCTAAAGCACACCTAAAGCTCAGCTAGATCCTCTAACTCTTTTGAGCCAGTCATTACATTCCTTTTCCTCTCTTCTCTGCACTTTATACCTTCTCATTGCCATTTTTGTTCTTAATAGACCCTTTCTTTCCCAGTTCTTAATAGGTGGCTACTGTATCACCAGACATGCCCATTCCCATCTGATTATACCCTTGACACAGTCAGCCTAAATCCTTCTAAGTAGCTTGGGTACTCATTGTTTACAAGGCCACCTGCTGTTTCTCCTCCTCCCCAAACCTTCTAGGAGTGCTTTTGCACCAGTAATTCCTGCCATGGGCCAAAGTAATCCTGCATATCCCTGCTCCTCTATAACAATCCAATACCCATTTCCAGGAGATCATGCATTAATCTTCCTGTCCTCAGAGTACAGCCATGTATCTCCTAGACTGAGGGACTGCATCCCTCTGGCCTCTTCCATCAGAGGGCAGTTCTGTATATCCTGGATCAAGGCACTGTATCCTTCCGGCCTCTTCCATAAAGATCATTCTAACTTGTATGATGCTTAGGACCTGGGAGCTGCTCTCAAATTAACCAATTACACTTTAAATACTTGGTAAATAGATTAATTGGTCTTAGTTCCTCAAGCTGGCACAATTGCTTATCCAGGCCCCATGTTATCTATAGATCTTTAATTTTAATAATGTAAATACAATATTATGAAAGCTGAGGATTTTGTATTTTAAACTGATAACTTTAATTGCATAAAATTCTGCCCTATACAACCCACTCTCATTTTATGAGATTAATGCTACCAATTATTTTCTTATGTGTTATATAACCATTGTTCTAGATTTATGGTTTTTAATGGTTCTATTATTTTAATTGTATATGCCAAAATTTTAATAAAGCCATTCAATATATTTGTTCAAACTTGCCCTATTGCTAAAATACCTACTTTTGTTTAACTTCATACTGTTCGATGTGTCTTTCATTTTAATCTGAAAGGCTCTGTTTAGAAGTTTTTTAGAAAGCGAGTCTTCAGTTTTAGTTTTCTATGAATACCCTAATTTTTCATTTTGGAAGTCACAATTGCTGAAGACACTACTCTTGGTTCACAGGGTTTTTGAGGTTGTCATTGTTTTGCTCTTTCTGGGCCTTTCCTGTTTAGCATCTGCACCATTAATTTACAGCAAGATTTCTGCTGAAAAACCAGCTGTCTCCTAATGTGAAAACACACTCACTCGAATGGGCTTAGGACATCAAGGCATCTTCAAGGCTCCATTTCCTCTTTGAATTAGACAGTTTCCTTATAAAGGGTTCCAACATGGTCTATTTGGCTTCATCTTGACTGAAGTTATCTGAACCTCTTGAATTTATATGTCCACTTTCTTCCTAAGTTTTGGGTTACTTTTAATTCAGAGCACCTGTTTCCTCCACTCTCTCTCTCTCTCTTCTCCTTCGGGCATTATAATACCATGTATATTTTATTGTTTGGTAGTATTCTGTAAATCCATTTAATCATTTACTTATTTCGTTCCATTTTTTGTAACTCTAAATTAAAGATTCCTAGTGACGTATTTTCAAGTGTGAAACATACTTGCTCTCTCTCATAAGTCTGCACCTGAGCCCCTAAAATGAACTCTTATCTTCAGTTTTTATATTATTTACTCCCACATCTTCTAATATATCCCCTTGGTTGATGTATCAGGAGCCCGATATTATTTGTGTTCTCTTTTGGTTCGTTCAGCATCTTTTTAATTTGTTTTTATTTAGGTAGTTTATAGATTGTTTTTCTTTAAGGTTTCTGGAGTTTTATTTTGATCTTTTCATTGAGCTGTTTCTTTAGGTACCTTGTAATGCTATTTTATGGTATTCCTTGTAATTTTTCTGCTAATATTTGACTCTTTGAGAAAATATTCTTTTCTTCTGGTTTTTGCATGCTATTTTCCTTCAGGGCAGTTTCCTTCAGTACTATTGCAACCAACCCATCAAACACCAGTCTAGAATGAGTCTTAGACTCTCTCAAATCTTTTACCAGTCTCATGTTCCCCCTACTGTCTGCTTGTGGTACCACAGCTACAATGCCAGTAGTGCTTCCTGTTTTCAGCAACTTCCATAGAACACAAGGGGAATTAAACCACATGGGGAAGCATGTTACAGTTTACAGTAGGGTTGAGGGAAGTCCTGGAAATGCCGCAGTTCATATTGTCAATTGTAACTTGTTGTTTATATAGAATACACATACATGCATTTGTATGCATGTGCGTAATGAAGGTCTTCTACACGTAGCCACAGCTGCGGGTTATTCCTCATCATAATGACCATGTCATGCCCAGCAGATAACGTCATAGCCTTCTTTCCATCCTCTGCCTCTTACAACTTTTGAGCCGTCTCTCTGTGATGTTATCCAGGCTTTGTAGGATGCCCATCGTGGACCACCTCACAGTCACTTAGTCTTAGATCTTTCACCAGGGATGAATATTTGCATAAAGACAATTCTCTGTTCAGGGCTGAAAGTAGCACTAGTTGATGGCTTATAACTCTTAACAGTTTAAAATATTAATTCTCTGTAATATACTTTTTACAATTTAATGAAATTAGTCTCAACCTCCTAATATTTTATAGATATTAATAATTGCATCTAGAGCATATGAGAAAAGACAATGAAACAAAAAGAGGCAAAAATTATTTTGAAACAGTGAGGAGAATTGGAAAGAACTGCACTTCTTGGCTCCCAGTATTCTGTAAGTATTCCCACAGTATTTGGGAAATGTGAAAGAAATAGACACATTGATCAGTATGTAGTAGCGGGAATCAGGAAAGATTAAAAAAATACATTTTAAAGAGAAAAAGAGAAAATAATGCAGAAAGCACAGCTTTTTCAATAAATTACCCGGGATTAACTTGTTATAAAATAAAGTTTATCTGACATTGTATTCAAAAAGTGACTGAAAAGCATCATAAATCAAAATGTAAAGCCTAACACTCTAAAACTTCTAGACAAGATTAGAGGAAAAAATAATATATTTTATTGTGCATTCTTAACCAACACCACTACCCATAAAACAAAAAACATGTAAAATTGATTTAATAAATTTAAAGTCTAAAAGTATTTTTAAAATGTTAAAGTAGTAAGCCTGGTGGTGCTGGCACATGCCTTTAATCCCAGCACTCAAGAGGAAAAGGCAGGATGAATTTGAGGTCAGCCTGATCTACAGAGTGAGTTCTAGGACAGCCAGATAAAACTTGTCTGAAATAAAAGTTAAAATAAAAGATATTGCTAAAATTGAAATACAAGCTATAGTTAAGAGGAAATAATTATAGGGGCTAATGAGTGGCTCAGAAAATAAAGGCACTTGCTGCCAAGCCTGAAGAACTGAGTGCAGTCCCTGGGACCCACGTGGTAAAGTACAGAATTCACTCCTCCAAATTGCCTCTGAGTGCCACATGTCCACTGTGATGTGTGTGTACATACACATGCACATTCACAGGCATGCATCAAATAAATGAATGAATAAATATATGTAAAACTAAGGTTTATGGAACATTGCAGAAGGGGTGGTGGTGGAAAAGTTGTAACAACCACAGGACCAGGATGTCTGCTGTGAGATAATCACCTGTATAAATTACAGGGACATTTCAATCATGAAATTGCAATAATATTTCACCTACACAGTGCACAACGACCACAATAGCTGACATGCCACTGTGGATGAGAGAAATCTCACAAGGTTCCAGCCCTAGATGAAGAGCTACTGGCAATTAATAGCAGCTGTGTGAAGGAGCAGCAGTCTTCTCCAGGGAGGTTGCTCTTGACTGGTTATCCAATCTCAAATGGCCAGCCCTAAACACATATATATATATACAAGCCATATGGCATTCTTTAATTTTTCATTGCTGTGGTAAAATACCATGACCAAGGCAACTTAGAGAAGGAAGTTCCAATTTATGGCTTGTGATTCCAGAGGGATAAGACTCCATCATCATCCTGGTGGGGAAATGTGGCAGCAAGCATCAGACTTAGCAATAGGAACCACAAGTAGCAAGCGAGAGTGAGCTTGAAATGGCCAAGTCTTTAACCTCTTAAAAGCTGCTTCCAAGGTCTGTGAAGAATTGTGCTGGGATTTTGATGGGGATTGCATTGAATCTGCTGATTGCTTTTGGCAAGGCTGCCACTTTACTATGTTGATCCTACCTATCAAGAACATGGGAGATCCTTCCATTTTCTGGTATCTTCTTTAATTTCTTTCTTTAAAGACTCAAAATTCTTACAATACAGGTCTTTCACTTTTTTGGTTAGCATTACCCCAAGGTGTTTTATGTTTGTTTTTGGCAATTATAAAGGGTGATGTTTCTCTGATTTCTTTCTCCACACATTTATCATCTGTATATAGTAGGGCTACTGATATTTTTGAGTTAATCTTGTACCCTGCCACTTTGCTGAAGGTGTTTATCAGCTGTAGGAGTTCCCTATAGAGTGTTTCAGGTCACTTATATAGACTATCATGTCATCTGTAAATAGTGAAAGCTTGACTTCTTCCTTTTCAATTTGTACCCCCCTTGATCTCCTTTTGTTGTTTTATTGCTCTAGCTAGAACTTCAAGGACAATATTGAAGAGGTATAGAGACAGTGGACAGCCTTTTCTAGTTCCTGATTTTGGGGAATCACCTTGAGTTTCTCGCCATTTATTTTGATGTTGGCAGTTCTCAACTTTATATGGAAAAACAAAAGAACTAGGATAGCCCAAACAATCATGTACAATAAAGGAACTTCCAGAGGCATCACCATCCCTGACTTCAAGCTCTATTATAGAGCTATAGTCCTGAAAACAGCTTGGTATTGGCACAAAAATAGACAAGTAGACCAATGGAATCCAGTTGAAAATCCTGATATTAACCCACACACCTATGAACACCTGATTTTTGACAAAGAAGCAAAAGTTATAAAATGGAATAAAGAAAGCATCTTCAACAAATGGTGTTGGCATAACTGGATGCTGGTATGCAGAAGACTGCAGATAGATCCATGTTTGTCACCATGCACAAAACTTAAGTTCAAATGGGTCAAAAACCTTAACATAAATCCAGCCACACTGAACTTATTAGAAGAGAAAGTGGGAAGTACCCTTGAATTAATTGGTACAAGAGACTGCTGCTTGAACATTATACCAGTATCACAGACACTGAGATCAACAATTAATAAATGAGACCCCTGAAACTGAGAAGTTCCTGTAAGGCAAAGGACACAGTCAGGAAAACAAAATGGCAACCCACAAAATGGGAAAAGATATTCACCAACCCCACATCTGACAGAGGGATGATCTCTAAAATTTACAAAGAACTCAAGAAGTCAGTCTCCAAAACACTAAATAATCCAATTAAAAAGTGGAGTAGAGAACTAAATAGACAATTCTCAATAGAGGAATCTAAAATGGCTGAAAAACACATAAGGACCTTTTATAGTAGTTCAGTACTTACTCCTAACATAGGTGTGGACTTTAGGAGCCCATTCCACATAGAGGGATACTCCCTGAGACAAGACACACTGGGGTAGGCCTGTGCCCTATCCCAAAGGATACAATAGACTCTTATGACACCCTATGGAAGGCATCACCCTCCAGGGGTAGCAAAAAGGATATGTGATAGGTAGGGTTTTAGTTGGGGGGGAGGTTGTAGGGGAAGAGGGGAGGGAGAGGGAACCAGGATTGACATGTAAAACAATCTTTTTTCTAATTCAAATAAAAAAACAGTGTTCAACATCCTTAGCCATCAGGGAAATGCAAATCAAAACAACTCTGAGATACCATCTTACTCCTGTCAGAATGGCTAAAATCAAAAACACCAATGACAGTTTGTGCTGGAGAGGATATGGAGAAAGGGGAACACTCCTCCACTGCTGGTTGGAGTGCCAACTCATAGAGCCACTTTGGAAATCAGTATGGTGATTCCTCATTAAAATGGGAATCAGTCTACCACAAAATCCAACAATTCCACTCTTAGGCATATACCCAAAAGAAGCACATTCATAAACAAGGAAATCTGTTCAACAATGTTCATAGCAGCATTATTTGTAATAGCCAGAAATTTCAAGCATCCTAGATGCCCCTCAACTGAAGAATGGGTAGAGAAAATGTGGTACATTTACACAATGGAGTACTACTCAGTGGAAAAAGAAACAATGAAATCTTGAAATTCGCAGGCAAATGGATGGAACTAGAAGAAACCATTCTGAGCAAGGTAACCCAGTCACAAAAAGACAAACATGGTATGTATTCATTCATGTATGAATTTTAGACATAGAGCAAAAGATTACCAGCCTACAATCCATGCCACCAGAGAAGCTAGCAAACAAGGAGGACTCTAAGAGAGACATACATGTTCCCCTTGAGAAGGGGAAAGGGACAAGATCTCCTGAGCAAATTGGGAGCATGGGGGGAGGGGAGAGGGAGCTAGGAGAATGAGAAGGGGAGAAGAGGAGGGATGAGGAGGACAAGAGGGAGCTAGAAGGTTGAGTCAGGTGAAGAATAGAGGAGAACAAGATAAGAGATACCATAATAGAGGGAGACATAGGTTTAAAGAGAAATCAGGCACTAGGGAAATGTCTGGAGATCTACAAGGATAACCCCAACTAAGAATCTAAGCAACAGAGGAGAGGCTACCTTAAATGCCATCCTCTGATAATGAGATTGATGACTAACTTGTATAGGCCATCCTATAGCCTTCACCCAGCACCTGGTGGAAGTAGAAGCAGACACCCACAGCTAAACACTGAACTGAACAGGAATCCAGTTGCAGAAAAGTAGGAGTGATGAGCAAAGGGGTCTAGACCAGCCTGGTGAAACCCACAGAAACAGCTGATATGAACAAGGGGGGATTCTTGGTCCCCAGATTGATAGCTGGGAAACCAGCATGGGACTGATCCAGACCCATGAACATGGGTGTCATTGGGGAAACCTTGGAAATCATGGGGCCTCTTGTAGTAGTTCAGTACTTATCCCTAGCATAGGAATTGACTTTGGGAGCCCATTCCACATAGAGGGATACTTCCTGAGCCTAGACACAAGGGGGTGGGCCTAGGCCCTGTCCCAAAGGATATGACAGACTCTGAAGACCCCCTATGGAAGGCCTCACCCTCCCTGGGAGCAGAATGGGTATGGTATAGATAGGGTGTTAGTTGGGAGGTGGCAGGGAAGGAGGGGAGGGAGAGGGAAATGGGATTGACATGTAAAACAATCTTGTTTCTCATTCAAATGAAAAAATGGAGAAAAAAAGCTGCTTCCTTCTCTAACAGGCTTTCTCCCACAAGGCCACATCTCTTACAACTACTTCAGCAGGGCTATCAAACTGGGACCAAATATTCAAATATCTGAGCCTATGGGAGTCATGCTCAAGTACTCATCAGGTTATGTATGTGCATGTGAAACAATAATAAAGAATAAAAAGTTTTGAATTTGAGAGTGGGTGTGCATAGGAGTTGGAGTGGAGAGAAGGAGGCCTTAAAATGATGGAAATAGAGTACACATGCATGAAAGTCTCAAAAATTAAAATGTAAATGAAAAAGAAAAACATCAAAATGTTCAAAATGTAGCAGAATTTAGATAAAATGTAGTTCTTTATCTAAAAAATGAACAAACATCCATATAAGAACAAGTGAAAGGAAATAATTACAAACCACATAAACAGAAGGCCCCAGTTGTAAAGCTGGGGACCAGCTTTGAACCAAACCAAGCCCTCTGAATGTTGGTGCCAGTTAGGAGGCCTGGGCAGTCCATGAGACCTCTGACAGTGGAACCAGTATTTACCCCTAGTGCACAAATGGACTTTGGGAGCCCATTCCCAATGGAGGGATACTCTCTCAGCCAAGATACTCAGAGGAGGGCCTAGGCCCTTCCAGAAAATGATGTGCCAGACTTTGATGATCCCCCATGGAAGTCCTCAACCTCACTGGGGAGAGGATGGGGGCTGAGATGGGGGAATTTTAGGGGGCATGGGATGATGGGAGGGAGAGAGACCTGGGGTTGCATATAAAATAAGATTGTTTCTATAGTTCTAAATTAAAAATATTTTGTAAAAAATATACAGAAGGCCCTCTACTATGTTAAAAATTAGAAGCTTTGTACACTCAATGTTTAAGAAAAAAGAAACTAATACAATAGTTGAACAGAAAAAAGGAACTAAAGAACCATTTCATCAAAGATTTATGCATGACATATAAGCACATAAAAGCAGGCTCAACATTACTTATGGTTTAAGAAAATAAAAAACAAAATTGGCATGAGATTGCATTATATAACTTTTTGTGTGAATATAGGAATAGTAGACTACTTTTACATTGAGATAGACACGAAAAATGATATGATCCTTTTATATTAAGCAGTTTGATATTTTCTTATAAAACTAAACATATACTAAACTTTTTTTCTAGATAATTTCCTCCTAATTATTTAATCAAGAGAAATGAAAATTTATATAAATATAAAACTCAAACTAGTGCTTTGGAAATATTATGCCCAACTAGTCATCTTTTAATTGCTGAAGGAATGAACAGAAAATTGTCAATCTATGCATGGAATGCCGCTTCAACTCGTGGTAAGTGAAGGAATTCGGCCACAAAAGATTACATACAGTACTGTTTGATTTATGTGATATTTTAGGTGAACAAATACTACATACAGTTAAAGAATAGATATGGATTGCTTAGGTCCAGACAGCCAAGGGGAAGCACCAGGGTTACTTCAGTGAGTGTTTTGAAATGATGGAACACTTTTCTGTCATAGTCAGGTTGGGGTTTACATGACTATATACATTTCTCAAAACTTATGAAACAGCATGAGAAAGCATGAATTTCATTGTATGTAAATATGAAAAACAATTAAACTGACATCCTCACAGGAACATTTGCCAGTTTCACTGTATTGGTGACTTCTCTCACTGCCGTGACATACCAGGCATAAATGACTTAAGGGAAACGATAGTCATTTTCACCCAGGATTTATGGCGACAGTGCATTATGACAGGGAAGTAATGGTGGTGAGACCTATTTCTGGAGCTTCTTGCTCACATCTAGGCAGATAAGGAAGCAAGAGAGGCAAAGAATGGCATTCAGATGGCTTTTTCATTTTGCTCATTTTTATTCTGTATGAGGTCCCAGCTAATGTGACAGTGCTCTCCACATACTGGAAAGATCTCTTCCTCAGTTAATCCTCTCTTGGAATGTTCTCAAAAATACTTCAAAGCTGTGCTTCATTCATGCCCAAGACATAAATTCAATCAAGTTGACAAAATTAACTACCATATTCATCTTAAAATTTGTCTTCTGGAGTAATTCATCTTTTATATATCCCTTTTCATATTTCTCTTGCTGACCATAATCATACAATATTTATTGATTTGGGGTTATCAATTCATGTACTTGAATCTGAAAAACTCTAGTAACTCATTTTGAAATGCTTCACAAGTGGTTAAGAAAGGCTGGACACTGCCACATCCTGGAGAAGAGTATGCAGGATCCAGCTTGGTAAGAGGAAACTTTTCTCTGCAACAGAACAGAAGACAACCATCACAGAAAAACACACCAAGCAAAATGCAGAGTTATGAAGCCCAGATCCAAATGAAACAACACAACACCTACACCTAAGCCTCAGAGATTGCTTTGGAAGAGGAGGTAGACAAACTATAGAAGCCAGAGGATCAGAGAGTTTGCTGTGAGATTATGTCTCCCAGGAATGTCAGAAGCTACACCTTAATGTCTCACCAACATGACTGCCAACACATGAGGGGACAGGGATGACACCAACAGGCATCTTACAAGGAAGGAGAAAAACTCGAGAAGGCTAAAACACGCAAAACTACAGGCATCTGAGGATACTGAGGGAAAACCAGTTTTCTAGGGGGAAAGGAGGAACACACCAATTGATTATTATTATTTCAGGTCAGCCCTGAAAACATTCATAGGAGTAACATGAAACAGACTGAATAGGTTGTACTTACTTATTTAGGAATATATATGCATGCATGCAACAACACTTAATGAAAAAGAGACCACGAATTTGAAGTGAACAAGGAAGGTTATGTGGAAGGGTTTTAAGGGAGAAAAGGAAAAGAGGAAATGATATAATTATATTATGAACTCAGAAAATAAAAAAAAATGACTAGCTGGACACAAAGCTTGGTGTGGTGGTGTATGCCTGTAATTCTAGAAACTGGGAGATAGAGGCAGGAGGATAAAGAATTCAGGCCACCCACAGCTGTATAGCAAATTTGAGGCCAGCATGGGCTACATAATACCCTGTCTCAAAAAGTGTCTTTTGGGGAAAAGACATGATTTCATAGATATTAAGAAAACCACTCAAGGGTATATAGAAGTATTAAATACTCCTACAAATTATTTGTAAATGAATTATTATATTATCAGCTTGCCTTGACTAGGATTTTCATAAGGTCCTCATACAATTTAGTTTGCATAATAATAGAATTGATTAGTTACCTGTACTAAAAACCCATCTAATCAGTTTTAGCCAGTATCAAATATTGTTTGTTAACACTTCTAAAAAAAACCTCACAAGCATATAATTTGAGAACCCTTCATTTCTCACTCATAGCTAAAGGAAATAAAAGAATTGGAAAAAGATAATAAACAAATAAACCTGTTTTTGAAATGAAAAAAATGATGAACAAGTCTAAGTAGAAAGCATGAATAGACTAATATCCTTAGAAAGGGGAGAGGTTAATATTGAAATGTTTAGGAAATACTTTATCAAAATGTGTCATGTATTGTCTATCTTTTAATGAAAATAGATTCTTTTCTCATACATATATCCTGATTACAGTTTGCCCTACCTCTACTTCTCTCTGTGTCTCATCATCTCCCCTGTATCTAATCAAAATAAAATATAATAAGATAAAGAAAAACTTTCATATCAAGTTGGACATGGCAACAGGAGGGAAAGAGTCCCAAGAACAAGCAGTGAGTCAGAGACCCACTCATTCTCATAGTCCGAAGTCCCATGGAAATACTAAGCTAACAGATACAATACATATGCCGAGGACCTGATATAGGCCTTGTATTTGCTGTTTAAGTCTCTGTGAGTTTGTGTGAGCCTAGCTTAGTAGATTCAGAGGGCTTTGTTCTCGTGGTATCCTCCATCCCTTCAGATTCTCACAACCTTTCTGCCTCTTCTGTAGGATTTCCTGAGCACTTAGTGAAGGGATTAGATGGAGACCTCTAATTTAGTCTCTCTCTCCACATAAGGTCTGACTGTGGGTCCCTGCATCTTTCCCATCTGTTGCTAGAGGAAACCTCTTTGATCTATCATTTCATTTTTTTAGAACAATCCTTTTTGGTTTTGCCCTAAGTCTCTAGGCAATCTAGTCTCTGGTTCTTGATTATCCAAACAGTGGTGGGTGTTGGTTCCTTCTTGTGGAATGGGCTTTAAGTCCAACCAGAAGTTGGTTGACTACTCACACAAATTCTGTGCAGCCATTGCCTTAGCCAATTTTACAGGCAGGACAGCTTATAGGTCAAAGATTTTGTGGCTGAGTTGGTGATTTTCATGGGACCCCCTTGGCCAACAACTCAATTGAATGCAATTCTTCCCTCCACTGGAAACCTTGCCTGTTACAAAAAATGACCAGTTGAGGCTCTGTATCCCCATTACTAGGTGTCCTCATTAGTATCACCTTCATAGAGTACAGGAAGTTTCTACTGTGCTAGGGTTACACAAGAACCCTCATGTAGGGGAAGCTGTAGCCATGCCTTCTTAGGGGCTGGCTACAGGTGTGCCTGATCACGCTTGTGAGGGCGTGGTCAGAGTGATGTAGTGTGACTGTGTTTGCTCTTTCGGTTTCACTTTGCTTCTTGCTGTACAGACTGCTGCCCCGCCGGCTGGCTAGGTTGCTCTGTAAGTAAGGCCTTTCCCTATTAAATACCCTTATATTTCTACCTGACTCTGTATTGGTAATTTCCCACTATACCCTCAAATGCCTCTCAATTCCAGAAGTCTCCCTGTGCACTCTCTCCCTCCATCTCATCTCCCCTCCCCACATGATCCTTACTGTACCCTTACTGTACTCCTGTACCCATCTTCCCCCAGTCTGTACTGTACTCCTGTACCCAGATTTTACCTGTAAAATCTATTCAATTTTCCCTTCCCAGGGAGATCCATGTTTCCCTCCCCGCCCAATCCCTCATCTTTACATAATCTCTCTGGTTCTATGGATTGTGCCTTGGTTAGCATTTACTTAATGGCTAACATCTACTTATAAGTGAATACATACCACAGTTAATGTTTTGAGGTGTGTTTCTTGGATGCAGCAGAAGGCAGGATTCTTTTATTCTGTTTTTTTGGGGGGGATTTCAGACCATAAATATTGAGAGATATCAATGACCAATGATTTCTGTTATTTTGTCAATGTTGTTGCTGGTGTGTGTGTGTGTGTGTGTGTGTGTGTGTGTGTGTGTGTGTATGTGTGTGTGTGTGTGGTGTGTGTGTGTGTGTGAGAGAGAGAGAGAGAGAGAGAGAGAGAGAGAGAGAGAGAGAGAGAGAGAAGAGAGAGAGAGAAGAGAGAGCGCACATGCATGTGCATTAATGTTTCCCTTTTGGTTTTCCTAGTATGAGATTATTTATTTCCTGTGTTTTCCTGGTTGTAGTTAACCTCCTTAGGTTTGAATTTTGCTTCTAACGCTTTCTGTAGGGTTTGATTTTGTAGATAGATATTGTTTAAATTTAATGTTAGCATGGAATATCTTATTTTCTCCATCTTTGGTCATTGGAAATTTTACTAGGTATAGCAGTCTGAGTTGGCATTCATGGTTTCTTACAGTCTTCAGGACATCTGTATAGGTCCTTAGAGTCTCCATTGGTAATTCTAATAAATCTGCCTTTATATATTACTTGGTCTTTTTCCATTCAAGCTTTTAATATTCTCTATTCTGTATGTTTAGTTTGATTATTATGTGCCAAGGGGACATTCTTTTCTGGCCCTGTCTATTTGGTGTATGCTTTGTTTGTAATTTGATAGCAATCTCCTTTAGTTTAAGGAAATTTTCTTCTATGGTTTTCTAGAAAATATTTTTATGGGCCTTTGATCTGGGATTCTTGTCCTTCCTCTATTCTGACTATTCTTGGGTTTGGTGTTTTTATAGTGTCACAGACTCCCTGAGCCTTCCACCTTCAATAATCAGACAAGATTTCCTGTGAGTGATTGGGATACCAACCCAGCCACAAAACCTTCAACCTACAATTTGTCCTGCCTGCAAGATGTGCTGTGGTAAATGTGGTACAAAACTGAGGGAATTTTGGAAATGCAAAGTGTAGGAATGTAAACAGGAACTACAGAGGCAACATTCATCAAGAGAATACAAGAGATGTAAGAGAGAATCTCAGGCACTGATGATACAACAGAAGAAATGGATACATTAGTCAAAGAAAATGTTCAATGTAAAAAATTCCTGACATAAAACGCCCAGGGAGTCTTAGTTAGGGTCATCTTTGTGGATTACTGGGAGTTTCCATTGCACTAGAATTCTACCTCACTTGTGAAATGCGCTGCCCCCCATTCCAGGTTGTCTCTCCCAGTATTCTATTCCTCCATACCCCTACTTGATTCTCCTGTTCCCATTCCCACCTGCCAGTAGTTCAACCACAAAATCTAATCTATTTCCCTTTCCAAGGGAGAGCCATGTGTTCCCCCACACCTTGATCCCTCCTTGTTACTTAGCCTATCTGTGTCTGTGGATTGTAGCATGGTTATCTGATGGGGGAATGTCCTTCTGTATATATGTTTCTCTTATTGGTTGATGAATAAAACACTGATTGTCCAGTAGCCAGACAGGAAGTGTAAAAGGAGAATACAGCAGAGAGGCTGGAAAAGAGATGTCATGTTGCCGAAGGTGTAACACGCTAGATTAAGGGTAAGCCACAGCTTCATGGCAATCCATAGATTAATAGAAATGGGTTAATATTTAAGAGAGAGAGAGCTAGCCAATGAGAAACCCTAGCCATTGACCCAACAGTTTTATAATTAATATGTCTTTGTGTGTTTATTTGGTGTAAAGTCTGTGGGACCAGGCTGGACAGAAACTTCCACCTATAGTTATCATTTATTTTACAGATAATATCCACTTATGAGTGAGTAAATGCCATGTTTGTCTTTCTAGGTCTGGGTTATCTCACTCAGGATGATTTTGTTCTAATTCCATCCATTTGCCTGAAGATTTCATGATGTCATTTAAAAAACATTGAGTAACACTCCATTGTGTAAATATATCACATTTTCTTTATCCATTTTTTGGTTGAGGGACATCTGGGTTAGAACTTGTGGGAGTGGCCATTCCAATAACTTGTCCAACATGAGACCCATACCATGAGAGGGAGCCCATGTCTGACACTATCTTGAAGGCCAGAAACCAAAGGCTCAATAGCCCAGAGACCTAGGATAGAGCCAAACACAAGTTGTCAAAAAACCAATGCAATGATTTCTGATTTCTGCTATATATGTAGCCAAGAGCCTAGAATAATGATCATCAGAGAGGTGTCATCCAGCAACTGATGGGAACAGATGCAGATCCATAGTCAAACATTGGCTGGACTTTGGGGAATCCTGTGGAAGAAGGCAAGGAAGGATTGTTGAAGCCAGAGGGGTCAAGGGCACCACAAGAAAATGGCCCACAGAGTTAACTAATCATGGCTCACAGGTACTCACAGAGACTGAACTGACAATCAGGGAGCCTGCATGACCCAGGTCCTCTACATATATTATGGTTGTGCAGCTTGGGGTTCTTGTGGGGCACAAGATTTTAACAGTAAGATCTGGATCTGTCTCTGATTCTTGCCTATGTTTTGGACCCTTTTCCTCCTATGGTGTTGCCTCATCAGGCCATAATATGAGGGGATGTTCCTAGTTTTCTTGCAACATGATAAGTAAGCCATGTTCAGTTGACCTCCCTGAGAGGCCTGCCCTTTTCTGTAGGGAAGGGGAGGAGGAGTGGATCTGGGGAAGAGTGGAGGTTGGGGGAAAGGACTGGGAAGAAAGAAAGGAGGTGAAAGTGTGGTGGAGATGTTATGAATGAGAGAAGAATAAAAAAGGAGAAAAAAGAATTCTCTCAGTTTGCATTTTTTAATTGCTTCTATTTCTACTTTCAGGTCTTAAACCATTTTATTCCCTTCCTTTTAAGTTTGTTTTTTCTTGGCTGTCTTTAAGGGATTTACTCATTTCCTTCAATTGTTTGTTTGTGTTTTCCTGAATTTATTTAAGGGACTTACTCATTTTCTCTTTAGGAACTTCTATCATTATCATATCACTTTTCTGATGCTTCAGCTGTGTTGGAATGCTCATGGCCTGCTGTAGTAGGATAGCTGGGTTTTAGTGGAGATATATTGTCCTTGCTGTCACTGATTGTGTTTTTACACTGCAACTAGGCATCTGAGTTTGAGATGACTATAGGTCTAGGTGTTGATTTCTGGATTTGTCTTTGTTGGGTACATGTTTTGTTCCTTGCTTTCTGATTCATCTCAAGATTTTTGGAGAGCACGATGGCTGTGTGTTGCCTGTTCTACTGACCTGCTCAGCTGGTGTGTTCACAAGCAATGCCTACTGGTGTTGGTAGCTAGGATACAGGAACTAGTAGCATAAGGGAGGCTAGAAGTGATGATCAGTGGGATCTACAGGGGATGTGGGCTGGAGGGAATGGAGGCTGCTGCTGGTGTTCTGTTACAGCACTAGGGGAAAAAAACCTGAAGGACTGGGTCTGGAGGAACAAAGAGCGGGGAGAAGGTCTGTGGCAGCCTATCTGGTTTTCTGGCAGGAATGGCCTAGCAGTGTGTGCCTACTGGAGTTGGAGGCTGTGACACAGCAATGAATAGGGGAGGGAGGTTAGAAGATGGTCAGTGGGATTCACAGGAGATATAGGCAGGGGCTGGGGAGGCTGCAGCTGGGGATCTGTTGCAACACTAGGGTTGAGACTGAGGTATTGGGACTAGGGCACTGGCTCTCAACCTTCTTAATGCTGCAACCCTTCAAAACTGTTCCACATGTTGTGGTGACCCCCACTGTAAAATTATATTGGTTTCTACTTCAGAACTGCAAATTTGATACTGTGATCTTTGGCGACCCCTGTCATACACCTAAGCATCATTCAACTCCAAAATAGTTGTGACTCATAGGTTTAGAATCATTGGTCTAGGGGAACAGAGAGAGAGAGAGAGAGAGAGAGAGAGAGAGAGAGAGAGAGAGAGAGAGAGAGAGAGAGAGAAGGTCTTTGGGTAGCCTACCTCTTATTGTTTAGAGAAGTATATCATGATATCAATAATGGATTTTGTTTTCCACTGAGTTAGAAAGTTAAATAAATTGTAACATGAAAAATAAAAGGGACCAGAGACTGATATTGGGGTTCAAGTTGAAGATCAAGGAAGCAAAGCAGCCAGCCATTAGCTTTCATCTCAAGCTCAGGCTGAAAGTGCTTGATCCATGCACGAGCTCTTCATCAAGTCTCAGACTGAGGCCTCTCCTCAGCATGGCTGGAGACTGAATGCTCCTATTTTCAGTGCTGCTGGAGAATGAATGCCTCCTACTGAATACTGAAGACCCAGATTCTATCTTTTATACCTCTCTAGTGCTGGGATTAAAGGCATGTTATCTGCTACTCTTTTAGATTGATTCAGTCTCAAGTATCCCTGCATGGCCTTGAACTCAGAGAGATCTATCTACCTCTTAATCCTGAGCCCTAGGATTAAAGGTGTGTACCACCACCTCCTAGCTTCTGACTTCTAGGATTAAAGGTGTGTGCCTGGCTTCTATGGCTTTGTGACTGACGTTGTTTTCTGAATCCTCAGGGAAGTTTTAATAAATCACAAATAATATAGCACTACAGTAAATGATTAGTAATATATTGGTGGATATAAAGCTGTGTTTTTTTTATCAGTCAACATGTTATAATAAAATTCAATGATATTTGTTAAAGTTTTATACTTGTGCTGATATGGCATGACAGAAAGGCAACATAAATTAGATTCCATAGAGATACACTTGATTGACTTGGATAAGTAATTAAATAATACTGATTAAGCATTTAAAATAAAATTATGGTGATTCAATTATGCCAACACTTATGTGTCTGGAATGAGAAAAAAACTGATTAACAGTACAGCTGTACGGTGAGATGGCATATTTACTAAGAGCACTGGAATATAGATGCTGGGAGCAGAGCAGACCTTCATGTTATTAGCCTGATCATCCATCATACTACCACATGATTGTGTGATGCAAAGAAGAACGTTGAGTCTGGAAACTCAGTGTGGGAATTTCTGCATCATTGATGAATAAATCTGCAACTAACATGCAGATAGAAGGATAGCAGGTGTGGAGCTGGGCTCAGAACATGACTTTCATTTTTTTGCCATCATTTCTTCCTGCCCTTCAAGATCTCAGGACTCAAGATGTGCTCCTCTCTGCTACTTCTGTACTGTATTATTTCTGCAATTTAAATTCCTACAAATTACCAAGTCTTAAAGTGATTTTGGGGGGTTATTTTACTGTGTGATTTCTGCAATTCAATTTCTACAAATTTACCAAGTCCTAATGTGATCTTTTCTGAATGAAAGGACAATTTACTTACCAAATTTATGAAAACCCATGTGTATGAAAGACTAAAGTATGAATAAATTCAGTAAATAACATTATAGATGATGTTTATTGTGATTGATGTTGATATATTACTCTTTTGTTATTTGAAATGCTAATCGGATATTGTATAATTTATTCCCTCTTTATTGATGGAGACATTGATTATTGACTTCCCAAATGTCCTCTTGCTTGCCTTTTGTAAAGGTCATGACTTATGACTAAATTTGCTAGATGGGTATTGATGGCTGAAAAATGAAGGTGAAGTACAAGAAAAAAAATGAGAAAATAATTATAACTTTGGAATTTTCTTCAAATGGAGTAGTAATGAAAGTACTTTTCTTTGAGGTTTAAAAAAATTTGGATGCATTTTGAGGTAAATAACATTGAATAACATTTGTTCATTATATGGAAACTGTGAGATAGCTACATTGACCATTAAAAGATGTTATAGGGTAGTAACCAGATTCTGGAACTTCCCCACTTACTAAGTAGTGCCCACAGCATTATCTCATTTTTTAGACCTAAGTGACTGGGGATGGTTTGGTTGCCCTAGAGAGGTCTCTGTTTTGGAAGCCCAGGGGATCTTCAAAAGTCTCTATGGCACAATAAAGGGGAGATTGCTGGAGTAGATCAGTACATAAAAGTCCTAATGGTGCCATGGCAATGGTTTTGCAAGGTGAACCTCTGCTGTGCTGTTTAATATCTTTACATAGTTAGGGTCCACTCAACTGTCAGGTAAGAGTGAGAGAAAAAGAGAAGATAAAGTTGGTCATGGAAAGAAGTTTTAAGATAGCTCTACAGCAGCATTCTAGAGTGTTTGTTTTTTTTTTATCTAAACTCTCTTAGCTTTAATTTCTCAATGAACACAGCCTACAGCTGTGTGTTGTTCTCTTTCCTGGTCACTTCTACTTGTTCTCATTCCCACTAACATCTGCTTTAAGGGAAAGTTGTGAAACTGAACTTCTGTAGTCTATTGGTGTAAGTGGGTTACAGACTGTCTTCCAGAGTGAACACACCAACTTTGAAGCAATGGATTTCAACCATGGAGTTAATGCTGGCAGAAGATGAATGTCATCTATGGGTTACAGTGAGCTTATTTCTGTATTTGGAATCACATTTGGAAGTTTATTCTTGCGGTGGGCATTCATGGCTTTATCAAGTGCAGTTGGCTACAATTATTCTATGCAGGAGAGTTTTATTTTATACTTATTTCTTTAGTTTTGCCTGTGCTTTATACATCTGGAAATAATGAATGGTAAATTTCTCCTTTTAATTCCAATCTTAGCCATAATCTATTTTCTACCAATACCCAGGGTGCCTAGACTCCCAGAAGTTACTGCTTTACAGAAAATTAAAGTTCATTTTTGTTACTTTGTGGCTACTCTGATAACATAAATTCCATCTGCTTCTTCAACATAAGATGTGCAGTTGAAGCTGCAAGACTAGGAGGAGCCTAATGTGCAGATGCAGAATGTTTACATTGCCTGGTGCTTCCTGGTGGAAACCAGAAGGGAGGCAGTACAGAAGGCAGAAGGCCAGGGCTCCATCAAACTGCCCAAGCCACAGCTTTGGGTCCAAGAGCACAATCTTCAGAGAACAGAGTTGAGTTCCATCTGTTGTCTAAATCTTGGGTAATTTAGATAAATAGCAAGACTTGAAGATTCATGTCAGAAGGGGTCTCTGCCAAGGGCTGCAGTGACTTTACCTTTTCTGACTGAGTGTGCAATTTCTCTGGCACTTAGCCATAATTCTCAACAAGGCTACGCATTTCCTTATCACTTGTTCTCATGCAATTTTTGTTCCTAAAATGAATGAAAGAATGATATCAAAGAATGATAATTCCCTAGGATTCCAAATTTTATTAATAAATTATTAAATGCATCATTTTATCTCTACTACTCCTTTAATTTCTGTTTTTCCCTTCTCTTTCTTTTCTTTCACCCTACTTACCCTCTTTTACTTGCTCACCTCTTAAAATTTCTTTTATCACCACTCTGTATTACAGGTATTTGCCTTGATAGGAATTTTCATTCTCAAAAAGCACTCAGGTACAAATATCTGATACAATAACTTATTGGAGAGATAGAAAATGTATACATAAAACACAAATATAAAAGATGGAATATTTTAACATAGTCAATAGCATTTCATTAGCATAATGGAAAGAAATGGCCATTGCACAGAAGTAGTAAATGTCTTAACTCAGTAAGAAATCTTCTGGAGAGAGAATTCTGAGTTAGAGCACAATTATAAGAAGTTATAATATACTCTTCTTTCATGTCAGAGAATCAACCAGGAATGGGTACACTATCACAGGGTGAGCTGCTTAATAATAGCAGAGCAGAGGGCAAAATTGTTTTTAATTACAAGGGATATTAATTAAATATGATTCTTTGTGTTGGGGGGAATCTACCAGCTACAATTTACAATGACTGACAAAGAACAGTGCCTCAAAAAAAAAAAAAAAAAACCTCCCGAAACAACAAGATCAAGAAAAACATAAAAACCAATAGTAATAGTAACAACACATGCTTTTTCTCAATTGTCATGATACCAAGCTGTATTATCATTTTTTCTTCACAGTGATCCTTTAGGGAATGTTCTGGTTCTGGCTGAGAAACATACCTTTACTTTCTCATGGGGTTCTTTGGAAAAAAAACATAGACATTGGTTCTGGTAATACAAGTGTTTACTACAGATTTCCATTAAGGTGTCCATACCTCTCCCCCAATCAGGGCGTGTTACATGATAAGTGTGCTTTAGAAATAAAACCCAAAATATGATATGATCTTTGGGGGAGCCCCAATGTAGCCTATATTGACAGAATAAATAGCTTACTCTGGAAAGGATTTTCTGTTGCTTCCATGACCATGATTCATTCTGCCTTTTACTAGTATCACAGCAATTTAGAAGAGACAAAGACTTTCATTTTGGTGTTTGTTGTGGCTGAAGTATTTGGATTCAGGACAAATCTGTGCTTACATGCAGACTCAGAAGGACAAAGAAACGTGCTTTGAGTAGAAACATACAAATATGAACTAGGCATTTTAAGAGCCTTGGGCACAAGGAGTGTGACTGGTGTGAGTGACAATCATTATGACAATCAGAAATTCATATTTTATACTACTATCATTAGAATTGTACTGTGTAATGTACCCTCAATCAGTCACTGGCACTGTATTGCCCTAGATGTAAGTCACATAGAATTTGCTTAGGGAGAGCTAGGTTCTTTTATAAGATGTGTGCTTCTCAGCTTCTTAGTAATCTTGAATCTAATCAATTAATTAAGAAAACTTTGTCTTAAGGTTGAAAGATTTTCAAGGAGGATGATCTATCTCCTTGGCAGCTGATTAGTCAACCTATAGAATATTGATGGGGAAGGAAGGATAGGAAAGGGGGGGTTATTTTTAGATTGGTAGTACACTGTATTCTTTAAGCTGACTGTGGCTGATGTGTACCTGAGTGTGTCATTTTCCATGGGCCATTAGAATTGTCTTCAAACAAGATCTTCCTTAGTGTGGTCATTTCAGTTACTTCACATTCACACTCACGAGGAAATATAATCCTGTATGTACTCTTAGGGAGGTCAGATTGTGACACACCAATAAATCTACCATTGTCTTTTTAGGAAGCCACTTATCAGGATTCCCAAAGATTCCTCTCCATGCCTATATCACATTGACTTCATGGCAGATCATAACCACTCCCAATTCCAGCATCCATACTTTGTCTTAACTGGAATTCCTGGACTTGAGCAGAAGTATTATTGGATGGCATTCCCATTGGGTGCGATATATGTCATTGCTCTCTTTGGCAATGGTATTATCATCTCTACCATCAAGTCTGAATCATCTCTGCACATTCCCATGTACTACTTTCTGTGTATGCTGGCATTTGCGGACATGGGGCTCACCCTTTGTACTCTGCCCTCTATGCTTGGCATATTCTGGTTTAACTACAAATTCATTACCTTTGATGGTTGTCTTGTCCAGATGTACTTCATTCACACCTTCTCAGCCATTGAGTCAGGAGTACTAGTTGCAATGGCCATCGATCGTGTTATAGCGATCTGGAGCCCTCTCAGATATGGCACCATTTTAACCAATGGTGTGGTCTGTAAAATAGGGATACTCATCTTGTCAAGAGCAGTCTGTGTGGTCTTCCCCGTGCCTTTCCTCATCAAGAGGCTCCCGTTTTACCACTCTAACATCCTCTCCCACTCCTTCTGCCTCCATCAAGATGTCATGCGCCTTGCCTGTGCCAGCACCCGTGTCAACAGTCTCTATGGCCTTATAGCTGTCATCTTTACGAAGGGTTCCGACTCCCTCTCTATCCTCTTCTCCTATGTGTTCATACTCCGAACGGTGATGGCTATTGCCTCTGGGGAGGGCCGGCTGAAGGCTCTCAACACTTGTGTTTCACACATCTGTGCTGTACTTATCTTCTACGTGCCATTGATTGGGGTGTCAGTCATCCATCGCTTTGGAAAGCACCTATCACCACTAACTCATGCCCTTATGGCAAATGCCTACCTTCTTGTCCCCCCTGTGCTAAACCCCATAGTTTATACTGTGAAGACCAAGGAAATACGGAAAAAGATTGTCCAGATATTTGTTCGAACCAAAATTACTACAGAGGGTTAAAACTTACTAGTTTGAGAGAGAAATAGTTCTGTAAAAAATCAAATATAACTATGAAAATAAAATATGTTTATTTTTTAAAGTTTTCTGTGTGAGTTGGATTGTGAAAAGGCACATTTATTTTTCTGCTCAGAAAATGAATACTTTATTTTGCTGTGCCAAATTGTCTTTTTCTTAATACAGAACAGGTAACATAAACATGACCTACATTTCTCTGTAAACATATAGTTAAGACTTGTTATATACTAGATGAAAGCAGGGAATATTACTAATACTACTTTGAAAATAAATTCATTGATAAAAATAAGACAAAGGTTTTGCAACTTTTAAGCTATAGTTAGTATAATGAATTTTATTTAAATAGTAATTTAAGACATTTTTTTTAGGGGGCTCCCTGCATGAATTTAGTAGATGAGAAAAAAAAAACTATATTGAATAGCAAGAGAAAAGGAAGAACACTCTATTAAATTAGTTTTAAAACATAAAATGGGCAAGTGTTAAAATTAAGAATATGACTGATCCAGACTGCTTGAACATGGGTGTCAGTGCTCAGGCCTTGACAATCTATGGGGCCTTGTGTAGTAAACCAGTATTTATCACTGGCACACAAATGGACTTTGGGAGCTCATTCCACATGGAGGGATGCTCTGTCAGTCTGGACACATGGGGGAGGGCCTAGGCCCTGCCTGGGGTGATATGACAGACTTTGGAGATCCCCATGGAGGGCCTCACCCTCCCTGGGGAGCAGAGGCAGGGTGGGGTAAGGGCTGGGGGTTTGGTTGGGGTGGGGAAGGAGGTGAGGGAGAGGGAGCTGGGACTGATATATGAAGCAAGCTTGTGACTAATTTAAAATAATAATAATAATAATAATAATAATAATGTAAATCAAAGTACAGCTCATTGTACAACTTGGGATCAAACACTTGAGGGTGGCTTTTAGCTGTTTCAGCTGTGAGCTGATTGACATCAGGTCATATATTAATTTTGTTTAGGCATAGTTTTGACTTTTGAAAACTGAAACAACATTTGTATCTACAATGATTATAAACTAAATTGAACAACAAATGTAATAAGAAACCATTATTAGGCTATTTGTGAGCTATAAGGTGCTATGTAAAAGTAAGAATTGTTTAAGAACATTGAACACTGAGGAAGATAAGAACCTCCATTCATAGACTAGTAAGTGAAAGACACAGTGCTAGATAATTTTGCATGTTAGCTCATCTGAGGATCATGGCATGTCTATCAAGGGGAGAGTTAGGCATTAATTCCAAGAGAAAAAAAAGCAAGCCACAAAATGATTGATTTTGTAGGTCAAGGCCCAGTCATGCAGAGTTTCCCAAGAATATTATCATGGTAAACAGATTTCATTTGGAGGTTAGCTGAGTTGTATATTTTTGAATACTTTGAATATGTATATTTGAATATTTTAAATAAAGATTTCATTGCACATGTTGAGTGATAAGCATGCTCAGGGTTGTTCTAAATGAAGAGTGTTTGAAAGGTTGTAAACCTGGAATGAAAAAGAAGTCTTTTAAAAAAGTTTGATTTTCACAGACAAGGTATCCTGTTTCTTGAGTTCTTTATGTATTTTGGATATTAGTGCTTTATCCATTATGGAGTTTCTAAAAATCTTTTCCCATTCTCTAGACTGCTGTTCTGACCAAATGACAATGTCTTTTGCCTGGCATAAGCTTCTCAATTTCCTTAGGTCTTCATGTCAATGAATTCAAGAATATTCCTCACTTTCTGTTCTATCAGGTTCAGTGTATCAGTTCTATCAGGTTTATGTTGAAGTATCTGACCCATTTGGAGATGAGTTTTGTGAAGGGTGATAAGTATAGATCTTCTACATGAATTCTTCTATTTGAATCAATCCAGTTTGTCCAGCACAATTTGTTGAAGATGATATTTTCCCAGTGTCTACAGCTTCTTTATCAAAACTTAGGTGTCCACAGGTGTGCAGATTTATGTCTGGGTCTTCAATTCAGTTCCATCAATCAATGTGTCTGCTTTTGTGCCAATACCATGATGTTTTTACTATTACAGCTTTGGAGTCTTGTCCTTGACTTTACTGGAATTGCCTTGAATTTATGTCTCTTTAGTTTGATGTTTCTATAGGCTTGCTGTTAGGTATGTCCCCTGTATTCTTTTTAAACTCTGCAGGACTTTTATCATAAGGGATATAGGATTTTGTCAAAGTCCTTTTCTGCTCTAATGAGATAGATGATCATGTGTTTTTTTTAGTTTTTTTCTTTAAGATTTTTTTATATGTTGGATTCCATTTATTGATTTATTTGTGTTGAACCATACCTGCATCTTTGGGATAAAGCCTACTTGTCCATGATAGAAGATCCTTTTGATATATTCTTTGATTCAGTTTGCAAGTATATTATTGAGAATCTTCACATCTATGTGAAGTCTATAATTAGTCTATAATACCTATTCTTTGTTTTGTCTCTTTGTGGTTTGAATATCAGGGTAAAGGTGACCTCATAAAACAAGTTAGACAATGCTCCATCTGTTTCTATTTTGTGAGATAATTTGAGGAATATAATAACTCTTCTTAAAAGTCTGGTGGAATTATGAGCTAAAACCATCTGCACTTAGCCTTTTTTGTTTGGGAGACTTTTTTCTATATTTTAAATTTTAAATTAGAAACGATCTTGTTTTACATGTCAATTCCAGTTCCCTCTCCCTCCCCTCCTCCCCTGCCCCCATCAACCCCCTATCCCATCCCCTTTCTTATGACGACTTTCCCCCCCCCCCACTGGGGTTTATTGGTCTGTTTAAATTGCTTATATGATCTTGATTTAACTCTGATAATTGGTATGCATCAAGAAAATTATCCATTCCTTTAGATTTCCTGTTTCCCTGGTCATAGTCATTAATTACCCAAAAGAAGTTTCTCTGTCGAGAATTGGGAGATACACTCACTAGCCTATGGGTATTTAGGTGACATTTTAGCACTATGTCCATTTATCAGAATAATAGTACTAGATTCTCCCCTAGGGCCTATGATCAATAGACTTAGGGTTTGTTTGTTTTTGTAAGGTATAGGTTCTATCTTGTGGAGTGGGCTTTAAATCTAACAAGATTGGTTACTCCCCTAACATTCATGTCCACAGAATTCGCAGTTGAATGAGATTGTTGATGATTGCCTGGTAGCATACATAGAAAACCAGCCAGTATGGGTAAAGTTTCCAGATAAGCAGCAGATTATAACAGCAGATTGGTCTCTCCATGTCCTATGGTTCAAGTATGTGACACATTCAGCAATATGGACTTAATATCAAGTTATGGAGGGAAACCAAGAGCAGTGCTATTAGCCTGTGATGTTTGGGCAGTCTATGGTGTTCCACTGACCAATTGTAAAACATGTAACCCAAACCTGGCTCTGGGCTTTTTATCTAATACCCTATAGTGTCTTGGGAAAGCATTACTCCCCTGTGAAATGATAATTCTATTAAATCCTCACGTATATGTTTGTATATGTGTCTGTGTTATGTGTATATTTAAGGAAGCTTCTACGTTGTTTTTTCCCAAAGGTCTTCAGTGTTAGTTATTCTTACCAAGACTCCCTCCTACTCAGTCCTCATATTATCTATCCAAATTAACCCTGCCTATCCCATTATTATCCCTCTTCAAATTTATATCATTTGCTGTGTATCTGCCTTGCCTTGAAATCTCTCCATGGTCCCTTACTAGTTTTTTGCTTTTGTTTGATATGTCTATTTCATTAACAAATGATAAGAATGACAATATACCCCAGATTAGTTTTCTCTAAGGCATCTTATTTTAAATTATAATTAAAATGTATTTTGACCATTGTTTCTGGGGTTCCCTAAGAAAAACATTACTCTTGAGTTTCAGACACCCTCAAGATTCTGAAACAAAATGTTTTATTTCTTTGTATGAAGACTAAAATAGACTGACTGCCACAACATGAATGGTAAAGTCAGGCTGAAGAAATAATCTTGACTTAATTTATGGAGAATGTTTGCATGTTTATATATAGTAAAAATAGTTACTCTATTCTGGTATCAGAATTACTCCTGGGTTGTGTGATAATTAAGGTATAATCAGACATCAAGCAAAGGAAACTAAATAGGAGAGATAAATAAATGTCAAATCACTCTTCTAATTTCTAAGTGTAGAAAACAATAATTTGGATGTTTTCATCACAAAGAAATAAAATTTGATCTGACTCAAGCATTATATAACATATAGACACATTAGTCAGTATATATTAATAAACCTTCCATTATGTATATATAGTACTCAAGTTATATATAGCTTTCATGATTTTATGTTTTTAAAACTATTAAATATCACAACTATTTTTGTATGTGAACATACAAAATATTAAGAATTTTTATATGTATGTGTGCATCTCTGAACACTAATGAGCTTGTGTACTATATCTGTTAGGTCAATGATAATATGCTTGAAATTTTAATACTTTTGGCTAAACCTGTCTCTCATTTTCCCTCACAGTATCTGTAGCATACTAAAGAAGAAGCTGCCATGTTTGGCCTCACATGACAAAAAGGTTTAAATCTCCTTTGCTTGGTAGAGTAGTATACTGATTAAAACTCACAGTGAATGGATTGATTTTGGTTTAATGATCTGACATATTCAAAGAAGAAAATCCTACACTATTTCAATACTTTTCTAAGTGTCTGTGTCTCTCAAGAAAGGAATGTCACTATCAGGAAGTATCGGCAGATGCTATGAAAATAAAAGGTAACATGGGCCAAGATAATAACATTGGAATTAAGGTTTAAGGACAACTGTTAGCCTTTTCTTCTCTTACTGATTTTATATGGCATATATTATACACAAAGCTTATTGTTAAATTCATTTTTATATTTTATTTTTCTCTCATACATTTCATAGAGACCATAGCTTTCTTTCCCTCCACTCCTTCTTGCCCCTCCTGTCCTCTCTTTTTCTCCCAGATTAACTCCTCCTCCCTTTCCTTTAAAGAAAAAAGAGGAGGCCTCCCAGGGTATCCAAACATGGTTTAACAAGATACAGTAAGGAAAAAGGTTCCAAGCACAGGCAAAATTCAGAGACACCCCCACTCCCACCATTGAGAGTCCCATAAAAACACCAAGCTATACAACCATAAGCATTACAACCTAGCTCAGACCCATAAAAGGTCCACGTTTGTTGATACAGTCTCTATATGCTCCTTTGAACCCTGCTTAGTTGATTCTGTGGGCAGTGTTTTCCTAGTGTCCTCGATATCTCTGGTTCCTATAATCCTTCCTCCCTCTCTTGTTCTGAGGTCATCCTGGGTCTACCTAGTGTTTCGCTGTGGGTTTCTTCATCTGCTCCTGTTAGTTTATGATTTCGTGTAGTAAAATTAATTAAAATGTTATAAAGAGAGGGAAAGAGATAAATAGACATGTAGGAAGGGAGAGAAATGGTAAAAGCTAGCATGGAACATGGAGACATAGCCTCATCACGTGTTGGGAGAACAGAAGGCAGAATGGAAAGGTGCCATGAAATTACTAACAAGATTAAATGGAATTGTAAATACTTGAAAGAAATAGGGTTCAAGGAGCATTCAGAGGAGATATTTGAATTGTTACATAGGAGATATGAATTGTGGAAACATTAATGGAGGCAAGCCAGGGCCTGGAGAAGCATCATGTGGTGGGCTACAGAGAACATATGCAGTGTTTGTGTGAATAGCTATAGAGAGCTATGCAGTGTTTGTGTGAATAGCTAGAGAGAACATATGCAGTGTTTGTGTGAATGGCTACAGAGAGCATATGCAGTGCTTGTGTGAATAGCTACAGAGAGCATATGCAGTGCTTGTGTGAATAGCTACAGAGAGCATATGCAGTGCTTGTGTGAATATTTACAGACAGCATATGCAGTGCTTGTATGAATAGCTACAGACAGAATATGCAAAGGCTTGCAGAAAGAATATTGAGTTTTTATTTTGTTTCCTCATTACCCCATTGAAGAACAAAGGGGCAGAGAAAATAGAAAGGGCACCTACAGCCCCTGTTTCTCCAGAGTCTGAACATTCCAAATGTATTCCCTGAGCAACTGTCTTTTGCTCTCACCTTATATGCAATATAATTATTTTGTATGGTTACTAAACTATTAGTTGATATAGAATATGGTAAGCATATAATCATTTCAAATTATATACAAACAATTATTACAATATAACTCATGCATAGTAACATAAAGTAGCATTTTTGAAAGATGACATAAACAACTTAAAATAAAGTTCTATTAGTTTTCCTCATAGATCAATTGATTATAATGATTTATGACTTTCTTTTGAAGCTTGTTTCCCATTTATACAACATCAATATTGAGTCCTTGCTTATTGTAGAATAGTGTTTCATAACCTCCAAACACATACATTCAAATTCTGTACAAATCAAGAAATGGCCAGGTAATTTCTGGTGAAATTATAAACTCAGTCTTTCAGAATTATGCTTAAACTGAATCCGTCTAGTCCATGTGGTCAAGGTGAAGTTCTTAGTTAAAGTTTCAGCAGTATTGACTGCACTTGTTCCTCTGCCATCTATCATAGGGCCATGAGATCCTTTTGCTCTTTGGAACTTGCTTGGGAGTCTTGGAAACCCTGAGGTGTGGGCCAAATCTCAGGTCACAGGTGTCAGGGAAGTAGTGCACTATCTGAATCCAGCTATGCCACTTAGAAGTAATATGACCTTGACAAGTTACTGCTCTGCATCTTACCTTCCTTTTGTAGAAAACACTTATCACAGATATTTTCAAAGGTTGCTGAGGAATTCAGTGGGATAACAGGGAAACTGTCTAGTTTTATGTTAACCCCTACACATTAAATACAGAATTCTAATATGATCTTGCTTGCATTGGGATCATCTGAATGTATTTCTTTAAAGAGAAACATTGCAGAACTGAGCAAAAATAGGGTGTGTTTCTTTGTACCCCTTGGGATATAGCACAATTACTAGAATTTCTTAGTGTTAAATACATATTTATTGATGGTTAAATGACTATCCAACCAATTAGTCATCTAATGACTGAAATAATATTAAAACAGATATTAGCATAAATACAAGATCATGTTACATATTCATCTGAACACATGCACATTGCATTTCAAATCCCTCACTTATGCTCAACATTTCTACCCCACTCACACAAACCCTGAAGTAGCTTTATTCTGTCAACTTTTATCAAAACATCTAGTACACAATAAAATTGGCAACAGTCTTGCTAGTTCAAAAGAATTCTGTATGAGTGAATTAAATATGTAAAGGAAAATTGTTATCATTTAAAAGAAAAGATATGTACTAGGAATAATGTGTATAATTTAATTTTATCACAGAATCTTTTTAAAATATAAATACCTAGACATAAAGGTAATTGAATTGTGTTCTTTTTTCTGTTAAAAATAAAATATTCCATATCCCAGTTACTGAGTATCATTGTGGGACTTATTGAATTACTCTTGATGCAACTATTTCTTAACTGATACATCAAATATTACTTAACACTATAAGAATGAATTCTCAAAGAACTAATAGAAAGAACAAAGAAGACACTCATAAAGGTTATCTGTAAACAGATAGTACATTATTAGTAGTACTCATGCCCATTTTTTAGACAAAAAGTACAATATCACCAAATTAAATTTGATTTATGATAGCAGATATAAATACATATTTTCTAAATTGAATATAACCATAACAAAACGATGTGCTTTACCTTTGCCTATAGCCTTGTTCATTCCTACATTATATTCTAATCAGATTTCAAAATTTGATTGTATCATATCTGTTGAAAGTAGAAAAATGGATTGCTCCAGGGTTAACTTAATTTTTATTTTACATGTGATTTCATTTGACTAGGCTCTGCTCTTTCTTCCCTGCAACACTCGCATGACCCGACCTCTTATCTGTTTGTTCTTCACACTGTAGACAATGGGGTTTAGCACAGGGGGGAGAAGAAGGTAGATATTGGCCATGAGCATGTGCATAATTGGTGATAAATGTTTCCCAAATCTGTGGATCATAGTGGCACCAATGAAAGGAATATAAAAGAGAAGCACAGCACAGATGTGGGAGAGGCAGGTGTTGAGGACTTTGAGCCTCTCGGCTCTGGAGGCAATGCCCAGCACTGTCTTCAGGATGAGTATGTAGGAGAAGAGAATGATGAGGGCATCAAGCCCTAATGTGAGGATGACGACAATGAGGCCATAGAGGCTGTTGACACGGGTGCTTGCACAGGCTAGGCGCATCATATCTTGGTGAAGACAATATGAATGAGATAAGACATTGGGATGACAGAAGGGCAGCCTCTTTATAAGAAAAGGCACAGGGAACACCACACAGACTGCTCGGGCAAAGACAACTAGTCCAATCTTTCCAATAACACCATTAGTGAGGATGGAAGCATAATGCAGAGGGTCTCGGATGGCCACAAATCTGTCAAAGGCCATGGACAATAAGACTCCAGAATCTACCAATCCAAACACATGAATGAAGAACATCTGTGTCACACATGCATCAAAGGGGATCTCAGGGATATTGAACCAGAAGATGCTGAGCATAGAGGGCAGAGTGGACATGGAGAGACTAACATCAGTCAGAGCCAAGATGCAGAGGAAGAAGTACATAGGCTCATGGAGGCTCTGCTCCACCTTGACAACTGCTAAGATGGTGCCATTTCCCAGGAGGGTGAGTATGTAGAGAAATCCCAAGGGAAAGGCCATCCATGGGTTCTTGTCTGGCATCCCTGGGATGCCTGTCAGAATGAAAACTGGGCGACTGGCATGCGATCCATTCAAGTTTATCATAGTGCTCTCACCAAGAAGTAAGCTAACTCTCTCACTAGTTCACACTCCAAAATTGAAATATAGCCTCATACAAAAGAATTAAATGGCTTTATGATTGCATAAATAAAACAACAGATGAAAGTAAAGTTAAAGCACAATGTCTGCCTTTCTTATATATTATGTTGCCTTTGTCTTTCCTCAACAGTTAACATGTGCCAAGGTGCCTTTTCTTGGGCTTATTTGTTCACCTGGAAAATGAAAATGATAATAACAGTCCATGTTAACACATTAAAAAGCTTAAATCTCTTCTTCTTTTGACAATTTTTCAAGGTTTAAGAGAAAATAAGCAAACATATAACTTATTGTTAGCCTGGAGAATGAGCTAAAAATAATAATTTAAAAGCCACTAAACTCTTAGTTCCATACTGACATCCAATTTCACAAGCCCACAGCCATACAAACTCTCATACACATTCATATGTAAAAATATATGAATATATACATATAAGCAATCCATTCATCTGCCTCACATTGAATCCAGCATATTCACAATGAACTATGTGGAAAAATGACATTTTGTTGGATAAAAATTTTTTGAAATAACATTTCATCATCACAAATTAAAAAATAGATGCTATTTTCCTTAACCTATTTTAGTGTGGCAAAAAGCATAGTATAAAATTTACCAGCCCATATACACCCATATGTGAAACATATAAGAATATACCACTTGCATTTCATTTAACATCATAATTTAGGAACCATTCTTGAAACCCAACATGAGCCAATTTGCAAAAATTTCTGTAAAGCATATGACTATGTCTTTCTGAGGGCTGGGCAGCTGTGTGCCATTTTCTTTAAGGTTCTCTTATTGATCATATACACCCACTGAGGTTTTCCTCATGTGATTTCCTTATTCTGCAATTAATGTTAATGTTTTTATAAGATATATGTTTTTACAAGTAGAAATTTCATTAAAAGCTACCCAGAGTCTTAGGCCATCTTTACTTTCAAGGTAGCATCTTTCAACCATTATATGCTGTGATGACACAAAAATCACAACATTTATTCTTCTCTTTGATATCTTCAATTCACACAAATTTGCAAGTATGTTATCTCAATGTCTATGCTATGAAGATAGGAAGTTAGTAGTCAATAATTGTAATGTTTCTTCTGGAAGGAAAAATGAAAGAAATTACCCATAAGGTAAAACCTGGTGAATGTTTTTTTGGTCAATATATTTCTCATTTTGATTCAAAGTTTCATATTTTTGCAAGAAGTTCATAATAGAGAGTAGTTGAGTGTCATATACTCATAAAGGAATTTAATCTTCCCGTCTTTCAGCTCCACATCATGACTTAGCTATATTATTTATTTACTCAAACCAAGATTCTGTCATCGCTAGAATTGTTATTTTCCAGAGTCTTTTTAAAGAGTATCGCTGATAACTGTAGAAGGAAGCAGAGGGCAATAATGCCTATAAATACAGAAATGTGCCTATAAGAGTAAACAGGAATTTGGTGATAATCTCAAGTGGGTTAAAATTGAAAACAGGTAAAATTTAAAACATTCTAATCATAACAAACTTAAGTATAGAGATCTACACAAATGTTATACACAACATATTCCTAAGTTGATGTAAAATATATAGACTATTTCATTATAATTGCAAACATTGTCTTATGAATAAAGCCATGAATATTAAGAAATTCATGAGTGGTATGGCTATTTAATAGTTTTAAGGGAGAAACACAACACAATTTTGCAGTTATATTCTGTATAATATTAAAAACAACAAAATTCTACTTGCTGTTTCTCTTTGCAGTTTGAAGTTACTTCAATCATCAAAGTATAATATTGGCAACATATAAAAATATGTATCTCAAGACATGAAGATTTCCAAAATATAATGAAAAAATAACATTTTTTATTTTATTTTATTTTGGATTTTTGAGACAAGGTTTCTCTGTGTAGCTTAAAATAAAATCTTATATCAATACTATATCTAATGTCAGTTTAGATAAGAACCTGACATGGCACAAATGAACATGTATTAATTTAATTAGTTTTACTTTCTTCTCCCCTATCTTCTTTTTCCATTCTTCATTCCTTCCTTCCTTCCTCCCTTCCTTCCTTCCTTCCTTCCTTCCTTCCTTCCTTCCTTCCTTCCTTCCTTCCTTCCTTCCTTCCTTGTTTCTGCCAGATGGCCATTGAACTGAAGGCATGCATCTTAAGAATATGTTATACTACTGACATATACACCAGCCTAACCAACAATTTGTAAAAGCATAAAATGTCCCTATTTCATATATCTTTATATTTGAGTTGATATATTGGAGTCAAATAAACATTTTAATAATACCACAATGGGCATAGGGAGCATATTTATCATTTTCTTAGGATTAACTTAATACTGATGTATAAAATATCTATCAAAATCTAAATGCCACAGTAAAAGGTTAAGGAAAAACAAAATCAGAGGTAAGAAAGAAAGAAAATCCCAAGGACATCAGAAGCAGACTGTTACACAGTGAAATCACCATCATAAGCAGGCTATTACATCCTAGAGTGAGCATCAAAATTTCAGGGCTCTGAATTTGAGTGTTTGCTTTGAAACATATTGGTGAATTAGATATACAGTGCACTGATGTTCTTTGGCTTTCAAATGTATAATTAATATTGTAACTATCTAAGTATTTAGAATATGGAATTAGTGCTTGTAAATCACATCTACATTAGTATCACCTGAGCAGCTATTAAAACATGGAAACTAAAAAACCAAAAAAAATGACATCTTGAAATTTGCAGGCAAATGAATAGAACTAGAAAAAAACCATCCCGAGTGAGGTAACCCAGAGCCAGAGAGACAAACATGGTACATACTCACTAATAAATGGATATTAGATGTAAAGCAAAGGACAAACCAGGCTACAATCCACAACCACAGAGAAGCTAGGTGGAACGGAGGACCCTAAGAGGGACATACACAGGGAGCCCTAGGAAAGAGAAATAGTTAAAATCTGGGTAAACTGGGAAGGGGAGTAAAAGGGAGGGGATGGGAAGTGATGAGAGCTTCAGATGACTTGCAGAAGGAATAGAGGAGGGAACAATGAAAGAGATATTTTGATAGAGGGAGCCATTATGGTGTTAGGGATGTTAGGGAAATCCCCAGGAATCCACAAAGATGACCCCAGCTAAGATTTCTAGCAATAGTGGAGAGGGTACCTGAACTGGCCTTCCCCTATAATCAGATTACTGACTACCCCTATAGTCATCATAAAACCTACATCCAGTAACATAGAAGCAGATGCAGTGATACACAGACAAGCACTGAGTTGAGCTGGAGCTTAGTTGAAGAGAGGGAGGAGGGATCATATGAGCAAGGGATGGGGGTCAAGATCATGATTGGGAAAACCACAGAGACAGCTGACCTGAGCTAGTGGGAGCTCATGGACTCTCTGGACTGACAGCTGGGGATCCTATATGAACCCTCTGAATTTGGGTAACAGATATATGGCTTGATCTGTGTGTGTATGTGTGTGTGGGGGGGGAGCTCTCAGGCAGTGGGACCCAGGCCTTATCCTGGGTATGTGAATGGGAGCCCAACACCTGTGGTAAGATACCTTGTTCACCCTTGATACAGGGGGTGGTGATGGTGTTGGTCCAGCTTCAACTTGGTATACCAGACTTTGTTGACTGTCCAAGGGAGGCCTTACCTCCTCGGATGAGTGTATGGGGGCCGAATGGGGGCTGGATGGAGGGAGGTGGGGAGGCAGGAAAAGAGGAGGGAGGGGAACTGGGGCTAGTATGCAAAATGAAAAAAATTAAATAAAACATGGACTCTTAATCTCTCCAACAGGTCAAATAAATCTAACCATTTGGGGAAGGTGCCCATGCATCTGCTTGATACACATTGATATCTATTTTTCTCTTGGTAATTTTTTGTGTTTGCTTGATATTGAAGGAATTAGAGACAGGATGGAACAGTGTTGGATATAGGCTTGTGTGCCTAGAAATTTTGGTCATGGATAAAATAGATGCTTGAAGAAAATATAAAGAAAGTGGAGCCTAGTATGATAACAGCTACCTATAGGAACCTAGTTACTCATTTCTGTCTGTGGCCTCATTACCTGTTAATCTCACGATTTAAAAGTATCTCCGTTCTATTTCAAGTTGTTTCTGTGATGGCTAAGAATATCATGATTAATTTTATATGTTGCAATGTAGAAATAGTTATTATTAATTAAGAGAGTGGGAAGGGAGTTGAGAATATGAGGGCTCTATAAAAAGGAAGGACTGGGATCAAATTAAAAAATTGAAAAAGTTTATTTAACAAATATATATATATGCCAAATTTAAAGGTTGTGTGAGGAAACAAAGTATACAGTGTCACTATGTGGCCTGCATGGGAATTCTACCCCATATATAGTTCATAACAGGCTTTGATGTTTTCACCTGGGAAAAATGTATTGTTTGCAAGTTTCTTGCAAATTTCTCACTCAGTTCCCATGATCTTTAGTTTGTGTCTCTTACTCCAAACCCATCATCTAAACATCTCTGCTCTTTGCTTTGCAGTCCTGTAATACACCTGCCTCCCCCGTTCCTTTCTGTTCCCCTGCTCTGTTCTCTTCCTTCCATTTCCATTTTCAATAATCTCTGCCCAATGTGCTTGGTCTACCTAGACTTAGCATCTTACCTGGCTTTCATCAGAAGAGGAGGTCCACTGCCCATTTACTGTGCATCCACTTGTATGTGCACAGGGCTCATGGACATGCTTGACTATAAGGAACCGAGAACACAAGTAACACTACCACTAAGTGCCTTTGGGACAGAAACTATGTATCACAATTAGACATTCCCAGGGGCTCCACACACTATCCTGAAACAAGTCAAAATAATAGATTAACATCTCCCATTTATTTAACTTTTCTTTCTAACAGTTTTCAAAACCCATTTAATATGTGTTCATTGGCACATTAATGAAGCATAATGTGATATTTCAACACATGCCATAGAGTGCTGATCAGATGAGGGCTGTAAGCAACATACTGTTATTACTGGTAAGGAGATTTTAAGCCACCTTTTTTTTTTGATTTTCACAAAACAGATAAAATATTATTTTAAGTCATAACCATCTTATTGTGGTGTGGAATATTAGAAAATAGTTTCCCACCTCTCTGCCCTTACCCATATAGTTAAACCTACTCCACATTTGAGTTGACATTACTCCATTATAACCATGATGCATTCAGTGTTTAATATGGCTAGTTCTTTTTTGTGTCTTCATGTATCTATTTCCATATATATTATAAAGTGTGTGGTGTGTAAAGAATTATAAACAAGAGAGAAAATGTTCAAAAAGAAATTGCATGTGTAAATAACAACACATGCATTGAGCTAAAAGAACATTTCCACACTTTGGATTTCAATTTCAACCTTTGTACAAATAGGTTCTCTGATCTCCATTTTATTACGCTGGATTCTTACACTCAACATGACAACCTAACAGTGTTCAGTGTGTGTTCCCTTTCTACTATCCTACATACAATACAATTGGTAAATACAGTGTACATCGAGTGCTTAGAATAGCCCAGTGCCTGTGGGATAAACTTGGTACACTGATTTTAATAACCAATGACAACTATTTTTTCCTTTTATTGAAAGTAGCCTTTTTTCCTCAAAAATATATCCTGCTTATGGTTTCACCTTCCTGTACTCCTCCCAGTGCCTTTGAGCTTCCATTCTCAACCAGATCAATCCCATTTTGTCTCTTATTAGAAAAAACAACCTTCTAAGGGATAATAATAAAATAAAATATGTTATAATAAGGTAAAAAATACATCAGAATAAGACAAAACAAACAAACAAAAAGAAAAGAGTCCAAGAAAAAGCACAAGAAACAGATATAGATGCAGAGGCCCACTTGTTCCCATATGCAGAAATCCCATAAAAATTGGGATTGTTCCAATGTTAAATTGGAAGCCATGGTATATAAAAAAAGGACCTGTAAGGTAAAAAGAGAAAAAATACACAAATAAAATATAATAAAATAAAAACAAAATAAGATAAAATTTAAAAAGCCCTGACAATATTATGAGACAAGGAACCTCCAATGATATCATTGAGTTTGTTTTCTGTTGGCCATGTATTGCTGGGCTTGCAGCCTACCCTTAAGAGTAATTTGTTTCCCCAGTGAGACTCCCTTGGAGATAACTTAATTTTCATTTGTAAGTGGTTATCAACTTGAGATAGTGTCTGGGTTATGGATGGGAGCATGTGTCCTTTCAGCCGTAGGAACACATCTAATGCAGACCCATGTAGGCTCTGGGTATGCTGCCCCAGTTTCAGTAAATTTATATGTGCATTGATCCTGATGATTCAGAGGGCTTTGTTTTCGTGGTGGTCTCCATCCCCTCTGACTTACACTCTTTCTTCCAGCTCTTCTGCAGAGTTTTTAGAGCCCTAAGGACAGGGATTTGATGGAGATACACTGTTTAGTATTTAATGTTCCAAGGTCTCTCATTCTTTGCATAATGTCTAGCTGTGGACATTTTTGTTGCAACTGCTGCAGGAGGAAGCTTCTCTGATGATAGCTAAGCAAGACACTCATCTATGATTATAGTAGAATATCTCTAAGAGTCATTATATTGTCATATGTTTTGTTGTTGTTTTCTTTTATATTTGATTTTAACCTAGTCTCAGATTCTTGGTTACCCAAACAATGTTGGGTATAGGTTCTATCTGTGCAGTGGGCCTTAAGTCCAATAAGATATTGTTTGGTTATTCCCACATATTTTGTGTCACCATTGCACTAGCGTATCTAGCAGGCAGTGCACCATTGTAGATCAAAAAGGATGTGATTGGGTTGGGGTTTACATTTCTCCTTTGATTTTATATAAAGTACTTTCCTTTATAAAGACACAAACACTTAGGTATAAAGGTTCTATGTAAGTGCAAGCTCAACTTCTCCATATTCAATGACTTGAGTAGGTTTGGCTTCAGCAATGGGGTCTTGTGTTCAGTTTGTGAAGAACAACCTGTAGATTTGGAAACAGCCTGGATTGTGTTAGGGTTCCCCTAGGACCCTTTTGACCAACAATTCAATTAGATGCAACCCATTCCTGGAATTGGAAGCCTCATCTAGTGACAAGAGACTGTCAGTTGAGACTCTGTCTCTCATGTTATTTGGGGATTTCATCTAGATTACCTTCACACACACACACACATCACACACACACACACACACACACACACACACACACACACACACACACACACACTCACACACACACACACACATTGGTTTTTTGAGGCAGGGTTTCTCTGTGGCTTTGGAGGATGTCCTGGAACTAGCTCTTGTAGACCAGGCTGGTTTCAAACTCATAGAGATCCACATGCCTCTGCCTCCCAAGTGCTGGGATTAAACCCAGGCCACATATGTATATATTTTATAAAAGCTTCTATTGTATTAGGTTTTCATATTACCCTTCCTTCAAATGGACCTTAATTGTTACTGTCACTCTCCATATTCCATCTTTCGCTCCTGTTTATACTCTCCCCATGTGATCATCCTGTTTCAGCACCCCATCCATCTATAATTATCTATTCTATTTCCCTTTCCTAGGAAGATATATTGGTTACCCCCTAGTCCCTTACTCTATACCTAACCTCCACAGTTCTATGGTTTGTAGCTTGGTTATCATTGACTTAACAACTAATGCCATATATAAGCAAATACATACAATATTTGTCATTCTGTGTCTGGGATGCCTCACTCAGGAGGATTTTTTTCAAGTTCCATTAATTTACCAGTAAATTTTGTGATTTTATTTTTTTTTAATGGCTGAGTAATACACTATTTTAAAAATGTACCGCTTTTTATTTATCCATTCATCTGTTGAGGGACATCTAGGTTGTTTCCAGTTTCAGGCTATTATGAATAGAGTTGCAACAAACATTATTGAGCAAATGTCTCTGTGGTATATGCCCAAGGGTACTATAGCTGGGTCTTGAGGTAGATTGAGTTCTGTCTTTGCAAGGAACTGCCACTTTGATTTCCATAGTGACTGTACAAGTTTGCACACCCATCAGTGATGGATGAGTGTTTGCCTTACTCTGCATCATTGCCAGAATGAGCTGTCAATTGTTTTATTAGCAATTCTGACATGAGTAAGATGAAATCTCAAAGTAATTTGATTTGTATTTCCCTGATAACTAAGGATGTTAATCACCACTTTTAAGTGTTTTCAGCCATTTGAGTTTCTTAAAGATTCTGTTCAGACCTGTGCCACATTTTTTAATTGAGATTTTTCTTTTTTAATTTAAATTAGAAACAAGCTTGTTTTACATATCAATCCCAGTTTCCTCTCTCTCCCCTCCTCCCCCACAGACCCTCTATTCTATCCTTCCTGCTCCCCAGGGAGGGTGAGGCCTTCCATGGGGATCTTCAAAGTCTATCATATCATTTGTGTCAGGGCCTAGGCTGTCACAGGGCCCCATGTGTCTAGGCTGAGAGAGTATCCCTCTATGTGGAATGGGCTCCCAAAGTCCAATCTTTTACTAGGGATCAATACTGATCTACTACCAGAGGTCCCATAATATGCTGAGGCCTCCTCAATGACACCCATGTTCAAGGGGTCTGGATCAGTCCTATGCTGGTTTCCCAGATATCAGTCTATGGTCCCTGAGATCCACCTTGTTCAGGTCAGCTATTTCTGTGGGTTTCTCCAGCCTGGTCTTGACCCCTTTGCTCATCATTCCTCCCTCTCTGCAACTGGATGCCAGAGTTCATCTCAGTGTTTAGCTGTGGTGTCTGCTTCTGTTTCTGTCAGCTACTTACTGAATGAAGGCTCTAGTATGACATATAAGGTAGCCATCAATATTATTATCAGAGAAGGGCATTTAAGATAGTCTCTCCACTATCACTTAGATTGTTAGTTAGTGTCATACTTGTAGATCTCTGGACATTTTTCTAGTGCCTGATTTCTCTTTAAACCTATAATGGCTCCCTCTATTATGGTATCTCTTATCTTTCTCTCCTCTATTCTTCCCCAGACTCAACTTCCCTGCTCCCTTATGTCCTCCTCTCCCCTCCTCTTCTTCCCTTCTCTTTCTCCTAGCTCCCTCTCCCCCCAGGCTCCCAATGTGCACCCTTACCCCTTCTCTGGGGAACCATGCATGTCTCTCTGGCAGTGTGGATTGTAGGCTGGTAATCCTTTGCTCTATGTCTAAAATCCATACATGAGTATGTACATACCATGTTTGTCTTTTTTGACTGGGTTACCTCATTCAGGATAGTTTCTTCTAGTTCCATCCATTTGCCTGTGAATTTCAAGATTCCATATTTTCTCCTGCTGAGTAGTACTCCATTGTGTAAATGTACCACATTTTCTCTATCCATTATTCTTTTGAAGGGCCTCTAGGATGCTTTCAGGTTCTGGTTATTACAAATAATGCTGCTATGAACGTGGTTGAACATATGTCCTTGTTGTATGAATGTGTATCTTTTGGGTATATGCCTAAGAGTGGAATTGCTAGATCTTGTGGTAGACTGATTCCCATTTTCCTGAGGAACCACCATACTGATTTCCAAAGTGGCTATATGAGTGGGAGTTTTTTTTACAATAACGATAATTTTTTAATTTTTTAATTACTACTCATATTTACATATCCATCTCCCCATCCCCGCACCCTCCCATCCTCCCATATTCCCCACCAAACCCCCCAACCCATCCTCCAACTCCTCCCCAGGGATAGTGAGGCCCTCCACAGGGGACCTTCAAAGTCTGTCTTATCATTTGGGGGAGGGCCTAGGCCCTCCTTGTTGTATCTGGGCTGCAATAGTATCCCTCCATAGGGAATAGGCTCCATAGTACTCTAGGGATAAAGACTGGCTCCACTATTAGGGGGTCCCATAGACTGTCATGGCCTCCTAGCTGGCACTCACATTCAGAGGGCTTGGTTTGGTCCAATGCTGTTTCCCCAGCTTTATGACAAGAGTCTCCATGCTATCAGTAGGTCAGGTCCACTGTTTCTGCAGGTCTCTCCAGCCCCGTCTTGGCTCCTTTGTTCATCCCTCCTTCCTCTCCACAACTGAATTCCAGTAGTATGGTTCAGTGCTTAGCTGTGGGTGTCTGTTTCTGCTTCAAACAGCAACAGGCTGAAGGCTCTCCTTCCTCTCCCTGTTCCTGGACTCCTACTTTGGTCAGGGGTTCTTATCCCCATCTCCTTCTTCAAGGGACTATGCAATCTTCTCTTAGGGTCCTCCTTGTTTCCTAGCTGCTCTGGCAGTATGGATTGTAGACTAGTTTTATATCTAGTTTTTTACATATTAAGGACATTTCTATTGGGTGTGTAATTGGTAAAAATAATTTCCCATTCTGTTAGCTGCTACTTTGAGCAAATGGCAGAGTCCTTTGCTTGTAGAAGCTTTTCTGTATCATAGGTCACATTTATTATTGTTTTTCAACTTAGTTCCTGTGCTAGCAGTCAGTTCAGAAAGTCTTTTCATGTGTCATTTTGAGTTTGGCGTTATTCCTACTTTCTTTTGTATCAGGTTCACTATATCTGGTTTTATGTTGAGGTCTTTGATTCATTTAGAGTTGAGTTTTGTGAAGGATGATAAGTATGAATCTATTTGCATTCTCCTACATGCAGCCATCCAATTTGACCAATACTATTTGTTGAAGATGCTGCTGCTTTATTGTGTGTACTTTTGGTTTCTTTATAAGGAAAACCAGGTGTTCATAGTCATGTGCATTTATGTCTGGGTCTTCAATTCAAGTCTGTTTTTATGCAATTACCACACTCTTTATTACTATAGGTCCTTAGTGCAATTTTAAGTTACAGATGGTATTACCTTCATCAGGTCCAGGATTGTTTTTTTCTATCTTGTGTTTTCTGTGTTTCTATATGAAACTGAGAATTGTCCCTTCAAGATCTGTGAAGAATTGTGTTGAAATTTTGAGTGGAATTGTATTGAATTTGTAATTGCTTTAGTTAGAAAAGATATTTTTATTAGGTTAATCCTACTGATCCACAAGCATGGATGTCTTCCCATCCTCTGATATCCTCTTTAATTTTTTCAATGGCTAGAATTTTTATCATAGAAGTCTTTCATTTGCTTGGTTAGAGTTACCCCAAGATATTTCATATTATTTGAGGCTATTGTGAAAGGTGCTGTATCCCTGATTTCTTTGTCAGTCCATTTGTAGATTGTATATAAAAAGGCTGCTATTTAGTAAGACAGCTTTTTAAATATTTTCTTTCTTTTCTAGACTCAATGTTTTAAGTCTTGTTTGAAATCTTAGCCTCTGTGGGAAATAATGTATTTGCATGTAAATAGGAACTTTTCTTAATGTGTATTATGCAAAATCATTAATCTCTAGATACTTATTGTGATATGTTCTTTTATTGTGTGTTCATCATATAAGAAACTATGAAAATATGTTTAAAAGAGGCAAAGCCAGGGAAAATTAACTATTATAAAGATTATTAATTTAATACTAGCTATAGAAAGCTGAATTCTAGTCAAAATAAGATTTAAATTGAACATGTTCCTGCAGCTGGAATCAGGAGATCTATAGGATGGGATAATTGAGGATGAAACATTGAAACCATACTTACCCATGATGTGGATAAAACAGTTTACTGGAGAGGGTATCAAAGCTGATTGAGTAAATTTCAGAACCTTGCAATAAGGCATGCACTTAAATTCCAGCTCTGTAATGTGTTAGCTTTTACATAAAGTTACTAAAAATCTCTGGCCTTTAATTCCTTCAGCTACGACAAAATGAAGAAAACACTTAACTCACTAGATTGATTGCAAATGCATATAACAATATATTTAATAAGTATAGTATAGTTTCTGTGCTCATCAAATATTAAGTTGCTTATACTTAGAAGCTAAGTAGGAAGCAGGCATGACTCAACTATTATGGGGAATTGTTGGTGAGGTATTAGAACCTGTTAGAAAAAGGGTATATTAGCATCATAGAAGAGAGGGATTACTTTCTCTACCCTGTCCTGGTTAATCTCTGACATTTAGGAAGCTTCTTTGGCTGATAATCTGTAGCTCAGGGCTGTGTAAAGAGATATGGATGTAGTTATCTGACACAGGCAGGCTGTTTCTGTAGACCCCTATTACAGGCAGCCTCTGGGCTAGGCCTTTGCTCCCAGCTTTGATAGATGAGGTTTGTTTGAGCCTGAAGCAGTGTGCTAAGTTATGTCTGAGCTGCTTTGGGGGAACTTTTCATATTGATCTCATCACTCTTGTCTTTACCCAGTGTACTTCAGTAATCAGACTGTTGTCTGATGACTCTGTGAGACTCCTTATATAGTCTCCTCCTTGGGAACTGGTTTATCTCTGTTACATGAAGAGACTCAAGAGATGTGACCAGGTAAGTGGAGTGTGTATATGGGAAGAGATTGAAGAGGGGGGGCATTGAAGAGTGAGAGATGGGAGGAGAAAGATTGGATAAAACTCAAGAAAATCTTGGAAGATAGATATGTGGTTGAAGAAATAGAGGGACATTGTTAGATGCTTATAGTAATTGAGATGAAGAGACAGAGGACAGGGAGAAAAAAGGAGGAAAGAAAAGGATCTAGAAATCAAAACTTTTTATTATGACTGTAAGTGTTCTGCAATCAATATTATTAACCAAAGCTTTCTATTGTTCCATATCTTACATCTGAGAGACGTAAGACACACTTGCCATAAGTATCAAGAAACTAACACTCAAGCAGATTGAGAGGAAGGAACTTGTTTATACCAATTTTCAGTGTCATTTTTGCTATATAATTAAAATCTAATCCATGTTGCAAACATTGTGGTCCCAAAATTTATCAGCAAGAGAGAATTTTCAGTTTAGCATGCTCTGGAGTTGTCAACCTATGTTGCAGATTGTGAAAAAAAATGTAATAGAATGTTGACAAATGAAAAATATGTAGTGTCTGAGAACTACAGAGATTGGACTCTCTTACTGTTGGTGCTAGAGTCAGTGATTTAAGCTTTTGAATTACTAAAGAATAGAATAGAGTGAGTTTTATCTGAGTCATTGCTCCTAGTCTCTTGTATGGGCCATTGTTACCTCCAGTATGGTTGGTCAGATAGAGACTTCCCTGGTTAGTTGGATATGGTGGGAAAATGAAAATTCTTCTAGAATAATGTCCAGAAATCCTGACAGGGCACTTTGAAACAGTATGTTTTCAGTATGCAAGCTCAAAGTCACATGATGGATTTCAAAGAGAAGGCATAGAAAGAACAGTGAGAACATGTAATAGGAAGGAAGAATAGAAGCTATGTGGTTTGGTGGATTTGGGAAGCCACACAGAGACACAGAAACAGAGAGCAGTGAGGTCAGCTTACAAATATGTGAGGTGGATAAAGGAAGACTTCCTGGAATTCTTTCAGTTATAAAAAAATGAAATAAAGCATCTATGATACTAAAAATTGATTATGATAGTATGAGAAGAGGGTGACCTATGACTCAGGTAAAAAGATTCATCTGGACAGCAACATCTTAAAGCATATGCTAAGAGGGGCATCATGTTGTGTGTATCACAAGTAGCAATGTGGCACCAATGTGCTTCTCTAGTACTCTAGTGCTGTCCATAAGAAAAACTCAGGGATAACTTAGTCACTTAGCTCAAAGTCCTGTTAGGTTACAATTTATGGACAGTTTTATTTTGTGGTCTATATTTACATGATAGATATTTATAAGATTTTATTTCAAGATAGGACTAACCTGGAAAATAAGATGAGAATGAGTCTAAGATAAATAGTTTATGAGGGGGAAAGGCTCATTTAGTATTACAGCTTGAGTCTATGATACTTGACTTGGTTGCTTATGTCTGTGGCAAGGTAGGACACTACGGTAGAAACCAAAGGTGAAGAAAAATAGCTCATTTGATGGCAACTGTGGGACAGAGAAAAAGAGGAAGAGCCAGGGATCAAAATGCAATCCTCTATGGCACATCCTCAGTGACTAACTTCCTTCAAGTAGATACCATTGCCTGAAATTTCCTAAACTTCTTTTATCCTATTAATCTAAATGGATTAATACATCCATGATTTCAGGGATTTTATGATTCAATCACTTTTCAAGAGCTGAGCTATAAGCAGTGGGTACAGTAGTTCAACACACGATCTTTTAAATCTAGAGAGAGCAGAGGCAAGAAAACGGGGCCAGGCTCTAGCAATAATGGTCCAAAGTGCTCTAGAAATTAGATCAGAGGTTTTAATCTCTTCATGTTACAGAGGTTGGGGAGTTCTGGATACAGAATACAGTTGTATAATTTGTGAAGGATCTGATGACACACATGCCTTTTTTTCCAGAGTGTGTCTTCAACTTGCCATGCTGATCTTCAATAACACCACGTCCTCCTCTTCCAGCTTTTTTCTTACTGCCTTTCCTGGATTGGAACTTGCTCATGTCTGGATCTCCATTCCTGTTTGTGGTCTCTACACCATTGCACTCTTGGGAAACAGTATTATCTTGTTTGCTATTATTATTGAACGGAATCTCCACAAGCCCATGTACTATTTTCTATCCATGCTCTCTGTTGTTGATCTAGGTCTGACCATCACAACCCTTCCCACTGTCCTCGGCGTTCTTTGGTTTCATGCCCGGGAGATCAGCATTAAAGCTTGCCAAATTCAAATGTACTTTGTGCATAGCTTCTCATTCCTGGAGTCTTCAGTGTTGGTAGCTATGGCGTTTGATCGATACATAGCTATCTGTAGCCCTCTGAAGTATGCCACTTTCCTCACAGACACGATGAGCTTGGTGATTGGACTGATCATCTGCATAAGGCAAGTGGTTTTCATGTTTCCATCAATTCTGGCCGTGAACAGTGTGTCCTTCCAGGGAGGCCAAGAGCTTTCCCATCCATTTTGTTTCCATCCAGACATGATCAAATTCACATACACCAACCCCTGGATCAGCAGTTTTTGGGGAATGTTTCTTCAGCTCTACCTGAATGGTACTGACTTATTGTTCATTCTTTTCTCCTACATCTTGATCCTTCGTACTGTTCTGAGCATTGTGGCCCCCAAAAAGCAACAAAAAGCTCTTAGCACATGTGTCTGCCACATCTGTGCTGTGACTATTTTCTATGTGCCAATGATCACACTGTCTTTGGCACATCGTCTCTCCAGTTCTACCCCCAGGGTGATCTGTAGTATTTTGGCCAATATGTACCTTCTCTTGCCTCCTGTGCTGAATCCAATCATTTACAGCTTGAAGACCAAGGTTATTCGCCGGGCCATATATCAGCTGCTCCAATTCAAGGGATCAAGGGACTACAGTATGAGGAGCCTCAGAGGAAGGTGGGATAGAAGGAGACAATTTTCTAGTACATGAGTTATGGTTAAAGGGGAAGATGATTGGTTAGTGTTATCTCCAGGCAATATGGTTAGTAAGGAAAAACTCAACTTGATTATAGGGCAGAGAAAGACCATATGACCTTGAGTTTATGAGAGCTTTAAAAAAACACATTTAAAAGCAAATTTGTGAGCAAATGTGTGAAATACAATATTTAAAGCACTTATATGGAGTCTCATGTGCAGAATGATACATTCATGACCAGGGAGGTAGCACCATGAGTTTGCTGTAAAGTCTGAAGACCTGGGTTTGATCCTCTGGACCTCTCCTGGGGAGGAGAGAACTGACTCCCATAAATTTCCTTCTTATCTGGACCAATACCATGGAACATATGTGTGCACACACATGTACATATGTGTATACACATTACAAAAAACTTTCAAAATTCTTCCAATGGAATTAATATCTCACTATAAAGCAGGGATATTTAGAGCAGAAACAAACGACAATATTTATAATTTTTTGACTAAGTAAACTCTTCTCCCACGGAAGTTCACATTCCCCAGGGAGTGATGAAGTTATTTTCCTCCCACTCCTGCTGATGAAGGAAAAGTTACTCATATGTACAAAGACACAGACATAAACATGTGTAATTAAAAAGTCTAGAAAAGGCTTGCATGCTGTTTTTCGTTCAAATCAGAGTCCTGTTTTGTTACACAGGTACTCATACTTTTGTTAATCCTTTTTATTGTCTTTACAAAGGTAATGTCTTTACAATTTAAATTGCTTATGTTTATCCCTTTAGTACAATACATCAAGTTACATATTACCCTTCATTGTTACTGCATGGCCTAGACATGCTAGGATAGGTTCTTATTCCTATTCTCTAGCTAGGTTTTAGTGGAGACTGCCCCACTATAACAGACATTAGCCTTAGTTTGAAAGGGTTTGCTGCCTTCTACCCACCTAGCTGCTTCCATCCCATCAACAACTTCACTAGTCACAGTTGCATACACAGTGTCTGCACTGCTCCTCAATGAGTGATTTTATGCCGGGTATAATCAGTTTTGATGCAATTCTGACATGTTGAGACCACCTTGATTAAGGAAGTAGCTTTGAGTGTGGTGTTGATAGGACATTAGAATTTTCTAAAATCTTTTCCACTTATGAAATTAGAAATCTTTATATCCAACCTAGAATAACCCATGTCTGAACACAGTAAAGCAACAGTTAGTGTGATCTAAGCCACCTGATTCTTTGGAAAGAAGGAAATACCTGCCCTTAACTCTTTTCTGTTTGTTTCAGTTTTCCGGAAAACTCTACTGCTTGGTAGAAACACTGGTGACATAGTGATTCTGCTTTGCTTAGCTCACTCTATCTTTTCAGATAGACATTACCAAGGAACAAATTGTAATTAAAATTATTTATATTAGTTCCTTTTAAGCAGTGAAGTCAAGTGCTTTAGATATTTCACCAGGCTCATGTTCCATCACAATAAGCCATTTAAGTGCACATCATTTATGTGCACTTAAAGTTTCCACACTCAGTCAGTAAATTTAATTACTAATTTAATGTTCTTTCCACTACCAGGCTGTAAGAACTTTAATATCAGGACTACAACTTGAGGATATCCCTAACATTTAATTTAGTGAATATCACTTAGTTAATACTGTGTGGCATATAGTTCATTGTAATTTATGTTATTAGTTACTACTTTCAATGTTTCAGTAATTCTCTAAATAAGTTCTCACTAACATATATTTGATAACACCACCCATTATATTCTTAGATTCTTAGAAATTGAAATCCTAATTTTAGAAGGAAGCATAATTATTGAAAGTCTGACGTAGTGTTTAAAATTGTATGCTTTGGACTTATAGTTTCTGGGCTTAGATTCAAAGACTAAATACTTAAGAAATATAGGTATTTTAATTGATTTTAAAGGCCTTTTAATTGATCTTAAAGCCTTAACTTCTTACTGTAGACAGGAGTAATAATGAACTCTTCTTTCACAAGCTCACACTAAATCCTGGGACTCTCTCTGTAGACCAGGCTGGCCTCCAACTCACAGAGATCAGCCTGCCTCTACCTCCCAAGAGCTACAATTAAAGGTGTGTACCACCACCACCCAGCTCAGTTTATTTTTATAATCTAAATAAAGTCATCTCAACATATTTTATTTCCTTGTGGCAAAACATCAAACCTACACTTACAGTACTTAAATAGATTGCCATTTGCCGTTTCAGTGTTATTTGACTAATTAATCTATTTTGCATCATGTTGTGATGTTTCTCAATGCATTCAGTTTTTTAGTATTCAATAATGTATTGAAGATTTTTGCTTGTTCTCTTCATTGATTTTCTAGGGAAACACAGGAATTTCAGCTTTTTAATAAAGGCCATTATGACATAAACCCAGTTTCTATTTGTTATTACTATTTATTCTCTAGTGCACTTTTGTAACTTCAGTTTTGGAATTACTTGGGTGAATTCTAAAAGATTAATACTGTAAGCTTGATGGGAAATGTATGGAATCCATAAGAAAGCTAAGAGGAAAAGACTTTTTATTTAAGCGTATTTACTCTTCTACTGCAGAAATAGTCCATTTGATAGAATTTTGAATTTCTGAAGTCAGATAAAAAATTAGGAGACTATAAACATTCTTTCTTGATTCTTTCATGACAATATGATTTCTTTATGGTATAATAGAACACGAGACAGTTTTAGGAGCAAATTTTTTGAGTTTAAGATTAACCAGCCTCTCAATTATAGCAATATGGCTTTTCTAATATGAGTGTGGTGGTTCAGGCCTGTTATTCCCACAATTAGGATGTGTAATTAGAGACCCAGAAATTAGGATATAACAATGAGGGGCTGACCTGGGCTACACAGGGAAATGGAAGCCAGCCCTAGCTATAGACTGAAGCCATGCCTTAGAAAACCAAAGTTTGTAGTCAGTGGTGCAATGTTCATCTATCACCAAAAATTTGTCAGTTTGATTCCTATTACTTATATGAAGAATTAGGTATTCTCTGTATATGTGTCTCTTTTTTTCTATCGGATTATGATTTTATCCAATCGTTGGAGACATAGTAGTAAATATTATTTGTCTAATTCTTTAATTGAAACAAAATACAAATTAAAAAGTTGTAGTATTTTGACATACTAGAGAATGTTTGGAACCACCAAGAAAGAATTGAGAGTTGTAACCTAGGAAGAGGCACACAAGTTTTGTTCCAGTTAAGCCAGGGGTGTCAGTCATGCTCAGATATCCAAAAATAACAACTCCAGTAAACTGCCTATGGGCATAAAACCAGAAATATTTAGTCATTAGAAAATAACTTTGTCAAAATAATTCTTTGGAACAAAAATTATTTGCAAGCTCAGCTTAAGTAGCAAACCACTGAAATTTATTGACAATTATTTTCTTCCAACTTATATACAAATTTCAATGAAATGATTTATCTTAAATATTACTTTTTAACTTTGTCTAACAGTGAATAATCACCAATAAAAGCATATTATCCAACAAAAAATTATTTTAGCGACCCAATTATTTTTAGTTATCTTTTTATCTTGGAGATATATATTTTATCTCAATAACATAATATCTGCTATAAAATAAAAGATACTTTAGATCAGTTAATGAAAATTCCAGATGTTTAAGAATAAAGCAACAAGTATGCTATGGTAGATCAGTTAATGAAAATGCCAGGTGTTTAAAAATGTTACATTCTTCTTTACATTTTTTTCTAATTCCTACCAATAATGCAGTCCTCTTTCTTTATCTTTATTTTGGCTATTATTGATAACAACTCAAAAATAATGTGAATAAAAGCTTTTTTTCTTAAATAACATATTGGAAAGAGAAAATAATCTAAAATAATTTTTCCATTTTCTAAATTTTTTATTTCATTTTATATTCCAACCACAGTTCTCCCTTGCCCCCTCTTCCCACATCTCCTTACTTCTCCCCTAGCCCACCCCTAGTCTGCTCCTCCTCATGGATAAGGGCTCCCATGAGGAGTCAACATAGTCTAGCACAATATGCTGAGACAGGACCAGGGCTCTCTCTTATGCATTAAGACTGAGCATGGCATTCCACCATAGGGATTTGGTTCCAACAAGCTAGCTCATGTACTGGAAATATATCATGGTCCTACTGCCACTGAGCATGGCATCCCACCCTAAGGAATGGGCTCCAACAAGCTAGCTCATATACCAGCTTTGTATTGTGGTCCTACTGCCAGGGGCCCCTCTGATAGACTAAGCTTCACAACTGTCTACCACATACAGAGGGCCTAGTTTGGTCCCCTGGAGTTTCCACAGTTGTAGGCTTAGAGTTTATGAGTTTTTATGAGTTTGGTTCAGCTGTCTCTGTAGATTTCTCCATCATGATCTTGACCTTCCTTGTTCATATGTTCCCTCCTCCCTCTCTTTGTCTGGATTCCAGGGGCTTGGTCTGTTTCTTATTGTGGATCTCTGTGTCTGGTTCCATCAATTACTGAATGAGGGCTCCGTGATGACAGCTGTTTATGTATCAATCTGATTACAGGGGTAGGCTAGTTCAGGAATCCTCTCCACTATTGCTAGGAGTCTTAGTTGGGGTCCTCCTTGTGGATTCTTGGGAGTTACCCTAGCACCAGGTTTCTCCCAAGCCCATAGTGGCTCACTCTATTAAGGTATCTTTTTCATTGCTCTTCCACTGCATCTCCCCACCCAGGCCATCTTATTCCCTCTGTTCTCATCCCCTCACCCCTACCCCTATCTGCCCCTGCCAGCCCCCTCCAGTTTGCCCTATAGATATCATGTAATTTCTCTTCCCAAGGTAATCCATGTGTCCCTCTTAGGGTCCTCCTTGTCACCTAGCTTCTCTGGAGCTGTAGATTGTAGTCTGGTTATCCTTTGCTTTACTATCACACCAAATCCAGTAGATTCTGTGTGACAAGTTCCACAGACTGAGGCCATACCTTCAAAAGAAGGAGGTCTCCTGGAAATGGTTGTGAAAACTCTCCACCAGAGAAAAATATTGGGCTGTGATTCTCCTGGCAATTTTTGTTTGTTTTTCTATTCCTTTTTCATATTAATGAAATGTTCCTGAGCTTATGCTTACAAGATAAAAAGATAAGGAACCATCTCCTGAGACAGGGTCACTAGCTATGACCTCATCTCTGGAAAAACCAGCACTTCCAAATCATTCACATCATTCACATAAATACAAATAACAAAAACTCCCATCAATAAAATTCCATATGACTGTACTTGTGTCATCAAGGGCAGGCTTAAGTGTCTGGTAAAGAAAACTTTTAATAAGAGTTAAAATAGCTTAATATTTCAAAAACTCACAAGAACTAGGTAGTAGATGTTAAACAACAGCTGACCATAAAATTGATTAATTTGATTGAAGAAATATGCAGTTAGCCTTGGATGAATCTATGTTTTAATTAACCAAGGGCAATTTTGTATTTTGGTTAACTCTGGATGATTTTATGTATTGGATTTCTGTATTGCTGTGCCAAGTAACAAAAATGTCATATGTTTGGGTTTACTTAACAAAAACATACCCTGAGGTTAAAGCTGTATAAAAAGCCTTGCTTGAGAACTGCAAAATACACTCAGATTCAAACTGCCTCTGTGTTTGTTTCTGTTTGTCACTGGCGAATCCTTACCCACCTAGTCTTTGAGGACCCCAAATCCCAGGGACTCCCATACCTGACTGGGGTAGTCTATAACATTTTACAACTATTATCCACTCAGAAAGACATTCTGTGTTTATATTTATGACTCTGGGTTTCCACACTCAGGATGTTTTTTTCTAGTTCTATCCATTTGCCTGAAAATTTCATGAACTCATAATTTTTACTGCTGAGTAATACTCCATTGTATAAATGTACCACATTTTCCTTATCCATTCTTTGGTTGAGGGGCATCTAGGTTGTTTCCAGGTTCTGCGTATTTCAAATGCCTACAAATCCCACTCTATCCCCAACCCCACCCATTTGTGAGGACCTCAGTGGCTCCCTGGGATGCAGACATCACTAAAATATAATCTTTAATTGGAATAATAGCATCCGATAATTCTCAATTATAATTCTCAATTATTCTGAAATTCATTATTTTCAAGGTGACAGTAAGAATTTAATATTGTAAACAGTAAAGCCAAAATATATAAGTGAGTGAACTCAGTTTCAATCATATTGTATAACTGTTCCTGACTCACCTGTCAATTCCCAAGTAAGTCTTATGTTCACATAGTATTCAGACTACTGCTTGTATTAATTACAAAAAATGAGTAAGAAAAATGATGATGAGTCTCTAGCCAGACAGTCTTGAATTCACCTGATTTTGGTAGCTATGAGATTGGGCATGCTTAGGACTTGTCTGAGAAAATGATATTAATGAATCCTTGACAATACCTTGCTTAGAAAGAAATTATCTTCTTGGTGATCCTGACTAACTCTGAACCAGGTTCTTGTTCCTGCCATATTTTCACTTTAGACCTAAGTTTCCTAGCACCTTTCTACAAATTTGCCGTGTCTTTACACAGTGTGCAACAGGGTTCATCAGAGGTGACACGAGCAAGAAGATGTCAGCAATGAGGATCATAACCATGGGTGACTGGTGGTTACCAAAGCGGTACATGGATGCTAAAGCAATGGTGGGGTACATAGAAGATGAGCACAGCACAGATATGGGAGACACAGGTATTGAGGACAACAGAGGAGAGGCTACTCTAAATATCCTCCCCTGATAATGAGATTGATGACTAACTTATGTGCCATCCAAGAGCCTTCATCCATCAGCTGATGGAAGTAGAAGCAGACACCCACAGCTAAACACTGAACTGAACTAAAATCCAGTTGGAGAGATGTTCACCATGGAATGATGAACAAAGGGGTCAAGACCAGGCTGACGACACTCACAGAGACAGCTGACCTGAACAAAGGAGAGTTCATGGACCCCAGACTAATAGCTGGGAAACCAGCATGGGACTGATCCAGACCCCATGAACATGGTGTCAGTGAGGGGGACTCGGCAATCTATGGGGCCTCTTGTAGTAGATCAGTACTTATCTCTAGCATAGGAATGGACTTTGGGAGCCCATTCCACATAGAGGGATACTCTCTCAGCCTAAACGCAAAGGGGAGGGCCTAGGCCCTATCCAAAAGGATATGACAGACTCTAAAGATTCCCCATGGAAGGCCTCACCCTCCCTAGGGAGCAGAGAGGGTATGGGATAGGGTGTTAGTGGGGGGCAGGGAAGGAGGGGAGGGAGAGGGAACTGGGATTCACATGTAAAACAATCTTGTTTCTAATTTAAATTAAAAATGTGAAAAAGAAATTTTAATTCAGGTCACTGGGTTGTTTAAAATAAAATGACATGAAAGAAGTGTTGAGAAGAGAAAGGAGATTAGTAGGAATGGAAAGATACCTAGAGGGAGTAGTAAGTGTGGGTTATTAGGATAAAAGAACATTACATACATCAAGGAAATGTCATAATGGAACTCATCATTATTTATCATTAATACACTCTAATAGAAGCATATAATGTATTCCAACACATTAATGTCATTTCCACGGTTGCCTACAATAATTTTATATCTGTGTCCTTTTAACTTAGATATAAACATTATCGTCAAGTCTTCATAATTCTTAGTGGCTATTCTTTGTTCAACATACACTATTATAGGCTTCATAAAAGCCTTAGAAAACTATAGTGGGAGCACAAAGAGTGGCTATCAAATAGATCATTAGAAACACAGCATGTCATCCAAGAGGGATACAATTTTGAGATGTCTGAGTAGAAAGGTAAACAGGGCTGTAAATTATGTGTGCCTCACTCTTTACCAACAGCTTTGTGAATTACTAAAATAGCATTGTGTACTTGTAAAGTGGTTTCAGAAGTATTTAATCCTTGTATTTCACTTATTAATTTTTGAATGCTAAAACAAATCAGTAGGAAAGTCCAGTAGTATGGCTTGAATTGGAATGGAAATATTTTATTAAACCAAGTTCATTGTTTTAATTATACTTGCAGACCTGTGTGAACATCATGTTTCAAGCTTTGTTTTAATTCCCACTGTTTACTTCTCATACATTTAACCATCATCCAGCTGTTAACCTCTCCCCAGCTCCTGCAGACACCTGGGTACCTAGGAGTTAAGCCATAGCATACCAGGTTTTTCAGTAAGGTCAGTGTCAGGTTTCCCTGGAGACTTCTTGAACTCCCAGAGATCTACACTCCAGAGAAAACAGAAGAGACTGATCTAGATATAGTCAAGGACAAAGCACAGGCTCCTGCTCTCACCTTTCATAGAAGAGAACTTCTGGTTCTGGTAAGGACAAGGATCCAATTATACCATTGAAAACTTAAAATTAAGGCTTTGTTAAGTACCTTATATCTGACTAAATAATTATGGGAAGGAAGAAGAAGCCACTTTCGACTATGCCTGTGTGGGGATATCTGTGTGAGTAAGTGTGTTGTATGGTTGGTATGTTTATGTACGTGTGTACATGTATTTGTGTACATTGTGTGTGTGTGTGTGTGTGTGTGTGTGTGTGTGTGTGTGTGTGTGTGTGTGTGTGTGTGTTTGTGAGATGCTCTGATGGTTAAGCAGTAAGGTTAATTACCAGGCTATTTTTAGCAATATTATGACACTCATAACATCTCATTTACTTGATAAGATATCAAATAAAAGTAACCCTTACAGTCAATGAAAACAGCAGCTATGTGGTCAGTCTAACATTATGGTAGATGATTTTTCAATAACTTACCTCTTAAGAATAAGAGATAGTGGTGGATAATTTTTCCATAATGTCTTATTCTTAATAGGTAAATTTTCATTATGCATATAATATACATGAGTAACTGTACCTATCAGAGGTTCTATAAAAATGAGAACAACACAGGTTGTTCAAGCATGTTTATCACTTCTTTGATTGGTCTTGATTTATTTACTCTATCTGACTGATCTGAGCTTCATTTTATAACAGTAAATTTTATTATAATCTCTGTAATTCTTATAGATATTTGTGAAGAATTACACATCTGAATTTATAACATTACAACTATTTTTAAATATTAACATTGTTTATACACATTAATTACTCGAATTCACTTTCTAGCAGTTATTGTTTTCCAAACTATTTTCAGTGATCTATGAACGTATTAATAAACTATTATTACAGACTTTTTCTGTGAAATTCAGGAGTTTGTTGTAAAATTAACATGGAAATTGCTTAAGGTTGTGTGGGAAAAAGTAGTGCATAGGATTCTGTGATTACTTTTAAAACTGGTACAACAAAAATCAGTTGAATTGCCAGTAATTTAGAAAAGTTGTGAATTTGTCACATTGGAGGATATAAACATGAAGGACTTACAGTAACTTTGGAAGAATACATTATCTGCATATGCTAAACATGCTTTGGTGTAATGTATAGAACTCATTGCTGTAACACTGAATATTACCCAAAGAATATTCTTTTTTTTTCCTCACACAGTTTCAAATATATCTAACGAGCTTCTAGTCCCCAACATCCACATGTCTGTTCTTAACAGCTCCGAGGTCAAGTACTTTCTTCTAATTGGGATCCCAGGACTGGAATATGCCCATACATGGATCTCCATCCCCATCTTTCTCATGTACCTCATTGCCGTCGTGGGTAACTGCATTATCATTTTTGTCATCAAGACAGAGCCTTCTCTTCATGAGCCCATGTATTATTTCCTTACCATGTTGGCTATCTCTGATATGGGCTTATCCTTTTCTTCCCTTCCTACCATGTTTAGGATCTTCTTTTTTAATGCTATGGGAATCTCACCCAATGCCTGCTTTGCTCAAGAGTTCTTTATCCATGGGTTCACTGTCATGGAATCCTCTGTGCTTCTAATAATGTCTTTGGACCGCTTTCTTGCCATTAACAATCCCTTAAGATATAGTTCTATCCTCACTGGCAGCAGAGTTGCCAAAATGGGGCTAATCTTGGCCTTCAGGAGCACAGTTTTAGTGCTTCCATTCCCTTTCACACTCAGGAGGTTGAAATACTGTCAAAAGAATCTCCTCTCTCATTCATACTGTCTTCATCAGGATGTTATGAAATTGGCCTGCTCTGATAACAAGGTCAATTTCATCTATGGCTTCTTTGTGGCTCTCTGTACTATGCTGGACTTTGCATTGATTGTTATATCTTACCTGCTGATTTTGAAGACAGTACTCAGCATTGCATCTCTGGCAGAAAGACTCAAGGCCCTAAATACCTGCATTTCCCACATCTGTGCTGTGCTCATCTTCTATGTGCCCATCATCACTCTGGCTGCCATACATCGCTTTGCCAAGCACAAAAGCCCCCTAGTAGTAATCTTTATTGCAGATATGTTCTTGTTGGTGCCACCCTTGACGAACCCCATCGTGTACTGCATAAAAACTCGACAAATCCGGGAGAAAGTCTTGGGAAAGTTAATTAACTTATGTGTGAAATAGGACTTGATTATATAAGTAATGCATTATCTGACAGTAGGTACCTACTGGTATCTTCTGTGCTCAATGTCTTGTTGGTTATTTCCTAGTGCAGGACTGGAGTGAGACACTGAAATTCTGTGAAGTACAGTATTTGGAGTTGAGAACATTCTAAATAAGGGTAGAGAAAACAAATGAAAGATATGGTCTGACTTAGAGAGGCTTAACTAAAGTTTTAAAAGGAATTTAAATAAAAACATTTCCTCAATTGAGCACTCTTCAAATTATTGATAAGATTTGAGTAGACATATATCTTTCAATTAATATTTATAAAATATTTCTGTAATGCATAAGCTTTATATCATTTGAAGAAAGCAAATTAGCAGAGCACATAGTAGTAATTTGGCAAAAACTGAGTGAAAGTTTTGGATGAAATAAAAGAAATGGGTTGAACCTTAGATTTGTTTGCAAGTCTTTGGGGCTAAAGGGCAACAGCACTCCTGATCTATGTTCAAGATAAACTGAATCTGGAGAGACAAGGAGGCTACTCAACATTTCTGCTGTGAAGTGATAATTCTGTGATGGGTAGAAAGAAAACAAAAGTATGTAGTTTTTGTTATTTGTTCTCATTTTGTTGTTGTAAAATAACCATGTAGTTTATATGAAGTTCACACATTCCTGAAAGCACCTAAGAAATGGTTCTAAATCCTGTGGTGTTAAAGTTTAGTCTTTTTTTTATCAGAGTGTTTATACATTTCAAATAAAATGTAGCTCTTAAAATTAGACTACTGCAGGTCACAGAATTTTTGGTACCAATATACTTTTCTCACCAAAATTTATTTATTAACATTTTTCCTGATAATAAGAACTATTTCAAGGAACAGTTAAAAGGTTGAGTCTATACTTGAAAGTTCATTTGAAAGGAAAGCTAAGTGTAAGGTTGTCATGAAATTCTGTTGAGGGTGCTGAGGCCACAGTTTTTCTATGAACCCATACAAACTTTGCATAGATACTAGAGGTTTAAATGATGGGTCTAAATTTTTTTGAAGATTTCTCTCAAGTGACTGAATATTAAATACAGCATCCTAAAAAAGCTTGAAACACGAGGTTGGCAAGCTGCTTACCAGTCGCTAATGAAAAAAGAGCATGGGTCCCTTTTGGAAGATAACAACACTTGTGTGTAGATGTGGAAGTAAGCTTGTGACTTAAACAACATAGTCTTCAAACTGTGCATCCTTTACTGAGGGAAATCTCTAATGTGCTTCTTCACTCATTGATACCTATTGTTATGTTCTTAGTTCATATTTAACATTAGTCCTCCTTTTAAACCTTAAAATAGCTCTCAGCAATTTATACCACAATGGCAGGTCTCCACACATTCATTCATATCACTTATGAATGTTTTTCTCTTCTCTGTGCTAACACTGTTGCCTTGCTCTTCTGCACAGCAGCCTAGAGGCACCTTGTTGCTGGTTAGCTTACCTCAATCTCTGCTTGTGGTAAACTCTACAGTGTTACATTTGTTTTCTGTTACTGCATAAAAACATATATTAAATGGTTAAATACAATAGACATGTTTTCATCCTGTTGTCACTTAATTTAAAATACAGAGTCTCACAGGGCTAAAATCAAAGAGTAGACAAGCCCACATTTCTTTCTGAGATCACTGAAAATAGTATCTTTCCTTACCTTTCCCAGCTTCTAGAAATCACCTGCATTGCAGGGTTCATGGACATTTCCTCCATCCTCAAAAAAAAAAAAAAAACAGCGTTGCATTTCAACATGTGCTCAACACAGTCAATAGTCATGTTTCTAACACTGATGACTGTCAGAAAATGTTCTGAGGATTTGTGTTAATTCAAAATAATATCCCACTCTCAATATCTGTACCTGTAATTATATCTGTAGAGCATCTTTTTCAATGTGTAACAACACACTCTGAATTCCAGGAGCTAGCATGCTGAAATCATCAGGGAGTGTGTTTTCCTGCTTACTATAAATGTATTTCCTTGGTATATTTTTCTACCTTTCATCTCTGTAGGGAATCATGGACATTATTACCACATTCAAAAGTGAAATTTACACCAAATATGGGTTAGTGAATTTGCGAAAATCTCGATAATAAATTCATATTAACACACATAGCACCTTTCAGAAAGATAACAGAATGAAATGAAACTAATGAAAAGGTGCTGTCGCAAGGCAAGAGGTATCTCGATAGAGGGAGCACTTACAGGCTAGGGAGAAACCTGATTCAAGAGAAATTCCCCAGGAACCCACAAGGATGACCTCAGCTGAGGCCCCTAGCAATAGTGGAGAGGGTGCTTAAACTGGCTTCACCTGTAATCAGATTGGTGGTTACCCTACCTGTCATCATAGAGCCTTCAACCAGTATCTGATGGAAGCAGATGCAGAGATCAAAGTTCAAGTACTGGATCCAGTTACTGGAGTCCAGTCAAAGAGAGGCAGGAGGGATTATATGAGCAAGGGTGTCAAGATCATGATGGGGAAACCCACAGAGACCATTAACCTGTACTTGCTGGAGCTCATGGACTCCATACTGGCAGCTGGGGAGCCTGCATGAGACAGAACCAGAACCTCTGCATGTGAGCCACAGTTTTGTAGCCTGGTCTGTTTGTGGGACCCCCTGGCAGTGGGACCAGGATCTATATGCCTAGTGTATGAGCAGGCTTTTTGAATCTCATTCCATATGGTGGGATGCCTTGCTCAACCTTAATGCCAGGGGGTTGGAGGGGCTTGATTCTACCTCAACTGAATGTGCCAGGCTTTGTTGACTCATCACAGGAGGCCTTATCCTTTCTGAGGAGTGAATGTGGGTGGTTTGGGGAGGTTGGGGAGGAAAGGGGGAACAGTGGTGGGTATGTAGAATGAATAAAAATATAAAAATCAATAAAAAAAGAAAGAAAAGGGGCTATGGAACATTTTTAAACAAATTACATTAATTTTCCAGTTCAGTAGAAGAAAGGTAAAATGCCAAATGTTACACATGTATTTAATCTACTGTAGTCGAACATGGCCTGTATCTTTTGGAAAACCTCATAGTGTGAGTGTGACTGAATGCTAATAAAATTTAAATAAATCCAAATCCAAATAATCTTAATACTTTTACAGAAATACCTGTGATCTCAGAAACTCCCAGAAATTGTATTAGAAACTACCCAGGAATACCTTAAAACTCTTTGATCTTCTAAGTGGATCCAAAGCTTATGAAAGAAATGAAAGAGAGTCAAGGGCATTTAAACAAGAGAGATTTTAGCCTCTTCTACAAGACAGTCCACATCCTCATATCAGGGGACAGAAGTTCCCATCCATTTCAACATGAGTTTATGGCATGTCTGGCTTGGAAGCTGGATGGAGTTGGGCTGTCAAGGTGATTTGAGACACAGGTGGGAATTAAAGCACCACAACTCCACAGTACATGTTTTTGACTATATGTAATGTACAGTTGAAGGGCCCTCCTATTCCTCCCAGACAGGTGAGAATGACTTCTTCAAATTGCTTGTATATATTTTTCAAGGCATGGTTATTACAAAGCAGGTAGTTATTTACAAACTAGGAATGAATTGCCATGTTGAATTAGAAGAATAATATAGGGGTTTAGCATAGTCTCCATTTTTTCTATTCTCTGCTTCCTTTACTTTCAGTTTTCCTTCTAGAAGCCATAGAGATCTTGCACATGACTTTATAAATAACAATATTCCTCCACAATGATGTGTGAACTCCTTAATGCCAATTCCTCAACTAAACCCCATCATGTATACTTGGAATATATAACTATTTACTATACTGCTTTATTATCCTTTTTTTCCAACCAGAACCCTATATTTCCTGGATTATTACAATAACCTTATGCTTGTTCTCCCCTGTTTTTTCCTATAGGCAATTCTTTATATGTCATATCCCTGCCATCATCAATTTTCCAGTGACTTTCCATCTCATTCTGATTGAAATTCAAAATCTACCAATGACTTATTTACATGATATAGAAATAGTACCTATCTTCCTTTCTTGCCATGTTCTTCCTTCTAATGGGGCTAGATGCAGTGGTATTCTTGACAAACCCATTCTAACTTTAGATTTTCCATACACTCTTCTATCCATTTGGAACCCTCTTCCTTCCACCAATAGCCTTATGCCACATGCCACATATCCTTGATGTGTTTCCTTCTCAGTGAAGATTTTCTTGACCCTTATAAAACTGCAGTCTTCCAGGGCTTATCTTACCCTTCTTTTCCCTATAAGATTTTCTATCTCTACCATAGTATGCTTTTTATTCATTTTTGTATTTGTCGGCTGCCTAACCCTACCAAAAGCACACAAGGGCAGAGTTTTGTCTGCTTTGTCCACTGCTCTATTCCTAAATCCAAGAAAACTGGTTGGTGTGAGTAGCCACTCAATATATACTAGATGAGTTACCAAATCTATACTCCTTCAAGTGCTGATCCCTGTGAATTCCTAGCTATACCTCAAGGTGTCTGCCTCCTTTCAGTTCACCACTTTACCATGAGTAGATCTTTTCCTTATTTTGTCTTTCTGTTGTATTAGGGATCACCTAGGGCCTCACATGCAGTAAACAAGGACTGACACTTGAGTTAGAAGCCCAGCCTTGAGCAGTTCTTAGCAAAAATTATAATAGCACCATGTGTTGCAATGTGGCCTTTGTGGGGATTTCTTGCTTTATTTATATTGCAACCTCTCTTCAGTTTTACCTGGATCATATCAACATGATGTGAAAGTCTCAAGCTAAAGATCATCCTAAAAAATGAAATGTGCCAGATGCACTCATTTATAAATGCCACTCTGGAAATTCAGCTCTGGCCCTTTTTCTCAGGGCCATTTCTGGCCTGTCTTATTTGTTTAATAAATAAAAGTAACTGAAGTTTGTTTTAAGTAAAAAAAAAAAAAACTACTGGAGTTTCATTTGAAACTTTCTTTTAAGTTGTAAACTTAGCTACCTCAATGTGCCCCGATCCTTTTCTCTCATATATCATATATATAGTATATTGATATTTTAAATAGTGTAGACACTGTGAAATAGCTTAAGTTAACATGCATTATCTTGTCTATATTTTTTTCTTTTTTTGTTAAGGACACTTAAGATCTAGTTTTAGAAATTGTCCTGTAAATGATGAGGACAGCTTTGAAGATGGAAATTGTTAGCTATGTTTTAACAGAAAGTTGAACTCGCACCGGGCACGAGGATCCTGGGAATCAAGCTAGTGGGGAAAATGAGGCCCTTGACTGAAGAAGAGACCAGAGTAATAGTTGAGAAGATTTCAAAATACATCTAGGAGAATCTATAGCTCCTGGTGAACAGTCCCGACAGCACCTTACTGTTTCCTGCTGCTCAACGACCGAGTATACTATAGAAGTGAGATGATCCTGAAGCTGGCCGCCAACATCTCCGGGGATAAGCTAGTGTCACTGGGGACGTGTTTGGGAAAGTTTACCAAGACCCACAAGTTCCAGTTGCATGTTACAGCTGTGGATTACCTTGCACCCTATGCTAAGTATAAAGTGTGGATAAAGCCTGGAGCAGAGTAGTCCTTCTTGTATGGAAACCATGTGTTGAAATCTGGTCTGGGTCTAATCACTGAAAATACTTCTTAGTACAGCAAGTAGTGGTTTACTACATGGCAGACATTCCTTTGGGTTTTGGTGTGGCAGCAAAGTCTACTCAAGACTGCAGAAAAGTGGACCCCATGGCAATTGTGGTGTTTCATCAAGCATACGTTGTGGAATATGTAAGGCATGAAGAGACATTAACTAAGTATGGGCATCCCAAGAACATTTTGCTGTATGAGAGGACTTAGCTTTGTTTCCTATATATGCAGACATCATCATGCCAAATTTGGTTAACCCTTGGATTCTTACTCAACAGAAATGGCTCAAAAATAGGGTTTCAGGCCATCTAGAGGCAAAAAGCAGGTGGATCACAAGTATAGTGGGCTACTTGGCAAGTTCAAGGCTAGCCTGGGCTACATAGCCTGTCTCAAAAAATCTAAAACAAACAAACCAAAACCTGTCAAGTGTTTGTGTGAGTAAATAGTGTTTCTATTCTCTATCTCTATCTCTTTGTTTTAATCAGCAGACTTGTTCTGATAACGATCCCTAAGTTACTGCACTGAGGACAGGAGCAATTTTACCGTTGTCTGTGATAACACTTTTCCAGGCTAGTTTTAGCATAACAGACTAATGGTATTGTTTTTTTTAAATGTCATTAAAGATAGAAACAGCCATATAAGAATAGTAGGCTATGCCTATGATTTTTACAAATGGAATTTAGTAAAAGTAATACATGGAACTCAGCTATTTTTCTTTGTGGTAAGTGGTGTATGGTGTGGAAGAACCTGTACTCAAGCCTCAATTTTGCCTGCCAGTTGTCTGGTATTGTACAAGTTATGCCAATAACAGATAGGTTTTATTTTCTTCCTTTGTTAAAAGAAAAAAAAAAAAAAACCAAAGCGAGAAGCATGAAACTGGAAGTGTGGTGGAACACTTTTAATTCCAGCAGTGGGGAGGCAGATGCAGATGGATTCAAGGCCAGCCTGGTCCACATAGGGAGTTCCTGACCAGCCAAAAGAAAAACAAACCCAAAATGCACAAAACTGGAAAAAAATCCTTTAATATCATCAAGCTGGTATTCAGAATTAAAAATAATGATTATAAAGCATCTAGCATAGATCTACAGATCTGGCAAATAGGTATGGAATAAATACTGACATTTTTTTTGAAAAGAAAATTGAACTCGGACCAGCTCAATACAATTTTGACAAGTAAGATACTGCAATCTACCCAAGTTACACAGGAGCTAGAGCCTTCTAAACATTACTGCATAGTTATCAGTGTAACTCTTTAATTAAATAAGGGTATCAGAGGACATGGCTCACTGTACTCATGGTGCTGGAACTACAAGTCTTCATCACAAACATGGATTCAATTGTAGAATGACATGCAAATCTCAGAAATTTCAGTGGCTTCATGTTTCTGTGAAGTTTATGCATTAACTGACACATATGATATAAACCACTTATAATGTTCCATCTCATACTGTTTTCTATACATTGATGTTCTTAAGTTTCAGACATAATGATGCCTAAAGTTCATGTAGAAGTGATTTTTCTCATTCTAGAGAAGACGAGGCACTGGTGGTGAATGGTGTGTGGCGTGGGTGACTAGTATGAGAGAACTGTTATGTGCTATTGGCCTTTAAAGGGACTGATCATGAGTGAGATATGGTTTCACATAAACCTCTGACAGGGGGCTTTGTGTTTAGCCAGTCTTTATTTGAAGCCTGTATGATGGACTACTTGCAGGAACATGGATTCCCTCTCAGTGCTGCAAAATCTCCTTGTATTATTCAGACCCATTTTCCTCATAAATATCTCCAATCAAAATGTTCCATTAATAGGTATTTCTCAGAAAATAACTTTTAATCTCTAGCAATGTGTTGGTATAATCAGAATGCACATATAAGAGGGTATAAGGAACACTTTTGATTAGTATGTTTATTTATGACCTTTATGGTGTTATCTGATCTCTTTCCACTTACCATCCCTTGTCTTCAGTCATCCCAGATGGACAAGGGAACAGCAACAGCAACAACAACATTAACAAAAATTACCCCCGACCTGGAGACATGGCTCAGTGGTAAATACCACTTGTGAGAACTTGAATTTGGATCTCAACACCCAAGTAATGAGATGGATATCCTATAAACACCTAAACTTCAGCTCTGAGGGACCCAATGTCCTTTGTACACATAGAAATGAGTGTGCACATTTATACTCTCATTCATTCTCACACACAGATAAATAAATAAAAATTAAAAGTAAAAATCAATAAAGTTAAGTCTCTGTATATACTGTTTCTTGTTCATCTCTGCTCAGCTTTGGACATGTTGTTCCAACAGCTTGGTAGATATTAGCCCCTCCCTCCTACAATCTTCAATGACCCAGCTCTCACATGTCTTCTAAGGCTGATTACTATGTCACACCAAAGAAAGATTTCTTTATCCCTTTTTTTTTTTTCTGAAATGACATCTGATTGAAGATCATGTCTGTTTTCTGCTGTCATTCTAATTATATTTTTCTTTGAGCAACAAAATTGCTAACATGTATTAGGATTGGACTCACAGTAGAATTGATTCTGTTACTAATTGCCCACTGGAAAGGCTAGACACATAAGATTTGGGATAATCTGAATGATTTTCATTCACTGGTGTTGACACTGACTTAATGAATGCTTTGATATGACCTTTGTCTGTTTGATGGAACATCTACATGTGGTATCTCTGTGGGAATTAGTCTTCTCAGTGGGGTATCTGGGTTCCACAAGAAGACTCCAAGCAGAACATTTACAAATAAAGTTAGAAATGAATGAATAGGGATATAGAAGAGTAGATTTCATCTTTAAAGTTAAGAATTTTCATTTCTTGACTGGAAAGTAGGATTCGCTATATTTCTGCTGACATACTGGGGAAGTATGATTTACAACATCATACATTGTATCTATCAATATCCACCTGTAAAGAGATAATTATACAAGAGATATGATTTATTCAACCTTCTATGTTTGTTGAATAAACAAATAATTATCTTCTCTTTTTCAAGAATTGGCAGAAATAGCAAATTTATGAACTGATCTAGTTACAAAAGGCATGAGTTACCCTATCCCGGATCTGTTTGGTCTTGACACTGTAGACAATGGGGTTCATCACAGGAGGGAAGAGAAGATAAACAAAACCCATGACCACTTGCACCAGATGGGGTGCCTGCTTCCCAAAGCGGTGGATTACAGACAAGCCAATCATGGGAGTATAGAAGAGAAGCACAGCACAGATGTGTGAAACACATGTGTTGAGAGCTTTGAGTCTCTCAGTGTGGGAGGCAATGGACAACACGGTGCGCAAGATGAGGGCATAGGAGAAAAGGATGAGCAGGGAGTCTACTCCTACTGTGGAAACAATGACAAACATGCCATAGATGCTGTTGGCCGTGATGTCTGCGCAAGCCAATTTCATCACTTCTTGGTGGAGACAGTAGGAATGTGAGAGGACTAGGGAGCCACAATAAGGGAATCGTTTGAGCATAAACGGCAATGGGAAAATGAGTGCAACACTACGGCCCAGAGAGGCCAGGCCTATTCTGCCAATCACTGTGTGGGTGAGAATGGAGGCATAGTGCAAAGGGCGACAGATAGCCACAAAGCGATCAAAGGCCATAGACAGAAGCACAGAGGATTCTAAGAAGGACAAGCAGTGGATGAAAAAGAGCTGTGCAAAGCAAGCATCATGGCCAATGTCTCGTGCTCCTACCCAAAAGATGCCCAGCACTGTAGGGAGGGTGCAAAGAGACAGACCCAGGTCAGTCAGAGCCAACATGGACAGGAAGAGGTACATAGGCTCATGGAGGGAGGGCTCTGTCTTAATGATAAACAGAATTGTGCAGTTACCCAGGATGGAAACCAAATACATGAGGCACAGTGGGAGGGATATCCAGATGTGCATATTCTCCAGTCCAGGGATGCCACTCAGCAAGAAGGTAGAGGACATGCTGCCATTTCCTAGGGGTCCTGCTATCATTGTAAATGGAGAGAATGGGTGAACTGGATTCTGTCCAAAATCCTGAAATGAAGTGTAGAAATGTTAGTGATGGACTGAACCTGGCAAAATTGAAATTCAATACCAAATGATTAGAACCAAAGTAATCCTGGACTGTATAGTTCTCCCAACAGATTGCTTCAGTGTTTTTCTGGTTTCCTGTATTTTTTTTTTCCAGACAGGGTTTCTTTGTGTAGGTTTGGAGCCTATCCTGGTGGTTTCCTCTGTTTTTAAAGAGAGGGTCTCATGTGAACCAGGTTGGTTTCAAACTTGCTATGTACCTGATGATGTCCTTGAACTCTTCATTTTCCTGCCCCACCTCTCCAGTGCAGAAATTATAGGCATGAATCTCCTTGCTCAGTTTATCAACATCTTTTTGAAGAAAATATTTTGCAGTTTCACAGTTTCAATGGATAGCAAAGGCACAATAGCAAAGAGACTTATCAACCTGTGTAACTTCTAAGAGCTGAAGTAGAGAAGTTTTTGTGTTGATGAAACTCCTCTCCCCTTTCACTCTGCTTTGGTGTCTAGATTAGTCTTCTTAACACATGGATTTTTAATTTTTGAGTTATGACATTGTCATATTCCCAGACTAGTTCCCAGACTGGTTTTGAATCTTGAACAATCCTCCTGCCCGGAGCTCTTGAGTATCTAGCCCTTCACTGTACCTTTGGGATTTTTATTATGCTTGGATGCACCCAGGGGAAAAGGCCCTGGAGCAGGGAAAAGTCAGTTCCTTCCCTTGGCATTACAGCATTTCACCTTGAAGATCATGACTTTTTATATTTTTGGTGGTGAGGAAGTTGCAGTAGCTCACCTCCTTGGCTTCTAGGAATTTCTCTGTTTGCTCTTCCAGAATAAGTGGTAAGTTTATTCTTCACAATTCTGTTGAGCCTACACTTTATGATACCATTAGTCAGATTCCTCACACATCCTTTCTGTCAGATCTTCCACAAAGGTTCCCACGTTTCCTTCATCTTCCTTTTCCTTCACTTACACTACTGGGCTTCCTTTCCTGTGCTTTGATGGTTTTGCTTCCTGTCTCCTTTCTGTTGCCATGTTACCATTGTATAAAGGTTATGATATTTACAGTCCTTCACTTATTTTTGTTCTCTGATCTTGCTGACATGGAAGTTTCATCAGCTCTATCTCATAAATAAATTGTGCTCAATTCACAGAACTCTCTAGAGAGACCTGGAGGACATGTGGCAGTGATTTGCAAGACTATGTCTGACTCCTACAATATGAAACCAGAGTCCTTCACTCAGCCAGAAGCTAGATGCACTAGAGAGAGGTCCAGGAATTTTTAAATTAATTTTTAAAATTTATTTTACATACAAACCACACTTTCCCCTATCTTCTCTCATCTTGTTCCCTCCCCCTACCTCCTTTCCACCCCATCCCTCTTCTACTCCTTAGAAAGGGTAAGGTCTCCCTTGGGAGTCAACAAATCATGGACTATCAAGTTGAGGCAGGACCAAGATCCTCCTCCTTGCATCAGGGCTGACAGAGGCATTCCACCTTAGGGAATAGGTTCCCAAAAGCCAGCTGGAGCACCAGGAACAGATCCTGGCCCCACTGTTAGGAGCCTCACAAACTGGAGGTCCAGGAATTTGAGTATGTGGAACTAGGTGTTATGATGTGACTTAGTCCCCTCTTACACACTGAGTATTTGAAAGTCTTTAGAACAAAATCCAGTGATGCTGGTAGGCTCCATCTTTCTATAGATAGAAAATAACTATAAAGGAGTCCAGTCACTGATCACAGGTCTATTGCCAGTTGGTTCCTTTATTTCTACTGTAACAATGCCCATTCCTAACCTTGATAACGTATAAGACAGGGTGGGGCTTTGCTTTATTCACCTCTGTGAAATGACAGATGATGAAAATATTTTACTTTTGTAGTTGAAAGTTAATTTTTGTTTAGTTAATGATTAGTAACTTAATGTTACAACTGTTTCTGGGATTACAAAGACAGCCAAAAGGGAATATTACAACTCTTTTTCTTTGAGTATAGGTTCTGAATGTCTGTCATACTCTCTGACCTTAATGATAATTTAGTAACAAATAGCAGCAGTTAGCATAAAACAAAAGGCCTAATAGACCTTTAAAAATACTGATTCTTTAATGAGTTTAAGAAATTGGTGCTGGAGGTGTCAGTTTTGGGGCCCTGTGCTGTGTTTTCCAGACTTTTCTGCTCCATATTTAGTTCCTATTATTCATCAGAAAAGTCACTAGATAAACTTACTTGCCAGGGACAATAAACCTTCAACACCCAAGGCTTTGCCAGGTGAAGACTGCTGAGTAGGGAGAGTCAGTTTTCTTCAGGAAAATGGCTCTCGTTAGGTGGCCCATGCTCCAACAGATGGCTCTGCATCCATGCATACAAAGTCAGCATTGATTGGACTCAATGGACTATTTAAAAAAAAAATCAAGAGGTTGGGAGAAGGATGAGGCCAGGGAAGTTTGGAGTTGGAGGAGGAGTAGGGAGTGAACTGAAGCCTTGAAGTCTATTCCTACTTTGCAAATTAAGGCAATAACACTAACTTCCAAAACTTTCTGAAATTCTAATGGGATTATTTGTAGACTGTTCTTGGCAAAAATTAGATGTTCATCTTGGATTATATTTTCCTTCTTTTTTTACTCCATTTTAATATTAACTATATTGTTTGTTTTTTTTAAGTTGTAGGTTTTCTTCACTTAGAATTTTTAACCATTAATTTGTAAAAAATCACATACATGGATATCATGATCCTATCAATCCTACATCAAATATCCATCCAGAAAAGCAATGGAGATCAAATTCAAACTTAAATCTCCAGAACTAAAATGTTCATAGTGAAAACTAAAAAAATCGTCTGGTGAAGATATCTAGGTAGATTCTTAGCAGCCTAGAGTGACTGGAGGCTAAATAACAAAGGACATACAGAGGTATCAAAAAAGTTTTCCATTCCTACCGTCTATTTGTTACAAGCTGATTTCAGATATGCTTTGGAATTTGAAATTGTTCTTTTCATTTTAAGTGGTTATCACTGAATAAAATTAGCAAATATGATAAAGACAGGTTGAAGGAGGAGGAATAGAACTAAAATAAAACACAGAAAATGAAGGCAAGATATGTGAACTTTAGACTGAACATCTTTTAGCTGGCTCGGGGTTTAGCAAGGATTGAGACATTAGTAAGCTAACTGTCAGAGTATACATTTTCCATATGAGTGAGGTTTTATTGCAATTTATTATTAGTTGCTATAAGTAAGGTTGGAGTGGGAATTGATTTAACCCAGGATCTTTTCTATAGTTTTTCTGCTTGGAAATCTCTTTCTGAATGAAATTTAGCAGTTTTGATGATGTCTATTATTGTTACTCTGGTGGCTCAGGGAGTAATCGTTTCATGTCACAGAAAAGATTTTCTTCCAGGAGGTCAGTTAGCTTCCTAGACACCTGGACATTTCTTTCTTAGAAAATTCCGTCAGGTGTGTTAACCTTGTTTGTAGATGAAGTTGTAGATACTGAACACAGAACAGCTAGTTTATGATAAATGCATGAGGGGAACCTTGAGTGGGGGACCTTAGCTGATTCCTTGGCAGATGAGCTTGACTAAGGCAGAGGACAAACAAGCCAGACAGAGCTTAAGGGAGAAGTTTTATTAGAAAGGGGAGGGGCAGGGGAAGGAAATATAAAAGAGACATAGAGATAGAGAAGAAAGAGGGAGACAGGAGAAGTCCTGTCTGCCCCAAAGGAACATCAGGAAAGAGAGCTGGAAAAGAGAGAGGGAAAGAGAGTTGGAAAAAAGAGCATAAGTGGGATGGGGCCTGTCTTGTAAAGGGGTCCTTTGCACCTGCATGCTGACTACTATGCACTCATGGAACCCTGAGATGACCAGGGTGCATTCTGCCAGGTGACAGGGGTAGGCCAGCATAATGTCTGAGTCCTTACAGCTAGTCCATCTCATCTCAGCACCTGGGTTTTACTGTGTCAACTTGTCTTCCTGCTTCTAGTCAGTATTTCTGCTATTACCGTATGGGAGGGCAGGAAAGTGGGGGAATGGATGGATATGAGGAAGCTGTTATTTACTTTCTGACCTAGCTCTGGGATCAGACCTGGGATTCCACACCGTCAGGAAGACCTGTTGGAGCAGCTGTCATCTTCAGGAGACATCTTTGGCAAAGCCCAGGGTGAGTCTTCAGGGTCTCTTCTTAGTGCTACAATTAAACCTGTCTACTGAAATGACTCGTCACATACCAAGGTTCAGTCCATAGGCTGCAGACCTCACACCAAAGAAGAAAGAAACTAAAGCTATAGGCCATGGTATTAGAGAGAGACTGGAAGATAGATACAGAAACCCCTGATTTTAAATAACTGAGGTGCCACTGAGACATTTTCAATTGCTTTTAATCAGCTCCCTACTGAGACTGGACTCTTGGGCCTCATTAGCTCAGACTCTAGACGGGAAGGAAAAGAGAGTACTGAACTCTTGTGAGATGAGTGTGTACAAGACACTTGAACTACACTCTGCAGGATATGGAAAAGTTTAATAATACTCCACAACTCTAGCAAAGCAGAGTAGGTGCTGTTGGTAATATTTTATGCATGATAGGGCACAGTACAATTTGAGCACAATAGCATGGTAAGGTGTATACTAAGGATAAATAAAGGACATATGATATTTACAAAGGAAAGATTTTCTATAAAGGGGAAAATAGGAGACAAACTTAACTGAAGAGTAGTAGAGAACAACCCCGAAGAGTGTGGCAGGAGAGAAAAATAATGTTGAGGATCTTCAAACAGGAGGAAGCGTTATTTTATAAGCATATTTCAAATTATATTATGCATATAAAATGCACCCAAGAGCCATAAACTAACAGATACCCAGTGCCAGAAAAGGGAAACTTCCCTTCAGTAGTTGGTTGGTCAGAGGGTTCCAAGGAATCTCAAACAATACTGCCTACTAGAATGTGACAGTAAGTCCCTATTGCTGAAGACACCACAAATGTTGGACATAGGACCTGGAGGAATTGACCTTGCATTGAACTGGAAGACTCTTCCTTGAGGGATAGCTCTCATGTGTAAGATGATGCTATATATGTTGTCAAAGGAAAAAAGTAATCGGTAGTCTTGTCCAGTGGTAAAGCCTATGAAGCACAGCAATGACAACGGTCACCCCAGAAGATCTCATGGTTCAGTAATGATTCTTGTATCCTGGGACTAACCAATAGTGATCTAATTGAGTAAGGGCCTGATTAGTACTACAGTACTCATGCCTGGTACTATAAAGCTAGTCAGCTACCTATGGCTACCTGTCAGGGATGCGGAACCCATGAAACTCCAATGATACAGTTGCCTCACAAAAAGCTGACATGCCATTGTGTATTGGGACAGTCCACAAAGTTTCATCCTTAGAAGGAGAACTACAGGAAGAAATCAATTGCTTCTGGGGGAGGGAGAAAGTTTTCTCTATGTATGATCAGCCTGATAAATTATCCAAGGACAAATGGTCAGCCCTAAATACGTGGACATATAAATAATACTGAATTGACTTAGTAGGGTGTGTGTGTGTGAAAGAAATACCATATATAATTTAACAAAATTGATACAATAGTTAGAAAATGAAGTCACAAATACGGGAGGTATGGGGGCGTTATACGTGAGTAGTTGAAGGCAGGAGAGTGAGGGATAGAAATGAAGTAAATATAGTGCTCATTAATCACTTCTTTTAGTGAGGTAGCTCAGAGAGCTACTTCTTGATATCACTCTGAAAGACCCCAGAAGAGGTACTTTCATAGAAGGAGACCCGTACCCAGGAATCAGCGAGACCACGAACCTGGATGCAAACAGCAAGAGGCTTTATTGGATACACGGGTACCCGGGGAGACTTAGCTTCTGTGAGGCCAAGCGCCCCGAGCCAAGGGAGAGGGGTCCTTATATAGCAAAAAGCACAGTACAGAAGCGAAAAGCATAGTTACAGGGATTCTATTGGACAATTTAAATGAGGTACAGAGTTATTTCAAGTCAGCATGTTCTCAAGGTCTGTTAATCAGGCGAAGCTGCCTTGGCTCTATCTTATCTTGGGTACACAGTGGCTACAACAGACCCGGCAGTTCCTCCCTCCGCGTCCAGATGGCTGACCATAGATATCCTTGGGACGGAGCATTCCCCATTGGGCGGGGGCGCGGGGGGCGGGGGCCCCGGGCCGCCTGCCTGGCACTCGCCCTCTCGCCGCCTGGTGGGCTCCTCGCTCGGCCCCAGCCCCGGGGCGCAGTTTCAGGCGGGTGGGCCGGGGACGCGAGCCCCGCCGGGGTGGACCAGCTTGGGAGGGCGCCGGCGGCCGGGCGTGTGGGTGCGTGCGCGCGCAGGCGTGTCACCGAGTGTGTGAGAGCGAGAGAGAGAGAGAGAGAGAGAGAGCTAAAGGGCAGGGGTCTTTCAACTCATACTCAGAATATGAACACTTGGCCTTGGCAATGATGAGAACATAGTAATCTGCAGAGGCTGGTGAGTGTTAGGTTGAATTGAATGGGGAAAGGCTGGTTAGTGAGATCAAAACTGTTAGGAGAGTAGATATGAGTTGTGGTGAAATATTATGTGTTGGGGCCCAAAAAATATCGATTATAAAGTTTTGGGGTCCAAACGTCCGCTGGATCTCCAGGAGCCTGAATCTCACACTGTCTTTTAGGTGTCCAGCTGGTTACCACCAGATGGCTTGGCCTCAGTGGAGAATGTCTCCTAGTTTGTGTAACAATAGACTTAGGCCTTGGGTGCACCCACCCCTGTTCTGAGGGCTTTGTTTACATGCAGAGGGACTGTTTAGGTGTGTCATTAAGGTTAAAAGAATTTTTTGATATCAGCTTTTTACATGATAGTAGATGACTTCTGTGGTCACCCACACTGTGAGAAAACTATTTAAGAGGATGCTTGAATAAACCTCGAAATCCAGTTTTCAGCATGGATTGAGAGCCCTCATGAAATGACAAGATGCCTGTGTCTCGTCTTTATCGCTGTTAGGTAGCTAAGAGTTTCCCAATCCAGCACTCTCTGACTCAGGGATGGACCCATGGCTATTTGTCTGGCTCCAATAATGGCTCTGAAGACATCAATCCAGAATAGATAGCCTCTGTAGCAAGGGACTGATACAAGCTGGACCCTGGCAATTGTGCAATAAGGTGACGATCTCAAAACTGAAAAGAAGTTGGAGGTGGTATCTCAGTTGTAGAACAAATGCTTAACTTATATGAGGGCCTGGATCCATCTTGGGTATCAAATCCAAGCAAATAAAACCAGCATTTTTATATGATGATACAGGGATATTAAGAAGTAATCATTTATTTTCTGGCTCTGGGAAAGATGATGAAGAAGCCATTATAGACAGAGGAATAGATACAATTTCAGTGTTTAGTAATTGCATAACTAATTGCATCCAATTTTTGGAGTGAATATGAAGGAATTTCTCAGAGTCCCCTGCCCTGTTACGAGTTATTCCCATCTGGTGATTTGGCTGATATTTTGGGGATGTAAATGGTTCCTCTGTGGCCACAATCCACTGGAATTTTGGTTGAGCACACTGTCTGCACAAGGGTGTTATGAAGTAATGTGTATTCAAATTAGAGTCCTCCGGGTGATCTGCGCTAGAATGGCTGCCATGCCTGTGCCCATGCAGATGTCTTAACCTTACACTTACCACATTGAATCAGAAAACTTAACATTGAAGATCATTACAAAGATTTGGGTGTTCTGTGTATCTTTGCCTTTGTGATTTTTCAACTCTGATTTCAAACTTTTATTATAAAATAATAATAAAATTTTCTTTATAAAAATTATACCTTCTGGAGGCATCACTGTCCCTGATTTCAAGCTCTATTATAGAGCCATAGTTCTGAAAACAGCTTGGTATTGGCACAAAAATAGACAGATTGACCAATGGAATCGAATTGAAAACCCTGATATTAACCCACATACCTATGAACACCTAATTTTTGACAAAGAAGCTAAAGTTATACAATGGAAAAATGAAAGCATCTTCAACAAATGGTGTTGGCATAACTGGATTCTGACATGTAGAAGACTGCAGTTACATCTGTATCTATTGCCATACATAAAACTTGAAGCCAAATCGATCAAAGACCACAACATAAATTCAGCCACATTGAACCTCCTAGAAGAGAAGGTAGGTGGTACCCTTGAACAAATTGGTACAGGAGACCACTTTCTAAACATAACACCAGTAGCACAAACATTGAGATCGACAATTAATAAATTAGACTTTCTGAAACTGAGAAGCTTCTGTAAGGCAAAGGACACAGTCAGCAAGACAAGATGCCAGCCCACAGAATGGGAAAAGATATTTACCAACCCCACATCTGACAGAGGGCTGGTCACCAAAATATACAGTGAACTCAAGAAGCTAGCCACCAAAACACCAATTAAAGCAATTAAAATTTGGAGTGCAGAACTAAATAGAGAATTCTCAACAGAGGAATCTAAAATGGCTGAAAGACACTTAAGAAAGTGCTCAATATCCTTAGCTATCAGAGAAATGCAATTCAAAACCACTCTGACATACCATCTTCCTCCTGTCAGAATAGCTAAAATCAATAACACCAATGACAATCTATGCTGGAGGGGATGTGGAGAAAGAGGCACTCTCCTCCATTGCTGGTGGGAGTGCAAACTTGTACAACCACTTTGGAAATAATTATGACAGTTTCTCAGGAAAATGGGAGTCAGTCTACCTCAAGATCCAGCAATTCCTCTCTTGGGCATTTACCCAAAGAATGCACACTCATACAATAAGGACATCTGTTCAAGGATGTTCATCTCAGAATTATTTGTAATAACCAGACCCTGGAAGCAAGCTAGGTGCCCCTCAACTGAAGAATGGATAGAGAAAATGTGGTACATTTACACAATGTACTTACTACTCAGTGGGGAAAAAAAAAAATGGAATCTTGAAATTCATAGGCAAATGGATGGAATTAGAAGAAACCATCCTGAGTGAGGTAACCCAATCACAAAAAGATAAACATGGTATGTACTCACTCATTTTTGATTTTTAGTCATAGAGCAAAGGAACACTAGTTTACAATCCACACTGCCAGAGGAGCTAGGAATCAAGGAAGACCCCAAGAGAAGAGTGCATAGTCCCTCGAAGGGGATGGGGACAAGAACCCCTGACCAAAGTGGGAGCCTGGGGGCAGGGTGGGGAAGGAGAGTCTTCATCCTGTTGTTGTTTGAAGCAGAAACAGATATCCACAGCTAAGCACTGAACCTGGATCACACTTCTCTACTACATTTCCCAGAATCCTCTTTGACTCCTAGTCCTGTCTACTTGCTGTCTCATTGGCCAAACAGTATTTTATTTAACAATCAATAAGATAAACATAGACACAACTACTGGGATTTAGTTGTGGAGAGGAAGGAGGGATGAGCAAAGGAGCCAAGACAGGGCTGGAGAGACCTGCAGAAATAGTGGGCCTGACCTACTGATAGCATGGAGACCCTTGTCATAAAGCTGGGGAAACAGCATTGGACCAAACCAAGCCCTCTGAATGTAGATGCCAGCTAGTAGGCCAAGACAGTATATGGGACCTCTAATAGTGGAGCCAGTCTTTATCCCTAAAGCACAATGGACTTTGGAAGCCCATTCCCTATGGAGGGATACTATTGCAGCCCAGATACAGCAAGGAGGGCCTAGGCCCTCCCCTAAACTATATGACAGACTTTGAATGTCCCTAATGGGGGGCCTCACTATCCCTGGGGAGGAGTTGGTGGGTGGGTTGGGTGGGTTGGGGGGAACATGGAGGGATGGAGGGTGAGGGAATGGGAGGATGGATATGTAAATATGAGTAATAATTAAATAATTTAAATAAGTAAATAAATGAAAACCCAATAAAATCTCATAACATCGAATAAAAAAATTAGTACCTTTACATTTAGTCTGGATTTATTTCCAATTCAATTTCCTGCTTTGTTAATTAAAGGATGATATAACTAAATATTATAGAATAGGGAGCTTTGCAATAGTAAAGGTATCAAAATCCAAGAACAGGGTGTATACAGTTCTGATCTTCTCCTTTGTGTTACAATAAATCTTTTTGCCAAAAGCTGCCTGAACCCCACCACCACATGTGTGCTTTACGTCAGCCGCCCGATTTAGGGCCTAAATGAATACACAGAAACTTGTATTAGGTTCAAAGCTGCCTGGCCAATGACTAGGATTCTCATCTGTTAGCTCAGTCTTAACTATCATAAATCTATATATGTTATAAGACTTATCTTATCGGATGCCATATTGGCGTACCTCCTTGCCGGTGGATCACACCGTGCTGCTGGAGCAGGAGCTGAGGGGAAAAGAGGGGCCCTTCCTGTTTCTCCTTCACTTAAATATGAGTCTCCTTGCTATGTCACTTCCTGCCTGGATCACACTTCTCTACTACATTTCCCAGAATCCTCTTTGACTCCTAGTCCTGTCTACTTGCTGTCTCATTGGCCAAACAGTATTTTATTTAACAATCAATAAGATAAACATACACAGTACATTCCCCATCACCTTTGGGTTTGCATGGGTCATCTCTTAACAATAGTCCTTACATATTTTACCCTACGCAGATGCAGCTCTGCCTTCCTTTTAAGTGTTCAAATCAGTTCTTATAAGTACAACACTTAACAGATGTTGGTCCTACTTTATTAACTCCATTGTATCTCAGTTATATGCTTCATGACCTTGTGCCTAAATATAGTTAAATACTCAGTTCTTCCAAGTTAGAAATGATTCAACCTGTAGCATTTATTTATCCTCACTCCTGCCACCTACTTATTTATATATGTAACACATTTTATAGCAAAAATTTTTGTGTACGATAAAATAATACATTTTATTCTCCACTTCCTGTGTTAACAATTCTTGACCATCTCAAAACCTGAGCTCTTGAATAATAAAGCCAGTCTTAGAACTATTTTGACTAAATTTGTCACATTATGATGAGGGCAGGAGGGAGAAAAGAAAGGGCGACAAAGAGACAGAGAGGGAAAAAGAAATGTGACTAATCTTTGATTCACCTCTAAGAATCACAATCAGAAAGAACATAGAGAATGATTTATATTACTGACAAGCTTATTCTGTCAGCTTTAAGTCTCCATGAAGCTTTTGTAAGGAAAAAATACAATATTATGTGGAGAAACTATAGTTCATTAAACCTCAAGTGCCCAGTTATGAGAAGGGCAGCTTTTTAAGTAAGGTAGATTTGGCTGTGTTTCTAGCTCTATTTTATTAGATATATGTGATATTGATTACAATAGTTGATCTCATGGTTTCTTGTCTCTAAAAGACTTCTATGATAACTGGAAAGGAAATCAACCCTTTTGTAGATATTACCAAAAATAATTTGAGAAAATTACAATTAAAAATGATTTTTGATATTTTATTTGATGCAGATCGTGACTATTTTAAAATAACAAGCATATCTTTTAGTTAATATTAATAACTTCCACTAAAAGACTGAAAATCAGAGCCATTCAAAACAACTCATAAATTAATTTTAGGAGTAAGAGTGTCCCTGTACCTCAAGAGCATTGTAGAAGTATTAGATATGATGATCAGTGTCAGCGGCCATAATATGCACATAGACCTGAGTTCCAACTCCAGAATTATTAAAAAGAAGAAAAGGAGAAGTCAAAGTTAAGGTAGGAAACACATTCATATGAAAGCAGTCACTAGGTACTGTTATTCAGACCACTCTCTGAGAATGAAGGAGGTGAGAATAAGGGTGGCAACCATACCAAACATATAGCGATGTTAGAAGGCCTTTACTAGAGTTGACAGTTGTGTTGGAGCTGGCTAAGTTCATGTGAAATTGGTGTAGGTAGAGGGATGGGTGTTTCCTTGCAAGACAGATGTTACTTTAGATCAGGGAGGGACAACACAAACTCCTGTCTCAAAGCAGTCCTATCTCTGAATTCTGGTAACTATGAGCATATGGTATGTCTCAAATGGTGGGAAGTGATCACATGATGGTCTTAGGCTATCATGAAGAACCAAGCAATATAGATAGAGAAAAGCCAACTCATCAGGCATTTTCAGTAATCACATGATGATTGACCAGAAAGCAGTTGGGACACATGAAGGGTGAAATCCCTTAGGATGTGTGTTCATAGGAAGCTATATATTTTAAGGGCTTAGTCTCTGTGTTGTCTATGCTGACTCATTTGCTTGTGTATTCCCTGCAAGCATGATTACTTTTACAGTTTTGTTTTTTGCTGCCTTCTCTACATGTGGTAGGCCAGCCCCTAAAACTGATCATGTTTTAAATGTAGTGAACCTTCTTGTAGCATTGCTAGTTTTGCCTTCTTTTTCTTCATAGTGAAACATTACATCTTTTTGTATCTCTTACAATAACTTCCTTCACTGTACTTGGAATTAAACTGCTAGACAGGAAGATGGATGAACTAAACCTTTTTAGTTCTCATAACTCTAAGTGAAGTCCTAGAAGATGATGCTTTGTTCTGTGTCAGAATATAAAATGTCATAGTTTGTTGCTTATGTATCTGGATGAATGTAGTAATAGACAAACGGGAAAACAGTGACAAAAGTACCCAATACAAACAAGCCGGGCAAAACAAACATACATGTATAGAAACAATAAGAACAACAATAGTGTGTGTGTGTGTGTGTGTGTGTGTGTGTGTGTGTGTGTGTGTGTACATGAGTGTGTGTACCTGTGCATATGCCTGTACATGTATGTATAAAAGGCAACCTCATGAAAACTCATTACTGTGGGTTTGGGTACAATATGTGCAAATGAATAAAAACTGTCATGATAAGGAGGCAATAAAATACATGAAATGTAAATTTAAAAAGGAGAACCACTAATTAAATTCCACTGACCAGAGAGGATTGAAAGAGGCAACGTGCCAGTTTGTGCTTTCTCACATTATAAGCATTGGTATCCATGGAGATTATATCCTTTACAGGCACTATGTTAGAGATTTCCATAAATTGCAACCTACTATTTTTTAATGTTGTTAATAAGTGAGAGCATGGTATTTTCCCACGATATAGATAAAACTATAAAAAATGTGGCCTAAATGGCCTAACATTTTCTTCAAGTTAACCTAATTCTATTGAAAACACTTGGGTGACTTTACGAACGCAAACTTCTTAACAATACGCTGGCGTATTTGCTTGGTCTTGATGCTGTAGACAATGGGGTTCATGAGGGGTGGTACCAACAGATACACATAAGACATCAGAAGGTGTACAATACGGGGGAGATGCTCACCAAAACGATGCACAAGGGATAAGCCAATCATGGGGATGTAGAATAGCAGCACTGCACAGATATGGGAGATGCAGGTGTTGAGGGCACGAAGGCGTTCCTGGCGGGAGGCCTTGCCTAGTACAGCATGGAGGATAAGGGTATAGGAGAGGAAGATGAGCAGGGAGTCCACACCTACAGTGCAGGCCACCACAAAGAGTCCATAGATATGATTGACAATGATGCTGGAGCAAGCCAGTTTCATGATCTCCAGATGCAGACAGTAAGCGTGGGCTAGCACATGAGAGCGGCAATAATGGAAGCGCTTCAGGAGGAATGGTAATGGAAGAATGAGGAGTGCACTTCTCAGAACTGAGCTCAGCCCCATTTTCACAATTCTTCTGGGTGTCAGGATGGTAGAATAACGCAGTGGGTTGCAAATTGCCACATATCGGTCAAAGGACATAGACAATAGAACTGATGACTCTACTAAAGACAAAGTGTGGATGAAGAACAGCTGAGTAAAACAGGCAGGGATGCCGATCTCCCTGGCATCAAACCAGAAGATTCCCAGCACAGTGGGCAGTGTGGAGAGGCAAAGTCCCAAGTCTGTGAGGGCCAGCATGGCCAGGAAATAATACATGGGTTCATGGAGGGAGGCATCAGTTCGGATGACATGGAGAATAGTGAGGTTCCCTAAAATCACTGTTAAGTAGATGGAGCAGAAGGGAATGGAAATCCAGCCATGGAGCTCTTCCAGTCCTTGAAAGCCTGTCAGGAAGAAAGTGGCTTTTTGGAGACTGCTGTTGAAAATGATGACCATGGCTTTACAATTTTATATTCACCAACCTAAGACACAAGATATATTCAATAAATGATTGACAGAACTGAATCCTCTCTCATCTAAATGTTCAGAACTAGGGAGTCAGGAGGAATCTGCAGATGGAGGACTTCATCTAGTACCCTTTCTATAGTGGCAGGGTGGATGATCATAACAGATTGCTATAGTCTATGGATTCTGTGAAACTTAGCTTTGTGGTACTATGTTCTGTAGTGTTGGCCTCTCTACTATTCAAATAGGTAACCGCTTATAGTACTTTGTGGTGTGTTTATCCTTTAGAAATATTTCCTATTTAAAAATGAAGTGTTCAAAATCGCCTCATATGCTTGATGAACTCAAACTAAAAAGTATCATGCAGAAATACCTACTAGGGTTAGCTGTATGCAATATGCCTTCAAATATATTAACTTGCCTGAATGTTTTGTTTCATTCTAAGTTTTCTAGCCTACAGAGGGAGATCTAAAATTGTGTTTAGTAGATGTTCATTGGCATTCCCTGTACTCAAAGCTTATGAACAGAGTGGGATATTTCCTGAACCTATGTAGCAGTCTTTGGGGAGTATTGTTTTAGGGGGGAAGATAATGAATAAATGTGTATTAACCCAAGATAGAGCACTAAGGACCAAAGACATGATTTAAACCAAATTTAGTAAGTGAACCAAATCAGTTTACTGGGTTCAATGCAGATGTGTTAGTGAAGGGTTGTTTTGGGGAGTGTGGGTTGCTATCAAACAGGTTTACATTGAAAATCGCCACCACGGCATTGGCAAGAAGAACCCCATGGTTCTTTAATTAATATTCTATTCACGGTACTTCCCATGAGCACATGCAATTGGACAGAATTACATGCACCTTAGGTCAGGGAGTTCAGCCTTAGACTCAGGTGAGGTCCCAATGGCCTTGTTCCCATTCTTTCCATGAGGGAATTTTAACAGGCCTGATCTTTAGGTGTTTTAGATGGTCATTACTTGTCATTCATGGTGATAATTTTCCATAACGATGTGTGAGGAGGCATACAGTAATATCTAAATCTGATCCTAGAATTGAGTGGAATCCTTAGTGCAGTGGTTCTAAACACATGGGTTGAGACCCCTTTGGCAAACCTCTATCTCCAAAAATATTTACATTATGATTCATAACAGTAGAAAAATTACAATTATGAAGTAGCAATGAAAATAATTTCATGGTTGGAGTTCATAATATGAGAAAGTGTATTAAAGTGTTGCAGCATCAGAAAGATCGCAAACCACTGTCTTAGAGGAAGCTGAGTCCCCCAAAAGTATCTTAGGAAAGAGAGCGTAGTTCTAGGAGGCACCAGGAGAGATTAGACTCCAGAGTCAGAATGGATACACCACTCCTTGATGTATATTAATGGTGCTGAAGAGGTGAGAATCAACTCTGATGCACAAAAAACAAAGGAAAGACATCTGAAATGACCAGAGGGAGCTGCAAATCTATTGCCTATAATGTACTTCCTAGAAGTCAGCTCAGAGCGAGCTATGCCTCTTGGATGGGATTGATATGATATCTTGGCATAGTTGCCTATAATATCTGAACAGGGTTGGTTTTGCTTTTCCTTTGGAACCAATTATATTGCAAAATGCTCAGTTGTGTTCTATGCATACAGCATAGAGGGACTAGTTATTACTGACCACAGGCACAAAAGTTTAAAGTAATGTTTGCCACATGTTATTATAATAGATGAATAGCATTTAATGACACTAATTCTGCCACAGAAATTCTATTCTTAAGAGCCAAATGAAGAAGTGACAAAGACGTCAAATGGTCTGGTTTACTAAACAGGAAAGAGTTGAGCATGGAATCCAAACCATGATTACATCTAGAGTTAATGTTGTCTTCACTGTATTGATATGTTGTTGCACAGAATATCAGTTGTTACAAGAATCAGGCTGTTCAAAATTAAATTTAATGCCCAGTTAATTCCTTACCTTGGGTTAGTCTCTATATGATAATTTACATCATAATAACAAATGAGCCAAGACAGAGGAAATACATTTGTGAGATGCAGTTAAATTGGGGGCATATTGAATGCAAGATTAAAAAGGGGGTTTGGACTTGAGAGAAATATATATATATATTTATTTCTCTCCCGTGTGTGTGTGTGTGTGTGTGTGTGTGTGTGTGTGTGTTTGATTTGAGTGAGAATTTGTTCTCTAGGGCAGCTGCCATCTCTATGGAAAAATTGCTAGGAGATACAGTGTGGAAAGTGGAGTTTGTGGCTTAGATCATAGCTCTAGAAATGTTAAAATGAAGATAGGACATAAAATTCGATTAATAAGGAACATAGAGAATCACAGGAAAAATGATATGGCATAAATAAGAATGAGTTACTACTGTTAATTGTATAAAAGGTGGTGATTTAAAATACTGTAGAGTGAGATCCTTACTGATTCAGAGAAAGTTTTCATAAACTGGACATAATTAAAGAACTTATTCCTGCTGGACTTTGGGGAATAAGTGAAAAGTAAATATTCTTTATGTTTTTTTTTCCTGAAAAGAAAAGCTATTGGTTGGTGTGGATGTCAGAAACATTTTAAGGAAAAAGTATAGGAAGCTAAGGATACCTCACATTCTTTCAACGTGAGGATGAGGAAGATGGGACACAGTGGAAATAAAAATGAATAATTCTTATTGCTGGTTACTGTCACTTCCTCTAATTCACTCCTACAAAGGGATGTCATCTATGTCTGTAACAGAGCTGACTTTCTCTGAACTGAATTCTTTGTATCATTATATGTAAATATATCAATTTTTAAGTTAATGAAACATTTTATCAGTAATTATAATACATATTTGTTGGCTTTTTCTTTTGTCATCAACCAGCTGGCTTTAGTTATGTCACACAGCAGAGTTCCCATTATTTTCCTTTGAATAGCACAGTCCTCTCTGGTTTCCAGGATACCCCTTCTTTCCCATTGAATCTGAAATGGAAGGAGCTGTTAACCAATCCTATTTAGATATCTAGGCCACAGCAGGAGTGGGGGAATGGGTGATGTTTGCAAGACTGTGTTAGCTCTTAGTCTCTCTCTCTTTTTCTCCTCCCTTGTCCCTTGATCCTCTCCTATTCTGCTCTTCCTAAATCTCCTCTCATTTACTCCCTTTCATTCTTTCCTCCTTAGTGTCCACCATTCTTAACATAAAAGAACTATGAAGTTCCTCCCAGGGAAGACCATAGCCTAGTGTGTAGCTTGAATGTTCCCAAGTGGTTGCAAAATTACTGTAGTAATTAACTATTATTAGGTAAGAAAGGTATAGATTACACTTCCAATTTTAATGATCAAAGAACTACATTATGACAAGAAAAAAAGATGAGAGACTAAGTAGAAAAATGAACATTACTTTTATAAGAGCATACACAGTAACTAAGATAGGACTGTGCCTCTAAGTTTCCTGTCCCATGTCCACTCATCTACCATTCAAAACCTTCTTGAGTAACATGGTGTGGAGATCCAGCTAGGAGGGAGGGCTCGGTATATGGTCTAGGAGCCCAGTGTTCTCTTCTCCTAACTGCTTTATGCAAGTCTGCTTGTAACATACCTGAGCAATAATAGCTGGATAGAGAGGGGCTTGGATGGCATGCTTCAATTCAGAACTCAAATTCGATGGCAGATTAGCTACAGGAACATTAAGCAGTTCCTATTTGAAATGCCTGGTCCTTTTAAAGTGTCCAAAGTGTCCTGATTTCTCCTCAGAGACTCAGCTATGACTGATAATTCCCCAAACAGTTCCCATGCTGTTAGCAGTGCTCTCAGGGATGGGCTAAAATACGTATCAAGAGAAGAGGCCAGTGTTGAAGGGATAAGTCTATCTTGTCTCTGGGCAAAGGTTAGGATCAGGATATTATGGTGATTTCAAGTTTTGATAATGACTATGAAGCAAGACCTTCTGAGAACAAGAGTCTTCTATAGGGAATATCTCTCTTCTTTTTGTTAGTGTATTTTGGTCCCATCAAACATTCTTATTTGTTTTAGTGTCAACTAGTGGGCTAGTGAGTGATTCTAGGCTGAAGCCCACGCTGCAGAGGTCATGTGCTGAAGTGACACACTTATGTCCCTCCTTTCTGTTACTAGACAATCAGATTGCATTATTTTCATTTGCAAAATTAATGGATTTAACAGGAATACAGAGGTCTGGAGCTGAAGCTGATACATGAGCAGATGCAAAAGGCTTAAATTCTCTATCAGATGGAGTTACTGACAAAGAACTCTGCCAGGCCTGGAATGTGTGGGAATTAAAAATCCCACACAATCCTTTCCTTTCCTCTTTGAAGTGGAGATTCATTAAGACTCTAGTTTCTTCCAACCAGATTCAACAAAATCATCATCAATAACAATAGCAACAGCTGCAACAACAGCAGTCTTTTTTTTAAAATGACAACCATAACAATAATAGCTGCCATTTATTGGGGGGTTAAATTGTTAGGCTCAGTATAATACATTTAAAAATGAACTTAATTCTCACAACAACCCTGGTCATTGTTTAGTATCATCTGTATCTTAAGGATAAAAAAACAGAATCAGAACAACCACTATATTTTTGCAAGATTGAGGGTATTGTTTATGCTGATAGAATAAATAACAATACTTCAAGACTTACTGCTTAAGTACTCTGATAGATTCTGATAGGTGGAAGGCACCTGTCAACATAATTTATTTGCTTGTGACATGATTTATTAGAGAATAAAAACATCAATAAAATGTGTGTTTGCTTCAATTTTGTTAAAAGTAAAATCCTAATAGGACTGCGATCAATAATGGGGGTATCACTAGTGAAACTTCAATTCACCAGTAAAAATGATCTCCCCACCAAATTTACATTCTCTACATCTATTGTCACTGGGCATTTTAAAGTGTTTTATCCTTTGCAGTGGTTTCTCTTTAATCTTCACACATGACCAATGTCCAATAGAATTTAAAAATGATCCTATTCAGGGATCCCCGGGGAACCTGCATGGGACCGAGCAAGGCCCTGTGAATGTGGGTGATAGTGATGGGCTATCATCTGTTGGGGGGACCCTGGCAGTGGCATCAGGACCTATCCTGGGTGCATGAACTGGGTTTTTGGAGCCCATACCCTATGGTGAGACACCTGGTTGAGCCTTGATTCAAGTGAGAGAGGCTTGGTCCTGCCTGATCTTGGTATGCCAGACTTTGTTGATCTCCAAGGGAGGCCTTGCCCACTCTGATGGGGGGTGGGATGGGAGAGACGTGAGGGGGAGAGAAGGGGAGGGGGAACTGGGGTGGAATGTAAACTAAAAAAAAAGAATTAAAAATGAAACATATGGAAAGTAACAGCAAATCTTACCATTCTTTAAAACAAAACAAAGAGAAATACACAGAACACTTACCTCCTGGTAAGGTGCATTACCAGTTGAAGCTGGGCAGTGGTGGCGCACGTCTTTAATTCCAGCACTCGGGAGGCAGAGGCAGGTGGCTCTCTGTGAGTTCGAGACCAGCCTGGCCTACAAGAGCTAGTTCCAGGACAGCCTCCAAAGCCACAGAGAAACACTGTCTCGAAAAACAAAAAATACAAAACAAAAAAAGTAAAAATAAAAATTTTCTTAAGTGTTTTCTTTTCCAGTCTTAAAATTGTCCTTTGGTTGCCTTTGCAAGGAACTCTGATGGCAGATTGCCCTTAGGTTATTTGTAGCCTAGATCAAGGTACTTCGGGTAAGCATTTTGTTATTTGATTACTATATTTAAATTCTAATTTTCTAGCCTCAACACCATTGACTGATAGCTCTGTGGGTGGATGTGAAATCCTGACATATAACTACTCCAGGATGTTGGAAATAATGTTTGCACTTCAGATCTTGACTATTTTTCTGCAGGAAGTTCATTAAGTCAGTCCCTTCAACTTTAGTCTTCTTAATGGACTAAATGGAGAGAAATGTAATTGGAAAAACTGATTCATTGTGAGAATGGAAGAAGAATGTGCACTGAAATGCATACAACATATTTTGCATGTATTAGAAATCCACAAAGCAGTGCTCATAGGTTTCAAAAATCTGTTCATTAATTACAGGCTGCTAGCTGGTTCCAAACTGATTATAATCCTTTACAAGTTTAGCATTTTTTGGAAAGTGTCTCTTGATTTACTTGAGGATAAAAATGTAGAAGATGATAACTGACATAATTGAGGGAAATTTTTGCTTGCATGAGGCATACAAAAATTCTAACATTATTTCAATGATATGCAAGATTTTGAGATTATATAAGCAGGAAAAACGAGGACATTTGCTTTATATTTTAAAAGACAATAGAGTTCTTTTAAGCATTGTATACCACCTTCCCATTTCCCAATCTTTGAGTACCTGTGATACCTTATTGATTGAAGCAGCACGTAACAAAGGATGTCTCATCGTGATTGGACATTGGAATACTTTTCAAATGAACAAGTCTTTTATTAAAACATGCCATGTTTTAGTTAATTAGCAATTATTTATTGAAATTTCCTAGCCATTAATTTTGCTAGTCTTTTAAATATTTGATTTTATTAATATATATTTGTTTTACACATATGAGCCTAGAGCTCTTTAATACTTTGTTCAGAGTTACTGATGACTGATGCACACATGATAGGTGATAAAAATTGTGACTATATGGTTCAACATATATGATAACATTTTAAAGCACAAATTAGTCACTGCTGAGCTCAGAGTCATGATGACTTTTTACATTTACATGCAAATGCATTATTTTAAAATTTTAGTTGTATTATTCATTGAAAAAAATCTTACTGTTTTTGACACTTGACAAAATTTTACAGTTGTTTGCACAGGAAGACTAGAATGAGAAAGGAAGAGGGAAGTTTAACTAGTTCTAATCTGATTATAACCTCTAGACTATTGCCATAAATATTTAACATAGAGTGCTTGTTCCCTTTAACAAAACAAATAGGTTGACTAACTGGAAATATGCAGTGTAAATTTGTGTACAGGGAGTTTTTTTTCATTGTGACTTTTCAATATCGACATGTATTCAGATACAGTGTTGGAACTTGGGCTTTCATGGAAGCTGGAATTTCCTACCAATGATGTTTCTCAGATAATTTGTTTTGGATCAGTTTTCTAATCTATTGACTTTTCACAGAATATACAATGGGATTCATTAGAGGTGGAGCCAGAAGGAAGATATCACCTATTATGACTCCAGTAACTGGAGAAATGTGTTTAGCAAAACAGTGAAGGGCTGCCAAGGTGATAATAGGTGTGTAGAAGGTGAACACAACACAGATATGAGAGATGCAAGTGCTAAAGAACTTAAGGTGACCTTTGTGTGAAGCAATCCCCAGGACAATTTTTAAGGTTCAGTATACAAGACACAGAAATGCACACCAAGTATAACAGAAGATAAAACAGCCACAAAAAAATCCGTAGATCATGTTGATCCTGTTGTCAAAACAGGCTACCTTCATAACATCCTGGTGAAGGCAGTAAGAATGAGATAAGAGACTTTTCTTGCAGAATTTCAACCTCTTTGGTATAAAGGGAAAAGGCAGAACAACTGCAAAACAGTGCAGCAAATATTAGGCCAGTTTTAAAGACCCTCCTGCCTGTAAGGATGGAGGTGAATCTCAAATGGTTGTAGACAGCTATAAAGCGATTAATAGACATAATGAAAAGCACTGAGGATGCTATAGCTGAGAATCCACGAATGAAAAACTCTTGAGCAAAGCAGGCATCTGAGGAAATCTCCATGACATTCAGCAAGAATGTTCTCAGCATGGTTGGAAGGGAAGAAATGGACAGTCCTAGGTCAGAAAACACCAGCATTGAGAGGAAATGATACATAGGCTGGTGCAGAGAAGTCTCTTGTCTTTATGAGAAAGAGGATGGTACAATTACCCATGATGGCCACAAAGTAACCTAGACAAACTGGGATGGAGAGCCAAATATAAGTATGCTACAACACTGGGATCCCAATCAGAAAGAAGGTGGCGATTTCTATGACAGAAGCATTGAAGACTGACATTGTAGGAATACCAGGCACTTAGTACCTGGATTTCAGAGGAATGCTCCTGCAGTGGCATAAATGAATTGTCTCAAATGAATATGCTTAAGTTTGAGCTAGCATAAATATTGACATTCTAGATATTCTTCTGCAATAACCTTAGATCTTTAAAAATAACCATCAAAGCAGATTGACATTAGGAATTATATCAGCAGAATTCAATGAGGTAAATGAAAACATACTTTCACATATAATCACCAACAGAGAAATCAACTTTCAAATGCTTGCCCTAGACTCAGAGTACAGTCAGCAGCCAAGTTTCCCAGACTTAATTACCTCTGACATATTTATTAGGATAGTGGCAATATGAGTTTAGAGGTCATGTGAATAAGTTTAGGATAAGATAAAATAATCATTTTCTATAATTTAATTTGTAATTATTCAAGGACATTGATCTATACTATTGCTTCAGGACATGATCTAAGTGAACTATAAAGGCTTGTTTTTCAAGGACAGATATTTATGAGTATTTTAGATTATATTCCTTTAATATGAAGGGAAACCTAAGACATATTTTGCAGACTTGACAAACAACCTTATTCTTCTTAGAGTACTATGCTCTTTCTATCACACTCAAACTGAATCTCAAATCATCCCATGATCAAACTTAGAGGGAGCAGCTCTCCAGTGTTCATTCATTGCCTACATAAACTTGTGCTTTTGTCTACCTCCTCTGTATTGACGTCATCCAATAAAAAACATAGATTTTTTATATGCACTGGCTGTGAATAAATGAAGTCATAGTTTCTGTGTTTAGATCAAATGACTATAGAGTTTGAACAAAACATGTTGTCACAATGTTGCTCAAATACCTTGAGTTTATAGACATATTTTTGCTGGCATTGTAGAGTTGCATTCTCATTTATCAAATGATAGAAATTGGGAGGCAAAGACTTAAAGTTAATGAGAAGCATGAGCACCGGCTACTGAGGCCAGAGACTTTAGTCATTCTTGTTGCATTCTCACCAAAGCAACCTTGGTGTCTTTATTACCTGTAGTCTAAATAATGTATTAACATGTAAATCAATGGCTGTCCCCATCCCCTAGCAATTGTTTCCTTAGAATGGTCCACATACATACCTGGCGGTGAATTTCTTTTTGTGCTTTTCACTGATTTCTGGGTAGCACTTTGTTGATTTCCATGAGTTGGTAGAACTCTGAGCTTCTACCATGCATCTAAAAACACTTTTTTAAAATACAATTTTTGAAAAGATTGAGGTTTTGGCCTTTAGACCAATAACTTGAAATCCTGGATCAGACAAAATGACAAGCTGTTTGTTTGAGGTTGTACAAAGGAAAATCAGAACTGTGTCAGTGAGGATGCTTACCAGTAAGTTGGTAGGTAGTTGGATCCAGAAGGAAGAGGAACTGGTGTGGTATGGCCACCAGAAATTCTCTGCTGTGCCAGAACAGCAGTTTATCTTCTCTTTAATGTCTACACCTGCCTACCTGCGGATTGCCAATTAACCCACAAAGCTCTGGCGATTCCAACTCAGGAGAATGTACTTAGAAAAATGAAAACCACCTGCAGGACACAATAAAATGATACTGGAACCAAGGGCTTTCACACAACCTCATGTCACTGGAAACAGTTAACCTTCATTATAGAGAACCCATTAAGCCTCCTCTGCACTGACTCCCAATTCTATTTGTCTCTTCCAAAACCTCACTGTGCCACTGGCACACTGTAAGAGTTCCAAAACAGCCTCAATGAACAACATGCTGGTCTGTCACTGACTTTAATGTCTTAAAGTGATTGGGTTTTCACTTACAAATCAAGAAGGTTTTGAACACTCCTCTCCAGATGTTATTCCTTTTATTCACTCACTAAGGTGTGGTGTATTTTTTAAATGAATTTACTTACATGATGTTTAAATTTGTTTAAAAGCTCATATCTCCTCCCATTTTAAAAAAGCAGAGTTAAGTTTTTTTAAAGTTTCATTTTACATTCCAACCTCAGTTCTCCTCCTCCCTAACCTGCCATTCCTCTTCACTAGTAAGGCCTCCCATGAGGAGTCACCAAAGTCTGGCACATTAAGTTGGGACAGGAACAAGTCCCTCTCCCATGCATTAAGGGTGAGCATGGCATCCCACCGTAGTGAATGGGCTCCATCAAGCTAGCTCATGCTCCATGGATAGATCCTGGTTCTACTGCTAGGGGCCCCTCAGACTTCCCAGCCTTCATAACTATCTCCCACATATGGAGGGCCTAGTTTGGTCCCATGGAGTCTCCACAGTTGTTGGTCTAGAGTTCGTGAGTTTCCACGAGCTTAGATTTCTCCATCCTGATCTTGGCCTCCCTTTCTCATATATTCCCTCTTCCCTATGGATTCTGGGACCTCAGACTGGTGCTTGGTTGTGGATCTCTGCATCTGGTTCTATCAATTACTGGATAAAGGCTCTATGATGATAGCTGAGGTATTCATCAATCTGATTATATGGGTCCAGTTCAGGCATCCTATTTTCTTTAGAACAACTTAGAAGGTTTAGACTACACTTAAGTATGGTCTACTTTTTATTTTATTTATTCTTCTCTCATATATCCTGACCACAGTTTCTTCTCCCTCCTCTTCTTCCAGTCCCTCTTTCCTAGTCTCCCCCATCTCCCACATTCAATCTTCCTCTATTTCCCTTCGGAAAAGTGCAGGCCTCCTATTGGTATATCAACCAATGGTGGTCTAACAAGATACAATAAATACATATTAAGGATACAGACATATTTATTTATGAATGATTTTATATACACCTAAAAGATATACAAACTTGAAAAACATTTCACATTCACATCTTGTATGGATTTTTAAAGGATTTATTTATTGTTGTATGTAGAAGTGTTTTAGCTGCCTTGATGTATGTGTACTATATTTGAGCCTGGTGCTTGTGGAGGCCAGAAGAGGACATCATCTTCCCTGAGAGTAGAGTTACAGACGTTTGTGAGCCATCTCGCCAGCTTCCCTTTATAATGTTCTGATCTCACTGAATGTGGCCTAATTATTTAAGTAAACAAAGCAGGAGTGGTGTCAACTGTGTAGGAATTTCTGCTTTTCTAGAAGTTTTCAGAATTATCAGATTTGATTTTTTTCAGTAGCTTTTCAAGTCTGGAATCCAAACCATAAGCTTCCCTTTAATTTTCATTTGGGACACAGATAGTTTTGATTGAGTTCCCCCCTGTTCTTTGTCCCTAACATTGTCTGAGTTTTCTAGAAGTTAATTCCAGAACAAGGTCTTCTTGCTCATCTTCAAACCAACAGTTAATTTTAATCAAGTTGATCATTGAAATACAGAGCCAGCTTGACAGCACCTAAAATTTCTTTTCTAAGTTTCCCTTTTACAGATCTATTGCATTTAAAAATTCCCTTCAAAGTTTCACTTTCTTGTTCTGCAACATGGAGGAAGCATTATAATTTAAAATAAAATTTTCTTTTCTTCCTTGCCTGAACAAAACCACATCTTCCATTTTTCATACCTTTCTTACTTCAAAAGACTTCATACTCTCCTTGCTTTTGTTTTACTTTAAAATGTTTTTAATTGCAATAAAATTACAACTCTTCCACCTTTCCCTTTCCTCCCTTCTGCATTCCCTGACACCATCCCTTGAATCCCTTCTATACCCTCGTCCAATCCCATTGCTTTTAGCTTTGGTGGCAGGGTCTCCTGTATCCACTCATACTGCACTTGGACTTGCTATGCAGAAAAAGATCACCCTTAACTACTTCTAATCTTCCTGCTTCTACCTCCTGAGTGGGAGTACTGGGACAACAGGTGTACACCATCACACCAGGTTACTGTGGTAAGGGAATCAAACTCAGGGCTTCTTACAGGTTACACAAGAACAATACAAAGTGAGCTACATCCACAGGCCCCCTTGATACAGAGTTAGTTTCATTTTGCTAGTTTCATTTCTTTATTGGTTAGAGTTCTTAACCATCAAAAACCACTCTTATAGAGAAACACAGTAAGATCATTAAGAAATGTCATGAATCAGCATTTTATAACCTCTTAGAAAATTCGTCTGAATACTTTAGAATTGATAGAGACACCTGATTCTTCTTATGATTTTTAAGTGAGACATAGAGATATTTCACTTTTTAGTTTTGTCTACTACATATAAAGATAAGTTTGCTACAAGTACATAAAATTAAAGCAATTCAGTGTGGAATGTGTTCGTATCTAGATATTTAGTTAATATATGTTAATTGATAGCATAATTTGAAGGTGGTAAAACACCAAAAAGCATTTGGAAACTATTTCAGTCATGTAAATTATGACACTAAACCTATTCATGATCTCAGGTAATTCTCTATTATGTGTTTTTATTGTACATACATGTCAGGAAAACAGTAGTTAATTGCATAGGTCTTGTTTTGGTATGAACCTTGGGGTGCATATTTAATATTAGACAACAATTAGTGTTAACCAATCCCTTTACTGATGTTACATTTGTACATTCACCTTAGGTTGAATTATTAGCGTTATGTCCATTACTGTCTTTTTCAACTTGTATAGGCCTTCTACTTTTATCTAAGTCAACAGGAATAGAATTCATTTATTGTATTTGAATTAATTTTATAATGCTGGCCAGAGGTAGAAAACAACATATATAAATGCATAAATACATATATAAATTTATATAAACACAGATGAAAATCTTATAAATTTTTACCCTGAGTTAAAAAAAGTAATATAAAAGTTACTAGTTTATATAAAAGCTATAGCTTATATTTACTCTATACTTGAATCCAAATTGTATTTTTGACAACAACGGGACAAAATGAGCTTACTGACTTGCAAAAGAGTAAAATAGAGATTTTTAAGCTTCATAAAAATAATACATAACTTGAGTCAGGGTTTTAGATAACTTAGGCTGACTTTGAAGACCCTTTGTAGTGTGGATAACCATGAACTCTTGATCCTTCTCTTCCTGAGTGCTGAGATTACAGCTGTGTACCATCATGCTTGAAAGTAATGATATTGTTTAATCAAGGTTGTGGAGAATACTTTCAAGGCTTTGTCTCTAATTCATAATCAAATGGAGATTTAAACTAACTTTTAGGTGATGTTTGATTGTTTCCAAAGCTAACATGGGTAAGTACACAGTTTCAATTAACTGTTGGTGTCTTTAATGATCAGATGGGCACTTTTATTTTGGTTGTAGGGAGGCATGAGTCTCTTGAGGGTTCTGGTGATTTTAGAATTCTAATAATCTAGTAGTGACAGGGAGCTTATGGGCCAATGTAGGGAGGAAAATGTGTCCAAGAAGGACAAAGGGGAGGGTAGTGTCAGAATCAAGAGTGGCTTGGGGAAGGACAAAAGGGAATTAAAGGGAAAATTGATAGCTGAAGGAGGAAGGAAGAGCAGAGAAGTGGAAAAGAGCATCTTAAAGGTGACAATGTATACAGCAATGAGATTTCCTAAGGTGACCATTGAAGTTTCAGATTATTCCCCACAGATAAATGAAAATAGAATGAGCAGAGTTGGTGGATACATTGTCAACAAATGTCAAGGAGATGAGTAAACAGCCTCTCTAGACTTTCCTTGCAAGTATCTGAGGCAATTGGAAAGAAAGGAAGATCTTTACAAGATTCAAGTGAAACCATAACCATCCCCCTGGTCAGAGAACTGATCCCACTCACAAGGATTCAGGAGGAACATCCCAGTGTGAAGGGAGTAATACTTGCTCAAGCCAGAGTCAGGAAGAAAGACTTCCAGTTGTGTATGGAGCTTCTGAGATGGAAGCCCATGTTTTTAGCTCAATAGTATTTGCTTGGGATATTAGTACAATTTATATACTGTACTCAAATCTAAAGAAAATTCCCATGTGTCAATTGATTTTCCTGAGCACAATGTTTTGTGACTTACCAGTGGATCCCTAGTCAAGAGTTGAAACAAAGGGCTAAAAATGTGAACATAGAGTCATTGGTAGGTGGTTGTCAATCCAATTATCATTTAGTTGCTAAGTTGTGGTATCATGAAACTTGTAAAGGAACTGCAAAGAAACTTTATCCAGGGGAACTCTCATGGTGGTGTAGGGCACTCATGGGGCTTTGTAGTAGAGGAGAGCAATTAGTTTCAAGTCTTAAAAACTGAATAAAAGTAGAATTGATAGACTGAGAAGGTGTAGAGAAGTTGATTGATATATAAGGAAAGTCTAATAGGAAACATCAAGGTACAGGATGGCTTGGTTTACTGAAGCTGCTTGCTGAATGTAGCTTAAAATGATCAATTATCAATCAAGCAATTGTAGTATATAAGGAATCCACTTATGTATTTAAGGTAAAGATGATAATGGGAGTGGAAAGTTGAGGCTTAGTTGAGAAGAGAGTTTAAGTGAAATTGAACAATCTGCTCAAGAATCTTTTTCCTTGTGTGTAACTGCCATAGAGACTTGAAAGATAGACAGCTTCTGTATACAGAAGGACCAGATGATTGTATTTGAATGCTCAGTTAAGGAAGTGTTTAATACAATAAGTGAATAGAAATTATTTCTTCTATTGAAATTTTACTCTTAATGTTTGCTTTAGTAGTTTCATATGTAAAATTGTCATTTTTCATTTTAATTTTGGTTTATGAGCTGTATAGTATTATTTTTAGTTACCAAGACTGTGTCTTGAAGATGACCAGTTTAAATGAAGAGACTATGTTTAGTCATGTTTTATCACTAACCCATTTTTCTTATGAGTGTATTTCAGTTTTCAAATAAACATATTGAATATTCCTTTAAAGATGAAAATATTTATAATACCATAATCTTAAGACTGACAATGCCACCTTGGTGAAAAAAGAAATATATTTTATGCTTACATTAATATCACAATCTTAAATATTAAATCAAGAAATTTACAAGACTGATTCTTTGATATTTGCACAATGTGGAATGATGATTCTGAGAGGTTAACATGCAGTGTGAATCCTAACTAATTCATTCTTCTTGATTTTCTGACATCTCTGATTGTATTTTCATGATATTAAACATCTTTGTCAATTTTGTTTTTGACACAGTTTCTCTAGAATTACATTTCTTATCTGCTGGCTCTTCACACAGTATATGATAGGATTCATCACTGGAGGAACAAGCAGGAAAATGTCAGCCATGAGGATCTTAGTTATAGGAGAACTGCGTTTGGCAAACCGGTAGATAACAGAGAGGGAGATGACAGGGACATAGAAGATGAGCACAGCACAGATGTGGGAGACACAAGTACTGAGGACCTTGAGTCTTTCCTTTTGGGATGCAATGCCCAACACTGCTCTCAGGATCAGTGCATAGGACAAGAAAATAAATGTTATGTCCAGGATGCCTGAGAGAGCCACAAATAAACCATAGATGACATTGACCTTGTTGTCTGAGCAGGCCAGCTTCATGACATCCTGGTGGAGGCAGTAGGAATGTGACAACAGATTCTTCTTGCAGTATCTTAGATGCTTTAGAGTTACAGGGAAAGGCAGAATCAACAAAACATTCTTGAGAGCAAAAGCAAGCCCAATTTGAAGAACCCTGGCACTGGTAAGGATGGAAGAGTATCTCAGAGGGTTACAGATGGCAATAAAACGGTCAAAGGACATAATGAGAAGTACAGATGACTCCATAGCTGAGAATTCATGAATAAAAAACTGCTGGGCAAAACACACATTAGGAGAAATTTCTGGAGAATTGAACAAGAAAACCTTGAGCATGGTAGGGAGAGAGGAAATGGATAGTCCTAGGTCTGAGAGAGCCAACATGGAAAGGAAATAATACATGGGTTCATGCAGAGAAGGCTCTGATTTTATAAAAAAGAGGATAGTGCAGTTGCCCAGGATGGCAACAGTGTACAGGAGACATATGGGGATGGAGATCCAGATGTGTGCAGATTCCATATCTGGGAACCCAACCAAATAGAAAGTAGAAATTTCATTAATGGAGATGTTGAGAATGGACATACCAGCACGTGTGGGAATCAAGATGACAGTTTAATTCCTGACTTTGTCCTATTGTGACCATTAAGGTGCTGTCAAACCAGGAGATACGGGGATTATTCTTAGGAATGAACCCTACATGGAGAAAATAGATCAGAGAAAGTGTAATAGTATGTATCAATATCCAAATATACACTACATAGCAGCATCTATATGAAAGCATAGCAGAACAAAATCATAATGATTGCTACATGAAGAAACACTCTTAATTTTTTTCTGGTTTGAGCCCATTATTTTATTCTGTTCTTTTCTCTTTTACATCACTACTTTCTGAGATAGTTTCTTGTGTGACTCTGTGCTTATTGTTATCTACTTAAACACATGCAGGTTTACAAAGCAATCTTCCAACAGACATGTTTCAGTCAATTCTTTGTGTACTTGTGCTGCTTTGTTGTTGCTGTTGTTTGCTAGTACCCTGGATTAGCATAGTTCCTTTACCATTGATATTCTGCACTTCAATATGCAGTACTTAGTTGGCGATGCATAACTAATTTGAGTTTTTGATGTTCAATCAATGAACAGTCTCACTTCTTCAATTTTTAGTGTTGTCAATATCCCAGAAAGCACTTTGTTTTAAAATGTCTATTTAGTTGACATTTTAAATGTTAAAATGTTAGACATTTTATTTTAATTTCTAGTTATATTTGTTCTTTTTAAGGAGTATGTGTGTATATTTACTGCATAAAATATTTAGTTTCATTGTAACATTACAATGTACATTTGTAACTTCTCATTATTGTATTTTTGTTATACTTTGAAGTATTCTTTAAGTGCTTGATATTATAATATAGTTACAGCATATCTCTATCCCCTTTCATCCCTCCAAACCCTTTCTTACTCACACTAAAATTCATAGGGTCTTATTTTCATTAATTATCATTACATACATATATACATTTTGAAAGTTTGTCATATTTACCAATTCTTTTAAAATTTGTGTTTGATTTCTAATTTATCATAGTTATTAAGCAGTACAATTACTTTTTTTCCTTTAAAAGTGCATTATTTTTAAATCACCATGCATTCCTGTTTACATTTACTAATCTATTTACTAATCTATTATTTTCCATTCAATTTGTTGTCATGCTCTCATGCTGTTTATAATATTTTGATTTTAATTGCCAAATAATAGTCGTATGTGTTTATGGAACACTGTGATGTTTTGGTGCACTAAAATGTGAAATTATTATTTCTTCAAATAAATTACATGAAGGAAAAATTCAGTTGTTATAACTAATGGTTTGAGTCTACCCTTTTCAAGAACTCAGATCCATTCATTAACTTAGTTCTCTATAAACACATGTCTGTTGTGGCTGGTGTACTCCAACTCCCAAGACATGTCTCTGATACCAACCTGACAAAAGAAGAATGCTCAGTAGAAAGCCAAAGATGTATTGCAGAAGGATACTGTCAGAGATGTTTTCTGCTTTCTTGGTCCATATGGCTAAGGAGAGTTCCTGAAAGCTTTGGTTTGTTATTGATGTTTTGATTTTTTTGTTTTCTGCAGGATAGAGTCCTCCAAGGTTGTCTAATGCTAATTTTGTTGAGGTAAATAGAATATTAAGAGGGATGTAGCACTTTTGCTCTTAGAGTCCCTCTCTTGCCAAGCTAATCTACAGACAGGCCAGGCCTCACTCTGAGCATTTTTGTCACCAACTCCACCTGTCTTTACTTCAGAAAAAGAGCTCTTGTTTCCTCTTAATACCTTTCAGTTCTTCTATAGAATACTGTGCTCGCAAAGTTAATAATTAGCTTACTTAGATGTTGATATTCCTTGGGGCATGTAATGGCTGGCTTGCAAGGTCTTAATCTTTTAACATTTAGGTCTTTTAATGCTGCTTAAAATTTGGCTTTAAATTCCTCTACACCAGATCAAGCTGGTATCTTTTAGTTTATATCAACTCTCTTAATACAGTAATACATGCTTAAAAATCAATCTAGAATAAGAACATTTTTACATGTCATTATAAATGTCCATTGATTCTAAATGACAAAAAATCCTATGTTTCCTGCTTACTTGTTCCATATGGCTAAGTTTTACACAGTGAAAAAAAATTCTGAATTTCATTAGAATTATTTTATGTTTCCAGAATGTCTATTTTATTCTCTTGTAAAGAGCATGGTTTTTAGAGAACCTATTGGAAGCTAGAGTGCTGCATAGAAGTTTTCTAGTTCTATCTATAGTTCAGAAGAACTTTCAGAATTCAACTCTCATTTGTGGAACTGTAAGGAAAACAGTTCCAGCAAGAGACATAGAAGGTTTTCAAAGACTGAAGTTAGCATGAAGTTCAGTACTAAATTGAAGTTAAACATGAGAAAATTTTATAGATTCTTTATACTGATTGTGGAATGACATTTAATGAGGTTGATTCTGTATTAGGAGGATTTTTTTCCCCAATCTTGTGTATCCTTGCTTCCGTATGGAAGTGAGGATGAAATGCTAAAAATCATAGCTGGATAGGGTAAGCTGCTCCCCATCCTGCTGCTAACTGGTGAAGTCTCCAAAAGGAACATTAGGATTTTCAGGCACTTACCAAGGTGTGAGCCACCTGGTCTGCACTTCAAGACAACAGTGATGAGCCAGGATAAAGCTACCCCAGTCTTGATTGTTGGTCACATTCTGAAAGGCTGATTGTACTTCTTCCCCTCTGGTACCATTTTAGTAGATCTAAGGCCCCAGGGATGATGATTCACTCACTCCTCTATAGTCAGAGTGACTAAAATGCCCATCAGTCTCTCATGCAAATCAAAGTCCATTGAAGAATGGCTCAGCTCAATTCCCAGTGTGAATGTGATTTGGATGTTTATGATTAAATGTCTGTGAAGCCACCCCGACGTCATCAAACAAAATTAATTTATTTTTGTCTGCACTTCCAGATGCTTCTGGAGAACTGGTCATATTATATTTCCCAGATAGTTTTGTTTGTGTGACTATAATTGAGTTCATTCATTTTTGCTTCTTTCTGATTAATGTAACTTTCTCTTTAAAATGTCAAATGCTGGCTTTCTTTAAACCCAAAAGGGTTCTTGAATTTCTTTTTGGAGACCAGTCTATACACATCATGGTCCTATTGTGCTTTATGTTTATGGAGGTGTGTATGTGCATGTGGGTGTGCACTAATGTGTGTGTGTGTGTGTGTGTGTGTGTGTGTGTGTGCGTGTGCACGTGCACATGCACGTGTTCATGCACGTTTGTCCATATGTGTGTCCACTGAGGCCAGAAGAGGGATTCAAAGTTCCTGGGACTGTAATTACTGGTTGGTTTGTGAGCTTCCCATGTGAGTGCTCTGAACCAAACTCTGACCCTTTGCTATAGCAGCAACTGCTGAGAATCACTGAGCTGGCTTTCTAGCCTTCATTTAAAAAATGCTTTTTAAATTTTATTTTCTGTTCAGGGAAGTGTTTTACATATTTAATAAATTAACCTTTTATTATGATTTGATTAACTAAGATTTGTTCTATGTTACCTTGATAACAATATTCTCATTGCAGGTTTGACTTCCTCTAAATTGAACAGGGGAATGACTGAGTGCAGAAGTTAATTGGGAGTGTTCTTTTAAGGCAACAAATCATGTAATAAAGAAGGAAGTAGAAATACCTGTCGAACTGAATTTATTCAGTTATAAGAAAGATCAAATTCAACACTGCAGAGATGCAGTGCTAGTAAATGCCCCCCTTCAGCATAGTCTGGAAATGAAAATCCCTAGGGAAATTTAATGGCCATTAACAGGTCATTGGATTTGTTTTTTCTTTAGCAAAGGTATGACCTTGGATTTATCAGTTCAATGCAAACCAAAAAAGCCCTCACCAACGTTTTAAGTAAGATCTGTCTCCTATATTCTCCCCTGGAGAAGTAACTCGAACCTGGCATGTCAGGGAGATAGATGTGGGTGATATGCCAACTATTATGCTAAATTAGTACATGGTTCAGTGATAAAATACAGAAGCAGTTTCTCTAGGATTCACATGAGATTTCACTGCAGTGAAGGTGACAAGAGGACTGTTAGTATAATGATCTACAGTATATCATGTTCAGATGTGCTGAGGCTTTATCACATACCACCTGAGTCTTCTCATAATTTTAAACAATCTTGAAACAGCATTTCACTTTGGCCATCATAGACTTTACAAACTGATATTTTGCCTTTGTCCATTACTGCCAATACTGAGTAAGGACATTAGATGCATAAGAATTATGTAATATCAATATATCCTGACTTGTCCGTGTTGCCACAATCAGTATCAGTGGCTTTGATGGAATCTAAGTCTAGAGACATTTAACTCATTTTTTCTGACATATTATAAACTAATAATTATATCTCTGCTTGAAAATTTAAAAAGAAGACTCTTTGACTTCTGGTGGAATATTTACACCCCTGTAACTGGAACCTCTAACCACACAATGACTGGGAAAGTTGGAATGGAGAGTATATATACCCCACGTGGTAACTGGAGGTGAAGTTTAGTAATGACAGCATGGGTTCCATCACAGAGTACAATGGGTATTATATTCTGGGAGATAACATATCATCCTTCCAGGAATCATCAGTGAACCAATACTTCTGTTTTAGCATCACATTCTATCATTCTGTCAGACCAGAGGCATCAAGGTCTTAAGTTCTAAGATTATGGTCATGCTGCACAGCTACATGTGAGGACTGAAAAGAATGGCAATAGCAAAGATTTCTGAACATCCAATAATGAAATCATAATTTAAAATAAAATTCAGAATGAACTTGTAGGCATTTCCATGGTGCTTACTGTGTTGCAGCAGGTGACTTCACTGCAGCCTTGGTTCTGAACACTCAATATTCATACTTTGCACTGGGTGTTATGACCTGCAATACAAAGCCAACACCCATAGAGGACTTCAGCTCAGATATGAGCTTTAAATGTGTTTTTCTTTTCTGTGTAAAGTTTTCTACTGTGATGGAAACACAATGGTTTAATGACAGAAAATAAAGTTTCAAATACTTTTCTAACATTCTTCAGCATTATGAAGTAGGTATGTATTTAGATCATATTGTGTTATATATCCTATATTTGGTAAACTGTTGTTTGAATTTCTGGTGAGTTTCTGATCATTTTGGTTTCAGATTAAGACAATTTCCAAATTTAAAAATTGTTCTAACTATATTTCTACTGTTTAAAAACTGGGTATTTATGTAAAATGGTATACTCAGAATTAATGATTATGAAATACAATACTCACCAACAATAAAAAAATATTGAGTATTCTCGGCCTTCTGTCCTGTAGTGGTGCCCTAGGCCTAGGTGAGTCTGGGCGCTGTTGTTTCCCAACCTCCTCCATCAACCCCTGCTCACTTCTGCCTGAAACCCCCCCCCCCCTTGACAAGAGTGGACCAGCCCAGCCCAGAAGGCCCACCGTGAGTCCGGACATACCTCAACCCTGTCTACACCCTGCCCTTGGTCCTGCGGCAGTGCCCTAACCTCAGCAGGTGCACAAGCCTCAGGAAGGTCCACCCTGAGTCTGGACACACCCCGTCCTTGTCCACCCACCACCCTCTGCAATCCCGCTGCCACCAGAAGCTTAGCCACCTGCACTCACTGGAAGAAGGGATGGGAAGAAGACAGAGTAAGAACACACTCAACAACAGAAAAACCAATATGACACCACCAGAATCTAGGGACTCCACACAGCAAGATCTGAAAAGCCCAACAAGGAGCATGAAGAAGAGATGGACCTCAAAAATTATCTTAGGAAGATGATAGAGGAAACAAGAAAATCCCTTAAAGAAATAGAAGAAAAAACAAGCAAAAAATTACATGAGATGGAGAAAAAGACAAACCAAAGAATTCAAGAAATTAACAAATCTCTCAAAGAATCTAAAGATAAGCCAAGAAAAAACAACCAAACAAGTGAAGGAAACACTTGAAACAGTTCAAGGCATGAAAGCTGAAATAGAAAACAATAAAGAAAATACAGAATGAGGTGATGCTGGAAATAGAAAGCCTGGATAAATGATCAGGAACTAAAGATGTGAGTATAACCAATAGAATACAAGAGATGGAAGAGAGAATCTCAATTGTTGAAGACTTGCTAGAGTGTATATACAGGCATTGACCAAAGAAAATCTCAAGTCCAACAAATCCTTAACACAAAATATCCAGGAAATATGGAATACCTAGAAAAGGCCGAACCTAAGAACACTAGGTATAGAAGAAGGTGAAGAAATACATCTCAAAGGTACAGAAAACATATTCAACAAAATCATAGAAAGAAACTTCCCAAACCTACAGAAGGATATGCCTATGAAAGTACAAGAAGCTTACAGAACACCAAACATACTGGACCATAAAAAGAAGTCCCTTCAACACATAATAATCAAAACACCAAACCTTCAGAATAAAGAGAAAATAATAAGAGCAGCAAAGGAAAAAGGCCAAGTAACATATAAAGGCAGACCTATCAGAATCACACACGACTTCTCAATGGAAACTTTGAAAGCCAGAAGGTCCTGGATAGATGTCCTACAAACAATAAGGGAGCATGGATGCCAACCCAGACTACTGTACCCAACAAAACTTTCAATCACTATAGATGGAGAAAACAAAATATTCCACGACAAAACCAGACTTAAATAATACATATCCACAAATCCAGCACTACAAAAAGTTCTAGAAGGGAAACTCCAAACCAACGAAGATAACTACACTCACAAAAATATAGGCAATAGATAATCCAATTCTACCAAACATGAAAAGAAACAGGAGGGCAAGATCCACACACAATGACAACACCAACAATAAATCCAAAACAAGAAAGAACAAACAATCAATGGACATTAATATCCCTCAATGTCAACGGTCTTAACCTGCCCATATAAAAGATGCAGGTTAACAGAATGGACACACATACCCAAACTTATGGGACACTTTGAAAGCAGTGCTAAGAAAGTACTCAAAATTCTTGGCCGTCAGAGAAATGCAACTCAAAACAACTCTGAAATACCAACTTACACCTGTCAGAATGGGTAAAATCAAAAATACCAATGACAATCTATGCTGGAGAGGATGCGGAGAAAAAGGAACACTCCTCCATTGCTGGTGGGAGTGCGAACTTGTAAGACCACTCTGGAAATCAGTATGGTGGTTGCTCAGAAAAATGGGAGTCAGTCTACCTCAAGATCCAGCCATTCCTCTCTTGGGTATATACCCAAATAATGCATGTTCATACAATAAGGACATATGTTCAACCATGTTCATAGCAACATTGTTTGTAATAGCCAGAACCTGGAAGCAACCTAGATGCCCCTCAACTGAAGAATGGATAGAGAAAATGTGGTACATTTATACAATAGAGTTCTACTCAGCAGAAAAAAGCAATGGAATCTTGAAATTCGCAGGCAAATGGATGAAACTAGAAGAAACCATTCTGCAAGACTTAACCCAGTCACAAAAAGACAAACATGGAATGTACTCACTCATATATGAATTTTAGACATAGAGCAAAGTATTACCAGCCTACAATCCTCTTCACCAAAGAAATTATGAAACATGAAGTACTCTAGGGAATAAATGCATGGACCCCAGGAATGGGAAGAGGCAGGAACTCCTGAGCTAATTGAGGGGAGGGGAGGGGGAGCTGCCAGAATGAGAGCAGGAGAAGAGGAGAGGAGAGGAGGAAATTGAGGAGCAGAAATATTGAGTTTGGGGAAGAATATAGAAGATCAGGATGAGAGATACCATATTAGAGGGAGCCTTTATAGGTCTGAGGAGAGATCTGTCACTAGGGAGACTTCCAGAGATCTACAAGGATGACACGAACTGACAATCCAGGCAATGGTGGAGAGGATAAACTAAACACCCTTCCCTAAAACGAGATTGATGACTACTTTTTATGCCATCCTAGAGCCCTCATCCAGTGGCTGATGGAAGCAGAGACAGACATCCACAGATACACACTGAACTGAACTCTGGAACTTAGTTGCAGAGAGGGAGGAATGAAGATCGAAGGAGTTGGTACCAGGTTGGAGAAACTCACAGAAACAGCTGGCCTGAACAAGGGGGAGCACATCGATCCCAGATGCTGTCTGGGAGGCCAGTACAGGACTGATCCAGACCCCTGAACATGGATGTCAATTAGGAGGCCTCTGCACTCTAAGGGACCCCCGGTAGTGGATTAGTATTTTTCCCTGGTATAGGAGGGGACTTTGGGAGCCCACCCCACGTGGTGAAGGGATGCACTCTTGCCCTAGACACATGGGGAAGTGCCAAGCCCATCCCAGGATGATGTGGTGGACTTTGCAGAGCCCCTGTTGAGGGCCCTACCCTGCCTGGGGAGTGGAGGGTGGATGGGGTTGGGGGTAGGTCGAGGTGGAGTAGGAGGGGTGAGGGTGAGAGTAAGGAGAGGGAGAGGGAGAAGGGATTGACATGGGAAACAAGCTTGTTCGGAATTTGAACTAATAAAACAAATATTGAGTATTCTCCATGTCTTACAGCATCACTCAGTCAAACATTAATTATTTATAAAAAATTAGCTCCTTATTTGTGAGTTTTCTTTCATTTTTTAAATACACAGTGAACTTGTTTATATATATTTTAAAAAGAAACTTCTTTATTTACTCATTGGCCAATTTTTAATTTTTATACTTATTTTATATGCCTATACATACACACAGCATCACATTAAAATTTTTCAGGTTAAATGATGTTTCAAGTAGAAAAGTAGAAGGCATTCTGTTCTAGGTCAAAGTAAGAAAAAACTGGAAGAGTCCATTCATTACACTTTCATTGCTGAAACTTAGATTCTGTGATCATATTTGAAGTTGTGTGGGATACTATGTGAGTTTCAGTCATCCTTCACAGAGAGACAACTGACAGTTATGTATGAGTAATTTACAATTGCACAGCATATGTGAAAGTCTGTGTTTACTTGCAAACACACAAGATCCTATTTCATCTCAGAGGCTATATAACTAATCCCAACTAATATCTTTATTGCCAGAGATGCCAAATTGTAGACATAGGTAAATGTCCAGATAAGACAAGTTTACTATGCTAAGTTCTCAGGAAGAAAACCTGGGACTCTTGATACATAAGGAAAAAATCCTCTGTGAAAGGATTTTCAGGTTCCCAAACTCAGTAGTAGGAGTTAGCCCTGTTTTTCCTCCCAGTTCTGAAAAATGATGCATGTCCCACAATGTATCAAGTAAATATGGGTCCATTTTAGGATTTCCTTCCTAAGGATTTCATGTTACAAGAAATAACTCTTGTGGCTAATAAAGAGACATACAACTAGTGGAGGTACTGGGAATAAATGTTCAGGTAGTTCTTTGCCAAGAATAAGATATCATTCTGGTATATCCTCCTTCTGTAGGTTCAGAGAACATCAAGGAAGAGGAGGGCAGAAAGATTGTAGGAGTCAGAGGTCTGGGAGGGTAGGAGTAAAGCTGTCTTTAAGACCTTTGTACTATGTGTTCATGGGAGCTGAGTTATCTCTCCAAGGTCTGTACAAGATTCAGTAGGAATTCTAGTATGGAGGAAGAGGGGCTCATTAGTTACAATTCCTAGCTGAAGAGCTATTAACTTTTGATGGTAGCTACAGATGAGCAGTCAGTTTTCTTTAGTGTTATATCTCCTGATATGCTGACAGTGCTCCATACTTGGGTGCATACAGACAGTGCTAATTAGGCTTATTCAGTTATAAATGAAAATGAAAAAAAAAACAACAACAAAGAAATAAACATGGATATGTTTAGATCTGGGAAGATTTGGATGGTAGGAATTGGAAATGAATATGCTCAAAATACATTGTGGACATGGACAAAATTCTCAAAGTATATGCATACATATTATAATAAAACAGAGAGAATGGGGCTTCTGGTTCAGGTTCCCCTGCCCTACTCGGGGACACCTGATGCCAGAGGTCTGCTCACAAGATCCAAACTCAGCCTGTGGCAGTCTATAGGACACCCAGAAACTGCCAAGGCCCAGGTAACAGTCCTGCCTCCATTCAGAAGAAAAGGACAGACATCAGAGTATTAGAACTGTTTGCATCTACCAGAAGGGAATCATGGTCCCATACCCACCAGGAGAGGAAGAGACTCCTGCTACACCCACCAAAAGAAAGGATGGGAAGAAGACAATATAAAAGCACATTCAACAACAGAAAAACCAATATGACACCACCAGAGACTAGGGACCATACACCAGTAAGACCAGAACATCACAATGCAGATAAAGCAGAAGAGAATGACCTTAAAAACATCTTCATGAAAATAATAGAGGGTCTCAAAGAGGATATGAGAAAATATCTTAAAGAAATGAAAGAAAAAACAAACCAAAAAAATAAAAGATACCAAGAAATCTTTCAAGGAAACACTTCAAGACCTAAAAATTGACAGACAATAAATAAAGCACAATCTGAGGGAATGCTGGAAATAGAAAGCAGGATAAATGATCAGGAACTACAGATGAAAGCATGACCAACAGAATACAAGAGAAGGAAGAGAGAATCTCAGGAGTTGAAGATACACTAGGAGAAATGTTAGGGACCAAGAAAGTTCCATTATGGAATGTCTTAAGGTCCAGCCTCTGGTTTCAGTAAACAGGAGAACTCAGGAGCCCTGGCCTACAGTTGTATTGCTAATTCAAGCAAGTCTGCTATTGGATACCATGGCCTCAGTGTAGAATGCCTCCTAGTTTGCATCTCTATGGGCCTAAGCATTTGAATAGGCTTGCATCTGGGTGGAGTGCTAGGTGTGTGAGTAACAAGTGAGGACACAGAGTTAGGAGCTATCTAGCAGAGAGGAGTCAACTGAAGGAGACAGAAATGGCCTCATGGCTTTGGAAGCATGGTTAGAAAATAGCCAGGAAGATGCTCAATAAACAAGAGACTCCAGTTTTGCAACATGGAACTGAGAGCTTTCTAAAGATGACAAGATGCCTGTGTTGTTCTTTATTGTCGTTGTGTTACTTGTTTCCAAGTCAGGCTGAACCTCATGGCTACCATGGCTTGGAGCTGAGATGGGCCGGACCACGACAGAGAAATAGACTCATCAACTGAAGAAAATCTTAAGTCCAACAAATCGATAACACAAAATATCCAGGAAATATGGGATACCATGAAAAGACCAAACCTAAGAATAATAGGTATAAAAGAAGGTGAAGAAATCCAACTCAAAGGTGCAGAAAACATATTCAACAAAATCATAGATGAAAATTTCCCCACCTAAAGAAAGACATGCCAATGAAAGTACAAGAAGCCTACAGAACACCTAATAGACTAGACCAAAAAAAGGTCTCCTCCATATAATAATCAAAATCCCAAACATACAGAATAAAGAGAAAATATTAAGAGCAGCAAAGAAAACGGTATTGTAACATATAAAGGCAAACCTATCAGAATTACACCTGACTTTTCCATGGAAACTCTGAAAACCAGAAAGTCCTGGATAGATATTCTACCTAAACTAAGAGACCATGGATGCTAGCCCAGACTACTATACCCAGCAAAGCCTTCAATCAATATACATGGAGAAAACAAGCTATTCCTTGACAAAACCATATTCAAACAATTCATATCCACCAATCCAGCCCTACAGAAAGTTCTGGAAGGAAAACTGCAACCCAAGGAATTTAACTACAACCAAAAAAAAATCCCACTTTACCAACAACCAAAAGAAAAAAGGGTTGGAAACCCACACATAATTTCACCACCACCACCAAATCCAAAACAAACAAGAAAGAACAAGCAATGGTCATTAATATCCCTCAATATTAATGGACTTAACTCACCCAAAAAAGACACAGGTTAGCAGAATGGATAAGAAGACAGAATCCATCCTTCTGCTGAATACAAGAAACACACCTCAACTTCAAAGACAGATGGTACCTAAGAATTAAAGGTTGGGAAAAGATTTTCAAATCAAATGGACCCAAGAAACAAGCGGGGGTAGCAATCCTAATATCCAACAAACTGGATTTTAAACTAAAATCAATCAAAAGAGATGAAAGTGGTCACTTCCTACTCATCACAGGAGAAATCCATCAGGATGAAGTCTCACTTTTGAACATTTATACCCCAAATACAAGAACATCCATGTTTGTAAAAGAAACATTACTAAAACTGAAATCACACATAAAATTGTACACACTTGTAGTGGGAGACTCCAACAACCCACTCTCACCGCTGGACAGGAACACCAGACAGAAACTTAACAAAGAAACAAAGAAATTATGAGCCAATTTGGCTTAACGGACATTTATAGAACATTACATCGAAATACAAAATAATATACTTCCCAGCACCACATGGAACATTCTCTAAAATTGACCACATACTTGGCAACATAGCAAACATAACCAGGTACAAAAAATTGTATCTTATAGGACCACCATGCTTTAAATTTAGAATTCAACAACAACACGAATTGCAGAAAACCTACAAACTCATGGAAATTAAGTAACGCCCAATTGCACAATTCCTTATTGAGGAAGAAATAAAAAAGAAATTAAAGATTTCCTAAAATTCAATGAGAATGCATACATAGCATACCCAAACTTATGGGACACTTTGAAAGAAGTGCTAAAAAGAAATTTCAAAGCGCTAAGTGCGAACATGAAAAAACAGGAGAATAATCACACTAGAGAATTAACAGCACAACTGAAAGCTCTAGAACACAAAGAATACAATACACCCCAGAGGAGTAGACACCAGGAAATAATCAAATTGAGGTCTGAAATCAATAAAGTGGAAACTAGGAGAACAATACAAAGAATCAATGAAACAAAGAGCTGGTTCTTTGAGAAGATCAACAAGATAGACAAACCTTTATCCAAACTTACCAAACGGCAGAGAGTGAAATGGAAATTAATAAAATCAGGAATGAAAAGGGGGATATAACAACAGACACAGAGGAAATCCAGAGAATCATCAGGACGTACTTCGAAACCTGTATTCCTTAAAGTTCGAAAATCTAAAGGAAATGGACAATTTTCTGGACAGAATTTACTTACCAAAATTAAATCAAGAACAGATAAGCAACTTAAATATACCTATAACCCCTAATGATATAGAAGCAGTCATCAAAATTCTCCCAACCAAAAAAAAACCCAGGACCAGATGGCTTCAGTGCAGAATTCTACTGAAAATTCAAGGAACAGCTAACACCAATTCTCCTCAAAGTATTCCACACAATAGAAGCAGAAGGGTCATTGCCAATCTCTTTTTAGGAGGCTTCAATAACCTTGATACCCAAGCACACACAGACACAACTAAGAAAGAGAACTACAGACCAATATCCCTCATGAATGTTGATGCAAAAATACTCAATAAAATACTGGCAAATCGAATCCAAGAATATAACAGAGAAATCATCCACCATGATCAAGTAGGCTTCATCCCTTGATGCCTACTTGATGCTTGGATGGTTCAACATGTGAATATCCATCAATGTAATCCACCATACAAACAGAGTGATGAAAAAACCACATGATCATTTCACTAAATGCCAAACAAGCCTTTGACAAAATCAAAAACCCCTTCATGATAAAGGTCTTGGAGAGGTCAGGGATAACAGGAACATACCTTAACATAATAAAAGCAATATGCAGAAAGCCGACAGCCAACATCAAATTAAATGGAGAGAAACTCAATGCAATTTCTCTAAAATCAGGGACAAGACAAGGCTGTCCACTCTCTCCGTACCTCTTCAATATTGTCCTTGAAGTTCTAGTTAGAACAATGAGACAACAAAAGGAGATCAAAGGGATACAAATTGGAAAGGAAGAAGTAAAACTTTCACTATTTGCAGATGATATGATAGTCTACATAAGTGACCTGAAAAACTCTACCAGGGAACTCCTATAGCTGATAAACACCTTCAGTAAAGTGGCAGGACACAAGGTAAACTCAAAAAAAATCTGTAGCTCTACTATATACAGATGATACATTCGTGGAGAAACATCACCCTTTACAATTGCTACAAACAACATAAAATACCATGAGGTAATGCAAACCAAAAAAAGTGAAAGACCTGTACCATTGAATTTTGAGTCTCTAAAGAAAGAAATTAAAGAAGATACCTGAAAATGGAAGGATCTCCAATGTTCTCAGATAGGTAAGATCAACATATTAAAAATGGCAATCTTGCGGGGTGTTGGTGGCACACCCTTTAATCCCAGCACTCGAGAGGCAGAGGCAGGCAGATCTCTGTGAGTTCCAGGCCAGCCAGGTCTCCCGCACAAGTGTCAGGATAGGCTCCAAAGCTACACAGAGAAACCTTGTCTCGAAACCCACCCCCCCCAATGCCAATCTTGCCAAAAGCAATCTACAGATTCAATGCAATCCCCATCAAAATCCCTACACAATTCTTCACAGACCTTGAAAGAACAATTCTCAAGTTTATATGGAAAAACAAAAGACCCAGGATAGCCAAAACAGCCTTGTACAATAAAGGAATTTCTAGAAGCATCATCACCCCTGACTTCAAGCTCTATTACAGAGCTATAGTCCTGAAAACAGCTTGGTATTGACACAAAAGTAGACAGGTAGACCAATGGAATAGAGTTGAAAATCCTGATATTAACCCACACACCTACGAACACTTGGATTTTGACAAAGAAGCTAAATTTATTCGATGGAATAAAGAAAGCATCTTCAACAAATGGTACTGCCATAACTGGATGCTGGATTATAGAAGACTGCAGATAGATCCATGTCTATTGCCATGCACAAAACTTAATTCCAAATGGATCAAAGACCTCAACATAAATCCAACCACATTGGACCCATTAGAAGACAAAGTGGAAAATACCCTTGTATTAATTGGTACAGGAGACCACTTCCTGAATATTACACCAGTAGCACAGAGACTGAGATCAACAATTGATAAATGGGACCTCCTGAAACTGAGAAGCTTCTGTAAGGCTAAGGACACAGTCAGTAAGATAAAAGGGCAGCCCACAGACTGGGAAAAGATATTCACCAACCCCCATCTGACAGAGGGCTGATTTCCAAAATATACAAAGAACTCAAGAAGGTAGTCTCCAAAACACCAAACAATCCAATTAAAAAGTGGGGTACAGAACTAAATAGACAATTCTCAATAGAGGAATCTAAAATGACTGAAAGACACATAAGAAATTGTTCAACAGCCTTAGCCATCAGGTAAGGCAAATCAAAACAACTCTAAGATAAAATCTTACTCCTGTTAGAATGGCTAAAATCAAAAACACCAATGATAGTTTATGCTGGAGAGGATTTGGAGAAAGGGGAACACTCCTCCACTGCTGGTGGGAATGCCAGCTTGTACAGCCACTTGGAAATCAGTATGGCGACTCCTCAGGAAAATTCGTAATCAATCTACCACAAGAACCAGCAATTCCACTGAAGGCATATACTCAAAAGATGCACATTCATACAACAAGGACATCTGTTCAATGATGTTCATATCAGCACTATTTGTAATAGCCAGAACCTGGAAGCAACCTAGATGCCCCTCAGTTGAAAAATGGATAGAGAAAATGTGCTACATTTACACTATGGAGCAGTTCTCAGAAGAAAAAAAAAAAACAATGGAATGTTCAAATTTGTAGGGAAATGGATGGATCTAGAAGAAACCATTCTGAGTGAGGTAACCCAATCACAAAAGACAAACGTGGCATGTACTCATTCATATGTGGATTTCAGATATAGAGTAAAGGAATACCAGCCTACAATTCACCCTTCCAGAGAAGCTAGTAAACCAGGAAGACCCTTAGAGAAACATACATGGTCCTCTGGAGAAGGTGAAAGGGACAAGATCTCCTGAGCAAATTGGGAACATGGGGGGTGGGGTAGAGGGTGCTAGGAAAATGAGAAGGGGAGAAGAGGAGTGGTGAGGAGGACATGAGGGAGCAGAAAGTTTGAGTCGAAAAGAAGATACCATAATAGGGTGATTCATTTTAGGTTTACAGAGAAATCAGGCATTAGGTGAAGGTCTGGGTATCTACAAAGATGACACCAACTAACAATCTAAGCAATAGAGAAGAGGCTACCTTAAATGCCCTCTGCTGATATTGAGATTGATGACTGTCTTATATGCCATCCTATAGCCTTCATCCAGCAGCTGGTGGAAGTAGAAGCAGACACCCACAACTAATCACTGAACTGAACTGGAATCCAGTTGCAGAGAAGGACGAGTGATGGTAAAAGTGGTCCAGGCCAGGCTGGTGAAACACATAGAAACAGCTGACCTGAACAACGGGAAGCTCTTGGTTCCCAGACTTTTAGCTGGGATACCAGCATTGGACTGATCCAGACCCCAGGAAGGTAGGTTTCACTGAGGAGACCTTGGAAATCTAAGGGACCTCCTGTAGTAGTTCAGTACTTATCCCTGGCATAGTGTGGTCTTTGGGAGCCCAATCCACATACAGGGATACTCCCTGAGCCAAGACAAATGGGAGTGGGTGTAGGCGCTAACCCAATGGATATGGTAGAATCTTAAGACCCCTGTGGAAGGCCTCACCCTTCCTGGGGAGGAGAAAGTATATGTGAAAGGTAGGTTTTTAGTTGGGGGGGTCGTGCTAGGGTAGGCGGGAGGGTGTGGGAACTGGGATTGACATGTAAAACAATCTTGTTTCTAATTCGTATTTAAAAAGAAAAAAAAAAACAGAGATGGGAGATGTTCACATTTTTTTTATGTCCTTTTCAGTTTCTTTCTTTCTTTCTTTCTTTCTTTCTTTCTTTCTTTCTTTCTTTCTTTCTTTCTTTCATGCAGGTCTTTCACTTGTTTGGCTAGCATTACTCCAAAATACTTTATATTTTTGGCTATATAAAGGGTGATGTTTCTCTGATTTTTTTTCTTAGCTACTTTATCATTTGTATATAGGAGGGCTACTGATTTTTTGAGTCAATCTTAACATCTTGCCATAATACTGAACATGTTTATCAGCTGTAGGAGTTCTCTCGTAGAGATTTTGTGGTCACTTATGTATACTGTCATATCATCTGTGAATAGTGATAGTGTGACTTCTTCCTTTCCAATTTATATCCCCTTGATCTCCATTTATTGTCTTATTGCTCTAGCTAGAACTTTGGGTATTATAGTGAATAGATAAGGAGAGAGTGGACAGCCTTGTCTTGCTCCTGATTTTAGTGGAATTACTTTGAGTTTCTCTCCATTTAGTTTGATGTTGACTATTGGTTTGCTGTATATTGTCTTTATTATGTTTACATATGTTCCTTGTATCCCTGTTCTCTCCAAGACCTTTATTGTGAAGGGCTGTTGGATTTCGTTCAAGACTTTTTTTAGCATTTAATGAAAAGACCATGTGGTTTTTTACTTTCAGTTTGTTAATATGGCAGATTACATTGACAGATTTCCACATATTGAACCAACCCTGCATCTATGGGATGAAGCCAACTTGGTCATGGTGTATGATTGTTTTGATGTGTTCTTGGATTCAATTTGCCAGTATTTTATTGAGTATTTTTGAATCAATGTTCACAAGGCAGTTTGGTCTGTAGTTCTCTTTCTTTGTTGCATCTTTGTGTGGTTTGGGTATCAGGTTAACTGTAGCCTCATAGAAGGAATTTGGCAATGTTCCTTCTGTTCCTATTGTGTAGAACAATTTGAGGAATATTGGTATTAGCTTTTCTTTGAAATTCTGATAGAATTCTGTCCTGAAGCTATCTTACCTGGGATTTTTTTGGTTGGGAGACTTTTAATGATTGCTTCTATTTCCTTAGGGTTATATGTCTATTTAAATTGTTTATCTGGTCTTGATTACATTTTGTATGTAGAACCTATCCAGAAAATGGTCCAGTTTTTTTTAAAAAATCCAATTTTGTGGAGTATAATCTGATAATTCTCTGGATTTTCTCAGTGTCTATTGTTATGTCCCCTTTTTCCTTTCTGATTTTGTTAATTTGGATCTTAGGTAGGATCAACATGATAAAAATGGCAACCCTACCAAAAGCAATCTTAGATTCAAAGCAATTGCCATCAAAATCCCAACACAATTCTTCACAGACATTGAAAGAGCAATACTCAAGTTCATAAGGAAAATGAAAAAACCCAGAATAGCTAAAATAGTACTGTACAATAAAGGAACTTCTGGAGACAACACCATCCCTGACTTCAAACTCTACTATAGAAATACAGTAATAAAAACAGCTTGGTATTGTCATAAAAACAGACAGGTGAATCAGTGGAATAAAATCAAAGCCTCTCATATCAATCCACACAACTATGAACACCTGAATTTTGACAAAGAAATCAAAGTGGTACAATGGAAAAAGTCTTTAAAAATGGTGTGGCGTAATTGGATGTTAACATGTAGAAGATTGCAAATATGTCCGTATCTATTGACATGCACGAAACTCAAATCAAAGTGGATCAAGGACCTCATCATAAATCCAGCAACATTGAACCTGATAGAAGAGAAAGTTGGAAGTAGCCTGGAATGCATTGGCACAGGAGAGCACTTCCTAAATATAACACAAGTAGCACAGGCACTGAAAGCAACAATCAATAAATGGGACCTCCTGAAACTGAAAAGCTTTTGTAAGACAAAGGACACTGTCAATAAGATACAATGTCAGCTTACAGAATGGGAAAATGTCTTCAATAAACCCACATATGATAGAGGACTGATCTCTAAAATTTATAAAGAACTCATGAAACTAGACATAAAAATATGAAATAACCCAGTTGAAAAATGGGTTACAAAGATAAACAGAGAATTCTCACTAGAAACATCTCAAATGGCCAAAAGACACTTAAGGGAGTGCTCAACATCCTTAATTATCAGGGAAATGCGAATCAAAATGACTCTGAGATACCATCTCACACCTGTCAGATTGGCTAAGATCAAAAATATTGAGGACAGCTCATGTTGGAGAGGATGTGGAGTCAGGGGAACACTCCTCCACTGCTGGTGGGAGTGCAAACTTCCACAGCCATTTTGGAAAACAGTATGGTGGTGTCTAAGAAAACTGGGAAACAATTTGCTTCAAGACACAGTGATACCACTCTTGGGCATTTACCCAAAGGATGTTCAATCATCCACAAGGACAGTTGTTCAGCAATGTTCATAGCGGCATTATTCATAATACCCAGAACCTGGAAACAACCTAGATGTCCCTCAGCTGAAGAATGGATAAGGAAAATGTGGTACATTTACACAATGGAGTACTACTCAGCAGCAGAAAAAGATGACCTTATGAAATTTTTAGGCAAATGGATGAAACTAGAAAAAAAAAATCCTGATTGAGGTAACCTATACTCAGAAAGACAAACACAGTATGTATTCACTCATAAGCAGATATTAGATGTAAAGCAAAAGATAACCAAACTACAATCAACAGCCCCAGGTAACAAGGAGGACCCTAAAAGGGACACATGGATCACCATAGGAAGGGAAATGAGATGAGATCTTCAGGGAAAACTGGGGGTAGGTGCTAAGGGGGAAAGGAGAGGGATGAGAACAGGAGCAAATAAGATGACTGAGGTGGGGAGGGACACAGTGGAAGAACAATGAAAGAGATACCTTAATAGAGCCACTATGAGCTTAGAGAGAAACCTGGTGCTATGGTAGCTCCCAGGAATCCACAAGGAGGACCCCAGTTAAGACTCCTAGCAATGGTAGAGAGGATGCTTGAACTAGCCTTTTGGCAGATTGATTCCCAAGTTTCTGAGAAACCACCATGTTGATTTCTAAAGTGGATGTACAAGTTTGCACTCCCACCAGCAGTGGAGGAGCATTCTCCGTCCCACATCCTCTCCAGCATGAGCTGTGACTTGTGTCTCTGATCTTAGCTGTTCTGACATGTGTAAGATGGAATCTCAGAGTTGTTTTGATTTGTATTTCCCTGAAGGCTAAGCCTGTTATTTTCTGAAGAGAAATGGAGGAAGAATGGAAATGAAGAAGAGGGGAGGTGGGGAGGGAACTGAGAGGAGTGGAGGGAGGGGAACCTAGTCAGGATGTATCATGTGAAAGACGAGTAAGAAGTATAATGAAATAAAACTGAAATGGAGACCCAGCACCAATAGACACATATATAAATATGTAAACTCCCATACCTAAGTCTCAGGAAACAGTACAGAAAATGGGGCTATGAGGTTGTGTCTCCTAGTAGTGTCAGCATCTATACCCATATAGTCTCATCAACATGACTGCCTGAACCTGGACTGAATGAAGACAACAATACACAGCCAAAGTGGACAGGGGAAAGCCCACAAGGCCTCATCCCTGTAGGCAAGTAAGAAATACTAAGAGCTGGAGAAATAGTTTTCCCAAGGGAAGAGAACACCAATTGTTTATCCCATATCAAATGTCAGCCTTGAAACATACAAGTAAAATTATACAGGCTGAACAGGTTCTATCTATGGATGTATATGTATATACAAATATACTTATTCATATAATAACATTAATTGAAAAAGAGTCCATGAATTTGTAAGAAAGATGATGGAAGAGAGCAGGCATGGGTATATAGGAAGTCTGTGGTGGGAAGTAAAGAGAAAATGTTATTATATTATAAACTCAAAAATAAGAGATAAAACACTTAAAATTCTATCAGTTTAGTTGTATTATAGATGGTGAAGGGGCTCATGAGGCCCTAACTGTCTCAAAAGTTATTGGGAATTAATTGTTTTTAAGGGGTTGGTTGCCATTTTCTTCAGTGATGTAGCCACAGATAAGGTGTCTTTGTTCAACTAAATTATGTCCCACCTATACTCTGTATGTTACTTATTAAACTAAGTGGGCCAAAAACATTAAATATATGAAAGTAGGAGAGGCTATCTGAATTGCTCCAATGCAAGAGGAAGAATGGGGGAGGAAAATGGGGATAAAAATAACTGAAATTCATGTTATAATGTAAAGAATTCTCAAACAATTAAAATTCTATGAGTTCATACAATTATTTCTATACTAAGCTTCATTAAAATGAATACAAAGGTATTGGCACATCATTGTTCTAGGACTCCTATGATAAAGACTTACAAGCTTAGTGGCTTAACCAGAGAAATCCCTTTGTCATAGATCCAAGGATCCCAATTCCATTATCAATATGTTAGTAGTTGTGTTTCATTTTATTGATATTGTGGGAGAAACTCTGTGTCTTTCTCTTTGAGTTTCTGATAGTTTGATGGAAACCTGCATTTATAGGGGCAACACCTTGATCTCTGCCTTCTTCTTCTTCTTCTTCTTCTTCTTCTTCTTCTTCTTCTTCTTCTTCTTCTTCTTCTTCTTCTTCTTCTCCTCCTCCTCCTCCTCCTCCTCCTCCTCCTCCTCCTCCTCCTTCTCCTTCTCCTCCTCCTTCTCCTCCTCCTCCTTCTCCTCTTTCCTCCCCCCTTGTGTATGTATATATATGTGTGTGTGATGTGTGGTTTTGTATTTAGATAAGGACTTCATTATACTCTACTAGGGACTTTTCTAAACTATCATCACCATTTTTTTGTCTCTGTTTCAAAATAATACCAAACTTAGGTCCATCATATATATGCCTCATGATATGCCATTATACACTATCAGGAATGTAACTAGGCATGTACTTTCACGAATTTTGTGAAAGTATTTTGTTCTGTATCCATGAACATGTAAAATGAGAGTGCTCCATTAATTATACAGATACTTAGATGATTATCAACACTTCCACATATATACACATATGCTCACATACATGGTACTGTCTTTTATGTTTATAGGCATATCTCTCATGGTTATATATAAACATCTGAAGAATTAATGAGCTGTCATTGGGCACATAATATGCCTAAAATGAGAGCTATAAATACTTTTAACATAAAATGTAAGTATAAACATAAGCTCTTTTATGTAATCCCAACAACACACATTCTTGTGCATTCATTTAAACATGTCTTTGTGTTGCTGGACACAGACAAGAGAGGAAAGTTAGGGGTTAATGCTTTCAGCTTTAGCTTCAAGTCTCAGAGGGAGTCATTGGAGTAATTGTGAATACGAGGCAGTGGATATAGAAAGAGGGAAAGAACCAGTGCTTTGGGGAACAGACAGACCACCCAGTTCTTTAAATAGACCCTGACCTCAGGTCTCTACCCAAGGCTGAATCCCAGGGGCTTGTCAGAACTTCTTTAGTCATAGTCAGCTTGTTAAAAGACATAGAAGATCTCAGGGGAAGTTATTCCTTTGGCCTCGGGCATCTTTTTCTTCTCAAAAATCAGTGGGAAATGTGGACTCTTCAAGAATCTAGAAGGCAAAGTCATTTATTATATAGAAAGTTATGACTTAATGGGAACACCACATATAGAAACCCAAGTACACGGAGTCACACTCTGATATGGGAAGAAGAACCATGGCCTCCACTGTGTCAGACCTAGAAAGGTAGGAAGATGCCCTCCAGAGAGAAGCTCTCCAACAACAACCTGATTCTGAGCCTCCTGTGCTCTATGCTTAGGTTCAGATATTCCACAGTCAGAATCAAATCTTCATCACCCTTTCTGTAATATTTGACAAACAATAACTTTATTTCCGATTATACTGCGTTGCATTATATAGTCTATTAATAATAGTTACATCCTGTCAAAATAATACATGTTGTAATAGAATAGAAGAACATGGAATATTGGGCAAGAGGGAAATTATGTGTTCTTTTCCTCTTGTCTAAGGAATGCACAGTTCCACCTCTCAAACCAAAGATCAGATAAACTGTTTTCTTCATAGTGAAATTCTTTCACATGCAACAATAATGATAAAAGAGCAGCAAACTTCCTGTACATTAAGCACAACTTGTAGTCATAAATCTTTACAGGTTTAGTTCTTAAGAATGAAAGGGAAACAGGGTAAATTCTAAATTTGAGAACAATAGTTTCCACAGAACATGAAAAATTTAGGGAGAAAACAGATACCTGTTGAGGAACACAGTTCCCATTTCAAATGTAGCTTTCAGATCATCTCTGTTATTCTATTGTTTCTCCTCGAAATGAACACTGAGTATATAAAGTCAGACCAGATAGAATATAAAGAGAATGGATGAGATATGTCTCCTTACATAGCAGTTCTAGGTCTGTAAAAAAATCAGATAGAGAGGAAGAGAAAAACTGGATTTCCAATTAAGCCATGCAACTGGTGGGGTGGGCGCCCTAAACTTCCTAACTGTGCAAAATAAGTGAGTCCTCTACTAAGACTATTTGGAAGAAGCCAACAAGGAAGAGTGAGGAGAGAAAGAAGAGAAGAAAAGAAAAGGAAGAAAGGAATCTAGGGAAAGCAATACATTCCCAGAAACACTAAAATCTCAACCTAGATCTTGGTCCAGGGAAGTAGCAAGAATCCCAAGTCCAAATTCTCTAATTCAGTATATTGTCTAAGCACCCTGCATATCAGCCTTTGTCACAACAGATCAACAATTTTCCTGACCCATCTGGAGCAATATTCTCAACTACTCATTGCCAACAAAAACAGTATTGTGTGCCTCTAGAAGCCCTGGTCCAAAAGTGATGTGTTCTGACAATAATTTTACAATGTGACCATTGACAGATCATTTAGTGACTCTGAGATCTTATTGTTTCTTATGGTAAATGATGATACAGATACTTTGCATAAGTTAGAAAAAATGAATTTTAAGGGGCTTTAGGGAAGGGTCTCACAATTCAATAATCCCTCCCCCACAGTTAATCAGAGGTAATTATGCATATCGGGAAGCTATATTTTCAGCACCTAGTCCAGCACCTGGAGGTGAGAATAAAGATGATCTAAATATATTTGTTTATATCACCCTTAATCTTGGTGACTGTCTCCATGAAATGAGAGTGACATACTGGCAGGTAAGTATGTACCCTCTTGCTTAAATAGAAAATGTGATACTGTTTGAAGCAATTGAATCTGATAAAAGGTAGCAAGGCAGAGACCCTCAGTTCCAGAAAATGTGAATATCTGAATTGTTACTAGAGATTTCATAGGAGTATTTGTGCAATCTCATGATTATTAGCAGGAAAGTTGGTAGGCTTTCTGGTGTATAGAAGACTTCTAAAATATGAGCCCCATTGCTTCCAAACACTATAAATGAATGGGACTAAGAAGATATGAAATTTGTTTGACATTTCGAAGAAACCCGTTAAGGATCCTTGAGTCCTATAAAATGAAATGTTTGTTAGTTTGCAAAGATTTGCTAAGGGAGCCTATAAGGATACTCTTTTCACCTGAAGGTTTTTGTTATGAACAAGGTAAAAATTAAGGCTTTCAATCCCAAGCACTGAGCAGCAAAGACAAAGTGAAAAGATGTTGGGTAAGAACCAAGTTATCTACAGCCTATGTTTTACAGGTTATTTTTTTTTTTTTGGTGTGTGTGGGGGAGAGCAAGTTACATTCTTCAGAAAGCTACAACAACAACAACAACAACAACAACAACAAAACCAAACAATATTAAAACAAGTACAGTTACAAGCTGCCTCTCAATAACATCTTCCAAAACCTCTATTATGAGAAATGACCATAACTCTAAGAAGCATCCCTCAAGTAGGGTTTGGGTGATTCCATTAAGAAAGTTTCCATTTGGGGATATCATTAGTCAGTTGCATCTGAATAATGGTCTTTACTAGGCATTTCCCTCACCACACATTTTCCTGATTTCTCTTTATGAAGAACAGAGGTGCTAAACTGAGTGTCACATTCAAAGCCATCTTCACCAAGACATTTCTGAATAAACTATAGCCTGCAATTCAAACCCAGGTTGCAGTTTGTTTATATAAACAAGTCTGAGTTGGAATATAGCAGAAGACATGCACTAACATGTGTCCCATGACTAATTTTACATCGTAACAGAGAAAGGCACAAATCTAAAGAGAGAATATATCAAGCACAAAACATGCTGTAAGATTCTCATTAAATATAATATGTATAATTGCAAAATCATAGATGGTTTATAGCTTTCTTTGGGCTAGAACTAAGATGATTCTAAGAATATTATAGGAGAATAAATCACTATGCTCCTTTAGTTCATGCTTCCTTCCCACCATGAGCTAGCTACTCCTGCTCAAATGACTCAACACAGAGATGAATGGGCCTATGTGAAAGGTAGGCCAAGTAATTTGTTAAATAGAAAATGGCAAAGTTTAATGTAACCAATTTGTCATAGGAGTTTGCCGTTGGCTAATTCTACATCCAAGAATAATTTTTCTTTAGGTAATAATTACCCCTGAGCCTGACATGTCCTAATATAATTTTGTTATATTAGAATGTTACAAATACTAATAGCATATTAAGTAGGATCAATTTAAGTTACAAAATATCATTTAATATAACAGATGATTTTATGACAATTTATTACTGAATTCAATTGTAATATTACACAAGTGCAAATAATCACTCATGCCTTGGCTATCATTATCCTCTGACAGCAGATTAATTTCACTATACAGATAATATAACACATTTTTTCATGTTGGCTTCAAGGAACAGCTCTTCTCATTCTACATTTTTCATCTTGCTTGGAATCCCAGGACTGGAGAATTATCAATTTTGGGTTGCCTTTCCATTCTGTGTCATGTATATTGTGGCAGTGACTGGAAATATTATCATCCTACACATAATCCGAATTGACCACACCCTGCATGAACCCATGTACCTCTTTCTGGCCATGCTGGCTACCACTGACCTGATCATGTCCTCCTCCACACAACCTAAAATGCTGGCCATACTCTGGTTTCATGATCATAAGATTGAATATCATGCCTGCCTCATCCAGGTGTTCTTCATACATGCCTTTTCTTCTGTGGAGTCTGGGGTGCTCATGGCTATGGCCTTGGACCGCTACGTGGCTATCTGTTTCCCACTCCAACATTCCAGCATCCTGACCACATCTGTAGTCATCAAACTTGGGGCAGCTGTCATGGTTAGAGGGCTGCTGTGGGTGAGCCCCTTCTGTTTCATGATCTCCAGGATGCCCTTCTGCCCCAACAAGGTCATTCCCCAGTCCTACTGTGAGCACATGGCTGTGCTCAAGTTGGTGTGTGCCGATACCAGAGTCAATCGTGGATATGGGCTCTTTGTGGCTTTTTCTGTGGTTGGCTTTGATATAATTGTCATCAGTGTATCTTATGTGATGATTTTGAAAGCTGTACTGAGGTTGCCTCCGGGTGAAGCCCGCCTCAAAGCTTTTGGTACATGTGCTTCTCATATTGGTGTCATCTTAGCCTTATATATTCCGGCACTTTTCACCTTCCTCACCCACCGATTTGGCCACCATGTGCCCCGAGTTGTACACATCATGTTTGCTAATGTCTATCTGCTTGTTCCTCCCATGCTCAACCCCATCATCTATGGAGTTAGAACCAAACAGATCAGGGACAGGGTTATCCAAGGATGTTGTGGAAAAGGCTTTTGAATCAGAGACCGCAGCACCCATGCTTCAGTTACTTACACTGATGTAGCCACAGATGAGGAACTGTTCCCAGTTTCTTACCTACAAAGTCATCCCAATGACAACAGCTAGCCTACAGGCTGATACCCTTCCAAAACAATGAAGAATGAATTTCATGGTACCCACAGCCATCGATGTGAGAGATGTGATGTACAGACTTAGTAGATGTATATTCTTCATGAAAGAAAAAAAAACCTTTTAAAAGAAATTCATTTATTGTATCTTCAGTTCTGTGTTCAAGTTGATATGAAATCAGACATATCAATGTTATTTGGAAAAGACAAAGTCACTGTGGACCCTTTTATGACAAAATTTAATTACACTTATTTGTGTAATGATTTCTTTATTCAGTTTTTTATTCATATCAGAACTTTCCTGCCTTCGACTATGTTACTGACTTCAAAATCTGGAAACTTTTCATCCGTTAAATCATTAAACATTTGACCAGATTTTCATGCTTTAAGTAAATAGCCATACAATTTTAAAGAAACCAGACATTTCAGCAAGTAGTTAAAAATACACACATTTCTTCCATCTGGGAATCTATTGAAAATATCATTTTGGAAAAAGACATATGTTTATCCTGCCTGAATCCAGACATATAAAGGGAATAAAGGGAAAACTTACAACTTATTTTGTAGGAACTGAGTGTGGTGGTACATGCCAATAATCACAGCACCAGGGAATCTGAGGCAGAAACATTGTGGGATTGAGGCCAGTCTGGACTATACAGAAAAACTTATGTATCAATAAAATAATACAAAAGAAGAGAGGAAGTTAATGGGGGAGAAAGAAGGGAAGAAGGAGGGGAAATAGGGGAAATGGAAGAAAGGCAGACTAAGAAGGAAGGAGAGAAGAAAACTAGGGGAAGAGGGTAGGTGGGAGAGGAAAATAAATGAAACCAAATGAAGAAATGTGATTGAATCCTAGGTGATATTTTATTTGTAGTAAATATGTGAAGAATTACTGATATGCTATTAAGTTTTAGAGAAGATAAATTTAATTCTCATAATTCTCAATGCTAATTATAAAATGAATACACATGTATAAGAGCTTATTTAACAAAGACACCTAAATGCTAATAATAACCACTATTGTTAATATGGCTTTTGGCCTACTAGTTTTCTTTTTAACAGTAGTATTTTTCAAAAACTTACCTTTAGTTTTTGAAGTTTAATTTTGCTATGTAAAAATAATTAAGATAGGGTTTACATGACTTTGGAACATAGATATATAAAACAAACATTTCACTAGTAAGAAATTACAACTATATTAATTTTAAGACAGTTCATTGGTACATGTACAATTTTGCTACTAATTGAAGATAAAGGGATTTTTTACATAATAATGAAGGATACATTGTTTAAGGCTTTGGCAGTACTGGAAGTCAATGGAAGATGATGGGACCAGAAAAATATTATTCATTGCATGTGACATTTTAGGGGGCATTGGGAATTCCAGCTCATTATTTTTCATGGCCTCCAAGCTGGCAGGAGATGAACACACCTGCTGGGACAAATCAACACAGCCAAGTGAGCAGGACCTGACCTCTGTATCCACTTGCCAAACTAGGACTTTCTTCTTCTTTAATTGTATCATTGTATCGCATGTAACTTGGTACAATGATGAAAATGTCAAGAATTAAGCAATCTTTCTCTATCTCTTTCTCTCTCTCTCTCTCTCTCTCTCTCTCTCTCTCTCTCTCTCTCTCTCACACACACACACACACACACACACACACACACACACACACACACACACACAATAATGGAATTTTAGGTGTGTATTATTTCTCACATTAGCCTGAAGTCTAGGGGACAGGGACTCATTCACAAATGGCAGGAAATACCAGAGTGACTATTCAAAAGCAAGAATTTTATACTGAGCAGTGATAATGTATTGAGGAAACATAGACATGGGAGAATGTAGACTGTGTATTGAGCTCAGATTTTATCTACTGGTCAGGAGAAACAGATGTGAAAAATAATACAAATGCAATATATGTGACCCCATTCATGCAGCGACTCTGGACAATAAAAATGAAAGAAAAGTTATAACTGAGGCCCAGAAACTTTATTTAAAATAAGGAAATTGTGGCTATTCCAGATCTTATAAAAACTAGCTTTAATTCATCAGATATATAAAAATGGGAAGGACATATAAAATAGAGGACTCAGAATTTGCCAATATATGAGCCATGGGAGTTCTAAAAGAAATAGTAAAATAGTAAAAAGGCTATAGACAAATATAGTTAAGATGGCTACGATTAAGCAGATCCTAACACAGTGGCTGTGTTCTGAGGAGCTCGGGTTAAGTTTACAGGATATGGACAGTTCCCTCACTATTTCCACCAAGAAATCTTGACAGAGGTCAGAATAGAAATTCTGATGGAATTCTTCAGAAATCCTGGGTTCCAGGAGAGGGAAAAGAGAACCTGAAAAGTAGATTTGACACAGAAGCAACAGTTTGTAGAGTTAAATGAGTGTAAGGAGAACAGATAAGATTCTGACAGAACAGTCTCTCTCTCTCTCTCTCTCTCTCTCTCCAGCATCTCATCTCCTTCCTAGTTTATTGATTGTCTAGTACTATTTAATTTAATTATATATGTAAATTGTAGGTATATTCAGACCTGCATAAAGACATTCCATTGATTACTCTGGATATAATTGACTTTTTGTCACAATAAATGACAATGGTAAATGCATATTTTACTGTGACAAATTCCAACCTAGAAGTGCCACATTGGAACACGAGGGAGAAGAAAGATTGATTGGGGGATGAATAGAGGAGAGCAAGATAAGAGATACTAAAATAAATGGAGACATTACAGGTTTAAAGAGAAATGAGGCACTAGGGAAATGTCTGGAGATCTACAAAGATGATACCAACTAACAATCTAAGCAACAGAGGAGAGGCTACCTTAAATGCTCTCCCCTGATAATAAGATTGATGACTAACTTATATGTCATCTTAGAGCCTTCATCCACCAGGTGGTGGAAGTAGAAGCAGACACCCACAGCTAAACACTGAACTGAACTGGAATCTATTTTCAGAGAAGGAGGAGTGATGAGCAAAGAGGTCCATACCAGGCTGGTGAAACCCACAGAAACAGCTGACCTGAACAAGGGAGAGCTCTTGTTCCCCAGACTGATAGCTGGAAAACCAGCATGGGACTGATCCAGACACCATGAATGTGGGTGTCAGTAAGGAGACCTCGAAAATCTTTGGGGCCTCTTGTAGTAGATCAGTACTTATACCTAGCATAGGAATGGACTTTGGGAGCCCATTCCACATAGAGGGATGCTTCCTGAGCCTAGGCACAAGGAGGAGGGCCTAAGCCCTATCACAACGGATATGGCAGACTCTGAAGGCCCCCTATGGAAGGCCTCACCCTCCTTGGGAGCAGAAAGGGTATGGGATAGGCAGGGTATTAACTGGGGGGGGGATGGCAGGGGAGGAGGTGAGGGAGAGGGAACTGGGATTGACATGTACAATAATTTTCATGAGATTAAACATCTTTGTCAGCCTTATTTCTGACACAGTTTCTCTAGTATTACATTTCTTATCTGCTGGCTCTTCACACAGTATATGATAGGATTCATCACTGGAGGAACAAGCAGGAAAATGTCAGCCATGAGGATCTTAGTTATAGGAGAACTAAGGTTGGCAATGCGGTAGATAACAGCAAGGGAGATGACAGGGACATAGAAGATGAGCACAGCACAGATGTGGGAGACACAAGTACTGAGGACCTTGAGTCTTTCCTTTTGGGATGCAATGCCCAACACTGCTCTCAGGATCAGTGCATAGGACAAGAAAATAAATGTTATGTCCAGGATGCCTGAGAGAGCCACAAATAAACCATAGATGACATTGAACTTGTTGTCTGAGCAGGCCAGCTTCATGACATCCTGGTGGAGGCAGTAGGAATGTGACAACAGATTCTTCTTGCAATATCTTAGATGCTTTAGAGTTACAGGGAAAGGCAGAATCAACAAAACATTCTTGAGAGCAAAAGCAAGCCCAATTTGAAGAACCCTGGCACTGGTAAGGATGGAAGAGTATCTCAGAGGGTTACAGATGGCAATAAAACGGTCAAAGGACATAATGAGAAGTACAGATGACTCCATAGCTGAGAATTCATGAATAAAAAACTGCTGGGCAAAACACACATTAGGAGAAATTTCTGGAGAATTGAACAAGAAAACCTTGAGCATGGTAGGGAGAGAGGAAATGGATAGTCCTAGGTCTGAGAGAGCTAACATGGAAAGGAAATAATACATGGGTTCATGCAAAGAAGGCTCTGATTTTATAAAAAAGAGGATAGTGCAGTTGCCCAGGATGGCAACAGTGTATAGGAGACATATGGGGATGGAGATCCAGATGTGTGCAGATTCCATATCTGGGAACCCAACCAAATAGAAAGTAGAAATTTCATTAATGGAGATGTTGAGAATGGACATACCAGCACGTGTGGGAATCAAGATGACAACTTAATGCCTGACTTTGTCCCATTGAGACCTTCAAGGTGCTGTTAAACCAAGAGATATGGGAATTATTCTTCACACTAGTACATATTAATATCCAAATACTCATTAAAATGATCATTGGTCACATAAATGAGCACTGTGAATCTATTATTTCCTTCTTCCATTTCTGCTTTACACCATGACTTTACAAGAGAGATCTTTGAGTGATTCTATGCATCTTGTCTGCTTAACCACAAGCTGATTTAAAAACAATCTTCCCATTGACAAGTTTCAGTTCATTCATTCATTCTGTACCTGTGTTTTTGCTGCTTTTTTTTTCTGATACCCTGGATTAACATAGTTCCTTCAACATTGATAGTATGCAATTCACTATGCACTATTCAGGTGAAAATATACAACTCATATGACTTTTTATGTTGAACATTTTCTTGTGAACAGTCTTGTGCTCAATTATTTGATGTTGTCAATCATTACCATATTAAATACATTCTTTTGAAATTTCTATTTATTTGAATTTTTTAAGACATTTCAGTATTTCAATTTAATGCCTAGTTAGACTGCTTTGTTATATATATATATATATATATATATATATATATATATATATATTATATATGTATATTAAAAGAAAATATATATTTTTTTCTTTTTAAGGAGTATTTATTTATGCATATCAACTGTATAAAACAATTAGTTTTATTATAACATTACAATTCATGTCAGTAATGTAACATCTCACTCATTCATGTTGAATTTTTGTTGAATGATTGTTGCATTATAAATTTCATTAAATTTTTTGGCATTATAATGTAGTTAAAACATCTGCTTTCCCTTTCATCCCTCTGCACACCCATATGTATCCCTCCCTGCTGACTTTCAAAGTATTGACTTCTCTTTTCATTGATTGTTATTACATATACATGGGTGTATATACATTTTAGTAATTTGTCATATTTAACAATTTTAAAAAATATGTGTTTGGTTTCTAATTTATCTAAATATTTAAGCACTTTAACAATTACTCTTCTTTTCTTCTAAAAGTGAATTATTTTAAATGACCATGCATTTCTATTTACATTTAATAATCACTTTAACATTTTCTGTTCAATTTATTGGGATTCTTTCATGCTACTTACAACATATTTTTATTTTTAAATTCTAAATTAATAGTTGCAAATTTTGTGGGATAATGTGCTATGCTTTTGTGTATATATACACGAGAAATGATTATTTCTTCAAATAAATTACATAAAGGCAAACTCAGTTGTTATAACTAATTCTATGTGTCTATCTTAATTAAGAATCCAGATCCATTAAGTATCTTAAGTTCTTAATAAAGAAACACCCATCCTGGCCAGTGAACGCCAACTCCCAAGATGAGCTTCTGATACTTACCTGACAAAAGAAGAATGTTTAATGGAAAGATGAAGTTGTAGTGCAAAAGGAAGTTTTGCAAAAACAAAAATGTATTTCAAGAGATCATTTCTGCTTCTTGGTCCATATAGCTAAGAAGAGTTACTGGAAATTTTTTTGTTTTAATTTTTAATTTTGTTTTAATTTTAAATTGGTTTGTTATTGTTTTGATTTGTTTGCTTTCTGCATAAAATAGTCCTCCAAGACTGTATAAGGCTAATTTTGCTGAGGTAAATGGAATATTAAGAGGGATGTAATGCTTTTTCTGTTAGAATCCCTCTCCTGCCAAGCTCATCTACAGACAGGCCAGGCCTCACTCCTTTAGCATTTTTTTTTTTTTTTTTGCCAGTGACTCCACCTCTCTTTCCTGCAGAGAAAGAGCTCTTGTTTCCTCTCAATACATTGCAGTTGGTCTCTAGAAAACCGTACTCCCAAATTTAATTTCTTAGTAAGATGTTGATATTGTTGCCGGCATGTAATGACTGATTTGCAAGGTCTTAATCTTTTAACCTTTAAATCTTTTAATGCTGTATAAGGTTTGCCTTTAAATTCCTCTCCACCAAATCAAGCTGGTACCTTTTAGTTTATATCAGCTCTCTTAATACAATAAAGCTACATGTTTAATAATCAACCTAGAAAAATAGAGTAGGAATTTTTTTAGTCATCATTATCAATGTCTACTTATTCTAAATGACAAAAGCCCATGTTTATTACAATAAAAAATTCTGACTTTCATCAGATTATATTTTATGTTTCCAGAAAGTCCATTTTATTTTGTTGCAAAAAGTAAAATTCTTAGAAAATCTAAAGGAAGCTAGAATGCTGCATAGATGATTTTCTAGTTCTATCTGTAGTTCAGAAGAGCTTTCAGAATTCAACTCTCTAGTTTGTGTAACTATAACGAAAACAGTTACAGTAAGAGACATAGAATGTTTTCAGAGTGGAGTTAGCCTGAAGTTTAGCTTTAAATTGAAGTTAAAATAACATCATTTATTGTATTCTTTGTACTAGTAGTGGAACATTTCTTAATGAGGTCAATTCTATATTATGAAGAATCTTTTCAAGTCTTGTGTATCCTTGCTTCCATATGGAAGCAAGAATTAAATGGTAAAAAATAATAGTTGGATAAGGGTAAGCTGCTCCCCATAGTGTTCTTGACTAAGGAAATCTACATATTATGGTTCTCAGGCACTTACCTTAGCCTGCACTTAGGTGATCTGAGATAAAGCTACCCTAGCATTGATTGCTGGTCCCATTCTGAAAGGCCAATCCCATTTCTTCCTGCCTGAAACCATTTTAGTAGATGAAAGGCCCCAGGGATGTTGTCACACTACTCTATACTCAGAGGGACCAAAATGTTTTTATGAAGGTGAAAGCCCATTGAAGAATGATTCAGCTCAATTCCTAATGTGCATGTCATTCGGATGCTTATGATTAAATGTCTGTGAAGCCACTGATGCTTCATCTACAAAATTTAATTTACTTTTTGTCTGTGCTTTCAGATCCTTTTTGAGAGTGGGCCACATTATATTTTACTATATAGTTTTGTTTGTGTGACTATAATTGAGTTAATTTATTTTTGAATCTTTTTGATTAATGAAACTCTGTAAAATACTAAATGCTGGCTTGGCTTTTTTTTTTTTTTTTTTGATACACAAGGACCATGGAATTTCTTTTGGAGAAGAGTATATGTACACTATTGTCCAATTTTATTTTATATGTTTGTGAGATTTTTTTAAATTTTTATTTGCCTGTGTGCATGTGCTTATGCACGTGTGTGTGTGTGTGTGTGTGTGTGTGTGTGTGTGTGTGTGTGTGTGTGTGCTTCTACTGAGTCCCGAAGAGGGAATCATTTCTTCTGTAGCTGTAATAACTGGTGAGTTTGTGAGCTTCCCACATGGGTGCTGTGAACCAAACTCTGGCCCTCTGCTAAAACAGCAACTGCTCATAATCACTGAACCATCTTTCTAGCCTTCATTTTAAAAATTCTTTTATTTTCTGTTTGTTGAAGTGCTTTACATATTGAATAAATTAACATTTTATTGTGATTTAACTAGCAAAGAAGTTTTTACCATGTTACCTTGATAGTCATATTCTCATCTCAGGTTTGACTCCCTTTGAATTGAGCAATAGAATTACTGAGTGCAGAAGTTGACTGGGAGTATTGTTTTAAGTTAACAAGCCCTGTGAGCAAGAAGTTAGAGATGCCTAGCAATGTGAATTTATTCAGTTATAATAAATACACATCCAACTCTGCAGATATCTTTGGTGGTAGTAAGACCCTCCTTCAGCATTGTCTGAAACTGACGAAAACTGTAAGGATATTTAATGATCATTGACAGGTCATTGGATTTCTTTTCCTTCAGCAAATGTATATGACCTTGGTTTTTGTGGTCCAGTATAGACAAAAGAAGCTTTCATCAATGTTTTGAGTAAGACCTGTCTCCTTTATTCCCTAGTGGAGAAGTAATTCAAACCTGGGATGTAAGGGAGATAGATGTGGGCAATATACTGGTTACTATTCATCAACTAGTACATGGTTCAGTGATAAAATATCAGGATTCACGTGAGTGAAGGTAACAAGAGGACTGTTAGTACAACAATCTACAGTGCATTGTGCTTCAGATGTGTTGAGGCTTTATCACATACCACCCAAGTCTTCTCATAATTTTAAACAGCCTTTAAACAAACTTCACTTTGGCCATCATAGACTTTACAAACTAAGATTTGCCCTTGTCCAATACTGCCAATACTGAGTAAGGACATTACATGCATAAGAATTGTGTAGCAACAATTTATCATGACTTGTCTATATTGCCACATTTGATATCAGTAGCTATAACCTAATCTAAGTTTAGAGACATTTATTCCTTCATTTGTTGGCATATTAGACAGACACAGTTAGATCTCTACCTCAGAGTTTAAAAGGACTATTGAATTCTGGTGGAATATTTACAACCCTGTAACCAGAACCTCTGAACACACAATGACTTGGAAAGTTGGAATGGAGAGCATATATTACTCATGTGGTAACTGGAGGTGAAGTTTAGTAATGACAGTTTAGTAATGGGTTCCGTCACAGAGTACAATGGATTTTGATTTATATCTGGTATTATATTCTTGGACATATCATATCATCCTTCCAGGAATCATCACTGAACCAATGCTTCTGTTTCTGCATCACATTCCATCACTCTGTCAGAACCAGAGGCATCAAGGTCCCAGTTACTAAGTTCTAGGACTATGGTCATGCTGCACAGCTACATGTGAGGACTGAAAAGAATGGCAATAGCAAAGATTTCTGAACATCCAATAAAGAAATCATAATTTAAAATAAACATTCAGAATGAACTTGTAGGCATCTCCGTGGTGGTTACTGTGTTGCAGCAGGTGACTTCACTGCAGCCTTGGTTCTGAACACTCAATATTCATACTTTGCACTGGGTGTTCTGACCTGCCCTACAATGCCAACACCCCTGCAGAACCTCAGCCCAGATGTGAGCTCTAAATTACTATTTTTTCCCCGTGTAAAGTTTAGTTTTCTACTATTAAGGAAACACAATGGTTTACTTGTAGAAAATAAAGGTTCTAATACTTTTATAGCATCATTCTTCAATGTTATATAGTGAGTACATATGTGGATCACATTTTGTTAGGTTATTTGGTAAACTGCTGTTTGAATTTCTGATGAGTTTCATTTTTTTTCTGATGAATTTTGGCTTCAGATTAAGACATAAATTCCAAACTTAAAAATTGTCTTAGCCATAACTTTTCTATTTCTTTATTGTATATTTCTATAAAATAGTATACTCATCATTAATAAGTATGAAATAAAATACTCATGAACCCTGAAAATTGAGTATTCTCCATGTCTTATAGCATCAAAAACTCACGCAAGAATGAGTTCTTTATGTAAAAACAAATAAGCATATTGAGCTCATCACATACCAAGTTGCTTTTATCTTTGAAACACTTTGAAATTGTGTATGTATGTATGTATGTATGTATGTATGTATATATGTATGTATGTATGTATATGTATAAATATATATATATATATATACATATAGTTTTTTAAAAATAAATTACTTTATGATTTACTCATCAATAAATGCTTAATTTTTACATTCATTTTATATGCCTGTAGATACTGCATCACATTAAAATTTCTCAGGTTAAATATTGTAACCGGCGCCAGCACCAGCGACCGAAGAACCGAATCAGGCGAGAGTCTGCAGATTAAGAAGGACACAACTTGGGTCATTCGGTAGAAGTGAATGCCATAGGTTTATTGCAGCCAGCAGCTTAAATACAAGGGGAGATGGAAAAACATCACCTGCTAGCAGAATGCACTCCCACACCATATTATAAACAAGGAAACCACAACCCCCGACCACGGCCAACGAAGCAAGAAGGGGATGGTGGTAAGGCATAATGTTTCAATAACAAGAAAGGTTCCTAACAGGATTTTAGTGGGCGAGGCTTAGAGAAACAGGAGGTACCTGTGGTTATGCTAGAAAACAACTCACAGAGACCCCATGGGGGCTGGGTGCCAGCAAGGTTAAATGAAGTTTCAAGTAAAAAAGTTGAAGGAGTTCTGTTCTAGGTAGAACAAGAGAACACTGGAAGCATCTATCCATTACATTTGGTTTGCTGAAACTTAGATCCTGTGGTTGTATTTGATGCAGTGTAGGATACTATGTGAGTTTCAGTTATGCTTCATGAATAGACAACTGAAAATATGGGATGACTAACTAACAATTACACAGTATATGTAAAAGCCAGTATCTGTTTATTTGAAAACATACAAGCTCCCATTGCATTTCAGAAGGTAAAAATAACTGATAACTAATTCCAGCTAAAAACTTTTGTTTTTGCCACAGAGGCTGAAATGTAAACATTGGTAAGTGTCCAGATAAGACAAGTTTACTAATCTAAGATCAAAGTCTCAGGAAGGACAATCTTTAGCTTTGAAACATGAGGGAAAACTGCTTTGTGGAAGGATTATCACTTTCCCAAATGGGTTACTAAGAGGTAGCATTATTCTTTACCTTGTTAATATGAAATGATGTGGATATCTCAGCATATCAAGTCAATGCATGTCCTTCTTAGGACTTCTGCCCTAAGGATTGTATGCCACAACCACTACAATTAGAATAACTGTAGTGATAATTACAAGTAGTCTAGGCACTGAGAATATATGTCCATAGAGTGGTCAGTTGTGAATAAAGTCATCCTTATCACAAACTCTCCCCCTGTGAGTTCCAAGAACATGAAGAAAGAGGAGGGTGGAAATATTGTAAGAAACAGAGGTCTGGGAGGATTGTGGTATAACTGTCCTCTGAACATGATAGGACCTTTGCACTCACGTACTCATGGTAACTATGGTGCCTTCACAAGATCTTTACAAGATTAAATCACTCAACATTCTAGCATGCAGGAGGAGGGGTTCATGTGCTTCCATCTAGCTGAGGAGCTATTAACACTTGATAGCTTCTAAAGATGAGACAGTCAATTTTCTCTAGGAGTATGGCCCCTAGGTTAACAGTGCTCCATTGTACAGCCCCATACCTGTGTGCATATAGGCTTCACTAATTAGACGTAAAAGTGTTTTAGAACCAGATTCCTATTTCCAAACACCTCCTGCACCACACCATCCTCTAATAAGATGAGGTTGGGGTTCTCTAACTCTCACACTCTATTGGATTCCACAGCCCTCTCCAAGACATCATACCTTCCCTCCAAGATAAAGAGTGACAAAATTCAGGGGATGAAGACCTGCCTTGATAGCCCAACCAACCTAAATGGAAGTTAAGGTACGGCAGCCAGGGCTATTGTGAAGGTTAGTTTAGTTGTCAGCACAGTCTAGGATCATCTGACAAGAGCATCTCAGAGAAGGATTGTCTAGATCAAGCTGACCTTCAGGCGTGTCTGTGAGAGATTCTCTTGATTATGTTCATTGATGTGTGAAGATCCAGGGGAACAGTTGGCAGCTATTCCCTGGGCTTGGGTTCTGGGGTGTATAAAAGAGGAGGTGAGCTGAGTAAGCTTTTATTTTTCTCTGCTCTTGACTGTGAATATGATGTGCTTAAATTCCTGCTGGCTTTGCTTCCTTTCTATGTAACCTGGAATTGTGAACTAAAACAAACCCTCTCTCTCCTAAAACAAGCAAGCAAACAAACAAACAAAAAAAACAAACAAGCAAACACATACATGAAGTAGGAAGGGTAGATGGCAAGATCTGAGAGGAGTTAAAAGGGGAAATGCAGGTGAATATTTACAAAATACATTGTGCACATGAATGAAATTATCAAAGAATATGCAGTTTATATATTAAAAACAGAGTACATGTATAAAACCACTACTTGTTATGGAGAAAGAAGATATCTTGGCATAGTAAAGTGTCTTGAAGGTGCCAAATAAATACTAAAATGAATATACAAGCATGTATTCCTGGACAACCCAGATTTAAAAATAGGCAAGGCTATAAACTAAAAATCCAAATAGCTTTATGCTGTTTGAACTGCAGCCTTTAAATATATATGTTTATAGTTTGAAAACTGTCAAAAACAAAGCCTGGGTTATGAATAATAATAAAATACAAAACTTTGAATGAAAATGTTTTAGGTAGTTGTTTAATAAAGAAGTCACAAAAATATGTGTAAAATATTGTTTACTGGAGATAGAAATGTCTCCTATATTATTTTTAGCTCAATGTGATTTAAGCCAGAACATAGCAAGTTGGTGGTGAATTTTGAATGTGGAATGCTCTCTGTGCTCATGTGATTAAACACTTTATCTCTAGCTGATACTGTTGTTTGGAAGAATTGCAGAACTTTAGGGGGTGGAGCCTTACTAGGGGAAGTAGATTACTGGTGATGAGCCTTGAGGTTTTAGAGTTTGGTTCCACTTTCCCTTCACTGCCTGTTTCCTGACTGTGTATGAAACATGCCTAGCCACCCTACCTCTCCTGCCAACATGTTTCTTCCTGCCATGATGGACTGTTGCACTCTTTGAACTGTGAGCCAAAGGAAATCCTCCTTTTGTCAAGTGACTAATATACATGGGAAATAAAGGAACATCTCAGGCCAGTCTTTCACTCACTGAGCCACCTCTCCAGCCCTTAAAGAATACATTCAAACCATTCTCACTGAAAAATAATGATGCAAAAATTTCTAAACAAAGTATCATCAGATCAAATCTTACCACTAGTCACACCAACTGAATAACAAAGGGAATTGTGATGATCACACAGTCATGAATCTCAACAGTTACAAAGTAAGTTTGTGAAATTTGGCATCTGATATTGACAGATAACTTCATTATAAGTGAAGGAATGTGGCCATATTCTCAGAGAGAAGTTGTGAAAATCCTAGAAAACATATTTCATAGTAAAATATTGAATACTTTTCCTACTATATGCAGAAAGAGGACAATCTTTTATATCATTCTACTCTACTGAAGAAGTAGCTAAGTAAATAAAGAAATAAATATAATGAAAGATTAATACTGGAAACAGGACAGAAGGAAGCTTGCGTTACTTTTGGAGGTTTATTTAGATGCCCATTAATGCCTAAAGTGTTTGTTAGTCACTTAATAGAAGAGCACACCAATTGATTTTTCAGTGTCAGATGATTAACCCTGAAAACATACACACAAATAATACATCTGATAGGGTTATATTTAAGAATATATGTGCCTATACACATATACACACACACACACACACACACACACACACACACACACACACACACGTAGGGGAAGCTGTAGCCACGCCTACTTAGGGGCTGGCTACAGGTGTGCCTGACCATGCTTGCGAGGGCGTGGTCAGGGTGACGTAGGGTGACTGTGTTTTCTCTTTTGGTTTCACTTTTGGGCTTGCGTACAGACCGCTGCCACGCTGGCTGGCTAGGTTGCTCTTTAAGTAAGGCTTTTCCCTATTAAATAACCTTATATTTCTACCTGACTCCGTATTGGTAATTTCCCACTATATCTGGTGTCAGAAGTGGGATAGCATGGTCAGGCACACCTGTAGCCAGCCCCTAAATAGGCGTGGCTACAGCTTCCCCTACACACACACACACACACACACACACACACACACACACATACATATATATACATATATATATATTTTTTTTTCAATAACCATGAGATAAAAGGCAATAATTTGAAGGGACGCATGGAGAAGCAAATGGGCAAGCTGAAGGGAAGAAAGGGAGGAGGAAATAATGTTTTAATTCTATAATCTCAAAAATAAAATAAAATAATAAACCTAAATACAGGGTTTCTTCCAGAATACAGTACTATCATGTACTGCCTTTATTCTTACACTTATATATTTAAGACTTGGAAAATGTAATTTACAAGGATTATTTATATTAATAATTAATATCAAATACCTAAGGATGAATGTAATATAGAGCATGTAATTTCTATGCACAAACATAAAATTAGTGAGAAAATCATGAATAACTTAATACATCTACATACATGTTCATATATTGGAATATATGTTCTAAATATGACATTTCTCCATATTTACATATATTCTTAAGAAAATTATACACTTCAAATGTGTGTATTAGTCAGATGAGGATGTAAGAAAACCAAGAATGGACTGAGAGATCATGACCTGAAATAGGCACTGTGAAGACAGAGGTGAGCCTTTTTCCCTTCACACATAGTCAGCCAGGAGGCTTAGCCCTGGGCTTCACTGCCAGGGTTCTTCTTAACATTTATAAAGGTTTTGAGTGAAATAAAATTAGCTTGCTTTCCTCCCCTCAAGCCCTTCCAGATACCAACTGTTGAAGCCTTCCACTCTCAGGTTGCTAGCCTCTTCCTTTGATTCTATTTGTTACACACACACACACACACTGTATGTATATGTACAAGTATATATAAACATAACCCACTGAGTATGTTTTGTGTATTTCTTCATTCTCTATCACAGCTTGAGGACCAAGAATTCTTCTACAAGATTTTACCTTCTAGATAAGATGTGAAGCTACATAGCAAACTATCAAAAATATATCTGCTTGAACAAGACCTGAATAGCAACATGAGTTGACATGCCAGTGTGGGTGGAGGAGATCTCATAAGACTCCATCCCTAGATGAAGAGTGATAGGCAATTGATGACTGCTGAGTTTGGGAGAAATGGTCTTCCTTAAGGATGAGCTTCCTAATTCTTTATCCACTACCAAGTGGTCATCCCTAAAATCAGAATATATCAGTAATGAGGCAAAATTTGGGAAACAATGGGAGCATGAGGAAGGGTTGGAAGGAGGAAGGAGCTAGAGGAAGATGTATTATATTTTAATTAAAAAATATAATATAAAATTTTAGAATATAACTTAAAAGTTTAAAGTAAACATAAGGAACTCACTTTCTTAAGCTTATTTGAAAAATAGAAAAGAAAACTGTTGCCTGTGAAGGGGGGACTAGGGGCCATAGATGGTAGTAGGGATGCATTCAAGGACTGCATTTCTATGATTTAACCAAATTGATGGATAAATGCTGCATGCATCATTTCCCTTCTGGGGATCTAGCAGATTTAAAAAATAATCCCTAGTGTTGTACCCCAGGAGAGATGAGGATTATTTATAGAGACAGAGGAATAACCAAAGCCTCAGGTCTCCCAGAATCAAAGAACATCTGTATTCAGTCAGTCTTAATTCTTCCAGTATGAGGGACAAAAACCAAAGAAAGCATGAGCTAAAACAGAAATACAATGAAAAAATAAGGAGACAAAAGTAAAGAAGAAATGGAAACATAGAATTGCAAGGTGAAAAGACATAAATTTAGATAAAGACCAAAAAAGAAATAGCAATAGGTAACAGAACAGAGAAGATTAGGGCAGTGAAATTCCAAATGAAAAGAGACAAAGAGGACAACACAAAAGTAGAGACAAAAAGAGAATATGACTTTATCTAGAGTGGAAAGTGTAGTCAGAAAGAAATAAATGTAACTTGTATTTATTTGGGAAATTGAGTAATGTTGGCTTACTAAAATGTCCTAACAATGCAGCTGTCTTATGCATAAATCTCAGGTGAGTTTTGATTTTTCGTTACAAATAAATGGTGGATGGATTTTTAGTATTTCATGTACTAACATATACTTCTAGAGACAAAACCATTATAAAGTAAATGTATAATTTAGGTAGTATCAATTTGTAGACATTTTTGAAATGAGGGACACATCATAATGTCCCCCATTTATTTTTTTTTCAAAGAAATTTTAGACAGACTTGCCATCGCAAAGTGGTTTTTGATGAGTACAGCTATGATGACTGGAAAACTACAAAAACATCTTGTTCTCAGTAGTTTTTCCTTAATTTTGTGGTGAGGTTAATGTATGATATGAGTCCTTTGTCTCTATCATTAGCAGTGGTCATTACTCCCAGTGGTTTGGCATTATTTCTCAATCTCAATGTAACTAAATTGTGCCCAAACCCCAAAATGAACCAAAGCAATAAACTACAAGAGTAAAATAAGTCTAGAAAGGAAAACAATATAATTTTTATTTAGGTAGAAAGAATTTGCATAGAATAGTGTCTTACAATGGAGTAAGAGAAATTTCTCCATTCTGTCTAAAACACTGGCTCTGTGTGTGTGTGCACATGTGTGTCTGTGTGCGCAAGCACACTTGTATATTTGTCGTTGTGTGCTACATGTGTTGATGCTGATTCTAGATTGTTTTCATGAACTCAATTGTAAGACAGGGAATACAACAAAACTTTCTAAATGAGGGAATAATAAAGTCAGAAATTTCAGTAGAAATTATTTCCCTTGTAGGTCTAGAAAAGTGACTGTTCTTCTTGGCAGGTGAGCAGATTGCTTTATTTAAGCCCAAAGGCCAGTGAAAGTGTGATTTCACTGCTCAGGGCTGGACTGGAGAAGCAGGGCTGATTCTAACACAGAGGATGAGGGAAAACTTGAGAAATTAGAGAAATTTTCATCATGTGAGAGACCAGTTAGATTGTAACTTAAATTCTCTTTGGAGGTACAGGTTATAAGACCAAAATCTTTTGTTGTTACATGATAGATTTTAGAGGAGAAATTAAAAATAAATATGAAATATAATCAGATAAACTTATAATAAAATGTAACCAAGATAATAAAGTGTCACTGCTGGACAGTTGGGATCCGATTGCAGAATGTTAAAGCTTTATTTGGAACAGTTTTCTCATTAGTTCAGGGCTGATTTACCAGAGTCAGAGACAGGATCTATCATGAGAAATGAGATAGAAGCTGAGCTGCTACTACATTTCTGGGGCTCCTATGTGTTCATAGTAGGTGCAAATACACCAGATAATATTTGTATTTTCTGTTCTGTTAAAAGTTGTAAATAGTATTCTGAAAGAGAAAACAGTGAATCAAGAAATCCTAAGTCCTGGAGAATGTAGTTTACAGTAGGCTGCTTGCTTAGCACATGCGACATCCTAGGTTTGGTCTCTACAGATGATTCTTTATGTCTCTGCCTCTTTCTTTCTCTTTGTCTCACTGTTCCTTCTCTCCTCCTCCTCCTCCTCCTCCTCCTCCTCTTCCTCCTCCTCCTCCTCCTCTTCTCTCTCTCTCTCTCTGTCTGTCTCTCTGTCTCTGTCTCTGTGTGTCTGTCTTTATGAATAGCATAAAAGTGACAAGGTCTCCTTTACTCTTTTAAGGCATAAAGAACAATGCTGTTAAATACATTAATTTTACATTTTTGTGATAGAACATACAAAGAACCACCATTAGAAGGACTTACAGATTCATGCTATCATGTGAAACAAAGATCAATTTATTAATTTGAAGAGAGCTGTGCTGAAGTCATGGGTTAGTTCAGTAGTCTCTTCTGGTGGTGGACTCTGAGCAGTCACTGATTTATTCACAAGCATTTTAAGGAAGTTACAAAAATTCTTATGGTTTTACTCTGAATTTTCCCTATTTCCATCTTTACAATGTAGAGTAAATCTTTCTGTATTTTTCTGTGATATATATATATATATATATATATATATATATATATATATATATCACTACTTTTCTCAATGAAGTTCTGTCAAGTTATTTGTCAGAGGTATCTATATTTATGGGGCACAACTATTGATGTTTCATAATTTCAGTAAATATTTTATTATATAATATCCACCAGCAATTCCTTCTTTCTTCCAAGGTGAATGTAGAAGAAACAAAATTTTTCCTGGTGGCATTGTTTGTACAGATAAAATCTGAGCAACAAAGAAGAATATGAGAAGACATTTGTCTATCAAGCCTCTTGATGCTCATCATGCTTACCTGGAATAGCAGTGACATTACAGAGCCCATATTCATCCTGAAGGGTTTTCCTGGATTGGAGTATGTCCACTCTTGGCTCTCAGTGCCTTTCTGCCTTGCATATTTGATAGCATTCATTGGTAATGTAACCATTCTTTCTGTTATTTGGATAGAACCCTCACTCCATCAGCCCATGTACTACTTCCTGTCCATCTTGGCACTGACAGACCTAGGTATGTCTATGTCTACACTTCCCACAATGTTTACTGTGCTTTGGTTGGATGTTAGAGAGATCCATGCAAGTGCTTGTTATGCTCAGTTATCCTTCATCCACACATTCACTTTTCTGGAGTCCTCAGTGCTTCTGGCTATGGCCTTTGACCGTTTTGTTGCAATCTGCCGCCCATTGCACTATTCTACCATCCTCACCAACAATGTGATTGGCAAGATTGGTATGGCCTGCTTGCTACGAAGCATGGGAGTTGTTCTGCCCACACCTTTGCTACTGAGACGCTATCACTATTGCCGCATCAATGCCCTCTCCCATGCCTTCTGCTTACACCAAGATGTTCTAAGGTTGTCCTGTTCCAATGCCAGGATCAACAGCATTTATGGATTGTGTGTGGTTATTGCTACACTTGGTGTGGATTCAGTCTTCATACTCATTTCTTATGCTCTTATTCTGAATGCAGTACTGAGTATTGCATCCCGTGAAGAGCGACTAAAGGCACTGAACACCTGTGTCTCCCATATCTGTGTGGTGCTTATCTTCTTTGTACCAGTTATTGGGGTATCAATGGTCCATCGCTTTGGAAAACATCTCTCTCCCATAGTCCACGTTCTCATGGCTGACATCTACCTGCTTCTTCCCCCAGTGCTTAACCCAGTTGTCTACAGTGTGAGGACAAAACAGATTCGTCTAGGAATTCTCCGAAAGTTTAGGTTAAGTAGAAGGTTTTAAGTAACCTATAGCCTCTGACTTCTGCCCCAGGATTTATTAGAAAAGGTGTTTGTTTTATTATATAGAAAATATATGCTGTAATTCTTGGGTCATATCTGAACAAATTACTCATTCTTTTATCTCCTAATTTAGTCTCAATTAATTTGAAATCATTACATCATTTGGTAGCCAAATTGTGATGATTACAATGGCCTCAGATCTTCATGAGACAAAATCTTATAAGATTTAATAATAGAAAATGCATGTAATAGAAATTCAGCTTTTGAAAAAAATTAAAAAAAATTTAAGTTATAAAAATATCACAGTAACTTCCCTTATGAAAGGCAGCTATTTATAATAGTTAGCAATGATAGAAAACTGAGAAATCAATACCATTTGACAATAGTCTTTTTTTCTTTTTACAAGTCTGCATAGGTCTTTAGTGTTGTGTTTTCAAGTATTTTATTGTGGATACTTGATTCCTTTGTCATCTTCCTTGGGAAATACTTGATAATTTCCCATATATTTACTTTTTTTCTCAGTTGAATTGTGTGAGTTTTGAGCATGAGACCACAACTACCCATCAACACAACATTATGTGTTTGGTCTTCTCCAATTCATAAACACACATGTAAATTTTAGCTCTAATTCTGTAGCCCAAGTCAAATGTTTGGGAACAAATGAAATATGTATTGTGGTAGCTATTGCTTTAAATACTGTGGATATGTAAACAATATACATGACCTTAATGGTAAAGGAGAACTAGTGTTTTAAAGTGCTTGCTGTGTGAGCATAAGGAATTGAGTTCAGATCCTGAGCATGGTCATACATGTCTACAACCCCATCACAGCAAGGGAAAGATAGGTAGAATGAAGTTATAATTGTGGCTCAAACATACTATCTCAAATAAGAAAAATAAATGTAATAATATTTTCTAAATTCTTAATTTTAACAGGATATATATATATATATATATATATATATATATATATATATATAATTTTTAGTTCACTTTAAGAAATAAATGCCTGCTATGTTATTTGTGACCCAATTTGGAGACAGCAACTGCGCAGTAATTCATGTAGAATTAGGAAATACTTCATGTATTTTAACTAGTAACCTCTCAGGCATTAAGTGGAAGGGTGACAAAGATAAGCCTAAATAGTAAACTAGCATTAAAGGAGATTGATTATCCAAAGAGGGATAAAATGTAGCTTAGATTTTATTGAAGATTCCGCCTACACCACACAAAAACAAAAACAAAGAAACAAAAACCCAGTCCTGCCAGGAATAGATGATGCACATTTTATAACTTAGAGCTGCCTTCAGGAGCATGATGAAGGAACCAGCAAGCAGGGAAAGAGCAGAGAATGCAAACTGGCCCCTTTTATATCATGGGTGCTTAGAGAAAGACACAACTGTGACTAATAACCTGGAAATGTGCCCTCTAGTGTGCAGAGCAAATATGGCTGAGGAACCAAGTACAATAGTGACTGTCAGAGTCAAAGAGAGATGAGCCATAAGCCTAAGGTTGAAATTGAGGGATGAGTATTCATTGATTATCTGTTATACCTGTGTCTGGTCTCTGTACAGTAGAAGCAAGAATCAAGCAGAAATCCAGAATTTCTCCTATGCAGTCTCTTCAACATTCTTCATTGGCCAAGCTCTACATCCTGACACTTGCAAAGGAAAAATTGTTCACAAGATTCAGTTATAGTCTTGTGGTGTTGGCAGCAGAGGACATGCTTGAAATAGAAGATAAGTAGGTAGCTTGTATGTATAGTTCTGCAGTCGTTCATGCTTTTCTATATGAATTTTGAAAAACTTATGACCTAATTTTCACATTAATGTATACACAAATTATGTAGAATTTACTTTTGTGCATGGTGAGATAAGATCAAGGCATAGTTTATATAACAAGATATTCACTAAGAATAAACTATTTAATTCAGCATTAATATAGAATCTCAGTGATGTGTCATGCAATGTATGTATACCTGTGCATTTTTTTTGGTCTAATACTGGTTTCTCTGTAATGCTCTAATGTATGTTTTTCTGTATTTGCTTGATTAATATTGCTATAGGTAGTGTCAACCTATTAATTCAGTGCTATTTCAACTTCAAATATTTGTAACTATTTATTTGGCATTTATGCTAACTTTTCTATGATACTTTTCTTTGAAATTAGAGCTTGGAGTAATTATTATTCTTATAATATCACATCATCTTATCTGTAAACTTAATATATTTTGATTCTATAAATAGTCTTAATTTTATGTTAACAAAATTTAAACTTATAAGTGTAAATGTCTGGTTAATCCTTTATCAGTTTCTTTTTCCTCTGTACTTTTGATGCTAGAATATACTATGTAGATGAGGTTTCATTTCCTTCTTACCACCACTAAGAAATTGATTTAGGTATAAAACTTGTATGTTTTTAATACTGATAAATTAAGTTATTGGTTACCTGACTTTTCACTGAGTTTTTAAATTTACAAATAGTTTATTAAATTGTCTATGAATATTAATTGTTATTTTTCCTTTGAGTTTCTGTGTTTTTCTTTTCTTCATCTGTTTATATTGAAAATATAATATAATACCACTATATATTTTAGAGCTGAACATATTAAATATTATTATCTTCTTTTTATCTATGGGGATATTACCTTAATATTATATTTTCCAAATAAGATTGATGTTTATTATAACATTTTTGTACTAAGTTAGACAAAGAAAAATTATCTTGAATTTGGAGTTTAATATATTTTGTATCACCATTAACATTAAATTTAACAAAATAACTTTCTCAATTTATATCATAAAATGATCCTCTTCTTTTAAGGTAATAGCAAATTCATTTGAGTTTAATATATAAACAGTTTTGATGACTGAATCAAATACAAAAAAAGCAGAAATAGTGTGTGTAACTAACAGATTGTATTCATAATGATTTGATTTAAATTCTATAATAAATTCATGGGGTCTAACGTTCTTACATGTTTACTTTTGTGTGTTGTGTTCTTCTAGCTTTGGATATCAGGTTATGATTGCTTTACAGAAGTTATTGAGAAATAAATAATCTTTCATTTTATATGCCTTAGTCAAATATTTGAGATAATGAATTACACATAGTATTTAATCTTAAGACTTTTTCACCATACTATTAAATAGAATTTCAAGAAAGGCATAATGCATCCTGCTGTTTTTCTCCATCAAATAATCTATCAGGCACTCCTGAATTGTTTCCCAGTCTGAGAGACTATGTTGACATGCTACCATCTGCTGTTGAGGAGAATAAATAGTTTTGACATCGATTATTTTCTCAGAGATTTTATTGAGAGAAATTTGCTAGAGGGAATGTACTAGTCAAGAGGAATGAGGTCAGAGTCTTTAATACTCAAGTGACTTACTGGCTATTGCAAAATATGTCCAAGGCTCACGAAATACCCTTTGGAGGCTCTAGAGTCACAGAAGACATTGAACCTTGCCTTGAGGCATGTGCATTTCTATAAAGATCTGCCCACAGGACACACTGTGTGTCTTATTCTTCTCTTATTCCAATCTTCAGTATCTTTTGATACATACAAGGAATCCCTCAGATTTACAGATCAGAAACTCAGTTTAAGTCAGGGTGAATGCCTGTCTGTACTTAAGGACTCAGTTGTGCCTGGGCAAAGGCTTTGAGGTAAGGCTATTGGGTACATGATTGATGTATTAAATACTTAACAGAGTTCAGTACATGGAAATGAAGCTGAGAGTTTCTGTTGATCTTAGATTATGTGAAATCACTGCTCTGGAACAGCTAAGAAGGATAAAATAGCTGCTATCCCACCTTGCTAGACTGTTCTCCTTGAAAACTACTAAAAATAACCTCGGGGTGGGAGAATGTGGTTTCTATGATTGGAATTCAGAACTGACATCATTGTGGTTCAAAGACATTACTGTTTAATACTAAATAGAGTTTAAATTTCAAAATGGGTGAAGTGGGTACGGCTGATGCTATGAATACTTCTTCTACCTCATGCCATATAAATCAGGAGTACTTAGTCCTACTTGATCCTGCCTAGAACAGGGTCACAGTGTCTTTGAGTCAGTGTTTATGGTTGCCACATTTAAGATTAAGATTCATCCATCATCTTGATCAATAATTTTTTTCACTTGAGATCAAATTATTCAAGTACCAGAGTCTCTGTGAGATATTTCATGTATTCTACTCAAACATCTTAAATGTTAATAAAGTTGTGTAATTACTATTTGATTTTTATGTTCAAAGATATTTAGCCATCTTTCTAAAATGTTTGAAGTAGTAGATTACAGTTGTCATATGACTTTCCCTGAGTGTAGAAGAGTAGCCACAGAAAGCAGGTGCTCATGTCAATAACCACTAGTGAGACAAGACTGAATCCTCTAAAACAGAAATATTTCTATGGGGAAAGGGAGTCACCCAAGAGATGAACCTTGATATGCTTCCCTGAGAAAGAGCCTGAAGACAACAGGAACTATTAAGGGTGGATATAATGAAGGAAGAAAATAATTTGGGGTGCCAAAGGGATTCTTCTCAGTGATGAAGAAAATCAGAAATTTATGACATCAAACCAAGCAAAGTGAAGGTAATGCATAAAAAGCAGTATCTTCTAATATGTGATTATTATAGAATATAGGTCACTGTGTAAAATACAATAGAGAGATAAATTATTATATTTTCTTTATTTTTATCTTAAAGGATATTACAGTAACTGTGGGAAAATCCTGTTACCTCTGTAGAGTGCTATCTAATCAGTTATTTTATAATTAAACTAGTCAGGGAAAATTACAACATGATTTTATTGATGGAGGAGGATGGCTTAGTAAGTGGGTATAGGAATTTTGATATAGAATTTTAACTGTGCAAATAAAGTTTTAATCATGGTGTCCAGAACACCCAATTTCAACTCTTATTTCAACTGAACATTGCCTTCCTATGATGCTTTCTCTTCCCATTTATCTGTGGGGTGTTTTTCCATCCTTTCTTTACAAGGCATAACAAAGTCCTCATTTGGCATAGTATACCAATTCCTCTCAAAACATACATCTGATGCTTATCATAACTTGACTGGATTTATATTGTTCACTTATTTACCCAAGTTTCTTTGCATGTATTTTATTCTGTTTGTTTTAACAAATAGAAAATTTCAATAGAATAAGTGAGCCGTTCAATATTTCATGATGATCTGTGTTATCCACTTTCATTTTCCCTGTCTATAACTTTCAATTCTCTTTCCCTATAACACTCACTAATAGAAGTTACTTTCACCCACAGCTTTATTATAAGGATAACCTAAAGGCTTCTCCGGCCTTTTTCTTGAAAACATTTAGATTATTTTTAACACTGATTCTACTTTGATACAAATATAAATTAAGCTGATTGCTTCTTTATCAAGTTCTGTAAGAGTCAGTAAGATTTACCTCACAAGTTGTATTTTTTTATTTCTTACCCATTTTAGTTTAAATTTAGCTACAACACCCATCTGGCTATCCACTCTGGTCTAACTTCATTTTCTTACACTTTAACACAACATTCTCCCTTTATTCACAGTTCTGATTTTTGCCATTTTTTACTTTATATCAACCTTTGCCTAAAAATTTTTAATGGAAAATTTTAGGAAAATGCAATTTGCATTAAATAACATTTAGCACAAATTTTTAAAGCATTCTATTTTCTGGTCATTATTAATCTATTATGCTTAATTTATGAATTACACTTAAGAATAGGTCTATATGTGTAGGAAAAAAGTACATGTAAGGGGGTTGGGTCCTTCCATAGTGTTTGGCATTCCTTGTGACCTAGGAAGGTACTTCCTGGGCATAAAGAGATCTATGTTCCAGTAGTTCCTTATTAGCACGCATGGTGCCAATCACTTCAAAAAATATTCCATAACCCTTTGATTCTATGTTACATATCCATCATTTGACATCTAATTCAAGAATTACCTTCAATAAATTTTCTGTGACCTCCTTGGATAAGCTTAGCACCCTCTCTATATAGATATCACCTCATGTTTTAAAATTATGTTTGAGGAGTTAAGCTAACATTGTATTTAGCCCCTATTCACAAGCTTGTAAATATATAAGATATTTATTATAATTTTCTGTTTTAACAGTACCAGATTTCCTTTATTATGTTCTTAATAACTATGTAATGAAATAAAAGAATTAATGGGTTAATTAACAAATACAAGTGATAATTAAATATAATGATCAGAAGAGAATTAAAATCCAAACTTTGTTCATTATTAAGAGTTGGCAGTGACTATAATTTTCTGTGTTTTTAACTTTCTTTGCAGATTGAGGGGCCTTTATCAGCAATGTCTGTCGTCAATGATTCCACTCTGTACCCTCGATTCCTTCTGACTGGTTTTCCAGGTCTTGAAACCAGATACGGCTTGATATCCATCCCTATATTCTTGGTTTGTGCCACTTCTATTGCAGGGAACATTACCATTCTGTTCATTATCAGAACTGAGTCTTCCCTCCATCAGCCAATGTACTACTTTTTATCTATGCTTGCACTCACTGACCTGGGCCTCTCTACTACGACCTTACCCACCATGTTCAGTGTGTTTTGGTTCCAAGCCCGGGAGATTCCTTTCAATGCATGTCTAGTCCAGATGTACTTCATTCATGTTTTCTCAATTATTGAGTCAGCTGTGCTGTTGGCCATGGCCTTTGACCGCTTTGTAGCAATACGAGAACCTCTGCGCTATGCAGCTATTCTAACCAACAGTGTTATTGTTGGAATTGGCTTGGCAATTGCTGGAAGAGCCTTAGCCCTGGTCTTTCCGGCCTCCTTCCTCTTGAAGAGGCTTCAATATCGGGTTATCAACATACTCTCCTACCCCTTCTGCCTGCATCAGGACCTCATAAAGACAACTGTATCCAGCCGCTGGGTCAGCAGCATCTACGGTCTCATGGTGGTGATCTTCTCCATGGGACTTGATTCTTTGCTTCTCCTCCTGTCCTATATTCTCATCCTGGGCACTGTGTTGAGTATAGCCTCCAAAGCAGAGAGGGTAAAAGCCCTCAACACTTGCATTTCCCACATCTGTGCTGTACTCACTTTCTATACACCAATGATTGGGCTATCTATGATCCGTCGCTATGGGCAGAATGCTTCCCCAATTGTGCATGTGCTCATGGCCAATGTATACCTGCTGGTTCCTCCTCTCATGAACCCTATTGTCTACAGTGTGAAGACCAAGCAGATTCGTGACAGAATCCTGAGGAAATTGAAGAAACATAAAGTCTAGGAGAAAGGAACTAGAAAACAGTTTTTTGTATTCCCTTTATTATATATAGTTTTATTTATGTAAATGTTTAAATGTCAATGTTGTTAATAGTAGTTTGCCCTTAAGATACTTCATCCAAACCTCAATGACAGAAAATTCTTGTCTTATCAACACAGAAAATTAAAACTTGGCTTTATTTAACTTTAAAATTAAAGTCCCCAATGTGTGAGGATACTCAGATTTCAAGAAAACTCTTACATAAACCCTAAAACTTAGATCATCAACTTTGGCCCATATTACTTTCCTTGGTATAATAATAATTTGCATACATGTTTTGATTCTGTTAAATCTAGAAAAAATATTTTCAACAGGAAGTGGATGTTGCTAAAAGAAAATGATGAGTTAACGAAATACAAAACATTTTCTGAAATATAAGGGCAGGTAACTTTGAGACAAATCAGTGGACCTGATTTGGGTGATTCTTAAATTATCTGAGAATCCTGATGTTTCTAAATCTATTATGTCAAAGTTGTTTTTTCTGTTTGTACTATGATTACTACAAGATCCAGATTTTTGGTTTTTTTCTTTTTTTCTTTCTTTCTTTTCTTTTTTTTTTTTTTTTGGTCCAGGTTTCTCAGAATATTTCTCAGTTATCTGCAACAGGTTTTGGTCATTCTGTCTTAAAATGTAATCTCTAAGACTTAAGCAGGGAAAGATGAATATAGTAGCCCTGTATTCCTGCCTTCATTTTTCTAATCTCTTTCTGGATTTCCATTGGTACACTAATCTAGAATGCTCAAAATATTTTAATATTTACTATTTTAGAATTTCATGTACACATGTTTCAGGTACATTTTCTTCAACTTTACTTATGGGAATTATGGACATACAAATTTTAATCAATAAGAATCTTTACAGTATAGTACGAAAAAGGCTTTTTGTTCAACTTATATGAACAATTGATATATCTATTTACTTACTTATTTTAATAAAAATATATTCTTCTCTCATACTGTATGTCTCAACCAGTGTTCCCTCCCTCTACTCCTCCTAGCTCTGCCCACCTCACCTCTCTCCTAGGTCCATCTCATCCATTTCCTCTTCAGAAAAGAACAGGCCTCCAAGAGACAACAGCTAAACAGGACAAAATGTATTAAAAAAAGACAATGTGAAATTCCTTATAATGATACTGGACAAGGCAACCCAATAGAAGAAAAAAGTCTCAAGAGCATGCAAAAATATCAGAGATATACCTATTCCCACTATTAGAAGTCTCACAAAACATCAAGCTAACAGCCAAAACACATACTCAGAGGACCTGGTACAGACCCATGCACGCCCCATGCTTTAAATCACATAGTATACAAATTATCATTAAAGAACTATGACTACTTGATGCTTCAATTTCTTCATCTTCCTTTATAAAGTTAATTTGTTGTATTCTTATTTACATACATCTCCAGGATTCCATTGAAATTGAACTCTATGATATTTATTGACATCTATTTATTACTAAGTCACATATTGACTTAACTTTTATTTTCATAGACATTAACTACACACCACGGAAGCATCTACAAGACACTACCTCACCTAAGACTCAGGGAACCTTGTGAAAGAGTGGTAGAAGATTATGAAGTATGTTGTGATATTGTGTTTTCTAGTAACAACAGAAGTTGTATTCATAAAGTCTCACCAAGATGACTACCCAATCATGACCTGAACAGGGATGACACCAATGAACATGCTAAACTGGATGAGGCAAAGTCCATGAAAACTCAATCTTACACAGAAAACTACAGGAAACTGAATTAACATCCTTTCCAGACAATAGCACATACATTGGCTGTTCATCTCCAAATGATTAGCTCTGAAAATATACACAAGTAACAATATATGATCTCAGCAGGTTATGTTTAGGAATATATATTTATATATAAAACTAAATATATGCATACAATAACAACTAATAAAAAAGAGGCCATGGATTTTAAGGAGAATAGGAAAGGGTATATGGGAGGGTCTAGAGGGGGAAAAGGAGGGAAGAAATGTAATTAAATTATAATCCCAAACAAAAAACAAACAAAACCTCCAAATAAAAGAGAAATCACCTAAAAGAAACAAAAAAATGAAAAAAAATTAACTTTATACTTACAGAAAAAAATTAGATTCTACACAGTTCCCAGATATACAGCATCTGGCTACTCCTATTATTAACATCTTGCATTAGTATTGTACATTTGCTACTAATTAGTGAACAGCTATTGGTACTTCATTAACCAAGTTATACATTCTTTTCATATTCTTTTAGATCCTATTATCTTCTGTCCCTCCCTTATATTAGGCAAAGTACCACAGGCCATCAGTCAGAATTGTTCTTAGACTCCTTTTAATTGTAAAATGTTCTTGTAAACCTTTTCTTTCTACTGGGTAGTCTCACCCAGCCATGATTCGAGGGTTTGTGCCTAGTCTTGTTATGCTGTGTTCTAATGGTATCTCTGGGAAGCCTGCTCTCATTAGAAAACTAACAGGCTTCTAAAGGATAGTAACAAAATAATGTAAAATATAGTAAGATAAAACAAAAAATAACACATGAGAATAGAGCAAAACAAACAGAAGAAAAAGATTAAGAAAGAACACAGCAAAGAGACCTAGTTTTCATACCCTCAGGAATCCCATAAAAACATTAAACTGGAAGCCATAATAAATGTGAAAAGGACCCAAAGGGTAAAAAGAAGAAAAAATAATATAGAAATGAAATAAGATAAAAATAGTTAAATATATATTTTTTTAAAAGTAAAGGCCTTGACATGTATTATGAGGCAAAGAACCTCCAAAGATGATGTTGAGTTCATTTTGTTTTTCTGTTGATCATCTACTGCTGGACATGTATTCTACCCTTAAGAATAGTTTGTTTGCCCAATGAGCCTCCCTTGAAGGAAACTAAATTTTCATTTGCAAGTCATTATCATTTGGATTTTACTTCTGGCTTAGGGAGTGGGGCATGTTCTACTTCTCTTTTCAGCTCTGGTACCCCAGTTGGGACAGACCCATGGGGGGCCTGTGCATGTTGTCTCAGTCTCTGTGAGTTCATATGTGCATCAATCTTGCTGATTAAGCAGGTCTTGTTTCCTTATTGTGCTCCAAACCCTGAAAGCTTTTATATGCTTTCAGCCTGCTCTTCTGTAGTGTTCCCTGAACCCTAAAGATAGGGATTTGATGGAGACATCCATCAAATTTAGGACTGAGTGATAAAAGTTATTTCATTCTCTGAATAAATTCTGGTTATGGGTTTCTGTATTTGTTGCAGTCTAATGGAGGAAGTAGTTTTTCTGAGGATGGCTAAGCAAAGCACTAATCTATGATTGTAGCAGAATGTCATTAGAAGCCATTTTATTGCTATGCTTTTTTGTTTTGTTGTTGATCATTTTTTCAAAGAACAGTAGTATTTGGCTTTATCCTCAGTTCCTGGGCTATCTATCTAGTCTCATGTCCTTTGTCACCCAAGCAGTGTCAAATATGTGTTTCATCTTGTAGGATCAAATCAGATATTGGCTGGCTACTTCCACAAATTTTGCAGGCTACTTCCACCATTGTAGGCATGGCACCATAGGAAATAAAAGGATCGATGGCTTGGTTTGTACTTATGTTTTTTGTTTGTTTGTTTGTTTGTTTGTTTTGTAGAATGCAGAGTACATTCCTGAAACAAAGACTCCGGTATGTAGCAGTAAAGGCTCTATGTAGACACCAGGTCAACTTCCCCATGTTTAATGAGTTGTATAGGAATTGTGTTCAGCAATGGAGCCTTGTCATCAGTTTGTGGAGCATAGCCTAAAGTTTTTGGCAACAACCTGTGTGGTTTGGGAATTCCCATGGGACCCTCTGGCCAACTAATCAATTAGATGTAAGCCTCATACTGGAGGCTTCATTTGGTAACTAGAGATGGTCAGCTTGGGTTTGTCCCTGATGATTTTGGTGATTTCTTTTAGATTGTATCCATATAGGTATATAATTTGCAAAGCTAATACTATATTAGGTCTTCATAATATTCCTCAAATGTCTCTTAATTTTAACTGTTTCTCTACATATGCCCTTTCTTGCCCCCTCCTTATTTTATCCTCCTCCTCCAGCCCTCCTCCCACCCATCTACAACTATCTATTCTATTTCCCTTACCTAAGAAATCTGTTTTCTCTGAGTTCCTTACTCTACACACAACTTCTCTGCCTACAATGGATTGTAGCTTGGTTATCTTTGACTAATATCTACTTATGTGCAAAAAATATCATATTTGACTCTCCAGGACTGAGTTAGTTCATTCAGGTTGATTTTTTCTAGTTCCATTAATTTACCTGTAAATTTCACTGTTTTAACAGCTGAGTAACACTCCATTGTGCCAATGTATCAGAGTTACTTTATCCATTTTTATGTTGAGGGACAACTAGGTATTTTTCAATTTATGTCTATTATGAATAGAGCATTAATGAACATGGTTGAGTAAGTGTCTCTGTGGGAAGATGAAACATCCTTTGGGTATATGTTTCAAGAGTGCTACAGCAGGATCTTGAATAGATCAGCTCTCATCTTCCTGATGAAGCACTCCACTATTTTCCATAGTGACTGTATAAGTTTGCACTACCGCCAGTATTGGATGAGTGTTCCCTCTACTCCACATCCTTGCCAGCATGAGCTGTCACTTTTTTATTGGTCTTAGACATTCTGAAAGCTGTAAGATGAAAACTCAAAATATATTAATTTGCTTTTCCTAATAACTAAGATGTTGAACATTTCTTTTTTTCCTTTTTTCTTTGAATTAAAAACAGGATTGTTTTACATGACAATCCTAGTTCCCTTCTCTTTCCCGACCTCCCCTACCCCCCCCCCCAACTAAAACCTTACATATCACATATCCTTTGTTCCCCATGGATGGTGAGGCCTTCCATAGGGGGCCATCAGAATCTATTGTATCCTTTGGAATAGGGCCTAGGTCCACCCCTGTGTGTCTTGGCTCAGGGAGTATTCCTCTATGTGGAATGGGCTCCCAAAGTCCACACCTATGCTAGTACTGAACAACTATAGGAGGTACCGTAGATTTCCGAAGTTTCCTCACTGAAACCCATGTTCCTGGGGTCTGGATCAGTCCCATGCTGGTATCTCAGCTATCAGTCTGGGGAGCAAGAGTTCCCCGATGTTCAGGTCAGTTGTTTCTGTGGGTTTCACCAGCCTGGTCTGGACCCCTTTGGTCTTCACTCGTCTGGGTTCCAGTTCAGTTCAGTGATTAGTTGCAGGTGTCTGCTTCTACTTCCACCAGCTGCTGGATGAGCGCTACCGGGTGACATATAAGTCAGTCATCAATCTCACTATCCAGGGAGAGCATTTAAGGTAGCCTCTCCTCTGTTGCATAGATTGTTAGCTGGTGTCATCTTTGTAGCTCTCCAGACAGGGATGTTGAGCATTTCTTTAAGTGCTTCTTAGCTATTTAAGGTAGGAAGGTTTTAACTTTAATGAAGTTGAATTTTTCCTATTGTTTCTTAAATTATTTTTTCTATCATGCTAAATACAAGACATATAAAGTTTTAAAAAGTTTTACAGTGATCTGATTTATATTGTAATTTTATGTTCAATTTAATGAAAACTTCAATGTGTTGATTATTCCCTTTCCCTCTTGCGCATAGAAAATTATTGCATTTGCAAACCAATTTTATAACTTTCTTCCATAATTGAATGTCTTTTTGTTTTCTTTCTTTTCCCTTTACTGTACTACTTAGTGCTTCAGCAAGATGTTAAATAGGAAGAAAATGAATTGAAATCTGTAGCACAAATAATCAAAACCCAGAGATAGATCATGGGGTTCAAGCTGAAGATCAGAAAAGCAAAGTGCCCAAGCCACCAGAGAACTCATACCTCTGCCAAGGCTGAAAGGGCAAATCCTATTCTCAACATGGTTGGAGACTAATTGCTAGCGCCGAGACCCTTCTCCTGTCTTATATACCTCTTTAGTGCTGGTATTAAAGGTGTGAACTCTGTTTCTCTATTAGATAGATCCATTCTTATGTAGCACTGGGTGGCCTTGAACTTACAGAGACCCATCTTCCTTTGTCTCCAGAGACCTGGGTTTATAAGTGTGACCCACTCAACTGTCTCAGAAAATAGTATAGAAAATTCCAAAAATATGTAATGCCTATATTTAAAATTGTGCACAATAAATAATATCCTGTTCATCCCACACTCGGTATGCAAATTATTCATTTATCCAGCATACTCACACTATGTGAATTACTTGCCTATTGTTCATTTTGGAGGTTGTGAAGCAAACCTTGTATACATAACCCTAACACTTAAAAGTCTTAATATTGAAATCCCCAATATACAAATTACCAAAAATAAAATTGTTAAAAGAAAATATTCAGAAGATATTTACTTAGATTTAAAAGGGTATTTATTTTAGAAGTATATGAAAACATATCATATTTCCATATGTTTTGTAGGTATAAACATTTAGGCAAGACACTGTAAATCTGTTTTACTCTATCCTTTATTTTCCCAAAAAGAGGATGAAGCTCACTTCTTCTAGAGAGTGCATGATGGCATGCTACCACAATAGAAGCTTCATCCACTCAGCCATATTTTTCCCTTTTAGAATGCTTGGTCTGAAAGAAGTCTGTTCCTGGATCTCTCTGCCTGTCTGTACTTTTATCTTGTGTCTTTAGTTGGCAATATGGAAATTCTGGTTGTCATTAAGATATAACTTTCTAGGAGCCCATGTTCTTTCTGGCTGTATTTTATTAGTTGCCTTGACCCTTCCTACAATATGTGTTCCCTGCATGCTGGCTTCCTGCCCTTGAAATTAACTTTGGTGACTATATGGCTCAGATGTTTTTGATTCATTCCTTGACAGGCATGGAGGTTGAGCTGTTGATGATGGCCATTACATTTGACAGGTAGAAATTTGAGCTCTACTCTTCTACTTAACCATATTGACATCTTGGGTGTTAGTAAGCATTAATATATGTGCTATAACCTGTCAATCTTTGTTTATAAGTCCAATGTTCTATCTCAATTACCACCTACCCTATTGTTATCTCATATAAAAGGGGCATTGCAAAATTGTCCTTGGCAACATTTATATCAATGCTGTATATGGAATTTTTGTGGCCTCTTGTTTTCTTATGAACCTGGTCCTTGTTCTTTATTGGTATTTCATATGGATACATTCTCCATGCTGTGTTCTGTCTCACATCTCAGGATGCATGGTTAAAATCTCTCAGAACATGTGTTCCCATGTTGCTGTTCTCTGTATTTTCTACATTCTATCAGTCTTCTTTCTTCTCATTCATTGATTTCAACACAACATAACACACTACATTCACATTCTTATTGCAAATCTCTATTTTGTTATTCCTTCTTACTTTGATCACATCATCTATGATGTCAGGACAAAAATAGATGAGAGAAAAGTGACTACTCTAATTTTTTATCAAATATAAGACATTTCTGTATTTAGTCTTTGGATTTTGTTTCTCCTAAGAAGACCAATATTTCCTTGGATTATTGAATATATTTTATTAACTGTCATATACTTCTGTTTGCAATGCAAGCTAGTTTGTTTTTGACTATGGACTAATAGAATCAGAATAGCTAAAAATTCAAAATGTATTTTAGAAGCCATGTAGTCTCTGCTAGTATGTATTCAAACAAGAAATTTATAGCTTATTTTCTGGCAAGAGAACAATATTATATTATTATATTCTGCTAGTTGACCAGGATAAAAGCCCTTGGAAATTTGAATTTATCCCCTTTCCCTCACTCCTTCTTTCTCTCCCTTGCTCCTATCTTTTCTTCCTTCCTTCTTTCCTTCCTTCCTTCCTTCCTTCCTTCCTTCCTTCCTTGCTTGCTTCCTTCCTCCCTTCTTTCCATCCATTCTTTCTTCTTCCATTTTCCCTCTCACACCCTCTCTTACTTTCTTCTCGCCCTCATTCTTCCTTAATTCCTTAGGGTCATTTTATGCATAACTTTGATTTGTCATATTATTGCATTTATTTTGTCTCCTTTACTACATTTTGAACCATTCTAACTGTTGAAGAAAAACCATGAAAATGATTTAATCCCAATATCTAGATCTATGGGGTTGGTATTCTGTAATAAAGTCCTGGATTCAAAACAGTCCTTGCCAAGTCTGTAATTTGAAATTGAGTTATCAACAAAATATATGAGCCTCTGTGCAACAATCACCAGATGAAGACAATACTTCCAATGAAAGACATTTCTTACTTGACAACTGTGACTATTCAGTGATTGACACTTCATGCAGTCATACTGCATGAGCATAAGTGAGTTTTTGTAATCTAATGTATAGAGCCTTTTTATGTAACATAAAATAGTCATTGCCTGTTAATTTATCCTTTTTTGTTTTTTCAATCTACATTTAATAGAAAACATTCTATGCCCAAACCTAAGACTTTTCATCTGCATCCATGATATAAGCTAGTTCCTCTACATGTTGTAGTATAGAAACCTAAGCAATTATTGTCACTTTTTGAAGCAATTTGTTAATAAATTTCCAAACATCAAACAATGGTCTTCTATAACACAAAATTTGCCATTTTATAATTTTAAATAAACTTATTTTTTCTCAGACTATTTCATAAAGGTTTTAAAGCTGTATTTTTTGTTCTCAAATGAACATTCTTCAACATCTGTATTTATTTCAAATCTAATCTTTTAAAAGATACACACAACATAGAAGTTAAAATCTAATTTAAATCTGCCCAACACAAAATCTGTCATACTTTTCCAGAGGCAAGTTGTGATACTATATCGATGAGATAATTAATATCTAATTTATATTCATTGGAACATTTTGTGAATCATTTTATAGCATTAATTTCATTGATTTATTTTTCTATTAATTGATAGTCCTATCATTTCTAAGGTAGAAAATTTGCTAAATATGCTTATAATGTTTTATATTTATGATAATTTATTCAACTTTTATTCTTTGAACTGTAATTATTATGCTATAATAATTGGTTTTTATTCTTTAGTTTTTATTCAGTATGTTTTTTATCATTTTTTATTTGAATTAGAAACAAGATTGATTTACATGACAATTCCAGTTCCCTTCATATTCTGTATGTTTTATAGTTTATATTTTTTCATATAATTTCCTTTTGTAATCACCTTGAAAATGTAAAGAAAATAAATTTAAAATTGCCTCAATTATGTTCAAGAAACATATCTCATATAGGAGGGGCTTGTTAAAAACTGACCTTTCTTAGCATTACTTTATGTTTGCTATTAAAATTAATTGGTACTACCTTATTTAAAAATAAAAAAATATTGGGCTGGTGAGATAAATAGTTAAGGTGCATGCTACCAAATCTGATAACCTGAGTGCAAACCTAGGTACTCTGGTGGTAGGTGGAGAAAGTCCACACTGACTTCCACATGAAAGCTATGTCAGGTACACAAAGAAGCACATTGAATCCTACTCCAATAAACAGAAATATTAATTATAGTTTTTCTTTTCTGTTTTTCTTATCTACATTTTCTTTGGTTCTTGTATAGGAACTCATTTATAAATTTTATGTAAAATGTGCTGAATTACAATGTTTACTTGATGGCATACATTATAATAGTTCACAATTAGAAACATCTGGATATGTTCAAAGTACATTTTAACATATATGAGCTCACATGGTACCTTGTTACCATGTGCACAACTGCTGCCAGTCAAACTCCCATATTTGTGGTATGATTTTAACACTATTTGTATGTCTAGATAGATTCTTATTTTTTCAAAATATGTAAGTAGTATAACAAAAATTTATAGGAACATATTTTCAATAATGTATTGATAGTATTGCTAGATTTTGGTCCTACTTTAATCCCACAAATTAATACTACTATAATTAAAACTCATGATTTATTTTATCTCTTGAGGCAATTCTCTGTTTTGTAGATAGCATAATTTTAACATTCTGAGTGTTCATAATATTGAGTCTAGATTTAATTTTTCAAAGCAGTGTTTTCTATTCATTAGGTTTTAAGTTCAAAATAGTATTTACTAATCCTAATAGCTTTATAAACAATTGCTTTTTTAATATTTAAGAATAAAAATTGCCAAATAGACCAGAACATGAAAGAGAGATTTTTGGGGAGAAGGAAAATGGATAAGGTTGGTAGGATGTTAGAGGTGAGAATGCACAGTATGGACCGCATACATATGTGGAACTGTAAAAAAAATGAATAAAATAAAATAAAGAAAGAGACAAATTTAAAACATGAATAAAATTTGAAATCCAAGTTAAGTTCTTTTCTTAAGACCTAGCATTTTTCCCTCTGGACTCTTACTATACATAATTGTCTCTCTAAGGTTGCAGAATACTGACTAAGTTTTGAGTATTGGACTCCCTGTAGTTGACCAACATTAGAAGAAAGTGCTTTAATTGAATATTGCTTTCCCAAGAGAAGGTCACAATTCAATCAACATACTATAGGCCACAACTTCTGGAAAAACCCATAAAAGTAAAATGTAGAATTTTGGATCAGGACAAATTATTTCTGTTTTAGTAGGTATGAAATGAAAGATACAAGTAATAAAATAAAATAACCACTGAATTTTACATTTCCTATAGGTAAAAGTTTTATGTTTTAAATGATATTATTCAGACAGAAAAGATAGCCAATATGATTGTAAATATATTTGCCCTCTATTAAAAAGCATGAGAAATACTTTAAATGTCATATGATTCATCAATAATATTTCTTGGTTTATGTATTTAATACTCTTGGTATAATCATGTCATCCATATTTATATTTATTTCACCGTTGATCACAATAAGAAGGTCATGAAATAGATCTCAGTTTTAAGAAACAGATGAGCATATTATAAATTTGGTATTCTTATACCATTCTTATTTGAAAAAAGAAAATTCTCTTATTTGAAAGCATATAATTATTTATAATTATAAATTATACCCAACAACTCTCTAATAGGTAAAATTAGTCACTCTTAGACATAGGCTACATCATCTAAATTACATTTAGAATATAAAAAATGTTGAGCTCACTGATATAAAGAATAGAATAATGGTTATCAAAAACATGGTGTTGGAAGTAGAGAGATGAGAAAATGTTGGGCAAAATACATATTATTATTTTTAGATAGGTATTATGTAGCCCATACTGGCATTGAACTTTGGATATAGGCAAGGATTATCTTGAACTTTCAAATCCTCCTGCTTCTAGCTCCTTAATTGTGGAATTATAAGCATATGCAACTGGGGTCAATTTTATTCAGTGGTTTTGACTATATTCAGGACTTCGCATGCCCTAGACAAGCATTGTACTAACTGAATTACATCCTACAGAGTAAAATACTTCATTTAGATTTGTTAACTAAATTCTGGATATCTAATCAACAATGATGTGAATATGGTTTACAAAACTGTGTTATAAATTTGGATGTTACCAAGCTTGTCCTAACATGTTTTCATAATATAATTTATAAAAGGTAAATTATAATTTTATGAACTCCAGTTAACCTTTTCATGATTTATATTTTTATCAGTATTGGATTGCATAACATATACATTTTGTCAACTATATTTTAATAATAATAAGAATTAAAGCTCACCATTACAGGAAAATAAATGATGGTAGAGAACACAATATTAAGCAAAGTAAGTCAGACACAAAGAAAAAGATCACAAATTTAGTTTCATGTAGAAATCAACAAACAAGTACAACTCCTCTATAATTAAAAACTCAGTGTTTCAAAGAGAAACTATAAATGCAATCAAGGAAAATAGATATGTTATCTTTAAAACAGCAGTGCTAAGACTTACAAGTTGTCATCCCAACCAATATGTGGGGGAAAAATAGAACAAAATATTGTTTTCAAACCTCTGAAAGAAAAATAAACCTATATTTGGAATTTTATATCATCAAAATAATACTACAATGAACATGAAATTAGACAAACACAGAAAAAAATGCCATATACAAAAATTGTATCAAAGGATGCAGAATCTTGGGGTACAGGGAAGAAGGGACAGTAAAATAATATATATTTGAAAACAATTAAGTGAAGATAAAGAATATATAACAGTAAGTTAATGAACATAAAGTTGGACATGTATAAAAATCAGCTTTAAAAGAATGAAATATAAATCAGCTCATAAGTAGATACACTAAATTTTTCAAAGGTTCTTTATTAAAAGAAATAGATAAGACTGCTAATTTATATTACACTTTTTAGTTTCATAAATACCATGAGGACAATGGATATAGTTGTGGAAGCCATGTATGCAATCATAATAAAAATATAATTACCAACAAAAAATTATCTGAAGGATCAAAATCTTGGGTTGAATTAAATGCATGTGTGTTTACAGATATACATAAATATTATAGTGGGCTGAATGGAAGGAATAATAAATTTAATAGTGTAATAAGACTGATACACTGTGGCGATAGAAATTTATGGTCTTTGGAAGAGTATAGTGATATAACTGATCATGATATAAAGAGATTAAAGAGAGGATGACACTTCCTAAGCTGAGAGTGCTGACAATTTATAGCTTTTTAAGTTTCAAAAAGTGAAAGTTTTGTAGTCATCCTTTCATCTACAAGATCCTACAATAATGAAATAAGCACTTGGAAAATTAGCACAGTAACACTGAGAAAAACTATAGGAAATATCAATATTTGTAACAAAAATGGATTCATTGAAATACCATGCCAAAAAAAAAAAAACCCAGCAGGTGTCAGATGAAAGAGGAAAAAAGCATACATTATTAAAATAAAATTATAAGGAAATTGGGTCAGCAGATGAAGAAACCAGTTGTATCACTTGTGGAGTAACATTAAAAGCCACATATTTAAATACTTAGAGCAGAATGTTGGTGCAGCTTCATGTTGTGGAATGACTTTTACTGCAAGGCATACTTCCGAGGGAACTGTGACAGTATTCTGTGGAGCCTCACACAATTATAACCTATTCCTTTTCCTTTCCTTGCATTTGCAATAACATTTTCTTCACACGGTCATAGATCTGCTTGGTTCTCACTCCATATATGACAGGATTGAGCATTGGTGGCACTACAACATAAAGATTGGCCAGAAGTATGTGTATATAGCGAGGCACATTTCTGCCAAAGCGGTGTGTCATGAAAGAAAAGAGAGCTGGAGTGTAAAAGGCAAGAATGACACAGACATGAGAACCACAAGTGCTGAGGGACTTGATCCGGGCTTCTTGAGAAGGGAGATGAAACACAACACGTAGTATTTGTATGTAAGAAAGGGCAATAGCTACTATATCAAACAGTAGATTACATATGGCACATAAGCCATAAATGATATTGGCCTTGACACTGGCACAAGACAGACGAGCAAGACCCATGTGTTCACAGTAGGTATGAGGAATGATGTGATGCCCACAGAAGGGCAATCTCAAAATTAGAAATATAAATGGAATAACAAATATAATTGCCCTTACTAGCACAGCAAGGCCAATCATAAAAACAACCTTGTTTGTGAGGATGGTGCTATACCGAAGTGGGTTGCAGATGGCTACGTAGCGGTCATAAGCCATTGCCAAGAGGACTGCTGACTCCATAAGTGTGAATTTGTGGATGAAAAACATCTGTATAAGGCAATCTTCAAAGATGATCTCTCTGAGATTAATCCAGAAGATCCCAAGCATCTTGGGGATGGTTGCTGTTGAGAGTCCCAAGTCAATGGTAGCCAACATGGCCAGAAAGTAGAACATGGGCTGGTGGAGGCTGCTCTCAGTTTTGATCACAAACAAAATAGTGAAATTTCCTAGGAGAGCAATCATGTATACAACACAGAAGGGAAAACCAATCCAGATGTGAAGAGACTCTATTCCTGGGATTCCCAGCAATATGAAGGAGGAAGGGTGAAACTGGGTGTCATTGAGAAGGAGCATCCTATAGAAGAATGCATGAATAAGTCTTCAGAACAGTGTGCTCATACAATAGCAGCTCTTTGAATAGGTTTTGAAACTGGAGACCTAAAACTGTTTTAAAGGATTCTATGTACCCTGTTCATGTTCTTCTGGAAACCATCATATCAATTTGAAATGCCTTTTGTACAAAGTCTTTTAGAATATTAATGAGTCAAGCACAAGTCTTGGAGGAAGCTGCGAACTACACAGTAAATAAAAGTAAAATATGTGTTTGTTACCATCTTTTGCACTGTCATCCTTCTCTTTGAAATCACTAGCCTTATAACCAATCTTTAAGAATTACTTCATAGTATTGCCTTTTGTGAGTACTTTCTTATTTTGATTATCTTTAACAAGAGAGCATCCTTAAATGTTGATGAACTTAGGCTTCTGCAAGTTCCTGAATATAGTACTGGAAATTAATTCAATTGATCAAATGACAGTTTTGTGATGGTTAGTCAAGATTTTCTGCTCGAATGGGATAAGAAACACCTAGGAAACACTAAAACCCACTTACAGATGAAATTATGGATCTATCTCCAGGCAATATTATATCATGAGTATAAATGATACAGTAGAAGTTTTAAATTTGAAGTTTTACATTCTTTTTCATTTAAATTAGAGGCAATCTTTTACATATCAATCCCATTTCCCTCTCCCTTCCATCCTCCCATGCCCCCACCGACTCCATACCGTCCCTCTTCTGCTCCAATTTGAACTTTTACCTGAGCTACAAAAGTGGATTTACATCCTTATGCATGCAGAATCAACACATAATCTTCCACAAACATTATAAAAACACACAATCCTTCTGAGTATCTTAATATCCTGCTAAATGTTATATATTAGTATCTTTATTTCAAAAGTGAAGCAGTCACAGATTTTAGACTCTAAGGATTTGATCAGTGCATGATTGTATATGCAGAGAAGTGTCTCTGAGAATCCTTTTAATTAGTATAACAAATATGATTTAATTTCTTTAAAAATGAGAATACAAGAATATATATATATATGAGAAAATATAATAAATGTTAACCACAAAGCTACATATAATACATCAATCATTTTTTTATTAATTTTTATACAAAATATTTTGATCATGTTTTTTCACTTCTCCCAACTCCTCCCAGATTTATCCATATCTCCTCCCACCCCACTTTTTGTTTATTCACTTCTCTCCCACTTATCTCCCTCTCATATGTATCTTTTAAAAAGAAAGACAAGAAACTAAAACAAAAATAGAGAAAAGCAAGAAACAAAACACCCACAAAACAAAAATTAAAACAGAAATATAAAAAAAGACAATAAGACAAAAGTACATTTAGTGGTTATTTAAAAGTGTAGTGTATTCTTTTCTTTATTTCCATATATTTAAATGTAAATATTTCTATCAAAGAGCATCAAGCTGTTCTGTATCTCATGGGTAGAAGGAATTTCTCAGTAAAATTGCTCTGAATTCAAATAACACTGCCATTTGTGTTTATCAATATATCTATCTATCTATCTATCTTTGTATTAATCTATCATCTGTTGGTCTATCTTCTTATCTACCTATCTATCCACCTACCTCCCTACCCATGCTGTATACATTGTTTACTTGTCTAGTCTACTACATACTAACAGTTGAAACCATCATTTCTTGAGACTGATATGATGATTTCAAATGCTTCAGAGTATGAAGTCTGTATCAGACTGAATGTCATAAAACTTAACTTCCTGACTAATTCAACCTCTATTTGAAGGAAGTTAAGAGCAAGTCCATACCTTCCACAAATAATTTAAAAATCTCTATAACTGTTTATTGATATAGAAAATAGAGATAATTAAGGAAAGCAAACTTTAAGTCCATTACTATTTTTAGAATTTTTTTTCAAAAGCAGTTTAAGCCATATTTCAAAGATATACTCTCATTCAGTAAACATTAAGTGGAATAACTTTTCTAAAAGGCTCTGGATAGCATTTTATGGTAGTATTATCTGAGCTTAACTAGCCATGCTCCTATTCTTTCCCAAAGCTTCATCTTTAGTCTCAGCCTCCAATAGACCCCATGTCTCTAACCTCTGTTCTGTGTTTTCTCTTTCTCTTGTATGTCTGCAAACTAGAAGAAGTGGGAGACTCACCAGGCTGAGCCCCAGGATGGAATTTTGCCTTTGTTGTGTGTCATTCAGGCCTGCTTTTATACGGGTTTTGCAACTTTTCAGGAAGTACCATTCATTACCATTTTCCCTAGAGCCAGTATTATCAAAAACCGAAATCCTTGTGGATTTACATCTTATTCTTTCATGATCAGTGAAGAACACTGGAGAACACTGTGAAAAACCCTGTAGTAGCCCATGTTCAGGGGGTCATCTCTTCAGTTCCATGGGCTTATCTGTCTAGTTTATGCTTGGAAGGAGGAGTGTGGATTGAGGAAAAAAGACAAGTGACAGGAGATAGAGTCAGGTGGGCATCTAGTGAAGACTGAACCACTCATGTTCATTGTTCAAAGACTTTTTATTCCCCCATTAAAAAGTGGGGGAGAAGGCAAAAGAATTCCTTACCAAGATACAAGTAACAAGCAAGTGTAATTGCCTCCTCAATACCCAAAACATTAAATAACTATACCCTGAGTTAAGTATTTTGTTGTTTAGGCAGGACAAGCAGTGATGGCATCTTAGGCCAAACATCCTGTTGCAGCCACATCTTAGGCCTGATATACTGTTGTCAAGGTAAGACACACAACAACCTCATGTTAGGCCAAACATTCTATGGCTTGACCTTGAAAGAGCAATAATAGGCTCTAACTCTCTGACTTTATGTCAAGAGGGAATAGAATCAATTCTGTGGGTTCTCACAAAAGACAAACTTAGAAGATAATAGGGTTTTTGACAAGAACCTTGCATATATCAGAACCCTTTCTGAGCTTGCTGTATCAAAGCAAGAATACACACACACACACACACACACACACACACACACACACACACACAGAGAGAGAGAGAGAGAGAGAGAGAGAGAGAGAGAGAGAGAGAGAGAGAGAGAGAGTTAAAATTGTGGTCTGATGTCTGACAATAAGTTTCTGGACCGTAGATACCTGAGGTTAACAAAAACAGGCTCAGTTCGAGGAGTGGTTTAATTCTTTTCCAGTTCTTGGCCACTGAGGCTGTGTCGGTGCCAAAATATTATAGGCTATTGGCAATGCACTTACTAACCCTCTAGAACTTGACTGTAAGAGCCTATTGCTAAAGATAACACATACTTAAGCCATAGAACATGGAAATGTCAAACTGGTACTGACATGGAAGCTTAATCCCTACTTGATAGCTTTCATAATACTGGGATGTGTATGTACACTAAAAAGAAAAGTAATCATCAATATTAAGTAAATATGAACCATTTGAGCTACAATAATATCTGACCTGGCAAGACATGCCCACTGCTGCAGTAGTGGCACAAACATCATGGAACTAACTAACTATTATTGGATTTAAGTCATGCTCCATAAGATGAAACTCATATCTAGCACCATTAATGAACAATAAACCCATGGCTAGGTAAATCTTAGACCCTAGGGGAAAACTACTACTATTCCTTTGCTTAGTAGTAATAAACCAACTGCTAAAGGTTTATCATTATATCCATAGATCTCCCGAGTCTCACCAGAGATGCTCCTATTTTCAGGAGATGGATATAAATGTAGAGACACACAATTGACCAAGGTGTAGAGAATAAGAAGGCTATAGAATACTCAACCCTATGAAATATTTATAAGGTATCCCTCCTCCTGAGACTGAGTGGTTAATTCATAAGAGGGTGCAGAAAGAATGAGAGAGCCAGAAGTAGTAGATAACTACAAGTAAACAGCAGGGTAGCTGCACATACGAATTCAGAATAGTTGTTAGATTTAATGAAAAGAACAGAAGATTTTGTGAAAAGGCAATCAAACTCACATTTTTCATCATTATTTGTAAAACTCATCAAAATATATACAATATAATTTTAAAATATGTGAACATAAACTGTCAAATAAAAGATCAAAAAATTATCCTATTCCCAGATTTCCTTAATTGCCTATGGTTCTTTATGTAGGATTGAGGTTTTTCTCTGTCCAGAAATGGCTTTCCTTGGGGAAGAACACATCATTAATTGTCTGGTGATAAACAGCCACTACCTCAAACAAACATGTAGGTAGCATTATATGGACTCAACAGGTCATATTTAGAAATATATGAAGTAACAACTAGTGAAACAGAAGCCATGAATTTGAAGGTGATTGGGGAGGTATGTATGGGAGGTTTTGGAGGAAAGAAAGGGAAAGGATAAATGTTGTAATTAAATTGTAGTCTCAAAAATAAAAATAATAAAATATTACTAGTCATTAAATAACAGAAATTAAAAATATATAATTGCAAAATTAAAGTAAAATGGCATGAAATGTATATTATATAATTTAGAAAAATGGAAGTTATTAATGAAAACATAATGAAAATATTATTAGATTACAGAAACAGGTTAGATTTCAACTATATATGGTATGTGTGGTATGCCAAAGTAGAAAGATGGAAACAAATGCAATGTCACAGAAAGATAAGTTAATTAATTGTAGGACAATTCTAACATTTCTCAACCAGTCAAATTGTATTGATTAGACAATGATAATAGTAGTGGAACTAGAATTTTCATAGCAGCATTAGACGGAAGAAAGCACTGAAGAAGTGTCTGCTAACACTAGCAGTGGAGATTCACTTATCCTCCAATACAGCTAACTTAAAGTATACAAATGATAACTGACATGAAGTTACTCCCCTTCACCCAAGTGGATTAACTACTAGAATAGAATGAAACACTTTCTCTGTTCATTTTGGGATGTTCCTCAGAATCCAGTAAATAACTACAACTTGGTAAAAGAAGAAATGAAGTCATGCAAATACACTCATACTTGATAATTCAATCTTTAAAAAGCAGCAAAGGTGGTTGTTTTTTTTTTCTATTACTAAAAATTACAAAGAAGGAAATGAGCTTTGAGTTAAATTGAATGCTAACTTCTCATCTCTATAGCATCTTCTTTGATTCAATATTTTTTTACTTTGACACATAAAACATGCCCTATACATTTTAAATATAACATACTTTATATTTATTTTTGGTTTTCCAAAACAGAGATTCTCTATGCAACAGTCCTAGCTGTTCTGGAACTTACTCTGTAGACCAGGGTGGCCTTGAACTCACAGATATCTGCCTGTCTCTGCTTTCAGAGTGTTGGGATTAAAGGTGTGTGTCATCACTGCCTGGGTATACTTTTATACTTTAATAGTAATTTTACTATGTTTTCAATTATTTCACTCTTCATTTTTGCTATAACCTACAATATATATTCCTTACCATTTTACTTCAATCCTACAATTATATATTTTGAATTTCTGTTATATAGCTGTTAGTAATTACTATTTTTAGACTAAAATTTAATTACAACTAGAATGACCATACCTCCATGGTCTACAATGATTAGATCCTGCATGGGCTGATTTTTATTTTAAATTGACACAAGTCAGGATCATCTCATAAATAGCAACTCTGATGAAGAGAATTGATTCATCCGGTTGGTCTGTGGCCTGTAGAGAAGTCTGTGGGACATTTCCACTTGATTAGTGGCTAATGTTAGAGTGCCAAGTTCATTATGGGTGGTGTCACACCTGGGCAGGAGATCCTGGTTTTTACAAGTTTGTATAACAAAGCAAAGTGTTAAGGATTTGTAGACTGATAGCTGGGAAACCAGCATAGGACTGTTCCAGACCCCCTGAACGAGGAGGTCAGTTTGGAGGTCAGGGCAATCTATGGGGCCACTGGTAGTGGATCAGTATTTATCTCTAGTACACGAATAGACTTTGGGATTTAACATTTTTTTCATTGATGAATCTATTTGCTCTGAATGGATCTACCTCAAGACCCAGCAATTTTATTCTTAGGCATATACCCATAGGATGCACACTCATACCACAAGGACATCTTTTCAACTTTGTTCATAGCAGTATTATTTGTAATAGACAGAACCTAGAAGCAACCTAGATGCCGCTCAACCAAAGAATGGATAATGAACATGTGGTACATATACACACAACGGAATACTACTCATCGGTACAAAACAATGACATCTTGAAATTCTCAGGCAAATGGATGGAACTAGAAGAAACCATCCTGAGTGAGGTAACCCAGGCACAGAAAGAAAAACATGGTATGTACTCACTCATATGTGGATACTAGACATAGAGCAAAGGATAACCAGCCTACAATCTACAACCCCAGGGATGATAGAAAACAAGGAAGACCCTAAAAGAAACATACATGAACCACCCCCCACCAACAAGGGGAAATGGACAAAATCTCCTGAAAGAGGGGGAGGGAGGGAAGAGAAGGAGGAGGGGAGAAGGAGAAGGGGGAGGAGAACATGAGGGATCAGGAATGTCGAGTTGGGGGAGGGTCAGGGAAAGAGAGCAAACAAAGAGATCCCTTGATAGAGGGAGCCATTATGGGCTTAATGAGAAACTATAACACTAGGGAAATTCCCAGGAATCTACAAGGATGACCCCAACTAAGAATCTAAGTAATAGTGAAAAGGCTACTTTAAATGCCATCATAGAGCCTTCATCCAATAGCTGATGGAAGCATAAGCAGAGATTCAAAGTTAAGAACTGAACCTAACCCCTGCAATCCAGTTGTAGAGAGGGAGGAGTAATGAACAAAGGGGTCAAGACCAGGTTGGGGAAACCCACAGAAACAGCTGACCAGAGGAAGTTGGAGCTCACAGACTCCATCCAGACTGACAGCTGGGGAACCTGCGTAAGACCAAACTAGACCCCCTGAACATGGGTGTCACTTGGGGGCTTGAACAGACTATGGGGCAGCTGGCAGTGGAACCAGTATTTATCCCTAGTTCATGAACTGGATTTTGGATCCCATTTCCTGTGGAGGGATACTCTCTCAACCTAGATACAGTGGGGAGGGCCTTGGTCCTGCCCGAAATGATGTGACAGACTTGATGATTTGTCATGGAAGGCCTCACTCTCTCTGAGGAATGGATGGGAAGGGGATAGGGAGATTATGGGGGGAGGGAGTGGGAGGGTAGGCAATGGGAGGGAGAGGGAACTGGTATGTAAAATAAGATTTTTTAATTTAAATAAAAATATTAATAAAAAGTCAAGTGAATAAGCCATGAGGAGCAAACCAGTAAACAGCATTCCTCTATTGCCTCTGCTGAAGTTCCTGCATGCAGGGTAATGTATTGTCTCTCTGTCCTGACTTCTCATGATGCACTGTAAGCTGGAAGGCTGAAATAAATCATTCCTTCCCCAAGCTGCTTTGGTAATGGTATTTTACTGCAGCAATAGAAACCTATTTAAGGCACTGCTTGTGGACCTCCTTCAGTCCTTATGCAGACTGTTGAAAATCTAATGATACATATGACTGTGGAAAGTTGAGATTTCCAAATTATGTCACTTTGATTCTAACCAACTGTGTTAAAGTGGATCATAGCCAGAATACTATAATCCCCTCATATTTTCTGTTTTTATTGAAATACTTCTCCTGGCTTCACAAACTCCACATGGCTTGCCTTCTGTCATCCTTCAAGCATTTATTTCACAATCTTACTCAGAATCATTAGCTTTACAATCAGCTTCTCGATATATTACACATATTGCCATCTATGTACCTACTTAATCCATCTCCTATTTCTACATTTTGTTAGTGTTGTGTAATAGTAACTGATGCTTAAAATAGTGCTTGCTACATACTATATGATAGATAAATGTACATTTTTTGAATGGTAAAATGATGAATCTCATGTATCCTGCTTTGCATAACAGGTCAGTCACAGTCCATGATCAACAAAACATTCTAAGATGGAAGTCTAAGCATTCAGCTCTATTGCACTATGGGGCAACCTTATTCTTCTCAACCTTTCCCTAATCAAAAAAACACGGGCTTATCAGCACACATGTTCACATGTTGTAAGAATAAAATTAACCTTATTTGAAGAATTTCTGTATTTTACACATTTCAAAATTGAGATCAAGAACATAATAATAACTCCCCCTTCTCTCTCTCTCTGTCTCTCTCTCACACACACACACACACACACACACACACACACACACACACACTATGATATTCCAGTTTTGACGGTGTCATTAGTCTACATTTTTGTGAACAGGATGCTGCACCACCCTAAGTCAGTGTTAAAATAAAGAATTCAGAAAGAATCACATTAGAAATAGAATGTTTATGGATATAAAAGAGAAAGATTTTGCATGTAAACAGGTATTCCTAAACTTGAAAATCTGATGCAAGAACCAGGATATGGATTACTGATGTCTGCAGAGATTTAATTCCACTAGAACAGATTTGATTCTCACTGCAGTGTTTTTTTATCCCCCAGGGTCTTAAAAAGGTTACACTCTAGAGATTGAGACTGTAGAGAAAAGTACCTAAAGATATGGAGTACAGAAGAAAGCTAAGAGAGATTTTCAACTACTCTGGGTGTTGAAGTTCATGTGAGAACATGGATCCTTTTCTGTGGCTCTCTGAAATGAAGGAATAGAGCATTAGGTGAAAAAGCATGGGGGAGGAAACATGTTCTGGTATTGGGAGATGGGTAACGAACTATCAACAAGAATCAGTTGGCATAATCCAATATGCATTTGAGTAGCAGCTACTTTCATTTGCTTTTTTTTAAAATACAGACTTAATACAATCTCTTGTAAAAGTTACATGTCATTTGATACTTTTGATGTCTTTTTTACATACACTGCATTTCTTCACTGACCTGGGTTATATCTATGCATTACATTATCAATGTTTTATCCTCTTCATGCATTCTAATTCTCGTGTTTATGTCTCCTTCAAATTTGTTATAATAGGTTGGATAACTAGCTCTGATCCAAATCCATATTCCACAAGAAGAGAGAATTACAATAGCACTGAGGTTAAACTGTTCAGAAACTGTCCATTAGCTCTTTTAACCTAGTGAAACACAATCGGTCTACTTGCTACTTCCCCTCAAGCTGAAGGTAATTCTAATCATATTGCAATGATGTAGTTCGCAGGGACAGAAACTAATTTCTTTGTGGATGTTGATGAAGATGTAATGGTAGCCTGTTTCTTTACAGTATGAATATTATCAACTTCCTCAGGATGTTTATGAGAGATAAAATAATGACAAGGACATCACATTTGCTACTTCCTGTTGAGGATATCTGATAAGTGCATTTATGCCAGATTCAAGTCCACTGTAGTGCTTTACTCTGTTACATTCTTAATAATATGATAGACATTAAATTTAGACTTTTTAAAGTGATAGACTTTGAGAGAAACATAGATTTCAAGATTTCCTGTGGAAGCCTTACTTATTTTATTTCACAGATGAGTATCTTATAGTCAGGGAGCAAAATAATTTCCTCCTGTCCCATCTTTTCCCCTACTCCTCTTCTAAACAAACAAACAAAATCATGGCAATGAGCAACAGAATGCAGGTTCAGTCTTAGAGTCTTTTGCTAGGTTTTAAGTAGACAAAACTCTTTGAAATCAGCCTTTTTAGTCAGCTGGATGTGAGTCCACAGAAGGACTCTAGAGATGTGGATCTTCTAGATTTCTTTCTCCAAGCCCTGCTGCCATTTAGGCATCACTACTCAGCTTAGTGCTAGTTTACTAAATAGTTGGTTTCTTCTCCTCTCCTACACCAGCAGCTTGCTTGGCACCCATTACTATAATTCCATGCTGCTGTCTCCTTCCTGTATCAGAGGAAGATTTACCTTCCTAAGAATTCTCACGTGTGAAAAGAAAGCTTCTTTTCATTATCGATTTAGGTAGAAATGTAATGGCAAAATTTTGGCTAAGCAAAAATTTTTAACATGGAAAACTAGTATATATGTATATACATGATCCAACATTCCCTGGTAGCTTTGTGATAGCTTAAAAGTGTGAACGTTTGTGTTTCTGCATGTATATGTACACAGAACTATGATTTTTCTTTTTCTATTTTTCTTTTCTTTTCTTTCTTTTTTTTCCAGACACCATTTCTCTGTGGCTTTGGAGGCTGTCCTGGAAGTAGGCTGGTCTCAAAATCACAGAGATCCACCTGCCTCTGCCTCCTGAGTGGTGGGATTAGCTGGGATTAAAGGTGTGCACCACCATCACCCTGCAGAACTGTGTTTATTTCTGGATAGTGTCAGCAGGAGGATACTGAGAGACAAGAAGGAAAGTTACCAGGTCACTGGTGAAGGGGAATCTTCACATTCCCCTGCAAGCAGACTTATAAATAGCATTTCAAGGTCGTGTGTATCTCTGGTGGGAGAACCAAAATAACAACAGTCTAGAGATAGGATGAGAAGTGATTTGAGGAAATTGATCAATCAAAATATACACAAAAAACACTCAGAATGCCCTGGTTTGCTGCATTAAGTGAGTCATGTTTCCTCAGCTCAGCAAAGTGTGTCTTGTACAATTTTAATGGTTCTCATCCATCTTAAACCGTTGCCCAGAAAGATTTCATCAAACGCAATGCTTCTCTAATGCATTGTTTTCATTCATAAGACTTTATTTCATTAATTTAATTGATGACTTCTGTAATGTCAATCACTACCTTTCTGTTCCACAGGAATAAATATTCTCAAGCTCAAATTTTGTGACCAGTCTCAGCAGAGAACCTGGAACATTCATTTGGACACTCTGTTTTCTTAACTGAAATTCATAATTTAATTGAATGGATGTGAAAAGTACAGTGAAATATTCAGACCATGTTTTTCCTTCACCAATTTTAGAGATTCTATTCTTTTAATTGTGTGTGTGTTTATCAGAGTTCAGTGTATACAGAGGCTCCAGATAAAGATATTAGATCCATTAAAACTGGATTACAGGTGATTGAGAGCTGCTTGAAATGGATGCTTGAAACAGAAGGCCAGCAGCAGAATCATCTATCCAGCATCACCACCACCACCCATTTAAAATATGAAGTAGAGGGCAAACAGTAATCAGGATACACTGTATAATTTTCAATAAAAGGGAGAAAGGAAGAAGATAAAATTGATTTTCCATTAATATTTAGACACACTGCACTTCCAAAACTCTATGATCAAGCAACATGGATAAATATGATAAAAGTTTCTCTGATACAGTCTCTTGTTTTGGTGTATTATAGAGGATGCTGTCTAGTATTCCACATCTGTAATCCACAGTGGAGGTGATGTCTTTGGTCTATGCTGTACTTTGGCATAATAATCAAAGAACTATGGTTTCACACAACACTACTCTATTTCACCCTTATGCATTCCTCCTCCTGGGAATCCCTGGATTGGAACACATGCACTGTTGGATTGGTTTTCCTTTCTTTGCTGTGTTCCTAACAGCTGTACTTGGGAATATAACCATCCTTTATGTGATTCAGATAGAACAGGGTCTTCACCAGCCCATGTTCTACTTCCTGGCCATGCTGTCATCTATTGACCTGGGACTGTCCACATCCACTATCCCCAAGATGCTTGGAATCTTTTGGCTAAACCTGAGAGAAATATTATTTGAGGGATGTCTCATCCAGATGTTCTTCATCCACCTGTGCACTGGTATGGAGTCAGCTGTGCTTGTAGCCATGGCCTATGATCGCTATGTTGCCATCTGTAACCCTCTTCGCTATACATTGGTGCTGACCAATAAGGTAGTATTCATCATTGCTTGGATCATCTTCCTAAGACCATTGGTTTTTGCCATACCCTTTGTTTTACTCATCTTACGGTTACCATTTTGTGGGCACCAAATCATCCCACACACATACTGTGAACACATGGGAATTGCCCGGCTGTCCTGTGCCAGCATCAAGGTCAACATCATCTATGGCTTGTGTGCAATCTCTATCCTGGTATTTGACATTATAGCCATTGTCATTTCCTATGTCCAGATCCTTCGTGCTGTGTTTCGACTATCATCTCAAGAAGCTCGTCTCAAGGCACTCAGCACCTGTGGATCTCATGTGTGTGTCATGTTGACCTTCTATACTCCTGCCTTCTTTTCATTTATGACTCATAGGTTTGGACGGAATATACCACGCTACATCCACATACTTCTGGCCAATTTCTATGTAGTCATTCCACCTGCTCTCAACCCTGTAATCTATGGTGTAAGAACAAAACAGATTAGGGAACAGGTACTGAAAATATTTTCCAAGAAATGAAACAACTCTTATATTCACAAAAAAAACAGATGCAGAAAAGATAGGCCAGTGATATTCAATGTTCAAATTAGAAGGCAACATTAGTAAGTTATGTACATCTATATAGGGAATGGTATGACAGTATTGACATATTGTCCTCCTAGGCAATAGGAGGACACCTTTTCTAACCTAGGTGTTTAGAATTAGGTCCGTGTTATATGTGTTAGAAAACATTTTTTTTTCAAAAAAACTTTTCCTATTTGGAAAACAGTTGTTATTCTTCATCTTGAATCAAATAATCATTTTGTGTTTCTTCCATTTGGCCTGAGCACACTAGCCATGTGCACCTCAAAAATAAAGTGATGTGTGAAAGTTCACAAACAAGGAAATAAAAATAAATGACCAAAAGCCTTTTATATCATATTATTAAAGCCTAATGGAAGGTCATCCCTGTTAAGACTGACCTCAAAATTATGCAGTCAGAGTACCTGCTATAAATGGGCCTTGACTGTTGTATGTTTAAATTTGCTTAGCTAATACCAGTGATGTGAATCTGATGTGTTGACAGTTTCAGTTATGTGAGAATTTCCATCCTGAAAAAAATTATAAACCATTACAGGTTCTGATCAATGTGCTGCAGTTCTTTTTCTTTTCAATGTTTTCAAACAAGCATTATTTACCTGCTGTAAAAAATATAGTCAAATTTATTGTCAACAACTCAGAAATAATGTATTCTTTTGAAAGGTTTTCTCTGTAAGGTTTATTATGTTTCAACCGTGATGAATGTCACTGGTACAGAATGTTGGAAGTCCCAGCAATGGCAAATCTCCCACTGTCTATGTTTGGTTTTGTTTGATAGCTTCGTTGAAGTGAGCTCTGTGTAATATCAACCAGTGTTATCTATATTTTTGTATTGTGATTGAAATTATGTGAGTAAAATATGTGATAGAAAACAACCTTGTGATATTCTTATAAAATGTAACTTTCCAGTAGTAATTTTCTCTCAGAACCTGCATTAATTTGTAAACCACAAAGTCCGGTTTGTCATTTTGTGATGCATTTTTCTTCCAGATACACTTTTTAAAAACCATTCTACAACATGCCTATTCTATAGAATGAACTTCATTGAAGAAACCTTATGTGGTGTTATTATGGTAGATAACACGATATTACAAACTGTTAGAGAGAATTTGTATTAATACACATTGCACTTAGACTAGATATTTTCTGGAAAATCAACCAACAGTTATACTGTGAATCTTTTAGGACTTTATTGAGTGATGAAAGTATGTCATCCCTTACCTATGTTTTATTCAGTTTATGAAATAACCTTGACCTTTCATTGCTTTATTTGCAATTTTGGTTGGACAAGAGACATTCTAGTGAATGATTTCCAGGATGATTAGCATGGTTTTAGTAAGTTTGATAGATATATAAGTGTAGCTATCTAGATGAGCCATTGACTATTAGTCTTCTACATACAGGTTTGGTTTCTTTAATAAGTATTTCAGCATACAGTATATCCATTACTTCTTGCTATGAATGCTTACTTTTACTAGATTACAGATTTGTAGTATTGTTGCTTTATCTTTGTGTAGTATATGGGCTGGATCAGAGGGTCCCTTTAACTGTCTACTCTACTTTAGTCTTCTTCAGATTTAGTCTTTCCCTTGTTCCTATGACAAAGATGAACTCAGGCCCCATGTTTCTAAGTCTTCCCAAGCACATCAACTACCCCACCCTATATGCCTATTGTTGAAATATGAAAGACATTATTATTTATTTGCTGGTTCAGGCAAGTCTTAAGCAGATGCATGGACTTGGCCACTTGCTAAGAATACAGAGATTTGAATAAAACATCCTTCCATATACTCCCTGATAATGACACTTTCTAAGAAGTGATGGATTCCTTCATACTATATGAAACAAAATTTCTAGGGCAAAATGGAAAAATAGGAAATTTTAGGGATGTTTTAGATTCTCAGTGTCTCTTGATAAAAATTTAAGCTTCCATGGCATTTTTCATTAGTAAGAAAGATTGTGTTTTAAATGCAAATCTATTTTGTTTTCCTTTATTTACACACTTTAAAATTTATATAAGAGTAGAAATGTGTATTAGAGAATGGATGGTTATAGGGCATGAAAGTGATAGTTGTAAACTATGGTAGCCATATCTGTGGGAAGTGTGTTTCTAAGAACTCCAGGGAGATTTGACTGTAGATAAAATTAGTGTTGGAGTATGAGAAAATTATGATATTAAGCTATAAAGACTTACCTTGTTTGTCTACTCATTGGCCAATATGGTAAACAACTGTATTGGAAATTTCCATTTAGTATTTGTAAACAATATTTGATATAAAGTTGCATGAGTTATCTGATCAGAAAATGCATATGTAAAAATTTAGAAAGAGTAAATAATTGGGTATTCTTCCCAGTGCTCGGGAGGCAGAGGCAGGTGGATCTCTGTGAGTTCGAGTCCAGCCTGGTTTCCAGAGCAAGTGCCAGGATAGGCTCCAAAGCTACACAGAGAAACCCTGTCTCAAAAAACCAAGAAAAATAATAAAAATTGGGTATTCTTCTCATGCTTTTATTTTGAGAGAAGACTTTGGCTTACATTTTCATCTAGTTACTATGAAATGTATCTGTATCTCAACCCATTTAATTAATTGAATTTTGAAGCAATTAATATAGAAAACTTAAAAATAATGGATATCCACATGCATTCCTAATGTATTGTTGTCTTTTCTGTAGTGAATGCACACAGCCTGTGGGCAGTCTTTTTTATTACTCTTATTGTTTCATCATAATCCTGGTGAGATTTACCCATGGAAAACAATTAACACTAGAGAAAACCAAAGATACAACAGCAGTCAGAAAGAGTGTAACCCACATTCATGAAAATGTGTCCAGAAACAGTCACTGTAAAACTATAACCTAATCCTGAGATTATGATCATGACTTCAAAAACATAAGAGAATATGATAACTGGAAATCTAAAGTGGCACATCTGAAAGATCATCATTCAAAATGAGGATAATAACAAAAAAGTAGAAAGGTATATATTGCCATTAAACAAATGTTGAAACTTTTACTTGTGTACTGTAGCAAACAAGAAGCTTGATAATGTGGTCATAATAAATGGTCAATAACTGATGTCACATGTCATCTCTCTTTGCTGTATATTGCATCTTTTAAATGGTGACCTACAAACAATTTGATGGTTATTTCTACTCAAGGTTACAGCAATCCCAAAACTGTTTATGATAATTCATGAGGTCACTAAGAAAAATGCACATTTTGTACATAATAAGTGATAACAAGTAATATATGAATATTTTTCCTGGGGTTTCACCCTCCTGGATACAAATGTACAGAGATCACTATATATGTTAAAAAATAAAGGTCAAGGAAAAAAACAAAGAATACATAAAATATATGGTTCCATTAAAAACAATGATCATGCTAGTAGGCATAAAGTCAGAAATGATATTCTTTTATGAAAATAAACTATATGATCTCAATCTTGTGATAATTTAACAATTTGGGGACATTATCCTTGTCCTGTGATAGAGTAGTGAATTTAAGGTGAACTGGTAAGGATCTGTTGATAAAATGGAGGTGGGGCAGTTAAGTAGGTACAAATAGAAAAAAAATCATACATTCTAGAAAACTAAAATGTCTTGTAAATGCCTAAATGAAGGTAAGTACAACATACTTTAGCATAGTTTCTTGCATTTTAAATTTGTTTCTTTAGACATCTAGATTGATGTTTTCTATATTGCTAATACATAGACATTTATGTTAACTTGAATATTTAAATAAACTTCATGGCAATATCAGTTATTTGATTCAAATGATCATGTTAGATCAGAAAGTGAGGCTCTTGGTGCTGGATGACTCAGAAGTTAAGGCTGTTCTTCCAGCAAGGAGTCTTGTGTGTGATTCCTAGTAGCAACACAGTAGCTCACTTCTATACATAATTTCCATTCCAGAAGATCTGATGCCCTCTTTTGGACCCTGTGAGTATTTGGCATGAGGATACTACACATATTTACAGGCAGCAAAGTACCCATAAACAAACATACAAACAAACAAACAGAAACTAATAAAGGTGATACAGCCCATTTTCAAATAAAGACAATGAGACCTCATTTTGGAATACTTATATTTCACTTTGAAAGTGTTCTTTAAATTCTCAGAAAATATAGTTAGGGATCTTTAAGCATAAATAACATTTGGATAGGTTACTTTATAGCAAATTGTGACACAAATAATAAGAACTTATAGACAGAAATTGGGGTTCAAGCTTCAAGCTGAAGATCAGAAAAGCAAAGCAACTAGCCACTAGCTCTTCCCACTACCTCAGGCTGAAAGGGCTGTCCTGTCCTCAGCATGGCTGGAGACTAACTCCCTCAAGAGAGCCTTTGATTCTTCCTTTTATACTTCCCTAGTGCTGGGATCCTAGTGTGATCCCCACTGCTGAAATCACCTTTGTAATAGCTGTTTCTCTTTAGGACTGTATCTGTTTTGTGTAGCTCAGTGTAGCCTTTAACTAACAGAAATGTATCAGCTTGTCTCTTGAGTGCTGGGATTAAAGATGTATGCCACCACTGTCTGGCTCTATGGCTAGCTAATATGACTTCTGGGATTAAAGGTGTGTACCACCAATGTCTGGCTGTAAGGCTTGTTTCTAACTTTGCATTCTGAACCCTTGGGCAAGCTTTAATGAACCATAAATGATACATCACTACAGCAAAGCTACACAATCATCGAACCTAGAAAAGAATCCTAATAATGATATAAGGCAAGTCAAATCAAATGGATAAATTCTGTTTTGGTGTTACTCAATAACAAAATACCTAAGTTCAAGTTCTTTGAAAACTGAACAGTTTAAGGAACCTGTCTCTTATCTTCTTGGTTCTTACACCATAAATAATAGGATCCATCACTGGTGGCACAAGAAGATACATATTGGCAACAAGTATGTGTATGTGTGGAGCCACTTTATGCCCAAACCTATGGGTGAGGAAGGAGAAGAAGGCAGGTGTATAGAACACTAAGATGATACAAACATGTGAGCCACATGTGCCCAGAGTCTTGAGTCTGGCATCTTTGGAAGGAAGATGGAAAACAGTGTTGAGTATGAGGACATAAGAACAAATGATCAATATGAAGTCCACCCCTCCAGTGAGGAAGGCAACAATGAGGCTGTATGCTTTGCGAATGCTTGTCTCAGCACAGGCAATCTTGATGAGGGCCATGAACTCACAGTATGTATGGGAGATTATATTAGTCTTACAATAGGGAAGCCAGCGTAACAAAAAAGGGTGAAGACTGAGGAAGGCTGCTCCCCGGAGTACAATAGCCAGGCCCATTGCCCCAGTTACAGTGTTTGTCAAAATAGCTGAGTGTCTTAATGGTTTACATATGGCTACATAACGGTCAAAAGCCATCCCTACAAGGAAGCCAGACTCCATGGTTGAGCAAGAGTGGATCAGGAAGACTTGAGTGAGACAAGCTTCAATTGAAATCTCTCCATCACGAAACCAGAAGAGACTGAGAAGTTTAGGAACAGCTGTAGTGCAAACCACAAGGTCAGCCACTGCTAACATGCATAGGAAGAGGTACACTGGTTCATGAAGTTTGGAGTCTGTCTTGATGATGAACAGAAGAGAAGAGTTTCCCACCAGGGCCAAAATGTAGCCTATGCAAAAGGGTATGGAGATCCACATGTGTGCCTCCTCCAAACCAGGAATGCCAATGAGAATGAATGTTGAGGGATAGACACTACTTTTATTGTGTAATACCATGGTACGTGTCAAATGCATGTGGTCTTGCCTTTAAAGAAACATTAATCTGAGCTGAGCTCAAAACCAGCCTGGTCTATGGAATGAGTTCCAGGACAGCCAGTGCTACACAGAGAAAGTCTATCTTAAAAGAAAAACAAAGAAAGAAAGAAAGAAAGAAAGGAAAAAGAATCAATATTAATCTATAAAATATTTAAAAGTAGGAAGTCAAGATGCAAGAAGTACATTCTTATAAAGATGTACAAACAAATCATTTCATCATATAGTGGAGTCAACTAAAGTTATAGTCAGTCTGTCTAGAAAACAGCATCATTTAAATTCAGTTTTAGGTTTTACTAGTAGTGAAAGCTGCAAAAGTCATATCACTTTTTGACTGAGATGCATTTACTTCTTGCATCTTCCATGCAGTGAACAAACTTAACATCCTTTTCCAGTATCTTGATCTCTATATTTTCATTGATGTTTTATTTTGTATTAACATTTTACCTTTTAGAAAATTTAAACCAACTGTAAATTAATGAATACATGAGAACCATAGATATGGAAGAATAAACATTAGACAACTATAGTGCTACATGAGAGTTGAAAGGAGATGTTTCACATAGAATTTACAGCTTTTTACATGTTAGTAATTATTTTGCTATATTCCAGCTGACATAGTACTTACGCCTTTGAGACAATAAAACTAATAATTTACAAAATGTTGAAATATTATGAAATGATTGGTAAGAGACTTATTAAACTTTGCCTGACTGCTACTAAAATTGATGTCAAGACCGTGATGAGGACTGAGTTAGGAATTGAGCAAGGCACAGCATTGTTCTTGGTTCCTCACTGACTGTAGAATTTATGCTTACTCTTTATCATACACAGTGATTATTGCATTAATTTAATTGTAATTGGTAGTCTATGCTCCTATTATTTCTTTTACATAAAAAATTATTTAGACAACATTCTCTCCTTTAAGTAGATTCTACATGTATCTATCCAAGTTATTCTGATTTTCCCATTATCTGAGCTTTTCACCTTTATCATTTGTTACCATGCTAATTACTCACTACATATCCTTATTATCTTATATAGTTGGTAATAATAACTCCCAAGAACTAGAAATTTCATTACATTGATAATTGAGCTGCATAGGTACAATAACTTGAACAATATTAGAAACATATGCATAATGTCTTAACAAATTAATCTAAAATTTGTATCAATATGTATTTGTATACTATATACAGAATTCCAATCCAATGTAAAACATTTAAAATTAGTAGTAGCTTTTTAAAAGAAGATTCAATAATTTACCTTTTAAAATCATCATGTCTATACTTTTTAGAAGTAGATTCAATAATCTACTTTTTAGTCTATCATATCAAGTTTTAGATCACAGAAGCAAAGCAGCCAAGTCAGTAGATCTTACCTCTACCTAGCTGAAACGACAATCCCATCCCAGCAAATCCTCATAGGCAAAAGGCTCTGAATTCCTGTCTTTTCATCATTTTATTCCTTTCTCTGCCCAGCCATATCCTCTATCTCTGCCTCCCTAGTGCTGGGATTATAGGCATGTGATTCCAAGCGCCAGGATCAAAGGCCTGAACTCTGTTACTCTTCACTCTAGTGTATGTCAGGGTGGCCTGGAGCTCAGAGAGATCCATGTACCTGTTTCCAGAGCCCGGGGTTCAAAGTCGTGTGCCACCACTGCCTAGTTTCTATAGCCAACTAGTGTGGCTGGCTTTGCAAACTGATCCCCAGTGGTCTATTTGGATTATAAATGATATATCACCACGTTAACCTGCTTTTGAAGTTTCATGTCCAAAGAGTTTACTTAGTTCACTGTTTCACTTGCACAGACCAGAGGGATATGTATATTTGGAGCTTGGAACAACTGGGCACAGGCATGTGAAGAGCCTCAGGATGTCTAGGGCATGGTATTGGAAAATCACAGTAAATATTGAACAAAAAAAACCAATCATTTATAAGTTATGCAATGACATAACAACTAATACTTTCAAGTTTTTTCAGTACATAGTAATGAGTTAGATTTTTCCAGAGGACAATTCATACACGATGAAGTAGAAGTGTCATCTGTGAGTGATTATTAAGCCAGTTGCACAGATTTTAAACAGTTGGTAGATAACAAGTTCCAGACACTGATTTCAGAGTCCTCATGCCAAATCCCACTGATAAATCCCCTGATTATGTTGTCCTGTAATGGTATTTCCAGCAACAGAAAGGATATTTCCAATCTATGTACAGCATAAAGATGCACCCCTTCCACTAATATTGATGAATTATGATTTACATACCTATTTTGAAATGTCACAGAAAAGAGAATCTAACACCTAAAACCTTCTTTCTAGTAAGCCATTTTCCAATGCACCCACTGAATAAGGAACACTTAATACAACTAACAGACACAGTGTGACTACACTCCCTCAGTCTTAGCGTTCCACTGCTACATGGTTAAGTTCATGTGTGCACTTTCAGAACAATGTATTTTTATTTACCTTTTAAATTTTTATTAAAATTAAGTCTTGTATATATAATTCTATATTTGGGTGTTTTAAATATTCTTTTTTATTTACAAAATCCTATTTTCTGATCAAGAGTTCTTCTCCTCAAACTTCTCCCATCCTTCTATTTCACCAACTCTACTCCCTGGGCATTTTTTGTATCTTTTTGTAAAGAAACAGGTACCCAAACAAACATGGAGAGAATTAAAAATAAGAAAAAACATCACACACACACACACACACACACACACACACAGAGGATATATTTAAAATGTCTTCTTTGCAATTTGTTGTTACCCTTATAAAGAGTAAATATTTTTTTCAGGAGAAAGTAGAGGTAGGTTATGGAGGAAAAATTCACAATGTAGTGACTGTAAATGTGACATAACTATACTTGAAATGTGCTGCACTCTAACTTCAATCATTAAAGTAAAAATAAAATAATATAAATCACAAATGTCAAGATCAATACTAAACACAGTTAAGAAAACATGAGATTTTATGATAAATATGAGTTTAGGACTTAAATGTTTAAAAAACTGATATAACTTTTAAATGAAAATAATAAGATAACTATTATTAAAATAATAATTTGACAGTAACCTAATGAATTGGAAATCTATCATTTATATATGTACACATAAAATATAAGCAGTAAGTCATTATTATAACTCTCTGTAATAAATGATGCTGAATTATTCAAAATATTCAACTACAAGATAACTAGATATAATTACAGCTTTTATATTATTTACTTAGCATTATATACTATGGCATACTTCTATAAATTAATATAAACATGTAAAGTGAACATTCATATTCCACTGTTATTAGGGTATTCACATAAAACTTTAACATGTATGGATAAATGCATATGATAATAGTAAGTTGATACTGAGCACATTATAAACAATGAAACATAATCTATATGGGTATGCATCCAACTTGGGACTCCAAAGTGGGTGATGGATGAAAGGGAATATAGTGTTACAATACAAAAGTAAACAATGAAAACTCATGTTTGTATTCATCAGAAAGAAACCATAACACAAGGCAGTATTATAAAATGGGTTTTCTCTTGTTTTTCAAAATGTTAAGATACTAAGCTATTATTTGAAATATATTGCTTTCCTCCTCTTTGTATAAATAATGGTCTAGTTTTCTATCTATGAAATCAATGGCCACATGCCATTGTCCTTGGTGGGATTACCTGTACAAGAAACAGTTTAATAGCTTTTCAGCAGAGCTGAAAGGTGATATTCCCATATCACCTTTGCATTATTTTTCTAGCTTTCTTGAATTGTCATTGAAACTTGTTCCTGGTGTCCTTATGATATGGCACTTTGCTGCATTCTACTTTTTGTTAAATTTTTATTTATATTTGGTTAACACTTTCTCACTTAATATACTAGAGATTATTGTTGGTTAAAATGATAGTATTCCTTTGCCATTTTATAATGAAATGATAGGGAAAAAAGAAAGTGAAAAGTGAGAGAATACATAACTTCAATATAATTCTAAGATAAGCAGATATTTATGATCACAAACCATGCACCTCCAGAAGGAATCCTCAAACTATACTGCATTAACAATTTTATGATTATAGAACTTAATTTTAAGATATGTTGAAGGATTGTTCTCCAACAAAGTTGATTTCTTATGTTTATTGTTGTGAGCCTAGCCTTTAATGGCTGAGCCATCTCTCCAGCACCAAAGTTGATCTCTATGTCTTTATTGTTTGTTTTTTCTGACTGCCTGATAGAAAAGCTTGGTAACATAGAAGAAATTTAGATATGTTTTTGGAGAAGAATAAAATCTATGATGATGGCAAATCCTGAATCCCAGATATACCTTTTAACATGAATGATATAAAACAATATGAATTGAGCATCTATTAGATGATTCTTGTCTGTTATCCTATTTTTCTTAGTTTTAAATATAATGGTTGTTAATCCTAATGATGACATAGATAACTCTAGGTAATGACATTTATGAATGATAACATATATTGGTCAATACAAAAAACTAGGACAATTGTATTATTGATAAGCTTCAGAATAAGTAATTGCAGCTAGCTTTTTCAAAGCTGTTACACCATGAAGTTGCAAACCTGCAATTTTTAAACAAACATATACAAAAGTTCAACCTCTCCATTATGCCTAAAACAATGTATAGCTGAATTAGCAAATAAAAATGATACAATGGATGCCATAATTCGTTGAAAGGGAGGAAAACTTGCTTAACCATGATAGATGTGTGAGGTCTGCTCAGTATGTACACTGATATAGCTTATTGCCATCTTTCATCAGTCTAGCATACTGAAGTACACAGAAAAGCCATCCACTATTCATTCTTAGGAAAAGTTGTAGCTTCTTCTTAGTTTCTATCAAGGATTTCAGAGAATAGCTTTCATTGCTTGTTTGGTTAATGTAGTCTGGATGGGAACTATGAACCCGAAGGGGTTCATCAACCCAAGGAAATTTTACACAAGGTTGCTTAAGTAACTGACTGGTTTAAGTAGAACCTTCACTCCTTCCTCCAGCCAGATGGTCATGAATGGCATAATGAGAGTTACTGTGCAGTCCTTACCTCACTAGCATTCTGTGTGGACCAAAGTGAGTCCTTGAACAAGCCCTGTTCTCTTAAGATTTATAGCTTTTCCGTTTGAACTCATTATGGACATCTTCCATCTGCTTCTGACTCCCACTGGCAGGATAGGAGAATGACTTCTCCATGGGTTCAGAAAGAGAACCCACTGGAGGTTTGAAATTTGATATTAGAAGGCTGCATATAGATACTTAAAACCAACATTTCAGTAACAGCAGAATTCAGAAGCTTAGAGCTCAGGCAGAATTCAACTCTCTACAACCTGATTCCCAGCAGGATTGCTTAAGTCTCAGAAGGTCTCTTTTAAATAAAGTGTTCATGGTGTATTATTGAACATGGTCCCCTGATAGCACCCTGTCTTCTTCTTTCACTTCCTTTCCTATTATTTGCCTCCTGGACTTCTCTGCTTCTACTCTGATGTCATACATACATATATAATATAATACATACATAATTTACTTATGAAACTTGCATTCTTCTTACATGTTATAAGGGAATAGTCTATAAAATAGCATAAACGTATAGCCTCATTATTCATGTTATCTTTGCTAAAAATGTTTCTATTTTCTGAAATATATTTACAGATCAAAATATGTTTATGGCTTATTCGTTCAGGAAGCAGGCAGCCTAACTGCAGATCTTTACCTCTCCATTCCTCCTGAATCAAACATATTTTCATTCCTAGCTCTGAGACAGGACACCTGCTGCAGCCCTCTCTGCCTGCCTCCACCATTCCTATGGATTCCACAGATCTTCCCCTCTTTACTTCCTTCTCCCTACTTGTTGCTTTATCCCAGCACCCAACTCCAGCAGTTACCCCTTGTTAACCCAAAGGCTACTCCTACCAGGGAAGCAGATTGGCTGCTTTCCTTCTGTACATCCTTATCTAACACCCCTGTCTCATATACTGGGCTTCTGGGGTGACGTCTCTTTACTGTCTACCCCTATTACAAGGAGAATAAATAAACAGATCCTGTTGGAACACTTTGTTTTCCTGCTGCCTGTGAAACCTTTCAGATACATAGTGTACCCTTTCTTGAATATAAGCTTCAAATACACATCCACACACTTAACTTGAAGCCTTCAATGACAACACATATAAGATACACAGAAAATTTGCTACCAGACAACCCAAAGCTATCACCCTCTCCTAAAATCCAGGGAGGAAAAAGAAACCAAGGATCACAACATCCACACAAAAAAAGACAAAACTAGAAATTAGCACCTAGAACTTTAATCATCCAATCACTGATGCCTAGATGCCAGCCCAAAAATACAATTACAGCTAAGGCAATATGTCTCCAATAAAGACCAGCAATCCTAGCAAGTAAACTCTGAATATTCCAATATAGCTAAGGCATAAGGAAAAAACCTTAAAGCAGCCTGTCTGAAGATGATAGAGGTCTTAAAGAAGAAATGAATAAATACCTTAAAGAAGTTCAGTAAAACACAAACATACAATGGAAGGAAATGAATAAAACTATTCAAGACCTGAAAATGCAAATAGAATCAATAAAGAAAACCCAAACAGAGGGAATACAGGAAACAAAATTAAGAATTTGACAGGAACTACAGTGGCAAGCTTTAGAAACAGAATACAAGAGACAGAAGAGAACGGTAGGGTTGAAGATATGATAGAAGCATTTAAAGAGATCATTAACTGTGTCATTGGTCAAAGGAAATGTTAAATGTAAAAGCTCTGACAGAATCATCAAAGGAATCTTGGGAATTATGAAAAGATCAAACAGAAGAATAATAGGATTAGAGGAAGGTAAAGTAACCTAGCTAACAGGACTGAACATATTTTTAACAAAATTGTAGAGGAAAATTTGCCTAACCTTAAGAAGGAGATGTTTATCAGAGCACAAGAAGCATACAGAACACCAAATAAATTGGGCCAGAAAAGTGTGTCCCTTTGTATTAATAATCAATACAAAACATACAGAACAAACAGTGGATATTAAAAGCTGCAAAGGAAAAAGAACAAGTAACATATAAAGGAAGATTTATTAGAATTAACACTTATATCTAGACTCTAAGACACCACAGATGCCAGCCAAGACCACTAGACCCAGCAAAACTTTCAACCTTTCATATATGAGGACAATGAGGTATTACATGATAAAGCCAAATTTAAACAATATTTATGCACAGATTCCCCCTAGAGTAGGCAATAGATGGAAATCTCCAACATAAGGATTTTAACTACACTCACTGAAAACAAGGTTGCCTATTATCAATACCTATTCAAAATTAGTAATAGAAATTCTAGCTAGACAAAAATAACAGAAGGTGATAAGGTGATATAATTGGAAAGGAAGAAGTCAATGTATTTTTAATTTCAGGTTATGTGACAGTGTACATAAGTGACCCTAAAAATTCAATTGAGGAACTCATACATCTGATAAACACATATAACAAAGTAGCTGGATACAAATTTAAATAACAAAAAACCATTAGCCCTCCTACATACAAATGGCAAATGGACTAAGAAAATCACGAAAGAAACACCTTTCACAATTACCTCAAATATTATACCTTGGGGTAATTCTAATCAAGCAAGTCAAAGACTGGTGTGATAAAAACTTCAAGTGTTCATAGAAAAAATTGAAGAACATATCAGAAGATGAAAATATTTCCAATGGCCATACTATGTAGGATTAACATAGCAAAAATGCCCATCTGATCAAAGCAATGTATAGATTTAATGCAATCCTCATCAAAATTCCAACACAATTTTTACAGACCTTGAGAAGACAAATCTCAGCTTCATATGAAAAAACTAAAAAATCAGGATACCACAAACTATCCTGAACAATAAAAGAACTGCTAAAGATCTTACCATTCTGATTTTAAGATTTACTGCAAAGCTATGGTAATAAAATCAGCATGATGTTGGCATGAAAACAGACATGTTGATGTATGAAATTTATTGGAAGGTCCAGACATAAATCCACAAATGTATGGAAACCTGATTATTGAAAATGAAGTCAGAAATACACACTGGGAAACACTTCAGCAAATGATGCTGGTTAAACAGGATGTCTTTATGTAGAGGAATGCAAATATACCTGTATTTATCAACCTTCACAAAACACAACTTCAAATGGATCAAAGACTTGAGTACATTGAACCTGAAAGAGAAATTGGGTAATCACCTTGAAATCCTTGGAACAGGAGTAACCTTTTTGAACAGAACACCATTAGTGCAGGCAGGTCTATGATCAACTATGATCAACAATTAATAAATGGGACCTCAAGAAACTGAAAAGCCTCTGTAAGGAAAATAAATTGTCATTGGAACATACTAGACACACATAGAATGAGAAATTTTTTCTCCAAGCTCATATTTGATAGAGACCAACATCTACATGAATAAAGAACTCAAGGAACTAGATATCACAAAAACCAAATTATCCAATTAAAAATGGAGTACAATTCTAAACAAAAATTCTCAATAGAGCAAACTTAATTGACCGTGAAACACTTAAGGACATGTTCAATATCCTTAGCCATTAAGGAAATGCAAATGAAAACCACTTTGAAATTGTATTTTGCACCTGTCTGGATAGCTAAGACCAATACAAGAAATGACAATTCAAATTGTCAAGAATGTGGAATAAGGTGAATACTTCTGCATTGTTGGTGGCAGGACAAATTTGTACAGCCATTATGGGTGTCATTATGGTGATTTCTAAGGAAGATGGGAATTGATTTACCTCAATATCCAGCTATACCACTCTTGGACATAAAACCAAAGGACAATTCATACTACCACACAAATAATTTTTTGGAACACTTTTTAAAAAACATGTTCCTTGCAGCTCTATTCATAATAGCTGGAATATGAAAACAACCCACATGTTTCTCAACAAAAAGTAAAGAAAATGTGGTACATTTATTTACACATTGGAGTATTAATGGTTCTAAAAAATTGACATCATGGGCTGGCCCGACCTCTCCTGAGGTGAGTGTACGCTCTGCTCTTTCCCTACTCCTGCCCAAGACCCCCATCACCTCCGGATCTCTCTGGGCCTACACCTGCATAGAGTTGACCCGCCCAGATGGGGAGGACCTCCCTGAATCTGGAAACACCTCACTCTCCCTTCTCCCTCTGCCAACCCGAACTCTCCTGAGGGAGAACCACCCTGAGTCTGGAAACAATTCACTCTTCCTTCCCCCTCCACTGGCCTGACCTCTCCTGAGTGAGGAGATTACCAGGAGAGGCAAGACCATCCAGAGCAGCAGACATCTAAGGTCTTGGCCCACACACACCACCGGGTGAGAAGAGGAGATAGAGAGATCCCACCTGCAAACACTGGAAGAAGAGATGGGAAGAAGACAAAATAAGAACACACTCAACAATCGAAAGACCAATATGACACCACCACCATCTAGGGACATCACACTAGAAAGATCTGAAAAGCACAACACAGAGGAAGAAGGAGAGACAAATCTAAAAATCTACTTTATGAAGATGTTCCAGACCCTTAAAGAGGAAACAAGAAAACCTCTGAAAGAAATAAAAAAAAAATTCAAGAAATAAGTAATTCTCTTAAAGAATGTAAAGAAAGCCAAGAAAAAACAACCAAGCAAGTGAAGGAAGCACTCGAAACAGTTCAAGGCATGAAAGCTGAAATATAAACAATAAAGAAAACACAGAATTAAGGGATGCTGGAAGTAGATAGGCTGGATAAATGATCAAGAACTAAGGATGTGAGTATAACCAAAGAATACAAGAGATAGAAGAGAGAATCTCAGTTGTTAAAGACTCACTGGAGGATATATAGACATTGACGAAAGAAAATCTCAAGTACAACAAATCCTTAACACAAAATATCCAGGAAATATGGAATACCTTGAAAAGGCCGAACCTAAGAATACTAGGTATAGAAGAAGGTGAAGAAATACAGCTCAAAGGTACAGAAAACATAGTCAACAAAATCATAGAAGAAAACTTCCCCAACCCACAGAAGGATATGCCTATGAAAGTACAAGAAGCTTACAGAACACCAAACAGACTGGACCACAAAAAGAAGTCCCCTTGACACATAATAATCAAAACACCAAACTTACAGAATAAAGAGAAAATATTAAGAGCAGCAAAGGAAAAAAGGTCAAGTAACATATAAAGGCAGACCTAACAGAATCACACCTGACTTCTCAATGAAAACTTTGAGAGCCAGAAAGTCCTGGATAGATGCCCTACAAACACTAAGGAAACATGAATGCCAACCCAAACTACTGTACCCAGCAAGGCTTTCAATCACTATAGATGGAGAAAAGAAGATATCCCATGACAAAACCAGATTTTAGCAATACATATCCACAAATCCAGCCCTACAGAAATTAATGGAAGGAAAAGTCCAATGTAATGAAGATAACTACGCTCAAAAAAACCATCGGCAATATATAATCCCACTTTACCAAACACCAAAAAAGTGGGGAAATCTACACACAATAACACCACCACCAACAAATCCCAAACAAACAAGAATCAACAATCAATGGTCATTAATATCCCTCAATGTCAATGGTCTTACATTGCCTATAAAAAGATACAGGGTAACAGAATGGATACAAAGACAGAATCCATCCTTCTGCTGCATATAAGAACACAACTCAACTTCAAAGACAGACAGTACCTCAGAATAAAGGGTTGGGAAAAGACTTTCAAATCAAATTGATCCAAAAAGCTAGCTGGTATAGCAATCCTACTATCTAACAAATTAGACTTCAAACTAAAATCAATCAAAAGAGATGAAGAATGGCATTTCATACTTATCACAAGAAAAGTCCAACGAGATGAAGTCTCAATCCTGAACATCTATGCCCCAAATACAAAGGCACCTACATTTGTAAAAGAAACATTACTAAAGCTCAAATCACACATAAAACCTCACACATTTATAGTAGGAGACTTCAACACTCTGATGTCACCACTAGACAGGACCACCAGACAGAAACTTAACAAAGAAACAAAAGAACTAACAGATGATATTACCCAATTGGGTTTAACAGATATCTATAGAACATTCCATCTGAACACAAAAGAATATACCTTCTTCTCAGAGCCACATGGAACCTTCTCTAAAATTGACCACATACTCAGCAACTTAGCAAACCTAAACAGATACAAAAAAATTGGAATAAACCCCTGTATCTTATCAGACCACCATGCTTTAAAGTTAGAAATCAACACCAACACAAATTGCAGAAACCCTACAAAATCATGGAAATTGAATAATGCACAATTGCACCATTCCTGGGTCAAGGAAGAAGTAAAAAAAAAAGAAATTAAAGATTTCCTAGAATTCAATGAGAATGAAGAAACAACAAACCCAAACCTATGGGACAATTTGAAAGCAGTGGTAAGAGGAAAGTTCATAGAACTAAATGCCCACATGAAGAAACTGGAGAATAGTCACACTAGAGAATTAACAGCACAACTGAAAGCTCTAGAACAAAAGGAAGCAAACATTACCTGGAGGAGTAGATGATAGGAAATAATCACCTGACGGCTGAAGTCAATAAAGTAGAAACTAGGAAAACACTACAAAGACTCAATGAAACAAAGAGTTGTTTCAATGAGAAAGTTAACAAGATAGACAAACCTTTATCCAAGCTAGCCAAAAGGCAGAGAGATAGTATGCTAATTAACAAAATCAGAAATGAAAAGGGGGACATAACAAGGGACACTGAAGAAATCCAGATAATAATCAGGTCATACTTTGAAAAACTGTACTCCCCCAAATTCAAAAATCTAAAGGAAATAGACAATTTTCTGGATAGCTATCACTTACCAAAATTAAATCAAGAACAGATAAGCATGTTAAACAGACCTATAAGCCTGAATGAAATAGAAGCAGTCATCAAAAGTCTCCCAACCAAAAAAGCCCAAGCCCAGGTGGATTCACTGCAGGATTCTACCAGAAATTCAAAGGAGAGCTAATACCAGTACTCCTCAAATTGTTCCACACAATAGCAGCAGAAGGGACATTGCCAAACTCTTTCTATGAGGCTACAATTACCTTGGTATCCAAGCCAGACAAAGAAAAAACAAAAAAAAGAGAGAGAATTGCAGACCAATATCCCTCATGAACATGGATGCAAAAAAATTCAACAAAATACTGGCAAATCGAATCCAAAAACACATCAGAGCAATCATCCACTACGATCAACTTGGCTTTATTCCAGGTATGCAGGGATGGTTTAACATATGAAAATCTATCAATGTAATCCACCATATAAACAAACTGGAAAAGAAATTCCACATGATCATCCTGCTAGATGCTGAAAAAGCCTTCAACAAAATACAACATCACTGCATGATAAAGGTCTTGGGGAGATCAGGAATAACAGAAACATACCTAAACTTGATTAAAGCAATATACACCAAACCAACAGCCAACATTGAACTGAGTGGAGAGAAACTCAAGGCTATTTCTGTAAAATCAGGAACAAGACAAGGTTGTCCATTCTCTCCATATCTCTTCAATACTGTACTTGAAGTTCTAGCTAGAACAATAAGACAAGAAAAGGAGACCAAGGGGATACAAATAGGAAGGGAAGAAGTCAAAATTTCACTATTTGCAGATGATATGATAGTTTACATAAGTGACCCCAAAACTCTACCAGGGAACTGCTACAGCTGATAAACACCTTCAGCAAATTGGAAGGATACAAGATTAACAAAAAAAAAAAAAACCAGTAGCCCTACTATATACAGATGATAAATGCAATGAGAAAGAAATCAGAGAAAAATCATCTTCACAATATCCACAAACAACATAAAATATCTTGGGGTAACACTAACCAAAAAAAGTGAAAGATATGTACAGTAAGAACTTTGAGTCTTTAAAGAAAGAAATTAAAGAATATACCAGAAAATGGAAAGATCCCCCATACTCTTGGATAGGTAGGATCCACATAGTAAAAATGGCAATCTTGCCAAAAGCAATCTATAGATTCAACACAATCCCCATCAAAATCTCAACACAGTTCTTCATAGACCTTGAAAGAACAATACTCAATTTTTATATGGAAAAACAAAGAACCCAGGATAGCCAAAACAACTCTCTACAATAAACTTCTGGAGGCATCACCATCCCTGACTTCAAGCTCTATTATAGAGCCATAGTCCTGAAAAAAGCTTGGTATTGGCACAAAAATAGACAGATAGACCAATGGAATCTAATTGAAAACCCTGATATTAACCCACAGACCTATGAACACCTGATGTTTGACAAAGAAGCTAAACGTATACAATAAAAAAAGATAGCATCTTCAACAAATGGTGCTGGCACAACTGGATTCGGACATGCAGATTATTGCAGATAGATCCATATCTATCACCATGCACAAAACTTAAGTCCAGATGGATCAAAGATCTCACCATAAATCCAGCCACCCTGAATCATCTAGAAGAGAAAGTGGGGGATATACTTGAATGAATTGGTACAGGAGACTGCTTTGTGAACATTACACCAGTAGTACAGACACTGAGATCTATAATCAATAAATGGGACCTACTAAAACTGAGAAGCTTCTGTAAGGCAAAGGACACATTCAGGAAGACAAAACGACAGCCCACAGAATGGGAAAAGATCTTCACCAACCTCAAATCTGACAGAGGGCTGATTTCAAAAATATACATTTAACTCAAGAAGCTAGCCACCAAAACACAAATCAGTGAAATTAAAAGGTGGGGTGCAGAACTAAATAGAGAATTCTCAACAGCAGAATCTAAAATGGATGAAAGACTCTTAAGAAAGTGGTCAAAATGCTTGGCCATCAGAGAAATGCAACTCAAAACCACTCTGAGATACCATCTTACAACGGCCAGAATGGCTAAAATCAAAAACACCAATGACAGTTTATGGTGGAGAAGATGTGGAGAAAAAGGAACACTCCTCTATTGCTGGTGGAAGTGCAAACTTGTAAGACCACTTTGGAAATCAGTATGGCGGTTGCTCTGGAAAATGGGATTCAGTCTACCTCAAGATCCAGCAATTCCTCTCTTGGGCATATACCCAAAAGAAGTACACTCATACAACAAGGACATATGTTCAAACATGTTCATAGCAGCATTGTTTGTAATAGCCAGAACCTAGAAGCAACTTAGATGCCCCTCAACTGAAGAATGCATAGAGAAAATGTGGTATATTTACACAGTGAAGTACTACTCAGCGGAAAAAAACAATGGAATCTTGAAATTCGAAGGCAAATTGATGGAAACAGATAAAACCATTCTAAGTGAGGTAACCCAGTAACAACAAGACAAACATGGCATGTAATCACTCATATTTGAATTTTAGATATAGAGCAAAGGATTACCAGCCTACAATCCTCTTCACCAAAGGAACTAGGAAACAAGAAGGACTCTAAGAGAAAAATGGATGGTCCCTGAGAATGTGAAGGGGCCAGATATCCTGAGCTAATTGGGAGCATGAAGGTAGGGGAGAGGGAGCTGACAGAATGAGAGGAGAAGAAGAGGGGAGAAGAGAAATGGAGGAGCAGAAAGTTTGAGTTAGGGGAAGAACAGAGGAGAGCAGGATGAGAGACACTATACCAGAGGGAGCCATTATAGGTCCAAGGAGAGATCTGGCACTAGGGAGATTTCCAGAGATCTACAAGGATGACACGAACCGACAATCTAGGCAATGGTGGAGAGGCTACCCTAAATGCCCTTCCCCTATAATGAGACTGATGACTACTTTTTATGCCATCCTAGAGCCCTCATCCAGTGACTGATGGAAGCAGAGGTAGACACACACAGGTATACACTGAACTGATCTCTGGAACCCAGTTGCAGATAGCAAGGAATGAAGATCAAAGGGGTTGGCACCAGGCTGCTGTATTCCACAGAAATAGCTGGCCTGAACAAGGGGGGCACATGGACCCCATACTTCTGTCTGGAGGCCAGCAAGAGACTGATCCAGACCCCTGAATGTTAATGAAGAGGCCTCAGCACTCTATGGGTCCCCTGGTAGTGGATCGGTATTTTTCCCTGGTGTAAGAAGGGACTTTGAGAGCCCATCCTCTGTGCAAGGATGCTCTCTAGGCCTAGAAACAGGGGGGAGGGCCTAGGTCTGGCCCAGATGATGTGGTGGACTTTGGGGAGCCCCTGTGGAGGACCCTACCCTCCCTGGGGAGCAGAGGGGGTGGGGAGCTTGTGGGGGCCTGGGGGAAGGGGAGGGAGAGGGAGAAGGGATTGACATGTGAAGCAAGCTTGTTCCCAATTTAAACTAATAAAAATAAAAATAATAAAAAAGACACCATGAAATTTTCAAACAAATGGATGGAACTAGAAAAAAATCAACTTGAGAGAGGTAACACAGACCTCCAAAAATAAATATGGTATACATTTATTTATGTGGATATTAGACATATGTGGATATTGAACAAATGATGACAAAGTTATAATCTGTAGACTTAGTGATATTAGATATACAGAAAGGGATACATAAATCTCCTTGGGATGGAATGGATTTTATGGGTGAACTAGGAGTTGCTGATGCGGGGGTGATAGGAACAGAAAAATCAGGTTGGGAAGAGGTGAGAAGAGGTTGATGGAGGTGTTGCAGAAGAAGCAGCTAGTATTGGGGGGGCAATTTATGAGGTCATAAGGAAAGCAAGGGCAGTGAAAACTTACTAAAATATATGAGGGCAAGTGTAATGAACTCTCCAAATAATGTGCAGGAATCCCGGTTGGCTGTCTTCATTCACCAAACAAAACTTCTAGTTCTAGTACTGGGTTATACCAATAGAGTTATTGACCAAAGAGGTACCATGGAAATCCCTAAATAATCCAGTTTGTGGCCAGTCCACTCTATTGCTCCTCCCAAACTGAAGGCAAGGTCACACTGGTGATGGCAATGCCTATACAACTCATTGGACATGGAGAAGGCTTTGGTGCCTACACAGAACCTTCACCCCTGTTTTCTAGAGTTTTGGTATAAGAAGGTACTTGTAGCCCACCAAAAGAAAAATATATAAACCAAAACAGCCACAAAACCTTTGATGTACAATCTGTCCTATCTGTAAAAGAATAGTTTCACAAAACTTGAGGGAATAACCAACCAATATCTTATTTGAGTTATGGCCCACTCCTGGACATGGAACCCATACTTGACAAAGTTTGTGTAACCAATAACCAGAGACTAGATAGTCCAGATACCTAGGATAAACCAAATTCTACAAAGACATTATGCATGGTCTAAAAAATGTAGTGGTCTGAAAATTAAAAGAAAAAGATAAAATGACACCTAATGATAACTGCTATACTCATGCCTTATTCAGCCATCATCAGAGAAGCTTCCTCCTTCCTGCAGCACATGGGAACAAATTTAGAGACTCATTGCCAAATATTATGCAGAGAAGGGGGGCATGCATACAGACAGACAGATAAGCAGAGACAGAAAGAGATTGAGAGGGACAGAGAGAAACCATGAATACACAGTTCCCTACTAAATCAAATCATTCAGAGCTCAGGTAACCCTGTGAATAGGAAACAGAAAGAGTCTAAGAGGGAATGGGGATCGATATAAGACTCCAGGAGAACACATCCCTCTAAATCTCCCAAGCAAAGATCACATGAAGTCACAGAGTCTGAAGAAGGAAACAGGGAATATATGGGTCTGTACTTGGTCCTCTGAGTGTATATTACAGCTGTCAGTTTAGAATGTTCATGGCACTACTAAATATATAAATGAGTGAGTCTCTGATTCTTGTGCCTTCTCTTGGGTTTCTTTTCCTTTTGATGATTTGCCTTGTCCAGCTTTGATGTAACAATTTTTGTTTTATCTTATTTTACTTTACTTTGTTATATTTTTTATTTTACTTTATAGAAGCCTATTCTTTTCTAATAAGCGAAAGAAAAGGAATGAATCTGAATGAGATGGGTGGTGGGGAGAAACTAGGAGGAGCAGAGGGAGGGGAAACTGTAATCAGGATATATTGTATGAGAAAAGAATAGATTTTCAATAAAAATGGGAATATAAAAAAGTGAAAATGTCTTTGAACAGAGATACTAGTATGTCTAGATAACTTGCTGCTCCTGAAGCTGCTCCTAGAACAAATCCATAGTGATTAGTTAATTCTTGTCATTATTTAGGCTTCTTATTTCTACAAGTTATCTCAGGAGATTTCACAAAAGCCATTTCCTACTGTCTCAGTTATTTTATTTCATAATATAATGTATTTATACAAAATGAACTGAATGGTGATTTGTGGACGTTTTATTTCACTGTGCTTTTTTGTCTAATTGGTCTTTTATCTGTTGTTTTGGTTTCCAATTATTTTTGTTTGTGTTTGTTTCTACTTCTTTTTTAAATAATACATTAGCCAATTCAAAGAGTGACAATTGGCAGTCCACTTCTTAGACTTCCCTGCACTGACTTTTTATTTTGATACAATATTTAGCATCTGTTTTTTCTTACTTTCCTCATTACCACATTTTAGATTTTTCTATGAATAATGCACTTATTAAAAGAGATATACTATGACAATTTTCCTGCTTAAATACTATGAAATAGAGGCTACTGAAAGGTTGAAAACAAAAAAAGCTAACGTGTTTCTCATAGACAACAGCCAAAAAGATTTTGTTCCTTTTTGGTGGAGGATCAATACAAGGTTTCTCTGTGTAGCTGTGGCTATGCTGGAACTCATTCTGTATGCCAGGCTGGCATTTAACTCACAGAGATCTATCTGCCTGCCTCTGCTTCCTTAAAGGTGTGCACTACCACCTCTTGGAAGAATTTTGTTTCTTTATCAATTCATAAAGTGCTTTTGATGAGAGAATTGTGGAATTTATATTTAGAGTTATTACTAAAATGTAAATGTTATTCAGGTGATCATGTGGTGGTGTTTTTGTAATAATTAATGTCTCATATTTATTTCCACAGTCTCTCTACCATGCTCATTCATCTTTTTGTTCTGAGATAATAGAATAATAGTACTTTCTGTATTTTCTTGAGGGTTGGTTTATTGGAGGCATATATACAAATCAGATAGTTTTGTTTGATAAATTATCCTAGGTTGATCTTTGTACTCTTTAGGACTTGGAATGTACTTCTTTGGGCTATTTTGACTTTCAATATTTACATTGAGAAACCAGCTGTTTTTCTCTCATAGTTCTATATACTTAGTGTTTTAACTATAATATGTCATGGGGTATTTATATTCCTGATCATGATTATTTAGTGTCCAGTGTGATTCTCTGTGTATATATTAGGCATGCCATTCCTTAGTTTAGGGAAATTTACTTCTATGATCTTGTTGCGAATCTGGTATAAGGCATTGACTTTAAGATTCTTTTCTCTCACCTATGACTATTAAAGGTTTGGTTCTATGGTAGTGTCTTATATTTCCTGCATAGTCTATCAGGTATTTAAATTTTTTCATGTTCCTTGTTTATTGGGTTTCAAGTCTCTATTTTTGAACCTGATATTCTATATTCTGCTTGATTAATTGTAATTTTTCCCTTTGAGTTTTCTAGTTGAAGTTTTGAGTTTTTCAAGTCCATCTTTATTTCAACTAAAGTCACCTTCATTGTTTCTATCACCTTACTGAATTTCATTCTGAAGTCCAGGATTATCTTTGGCATTTTCACCAGCCTCCTGTTTATTTTTTCCTGGGTATCTCTCAGGAATTTATTCTTTTAATGTTCGCTCTCCTTAATTTCATTGACCTGTTTCTTTGCATCTTCTTTGATATCCTTGAATTCTTTGATGAAGTTCATGATTTTCCTTATTTTTACATTCTGTATCCTGGGATTCATCCAGGTAATTCTCATTTGTAAACATTTCTATAGGACTGGTTGATTTTTGAATAGAAGTTACTGGCTTGACATTTCACATTGTAATCTTACAATCATATCTGAGCATGTGATTTCTCTTATTAATTCTAAATCTGATATATACAGGGTAGGTTGAGGAAGAGAGAATGTCCAGTTAGGGTAGGTCTAGATGTTGGGCATGGCTTGTGTGGAATGAGGGCAGATGGACAGAGAGGATTGGTGTGCAGTATGTGTTTCCTGGTCAAAATCTGTAGCATAGGTTTTGGTGTTGTAGAAAGATTGGATGAGACTTGGAAAGGGCCTGTCCCCTGTCCTTTTTCGGGTTGCCAGGAAGTATCTTGACTGAAACCTAGTAATGGGGTACAGTGTATTCAATGGTGGTTAGACTAGTACAGGACACTAGATGTAGGAACTAGTCTAAATCTGGTAGGTTGTGGAGGTGCATGGGTGTGGAGGGCTATGGAGGAGATTCAGTGGGCTAGACCTTAGAGAAAACTGTGAGATCTGGCTGTGTAGAGAATCTGAATGTAGCACAGAAAGAATGGATCAGTGTGTAGAACAAGTAGCAAATCTTATCTTTTAAGTCAACTGGTTGAAATTGTGTTTAATTATTAGCTAAAAGATGTTAAATATGTTTATGAGTGTAAACTAACAAAGACAAGTACAGTTACAGTAATTTTATGGAGAAGCATGCTATGGAATTTCTACTGTAGTCATCTGGGTTCAGTAAGATACCCAAGTCTTGGAATTTAATTTCTATATTCTTCTGGAGCAAAATTGTAATATATAATGTGATTATCTGGTAAATCCTGAATTCCATATCTGTGCACGTATAAACACACACACACACAAACACACACACACAAATACACCCCAACACCAATTTCATAGATATAAATTACCATTTTATCATCATTGCTTGTTTTATCTCAATTTATTATTACTATTTTATGATAGGGAATACCCTTTATGATACAGATAAGAAAATAAGCTTCAAAGATTCTTTTTTTTTTTTTTTTTTTTTTGTCATTGTTCTGTTACCAGAGCAGGATCTAGTGTTGCATAATCTGTCTCTGAGGATTTTCTCCCAGAGCTAAGTCTCAGTTTGAGGTTAAAATGGGATGCATTTTTAGAAAAATCTTTAGAATGTTTTGAAATACAACATAAATTCATATTTTGTGTACTTCTCAGAAAGGAGTTTAAGTACTAGACTGTTGGAGGCTTTGCAGAAGACCACAATGAATCTGCTGCTGATGTCTAGTGAGTAGATCAGACAGTACTTAGAAAGACATATGAGAAGTATAGGCTAAGATCTGTCTTCATCCATGTGTTGAAATAATGGTCCATACAGATAAGCCAGAATTTATATTCTGAAGCTTAACATGCCTGAATTCATGATTGATTTTCACTATATTTTGCTTACTGCATTTGCTACTTCCTCTGTAGTGTATTCTCTTTCCCTATACTAAATCCTGCAGCAGAGAGGATTCCAGTTATCAAAGCATGTTCTGTAAATTTTTTCAAAGGAAGAAGAGAGTTCTAATTATTACAGATCTGTATTGAGTTTGTCATGGTGCCTACGCTGAGAGGTAATTGAAAACCTGAAGTATGAACATGGTAAGAATTATTCAAATGTCTAAAGAGGTGAGTGAGCACACAATCTGCTACAACAGGCTATATAACATAGTAAAAGTGAATTCAACCCTGTATATGTTGTTAACAATTGCACTAACCTGACCTGTCCATCTCTGCCCCCTTATTAAACTCTTGTTATTTTGAGTAATATCTCTGTCTGTGTGTATCTGTGCCTGTCTCTGTCTCCCTCTCTCTATTCTCTCTCTGTCTCTCACTTTCTCACTCTCTCTCATTTGTGTGTGTGCGTGTGTGTGCATGTGCGTGCGTGTGTGTGTGTGTGTGTGTGTGTGTGTGTGTGTGTGTGTGTGTGTGTGTGTGTATGCATATATTTCCCTCATTTTTTCCAAACAGGTGGAAGAGCTTCACCTCTTCTGGCAAGTGTAACATGGCAAACCACAATCGGAGTGTTACTCACCCAGTCATATTTTTCCTCATTGGGATCCCAGGTCTGGAGGATATCCATTCCTGGATCTCCCTGCCTTTCTGCTGTATTTATCTTGTGGCCCTAATGGGAAATACCACCATTCTGGTAGTTATCAAGACAGACCGTTCTCTCCGAGAGCCCATGTTCTACTTTCTTGCTATCCTTTCTTCAGTTGATCTGATCCTGTCTACAGCCTCTGTGCCCCGTATGCTTGGCATATTCTGGTTTGATGCCCATGAAATATACTTTGGTAGCTGTGTAGCTCAGATGTTTTTGATCCATGCCTTCACTGGCATGGAGGCTGAGGTTCTCATGGCCATGGCTTTTGATCGTTATATAGCCATCTCTGTTCCACTCCACTACACAACCATTTTGACATCTAGGGTGCTGCTGGGCATCAGCATATGTGTTGTAATCCGTCCAGCCTTGTTAATATGTCCAATGATCTATCTCATTTACCGCCTACCATTTTGTGAAGCTCATATAATAATTGCACATTCCTACTGTGAACACATGGGCATTGCAAAATTGTCCTGTGGAAACATCCATATCAATGCAGTGTATGGCCTTTTTGTGGTTTCTTTATTTCTTTTGAACCTTGTCCTTATTGGCATCTCATATGGATACATTCTCCGTGCTGTGTTCAGACTCCCATCTCAGCATGCACGATTAAAAGCCCTGAGCACATGTGGTTCCCACGTTGCTGTTCTCTGTGTTTTTTATATCCCATCAGTCTTCTCTTTCCTCACTCATCGATTTGGACACAACATACCACACTACATTCACATTCTTGTTGCTAACCTCTATTTGGCCATTCCTCCCTCACTTAATCCCATCATTTATGGTGTGAGAACAAAGCAGATAAGAGATCGAGTTGTCCATGTATTTACTAAAAGGTAAGAATCTCTCATATTCTTTGATCCATCTCTGAAGACTCATGTTCTTGTCTTTGTGGATAGTTCCTATGCCTTGTTGTGGGCTACCAGTTTGTAAGACTAGTTGGTTTGCTCAGCCTGTGGATTAATAACACAGTCCTACGGAAACTTCATCATATCTCCAAGTTGACAGACTGTTACACTAGTCTGGACAGACTATTTTTGGACAAAAGAATTTGTGGAAATTTCTTGTACGGACTCAAGAGAGCTCTGAATTCCTTTCCTATTTTCTTCCACTCATGCATGCTTGTAACGATCTTTGATTTGCATTAATATTGTGTCATTGTATATCTTGAAACATCCTAACTTTGAAAGATAAACTAAGAGCCAAAATAATTTAAACTATTTGCCTCTGTTAAGATTGTGTAACTGTATATTCCTCTAAAGCCACATCTTGGGTTCAAAACAACTACAGCTAAATTGGTAGCTTAAACTTGAATAGTTAGCCAAATGCATGAGACTCAGTATAGTAATAAGCAAAGCAAACTCTTAATTTCAAGAACATTTTCCACAAAGCCACTAGCAATGTATCATTGACTATCCTGAATTAGCTCCTTAGTCTAAGCATAATTTAATCCAATTACATGGAATATTTATATCTATGTGGAATGTGTTTGTAATTGTCTAGAACTGCAGTTAGATAATGCTTTTTCAATTTGCATTTTGATCTTACAATACTCTTTGTCAATATCCAAGGTGCCTTTTCAAGAATATGTGACCTATTTCTCATTCTATTCAACAAAGAAAATGAGAAGCTGAGTTGTGAGATGAGAATAATCACTTTTTACATGAGGCTAAAGAGGGCTTTCAAGTGATATACCAGAAACAAAATCAAAGCCTAGAAATAAAATATGTGACTAAAAAAAACAACTTACATCTTCACATGTTTATGTATTTGAAAGTATAAAGACAAATAAAAACATTAAGGAAACTGCTGCTATGAGCAAAAATGCACAACCCTATACTTACTCATTTCCAAGAGAGTACTTACTAAGACATAAGCAATGTTGATGCCTTTAACAATGACCTGACACAGTTTCTCTGTTGTATTTTAATGGCAAATTCTAGAGTGTCATTTTGCCAAGAAAAAGATATTTAGTCTGAGAACGAGCATGGACTTTTTCTTAGATCATTTGCTTATCAATGACATAAAGTAAATCTCTCAGAATAGTATTTTACTTGTTCTTTGAGACTTTATACAAATTATCTCTATCATGGTATCCTTCCACCTCTTCCCAGATCCATGTCAAACTACCTCTCCAATCAAATTTACATCTTTTTCTATTATATTCTGTTTTTAAAGACCATCAGAGTCCTAGCTAGAGAAATAAGACAGGGGGAGGAAATAAAATGATACAAATAGGAAAGGAAGAAGTCAAGATAGCCTCCTTATTTGCAGCTGAAATGATTGCATGCATAAAAGATTTTAAAGATTCCACCAGATATCTCTTACAGCTGATAAGCATAATCAGCAAAGTAACAGGACACAAAGATAATACACACACACAGTCAGTCTCCAAATATACCACCAACAACCACTTAATGCACATAGTCAGTCTGCAACTTTCTACCAACAATTACTTAACACACACAGACAGTCTCCAACTATATATTACCTAGAACCACTTAACACATACAGTCAGCCTCTAACTATATACCACCAGCAACCACACCAAAATAGAAATCAGGGAAACTATCACATTTTCATCAGCCTAAAAAATAAATCTTGGAATAAATATAACCAAGGAAGTGAAAGACTTGTCTAATACGTTAAATTTTTTATGTGTCTATAATATTAATTCAATTAAAATATTCATCTACTTATTTTATTGTAATTAGAAAATATGTTGTCAATCTCTGCAGCAAGTTTTTATGTAAATTTAATTTATTCTACTTTCATTCTTATGTAGAATCATTATAGAACAGGATAGCATCACCCACAATGTCTTTCAACTTAGTTAATCATTGTTTTTGAGTCAGTATTTTTAAAAACCTTCATATTTTCCAATAATTTCATTTTATCATAAACCTTGAATTATTTAGGTACTTTGTTTATATTAAAACTGTCTTTTCAATTGATTCTTGCAAATTATAAAATTTATGTCTCTTATTTTGTAGTACATTATTGAAGGTTTCACAATTCATTTTGAAATTTTTGTTAAAATCAACATGTATCTGTTCTATGTGAAACAAAACAAAAATGTGTGTTCTTTTGTGTTTGTTTTTTATCTTCAAAATTTTAGTACATGTGTTGGCCTCACTTTATGATCTGTATTTATAATCCCATAGTTAAGAAAAAAAAACATTAAAAGAAGATTTTTGTTTCTTGAGACATGTTTTTAACAATTTATTTTTACCAAGAAATGTGATATAAATATCTTCTTTCTCTGGGATTCACAATTTACATGCAGTAAAGCACATATTCCCAATCTTTGTTGTGGGGCTGACCACAGTTTCCCTTGGATTTCTAGTTTTTACTTTGTATTTTTTACATTTGTCTCATTTGCACTCATGTTTTAATCAATAATAAGACATTTATTGAATTTTTAGCATTATATTCTTTTGTTTTGTCACTTGTTTTAATTTCCTATTATCTAATGCTGTTAAGGAAATTCACTTATATGTATACAAATTCAGTTCTTTAAAAATATCTTTCTCTTGTTCTTTAGATGACCTACTTATGCTGATGTCACATTTATCAATATATTTGTTATATGTACATATATATTTTGAATAATCATTTATTTTATTTATACTTACTGTTTGTGTATGTGTATGTGAGTGTCAAGGCAGACATACAGAAGTCATAGGACAATATTTTATTGTGTGTTTCTTTAACTTAGCTTTCAGTGACTGAGCTCAAGTCACCCTCTTTCCTATCCCTACACACATATGCACAAACACATATGCACACACACACAAACACAGACATATGTATAATTGCCTGTATTCATGATCAATATATGCATGTATTCATGTTCAGTACTTAGTAAGTTTTTATTGCTGGAAATTAAATTACCATTTCTTAGAGATTTTATTGTTTGTTTATATATTTATTACCTCTGATACTTCTGTACATTCCTGCTAATAATGAAAAATAAAATATGAATTCTTTTTTATGAATTTTACTTTTCTTTCTTTAATAATTTCATGTTTTGTCTTTAGCCATTTATTTTTATAATCAACATAAATATTTTCAAAGAGTGATTATGTTCAGAGTTTTTCCTTTGAGTTTTTGATTGCGTTAAAGCACCCTGACTAAGAAGATATTGCAAGTAGGATTTTAAGAATGACTATTCCTGGGTGAAAGTATAAAAGTAGGAGGGTCACTTGGGAGTGGCAGAATAATGAAAAATGCTTAGTTCCATTGCAAAGAGGAGTAAGGTCATAGATGGTATGATCGTTTTTTAACCAGCTAACTTCAAGGTAGGAAAAACATTTTGTTATATAGGGTTTCAATATAATCACCTGGACCATTAAAAGGGGACAAGAAAAATATTGAAAGCAGATACTGTGACAGAACAAGGCTACATTCATGTCATATGAGGATGAGTTGTACTCCTGATGCTTATTTTAAAAACACTGAGCAGACTATAGAAGAACTGAAAACAACAAAACATTTTCTCCATGAAGATATGAGGGCACCTTGATTCATCTAATGAGAAACATATTGACTTTCTTTTTTATTTTAGAAACAATCTTATTTTACATATCAATCCCCTCATTCCCTCACCCTCCCACCCTCCCACTTCCCCCACTGCACCCTCCCAACCCACACCCAAAACACTCCCAAAAGACAGTGAGGCCTTCCACCGGGGAATCTTCAAAGACTGTCATCTCATTTGGGTGAGGGCCTAAGCCCTCTTTCATGTATCTGGGCTACAATGGTATCCCTCCGTAAGGAATGGGCTCCCAAAGTCCATTTGTGCACTAGGGATAAACACTGCCTCTACTGTTAGAGGTAGCTTAGACTGCACAGGCTTACTATCTGGCACCCACATTCTGAGGGCTTGGTTTGGACCAATGCTAGTTCCCCTTCATCTTTTTTTGTTTGTTTTTTTGATATTTTTTTAAAATTTGAATTAGAAACAGGATTGTTTTACATGACAATTCCAGTTCCCATCTCCCTCCTGTCCTCCCCTAGTACCCCCTCCCCAACTAAAACCCTACCTATCACATATCCTTTCTGCTCCCACTGGATGGTGAGGCCTTCCCTAGGGTGTCATCAGAGTCTATTGTATCCTTTGGGATAGGGCCTAGGCCCACCCCTGTGTGTGTCTTGGCTCAGGGAGTATTCCTCGATGTGGAATGGGCTCCCAAAGTCCAAACCTATGCTAGGGATAAGTACTGATAAGTACTTATCAGGGATAAGGAGGTCCTGTAGATTTCCGAGATTTCCTCCTGAAACCCATGTTCCTGAGGTCTGGAACAGTCCCAAGCTGGTATCCCAGCTATCAGTCTGGGGAGCAAGAGTTCCCCGATGTTCAGGTCAGCTTTTCTGTTAGTTTCACCAGCCTGGTCTGGACCCCTTTGCTCTTCACTCATCCTTCTCTGCATCTGGGTTCCAGTTCAGTTCAGTGATTAGTTGTGGGTGTCTGCTTCTACTTCTACCAGCTGGATGAGGGCTACCAGGTGGCATATAAGTCAGTCATCAATCTGATTATCCGGGGAAAGCATTTAAGGTAGCCTCTCTTCTGTTGCTTAGATTGTTAGCTGGTGTCATCTTTGTAGATCTTCAGATATTTCTCTAGTGCCTGATTTCTCTGCAAATCTAAAATGTCTCCCTCTATTATGGTATCTCCATTCTTGTTATCTTCTATCCTTCCCCTGACACAACCTTTCTGCTCCCTCATATCCTCTGCATCCCCCCTCTTCTCCCATTCACATTCTTCTAGCTCCCTCCCCCCTTGTCCTGTGCTCCCAATTTGCTCAGGCAATCTTGACCCTTTCCCCTTTTCCAGGGGACCATGTAAGTCTCTATTAGGGTCCTCCTTGTTTACTAGCTTCTCTGGCAATGTGGATTGTAGGCTGGTATTCCTTTATGTCTAAAATCTGCATATGAGTTAGTACATACCATGTTTGTCTTTTTGTGATTGGGTTACCTCGCTCAGAATGGTTTCTTTGAGTTCCATCCATTTTCCTGCAAATTTCAAGATTCCATTGTTTTATTTCTGCTGAGTAGTACTCTATTGTGTAAATGTAGCACATTTTTTGTATCCATTCTTCAGTTGAGGGGCATCTAGGCTGCTTCCAGTTTCTGGCTATTACAAATAATGCTGCTATGAACATCATTGAACAGATGTCCTTGTTGTATGAATGTGCTTCTTTTGGGTATATGCCTAAGAGTGGAATTGTTGGATTTTGTGGTAGACTGATTCCCATTTTAATGGGGAATCACCATACTGATTTCCACAGTGGCTGTACAACTTGGCACTCCCACCAGCAGTGGAGGAGTGTTCCCCTTTCTCCACATCCTCTCCAGCACAAACTGTCATTGGTGTTTTTGATTTTAGCCATTCTGACAGGAGTAAGATGGTATCTCAGAGTTGTTTTGACTTGCATTTCCCTGATGGCTAAGGATGTTGAACACTTTCCTTTTTTATTTGAATTAGAAAGAAGATTGTTGTACATGTCAATCCCAGTTCCCTCTCCCTCCCTTTCTCCCCTACAACCCTCCCCCAACTAAAACCCTACCTATCACATATCCTTTCTGCTCCCCCTGGAGGGTGAGGCCTTCCATAGGGTGTCATCAGAGTCTATTGTATCCTTTGGGATAGGGCCTAGGCCTACTCCAGTGTGTCTTGTCTCAGGGAGTATCCCTCTATGTGGAATGGTCTCCCAAAGTCCACACCAATGCTAGGGATAAGTACTGAGCTACTATAGGAGGTCCTTATGTGTCTTTCAGCCATTTTAGATTCCTCTATGGAGAATTGTCTATTTAGTTCCGTACCCCACTTTTTAATTGGATTATTTGGTGTTTTGGAGACTAGCTTCTTGAGTTCTTTGTAAATTTTAGAGATCAGCCCTCTGTCAGATGTGGAGTTAGTGAATATCTTTTCCCATTCTGTGGGCTGCCGTTTTGCCTTGCTGACAGTGTCCTTTGCCTTACAGAAGCTTCTCAGTTTCAGGAAGTCCCATTTATCAATTGTTGTCTGTGCTACTGGTATAATGTTCAGGAAGCAGTCTCCTGTACCAATTAATTCAAGGATATTTCCCAATTTATCTTCTAATAGGTTCATCATAGCTGGATTTATATTGAGATCTTTGATCCATTTGGACTTAAGTTTTGTTCAAGGCAATAGGCCTGGGTCTATCCGCAGTCTTCAACCAGTTATGCTAGCACCATTTGTTGAAGATGTTCTCTTCATTCCATCTTATAAATTTGGATTGTTTGTCAAAAATCAGGTGTTCTTAGGTTTGTGGGTTAACATCAGGGTTTTCAATTTGATTCCATTGGTCTACCTGTCTATTTTTGTGCCAATACCAAGCTGTTTTCAGGACTATAAATCTGTAATAGTGCTTGAAGTCAGGGATGGTGATGCCTCCAGAAGTTCCTTTATTGTACAAGCTTGTTTTGGCTACCCTGGGTCTTTTGTTTCTCCATATGAAGTTGAGAATTGTTCTTTCAAGATCAGTGAAGAATTGTGTTGGGATTTTGATGGGAATTGCATTGAATCTTTAGATTGCTTTTGGCAAGATTTCCATTTTTACTATGTTGATCCTACCTATCCAAGAGCATGGGAGATGGTTCCATTTTCTGGTATCTTTTTCAATTTCTTTCTTTAGAGACTCAAAATTGTTATGGTACAGGTCTTTCACTTTTTGGTTAGTGTCATCCGAGGTATTTTATGTTGTTTTTGGCAACTGTAAACGGTGATGTTTCTCTGATTTCTTTCTTCACCAATGTGTCATCCGTATATAGAAGGGCTACAGATTTTTTTGAGTTAATCTTGTAACCTGCCACTTTGCTGAAGGTGTTTATCAGTTATAGGAGTTTCCTGGTAGAGTTTTTCGGGTCACTAATGTAGACTATCATATCATCTGCAAATAGTGAGAGTTTGACTTTTTCCTTTCCGATTTGTATTCTCTTGATCTCCTTTTGTTGTCATATTGTTCTAACTAGAACTTCAAGGACAATATTGAAGAGGTATGGAGAGAGTGGACAGCCTTGTCCCTGATTTTAGAGGAATTGGATTGAGTTTCTCTCCATTTAATTTGATATTGGCTGTTGGCTTGCTGTATATTGCTTTTATTATGTTGAGGTATGTTCCTCTTATCCCCGATTTCCCCAAGACCTTTATCATGAAGGGGTGTTGGATTTTGTCAAAGGCTTTTTCAGCATCTAGTGAGATGATCATGTTTTTTTTTTCCTCAGTCTGTTTATATGGTGGATTACATTGATCAATGTACGTATGTTGGTCCATCTTTGCATCCCTGGGATGAAGCCTACTTGATCATGGTGGATGATTTCTCTGACGTGTTCTTGGATTCTATTTGCCAATATTTTATTGAGAATTTTTGCATCAATGTTCATGAGGGATATTGGTCTGTAGTTCTTTTACTTAGTTGTGACTTTGTGTGTCTTGGATATCAAGGTTATTGTAGCCTCGTAAAAAGAGTTTGGCAATGTCCCTTCTGTTTCTATTCTGTGGAACAATTTGAGGAGTATTGGTATTAAGTCTTGTTTGAATTTCTGGTAGAATTCTACACTGAATCCATCTTGCCCTCAGCTTTTTTTGGTTGGGAGACTTTTGATGACTGCTTCTATTTCCTTAGAGGTTGTAGGTCTGTTTAAGTTGCTTATATGTTCTTGATTCAATTTGGGTAAGTGATATCTGTCCAGAAAATTGTTCATTTCCTTCTAATTTTCAAATTTCGTGAAGTACAGGTTTTCAAAGTATGACCTGATGATTCTCTGGATTTCCTCAGTGTCCGTTATGTCCCCCTTTTGATTTCCTAATTTGTTAATTTTCATGTTCTCTCTCTGCCTTTTGGTTAGTTTGGATAAAGGTTTGTCTACCTTTTTGGTTTTCTCAAAGAATCAACTCTTTCTTTCATTGATTCTTTGAATTTTTTTCTTTGTTTGGATTGTATTGATTTCTGCCCTCAGTTTGATTATTTCCTTACATCCACTCCTCCAGGATGCTTCTATTTGTTCTAGAGCTTTCAGCTCTGATGTCAACTCTCTGATGTGACTATTCTCTAGTTTCTTTATGTGAGCACTTAGAGCTATGAACTTTTCTCTTAGTACTGCTTTCAATGTGTCTCTTAAGTTTGGGTATGTTGTGTCTTCATTTTCATTGAATTCTAGGAAGTCTTTAATTTCTTTCTTTATTTCTTCGTTGACCCAGGAATGGTGTGCAATTGCGCATTGTTCAATTTCCATGAGTTGGTAGGTTCTCTGCTATTTGTGTTGTTTTTGATCTCTAACTTGAAAGCATAGTGGTCTGACACAGGGGATTATTCCAATTTTTTTGTATCTTTTGAGGTTTGCTATGTTGCCGAGTATGTCGTCGATTTTTGAGAAGGTTCCATGTGATGCTGAAAAGAAGGTATATTCTTTTGTGTTTGGATGGAATGTTCTATAGATATCTGTTAATCCCACTTGGGTCAAAACTTCTGTTAGTTCCTTTGTCTCTTTGTTAAATTTCTGTCTGGTGGTCCTGTCCAGTAGTGAGAGTGGGGTGTTGAAGTCTCCCACTATAACTGTGTGAGGTCTTATTTGTGATTTGAGTTTTAATAATGTTTCTTTTATGAATGTTGGTACCTTTGTATTTGGGACATAGATGTTTAGAATTGAGACTTTTTCCTGATGGATCTTTCCTGTGATGAATATGAAATGACCTTTTTCATCTCTTTTGATTATTTTTACTTTGAAGTCTAACTTGTTAGATTCTAGGAGAGCTACCCCAGCTCCTTTCTTGGGTCCATTAAATTGGAATATCTTATCTCAACCCTTTACTCTGAGGTAATTTCTGTTTTTGAATTCGAGGTGTGTTTCTTGTATGCAGCAGAAGGATGGATTCTGTCTTCGTATCCAATCTGTTAGCCTGTGTCTTTTTATAGGTGAGTTAAGACCATTAATATTGAGGGAAATTAAGGTCCATTGAGTTTTTAATCTTGTTTGTTTTTTATTTGTTGCTGGTAGTGGTATTGTATATAGATTTACCCTGCTTTTCCTTTTGGGTTTTGGTAAAGTGGGATTATCTATTGCCTATGTTTATATGAGTGTAATTAATTTCCTTAGGTTGGAGTTTTCCTTCCAGTACTTTCTGTAGGGCTGGATTAGTGGTTATATATTGTTTAAATCTGGTTTTCTCGTGGAATATTTTTTTTTTCTCCATTTATAGTGATTGAAAGCTTTGCTGGGTATAGTAGTCTGGGCTGGCATCTGTGTTCTCTCAGAGTTGATAGAATATCTATCCAGGTCCTTCTGGCTTTCAGAGTTTCCATGGAGAAGTCTGGTATAATTCTGATATGTTTGTCTTTATGTTACTTGGCCTTTTTCCTTTGCTGCTCTTAATCTTCTTTCTTTATTCTGTACATTTGGTGTTTTGATTATTATGTGTTGAGGGGACTTTCTTTTGTGGTCCACTCTATTTGGCATTCTGTAGGCTTCTTTTACTTTTATTGGCATGTCTTTCTTTAGGTTGGGAAAGTTTTCTTCTATAATTTTGTTGAATATGTTTTCTGCACCTTTGAGTTGGGTTTCTTCACCTTCTTCTATACTTATTATCCTTAGGCTTTGTCTTTTCACAGTGTCCCATTTTCCCTGGATATTTTGTGTTTAGGATTTGTTGGTCTTAAGATTTTCTTTGCTTTATGAATTTATTTCCTCTAGTTTATCATCAGTGTCTGAGATTCTATCTTCCATCTCTTGTATTCTGTTGGTTATGCTTGCATCTGTGGTTCCTGATTGTTTACTCAGCTTTCCCACTTCTAGAATTCCCTCAGTTTGTGTTTTCTTTATTGTCTCTAATTCAGTTTTCAGGTCCTGAACTGTGTTCCTTCAGCTGTTTAATTGTATTTTCTTGGCTTTTTTTGGATTTCCTTGATTTCTTGCATCTTTTGGTTTGTCTTTTCTTCCATTTCTCTGAAGGATTTTCTGATTTTCTCTCTCAGGTTCTCTATCATCTGCATGAAGTTGTTTTTGAGGTTGCTCTCTTCTGCTTCTTCTGTGTTGGGATGTTCATGTCTTGCTGGTATAGAGTCCCTAGATTCTGGTGGTGTCATAGTTGTTTTCCTGTTGTTGTTTGTGTTCTTATATTGTCGTCTTCCCATCTCTTGTTCCAGTGAGGAGAGGTGTTTTCACTTCCTTTCCTGGTGTGTATGGGTCCGATGTTCTCTTCAGGTGAGTGCAATTGGCTCTGATACTCTGATGGGTCTCAATGTGGGTGCAGGCAGGTCTGAGGCACTCGAAGGTGGGCGAGAGCAGGACTGGCTCATAGATGTCAGCAGACTCTGAGTTGCTTGGTTCTCAGGGGTCGAGTTGTCCTGTCTGCAGACCCTTGGGTAGGAGTTCCCAGAGTGGGCAGGCAGAAGTTGGTCACAAGTCAGAGGCCAAAGCAGCTCACCTCTGCATTCTCTGACCTCTGCACTGCCTGGGGGCAGAGTAGCCCTGTGATTTCAGCAGAGTCAGGGTCCCTGGGTCTTCAGGGACTGATTCAGTCTGCCTGTAGACCCCGGGGCTGGATTTCCCAGAGTGGGCAGGTGGAAGTTTGGCCCAAGGCAGGAGCCAAAGCAGCTCACCTCTGCACTCTGTCTTGGCTGGGTTAGCCCAGCAATCTCAGCAGAGTCAGGGTCCCTGGGTCCTCAGGAACCAATTCATGGTTTCCTTTCTTTACGACCAGAGTCTCTGTACTCTCACTAGGTCAGGCCAACTGTTTCTGTGGGTTTCTCCAGCATGGTCTTGACTCCTTTGCTCCTCCCTCACTACAATTGGATTCTGGGATTATGGCTCAGTGCTTAGCTGTGGATGTCTCCTTCTACAATGATCAGCTGCTGGATGAAGGCTCTAGGATGGCAATTAAGGTAGTTATCAATCTCATTAAAGGGGAAGGGCATCAAAGGCAGCCTCTCCACTCCTGCTTTGATTCTTAGTTGGGGCCATCCTTGTGGATCTCTTAACATTTCCCTAGTGCCACATTTCTCTTTAAACCAATACTGGCTCCCTCTATTAAGGTATCTCTTTTCTTGTTCTCCTCTGTTTCTCCCCTGTTTCAGTCGTCCTCATCCTTATGTTCTCCTCTCCCTCCTCTTCTCCCCTTCTCTTTTTCCTACCTCCCTCTCCCCTCCCCCTGTGCTCCAAGTTTGCTCAGGGTTCTTGTCCCTTTCCCCTTCTTCAGGGCAAATGTGTTTCTCTCTTAGGGTCCTCCTTGTTTCCTAGGTTATCTGGTAGTCCTTTGCCCTATGTCTAATATTCATATATGAGTGAGTACATACCATGCTTGTCTTTCTGTAATTGGGTTACCTTATTCAGGATGTTTTCTTCCAGGTCCATCCATTTGCTTGTGAATTTCAAGATTCCATTGTTTTTTTCTGCTGAGTAATACTCCATTGTGTAAATATACAAGAATCTAAAATGGCTGAAAGAGACTTAAAGTGCTCAGTATCCATAGCCATCAGGGAAATACATATTGACTTTCTAAACAACACAGCAGAAAAGTGTTAAACCTGTATTAAATTAAGTCACTAAAATTTTGGTCAATTTTTTACTGTACCAGTAGAAACCAGACACAATTTTTCTCTCAAAATCAGCATAATAGCAAGTTGGGAGAAAGAAGGAAGAAATGATTTGTGATGGTCTGGGGAAAAGGCTTTACACTCAGAGTACTGAGCTGCAATGTGCCTTCACATTGATCTTGCTTGATGGATCATGAGAGTCAGTTAATCTGAAGGATGGATGAGTGTCTCACATCCATGTCTTTCATGGGCAAGCCTTCCAAGATGGAAACCTGAACACTCAGATCTGTAGCATCATGTGATATCCACTGATCTCAAGCACATTTTTTGTATGCTTAATGATATTAGGAGCAAAATAAATTATACTTACTGACAGATTTGTTTACTCAGCAGAGAAATTTCAAAATTGAGGCTAATGAAATATGCACATGATTTTATTATATTAGTAGTTGGAAGGGAAGTAACAACAATATTAGTAGTATCTATCTGCTAGATTTTTACCTTATTTTTATTACTGACAGAGAAATCAATGAATCAGAATGACATGTCTCAGTGTAATAAAAATTTCTGTGAGTTTAATTTTATTGGTGTAATATTAAAAGCTGAGTCAGGATGTTGACATCATGGCAAAACATCTAATTTTGTAATGTTGGGATAGAGATAATTAGTGGTACTTGCAATTTATCAGTAAGATAAATTCATTTTTAACATTGTCACTGACATGGACATTATGGATTTCAGGTTAAAGATCACACAACAAATTTCATGTCCCTATTAGAAAATAAGTGTTTAAAAATGTATAAATTTAAACAGTTCCCCTCATGGAAACAAGATAGTTTTAGCCTTGTATCTCTGCTCTCACAACAGGTCATAGCTTATTACTGTCTGTTAATGGTCTAATGAGAAATATTTGATGAGGAAGAATTGATAATGTCTGGGACCTTTTCTTGCATTATCACCAGGCACTTCTAAAGACCTCCTTCTGTGGGTTGTTGTTTGTTTGTTTCTTTTGCTTTTTTTTTTTTTTTTGGTTTTCAAGACAGGGTTTTTCTGTGTAGCTTTGGAGCCTATCCTGACACTCACTCTGGAGACCAGGTTGGCCTTGAACTCACAGAGATCCACCTGCCTCTGCCTCCTGAGTGCTGGGATTAAAGGCAGGCGCTACCAATACCTGGCCTGTGGGTTGTTTTTTAAGCAAAAGAAATTTACAAAAATGCAATAGGACTTTGTCTAATTTTGCTGGGTATTAGATTCTGCATCTTTTTCTTGGCTATATGAGTATAAAGAAAAGAAAAACCAGAAATCTCAGGGAAATAAATGAGATCTTTTGATGTGAAGTCAGAATGGAAGTTTTACTACAAAAATATATCAGTTTAATGTGTATACATAGAGCAATAGGTCTTCTTTTTATTTTATATACACTTACACAGCATCCTTGTGTAAGTCCTTTATTGTTTGACACCTTTGATAGTCATCCTGTGTATTGTCAATCTTGACTGACTGATGTGGAGGCTCCCTAAATACTCATCTTAAATGCCCTTCCCTGATAATGAGATTGATGACTGACTTATATACGATCCTGATCCTATAGCCTTCATCCAGCAGCTGGTGGAAGTAGAAGCAGATACCCACAACTAATCACTCAACCGAACTGGAATCAAGTAGCAGAGAAGGACAAGTGATGAACAAAGGGGTCCAGACCAAGCTAGTAAAACCCACAGAAACAGATGACCTGAACAAGGGGGAGCTCTTGGTACCCACCTGGTAACTGGGAAACCAGCATGGGACTGATCTAGACCCCAGGAATGTGGGTTTCATTGAGGAGACCTCAGAAATCTATGGGACCTCCTGTAGTAGATCAGTACTTATCCCTAGCATAGGTGTGGATTTGGGAGCCCATTCCACATAGAGGGATACTCCCTGAGCCAAGACACATGGAGGTGGGCCTAGGCCCTATCACAAAGGATATGATAGATTCTGATGACCCCCTATGGAAGGCCTCACCCTCCCTGGGGAGCAGAAAGGGTATGGGATAGGTAGAGTTTTAGTTGGAAAGGGTAGTAAAGGAGGAGGGGAGGGAGAGGGAACTGGGATTGACATGTAAAACAATCCTGTTTCTAATTCAAATAAAAAAATTGCAAAAAAAAAAAAAACCCTCACAGAGTGTGGCAGCATGCACAAGGACTGCATTGGCCTGAGCCTCAGATGCAATTCCAGTACTGACAAAGAAGTGGGTACAAATTACCATTCAGAAGCTAAATCTATGATAAACCATTCCCAAAGGAAAAGTTAGTTTTCTTCAACAGAGTCTTCACTGGGAATACAAACTACTCTTAAAAGCAGGCCCCATTCCCAGTATGAGAGGGCCATCAAAAAACCTCAGTGACATCAGTGGATAGTCTTTTTCTCATAATGTTTAGTCAGGAAATTTGTTTATTTATTTTTAATTTTCTTTATTTTTAAATGAATTATCATTATTAATATTGTTTTACCTTAGAGGTCTTTTGTATATATTTTATGGCTTCCAGTTTTGTGTTTTTATGGAATTTGTCTATGTGATAACATGTGTCTCTGTGTATGTATGTGTTTCTTGTGCTTGTTCTTTGCCTCTTTTTCTTCTGTTGGTTTGTTTTATCTTACTCCAAATTATTTGCTTTTGTTTTTATCTCATATTATTAATATTATTATTGTTTTCTAAGGAAAGACAGAAATATTGAGGATTCAAATGGGAGGATGGTGCAAGAGTTGTGGAAGAGAAATCTGTATTAAGAATATATTGTATGAAACAATTATTTTCAATAAATGAAAATTTCAATTCTAAACATCTATGCCCCAAATACAAAGGCACCAACATTTGTAAAAGAAACATTATTAAAACTCAAATCACAAATAAGACCTCACACAATTATAGTGGGAGACTTCAAAATTGCACTCTCACCACTAGACAGGACCACCAGACAGAAAGGTAACAAAGAGACAAAGGAACTAAAAGAAGTTATAACCCAATTGGGATTAGCAGACATCTATAAAACATTCCATTCAAACACAAAACAATATACCTTCTTTTCAGCACCACATGGAACATTCTCTAAAATTGACCATATACTCGGCAACTTAGCAAACCTCAACAGGTACAAAAAATTGGAATAAGCCCCTGTGTCTTCTCAGACCACCATGCTTTAAAGTTAGAATTCAACAATAAAACAAATTGAAGAAAACCTACCAAATCATGGAAATTGAACAACATGCAATTGCACACCATTCCTGGGTCAATGAAGAAATAAAGAAATTAAAGACTTCCTAGAATTCAATGAAAATGAAGACACAACATACCCAAACTTATGGAACACTTTGAAAGCAGTACTAAGAGGAAAGTTCATAGCTCTATGTGTTCACATGAAGAAACTATGGAATAGTCACACCAGAGAGTTGACATCACAACTGAAAACTCTAGAACATATGGAAGCAAAATCACCCTGGAGGAGTAGACGGCAGGAAATAACCAAACTGAGGGCAGAAATCAATGAAGTTGAAACAAAGAAAACAATTCAAAGAGAGAGTCGGTTCTTTGAGAAAGTAAACAAGATAGACAAACCTTTATCCAAACTAACCAAAAGGCAGAGAGACAACATGCAAATTAACAAAATCAGAAATGAAAAGGGGGACATAACAATGGACACTGAGGAAATCCAGATAATCATCAGGTTATACTTTGAAAACCTATACTCCACAAAATTCAAAAATCTAAAGAAAATAGACAAATTCACCAAAATTAAATCAAGAACAGATAAGCAATTTAAATATACCTATAACACCTAATGAAATAGTAGCATTCATCAAAAGTCTCCCAACCAAAAAAAAAAAAAACAAACAAAACAGGACCAGACAGTTTCAGTGCAGAATTCTATCAAAACCTCAAAGGACAGCAAATACCAATTGTCCTCAAAGTATTCCACACAATAGAAGCAGAAGCTTCATTGCCAATCTCTTATTGCAAGGCTTCAATAACCTTGGTACCCGAGCCACACAAAGACACAACTAAGAAAGAGAACTATAGACCAATATCCTTCATGAACAGTAATGCAAAAATACTCAATAAAATACTGGTAAATTAAGTCCATGAACATAGCAGAAAAATCATCCACCATGATCAAGTAGGCTTCATTCCAGTAATGCAAGGATAGTTCAATATATGAAAATCTATCAATGTAATCCTCCACATAAACAAATTAGAAAAATCACATGATCATCTCACTACATGCTGAAAAGGCCTTTGACAAAATCCAACACTCCTTCATGATAAAGGTCTTGGAGAGATCAGGGATAGCAGAAACATAATAAAAGCAATATTATACATTAAACCAACAACCAACCTCAAAGTAAATTGAGAGAAACTCAACATGATATCTCTAAACTCAGGAACAAGACAAGGCTGTTTACTCTCTCTATATTTCTTCAATATTGTACTTGAAGTTCTAGCTAGAGCAATAAGACAACAAAAGGAGATTAAGGGGATACATATTCGAAAAAGAAGAAGTCAAACATTCACTATTTGCAGATGTTATAATAGTTTACATAAGTGACCCGAAAAATTCTACCAGGGAACTCTTACAGCTGATAAACACCGTCAGCAAAGTGGAAGGATACAAGATTAACTAAAAAAAAAAAAAAAAAAAAAAAAAAAATAGTAACTCAAATATACAGATTGTTATTCTTTTGTTTAAAAAGAAGAAAAGAGAAATATTGAGATGGACATATTGACTATAAGTTTATTATAAGGCCCGGTAGAATGGGGAGACTAAGAAGAGGAACAGGAGTAAATGGCTGACCGCCATGGCCGGTCGCCATAGAGAGACAGAGCGGGGAAACAGAGAGAGGGGACAGAGAGCAGGAACAGGGGGAGAGAGAGAGAGAGAGGGCAAAGAGAGAGAGAGAGAAAGAGAAGTAAAGGGGCAGAGAGAGAGAGAGAAAGGTGCAGGGGCCTATCTTTTAAAGGGGTCCTCTGCACCTGTGTGCAGACTTCTTTCCCATGGAACCTTGGGCTGACCAGGGTATTGCCTGAGTGGATTCCACCAGGTAACAGGGGCAGGCCAGCATAATGCCTGAACCTTTCACAGATGATAAATGGGCTGAGAAAGAAAACAGAGAAACATCACCATTTACAATTGCCACAAACAACATAAACTACCTTGGGGTACTGCTACCCAAACAAGTGAAAGACCTGCATAACAAGAACTTTGAGACTTTAAAGAAAGAAATTAAAGAAGATACCTGAAAATGGAAGGATCTCCCAAGTTCTTGGATAGGTAAGATCAATATAGTAAAAATGGCAATCTTGCCAAAAGCAATCTGTAGAGATTCAATGCAATCCCCATCAAAATCCCAGAATAATTCTTCACAGACCTTGAAAGAACAATACTCCACTACATATGGAAAAACAAATTTCGGGGACTATAGAAAAGTTCCTTTATAGAATGTCTTAAGGTCCAGTCTCTGTCTTCAGTAGAAAAGAGCACCCAAAACATCTGGCCCACTATTGTATTACTAATGCCAGCAGGTCTACTATTGTTTACCATGGCCTCAGGGTAGAATGCCTCCTAATTTGCATCTCTATGGGCCTAAGCATCTGAATAGGTCTGCACCTGGATGGAGGTGCTAGGGGTATAAGTAACATGGGGAGGACAGAGAGTTAGGAGCCATCTGGGAGAGAGGACTCAACAGAAGGACAGAAATGGCCTCCTGGTAGCCATAGAAGCATGGTTAAGAAACATCCAAGACGATGCTAAGTAAACAAGAGACTCTAGTTTTACAGCATGAAACTGAGAGCTCTCTAAAGATGACAAACACAGGCATCTTGTTAGATTAGAAAAGGCTACTCAGAAACTTTAAGTAAATCTCAAAAATTGTTTAGGACATATGTTGTATCCTAAAGAAATTAAGGCTTAATAAATAACAATTAGAAAGGATAGTTTACAATCTTTGAATGAGATTTTATTTTGAAGTTGTTAAAAAATATTCAATGGTTAAGTCCTTTTGGGGGGGCATCTAATGATGATTTAAATTCTTTAAATAAGATTCTATAAGGAGGTAACGATCCCAATTTACCCAGACAGCTAACTAAGAAGGTAGCTAACTCTTATAGAGGAGGCGATTCAGCATCAACAGATATATTATATTGACTGTACAAAACCACTGGAAGCTTAGGTGCTCCCCACAAAGCATAGTCCAACTTCTGTTCTATGGCAGAAGGAACCATTACTGTGGTTACACCTACCTGTCTTGCCAGCCAAAGTATTAAACCCTATTTTAAAGCAGTAGCCTACATGGTGCAGAAATGCCATGTAAATTCTAGGAAGTATTTTAGGAGAGAACCAAATATGATACATGTCCTTTACGCCAAGCAACAGTTTAATTGGTTGTTTCAGAACAATGATTCATGGGCGATTGCCTTTGCTCAATTTTCAGGAAGAATTGATAATCAGTTTCTAGCTCACGGACTGTTGCAATTTACGCTAATGTATCCTTTTATATTTCCAAAATTGTAAAAAAAAAGTCCTATAAAAAATGCTATGTTAGTTTTTACTGATGGTTCTAATGGGAGAGTCAGTCACTTACATATGTTATTGATGAAAATAAATAGATGGAGCAGACAGCTCTGGCTTCAGTTCAGATAGTCAAATTGCTAGCTGTTGCAATGGTCTTTCAGATCCTGGTAAATAATTCATTTAATTTGTATACTGACAGTCACTATGTCTTTAAGGCTCTTAAGGTAATAGAGACCATTGCATACATAGGATACAATGATAATCAGGTTAGAATATTATTTGAGCAAATTCAAAATATTATTCACCTAAGAGAATTGCAATGGTTTATGGGTCACACTGGAAACCTATTAAATAATGCCTTTCCCTGATAACTAGCCAAATGAAACAAATCAACAGATTAATTAACATAATTGGTTGATTTGCCTTAAACAGAGAAAGCTCTACAATCTTGCAACTTTCTTCATCAAAATAGCAAAAGTCTAAGAAAGCAATTTGACTTAATCAGAGAGGCTGTTGGTCAAATCATCAAACAATATGGAATATGTACACAATAATGGCTAATTATTGGCTGTGGCTAATTTAGGGGTGAATCCTCGAGGTCTATTCCCTACCCATCTATGACAAATAGATGTTACTCATTACAGAGTTTGACAAGTTATAAATACATACACATGGCAATTGACACATATTCAGATTTCTTGATGTTATAAGTCACTGTCTTAAGAGGTTTTTGCTTACATGGGAGTCCCAGAAATTATAAAGACAGAATATAGAGATAGATATTATAATGAGACATGTTAGTTATTTTATACTTATTAGAAAATTATCAAAAGACAGATATTCCTTGTGATCCTCCAGGACGAGGATTTTAGAACATGCTCATACCTCCTTAAAACCACAGTTTCAAAGATAAAAAAGGGGGGGGGAGCTGTGCCCCCAGTCTCCACATGATGTGTTAAACCACACACTGTTTATCTTAAACTTTTTAAATGTGGATGCCAATGAGCAATCTGCTGCAGACAGATTCTGGCATGACAGAACTCGATCGAATTTTGCTCAGGTCAAATGGCGAGATAAATAGAGGGGACCAGACCCCCTAATTATTTGGGGTTGAGGACATGTCTATGTTTTCTGGAAGGTGGAGAACGAGGCATGCTGTCTGCTGGAGTGGTTGATGAGATGTGTGGAGCAGAGAGGAATTGGACCTGAGGCCTTGGGAGAGTGTCTGAACCAGCTGGAGTGAAACACTGAACATGTGTTCCTGAACTTTGAGGACATCCAACCTACAGCCGGAGGTAAAAGGAGACACACACCCAGTTCCAGTTTTGAGATGCTTTCCAGAGTCCCAGCTCCCCTACAGACAGACTACATCCACCTCATTCCAGAGCAGGCTAAGAACTCAACAACAAACAGCTTGCTTTCTTGCCACAAACAGACACACAAAACTGTTTTGCCAGTTTTCCCATTGGGAAAAAGGACCCATTTAGGACAGTCAGATACTGGCATAAACCAGACTGACAGAAACTCCTTCACAATGCTTAAACAAGACATGGACAAAAGACTTTTTAGTTAACATTCAAAGACTGATATTACAAACCTGATGTCAGAACTTCAGACTTTGAGCAAGAAATAGAAAGTTTCAAGGGGCATTGAGTCCTAGGCAGGGAATAAAGGAAAAAGGTTTAGAATTGTGAAATTGTTCACACCCCACAGATGGTGAGAATATGTTATTGTCTTTTGATTGTATTGTAACTCACCCTAATGTATGTTCATGATGAAATTGTTAATGTCTGTAACCTTGCTATATGTGTTGTTATACAAATGTTATTAGAAACTAGAAGTCAGAGTTCATTCTAACAGGAATGTAACATGTAATTTACAAACCTTAGGATAGAAGTATGTTTTAGGGAGCAAACTTTAATAAGGTCTGTATCAGAGGCACTAGAGGCATTCCCATACAGATTTTAAAAGGCCCTTTTAACCTTTATACTAAAAGACTAAAAAGTAACAGAAGAAGTGAAATGAGGCTGGTATGTAGTCCAGCAACTCCACTCTTAGAGGGCCATAATAGTTAAATTCCAAATGTTTCAGATGACCACAGACCTCCTGGGCAGTTCATGGAGAAACCCCTGACAGATTACCCCACTGACCGCTGTGTCAGAAGCTGATAAGCAGGATCCTTGTGAAACAAAAGGTCAGCAACTGCCATTTACTTAGGCAAGATTGATTAGCACATTCTGAAGTCTGAGGGTTTTACAACCAGTGGGTCAGGAGGCCATCTAATTCCCAGCCCTCCCCTGGAGACAAAGGGCCTTCTAGGAACCCATGACTCTGGTCATGTACTCAATGGTCTGAGGGTCGAGGCGCCTCCCTAAGCTTGTGGTTTTTGCCTTTAAAAATGCCTGTGCCTGGAGATCAGGGCTTCTCTCTAGATTGCATGCTGAGGAGGCCCATTTGTACAAACCTTCACCATTCATTAAAGCCTCTTGCATGTTGCATCAACTGGACTGGATATTGATTTCTTGGGCGACCATCCAGGTTGGAGATTCCTCAATCTGAGGGTCTTTCAATACATCTCCATCCTGCAGGAGAACGTTTGCAGCCCTGAGAGCTCAGGTGCTACCTCCCAGAGGATTCTTTCTGATTCAGGAACGCTGGTCCCTTCAACACCTTTAATCCCAGCACTTGACAGGCAGCTCTCCGTGAGTTTGTAGCCAGCCTGGTCTCCAGAGCGAGTGCTAGAACAGGCTTCAAAGCTACACAGAGAAACCGTGTCTCTAAAAACAAAAAAAACAAACAAACAAACAAACAAAAAAAAAAGACCGCACATAGATCAATATCTATCACCATGCACAAAACTTAACTCCAAATAGATCAAAGACCTCCACATAAATCCTGCCATACTGAAACTCTTAGAAGAGAAAGTAGGTGGCACCCTTGAATGAATTGGTACAGGAGACAACTTCCTGAACATAATAGCAGTAACACAGACACTGAGATCGACAATTAATAAATGGGACTTTCTGAATCTGAGAAGATTCTGTAAGGCAAAGGACACAGTAAAGAAGACAAAACAGCAGCCCAAGCATGGCAAAAGGTATTCACCAACCAAACATCTAATTTAGCGTTGGTTTCCAAAATATACAAAGAACTCAAGGTGCTAGTCACCAAAAAACCAAATAATCCAATTATAAAGTGGGGTACAGAACTAAATAGACAATTCTCAATAGAGGCTGAAAGTGGCTGAAAGACCCTTAAGAAAGCTCTCATCACCCTTAGCCATCAGGGAAATGCAAATCAAAACAACTCTGAGATACCAACTTACTCCAGTCAGAATGGCTAAAATCAAAAACTCCAATGGCAGCTTATGCTGGAGAGGATGTGGAGAAAGGGGAACACTCCTCCACTGCTAGTGGGAGTGGAGCCACTTTGGAAATCAGTATGGCGGTTCCTCAGGAAAATGGGCATCAATCTACCACAAGATCCAGCAATTCCACTCTTAGGCATATACTCAAAAGATGTACATTAATACAACAAGGACATCTATTCAGCTATATTCATATCAGCATTATCTGTAATAGCCAGACCTGGAAGCAACCCAGATGTCCCTCAACAGAAGAATTCATACAGGAAATGTGGTACATTTACATAATGGTGTACTACTAAGCCGAAAACAATGGAATATTGAAATTCGCAGGCAAATGGATGGAACTAGAAGAAATCATTCTGAGTGAGGTAACCCAGTCATAAAAAGACAAACATGGTACATACTCAATCATATATAGAGCAAAGGATTACTAACTTACAGTCCACACTGCTAGAGAAGCTACGGAACAAGGAGGACCCTAAGAGATACATACATGGTTCCCAGGAGAAGTGGAAAGAGACAAGATTTCCTGAGCTAATTGGAAGCATGGAGGGTGAGGGAGTTAGGAAAAAGAGAACAGGAGAAGAAAGTGCGAGAGGAGGACATGAAGGAGCAAGAAGGTTGATTTGGGGGAAGAATCGGTGAGAGTAAGAAAAGAGATACCATAATCGAGGGAGCCATTATGCATTTAAAGAGAAATATGGCACTAGGGAAATGTCCAGAGATCTACAATGATGACTCCAACTAACAATCTAAGCAATAGTGGAGAGGCTATCTTAAATGCCCTTTTCTGATAATGGGATTGATATGTACCTTTTATGCCATTTTAGATCCTTGATCCAGTAGTTAATGGAAGCAGAAGCAGAAGCAGATATGCACAGCTAAACACTGAGCTGAACTCTGGAATCCAGTTTCAGAGAGGGAGGAGTGATGAACAAAGGGGTCAAGACCAGGCTGGAGAAACCCACAGAAACAGCTGACCTGAACAAGTGGGAGCTCATGGACCCCAGACTGATAGCTGGGAAACCAGCATAGGAATGATGCAGACCCTCTGAAAGTGGATGTCAGTTTGGAGGTCTGGGCAATCTATAGTGCCTCTTATAGTGGATCAGTATTTATCCCTAGTATACGAATAGATTTTGGGACCCCAATCCACATAGAGGGATACTCTCTCAGTGTAGACACACAGGGGAGGGCCTAGGCCCTGCTGTCCAAATGATATGACAGACTTTGAAGATAACTCATGTATGTCTTCATCCTCCTTGTGGATCAGAAAATGGATGGGATAGGGGACTAGTGGGGGGAAAGGGAGGAGGGGAGGGAGAGGGAACTGGGTTTGACATGTAAAACAAGCTTGTTTCTAATTTAAATAAAAGAAACATTAAAATATAGAATATTACAAATCAAAAACATAGGCATCAGAATTTGTCTCCTAAGTACCTGTGTCCTCACTAGTGGGTTATTGGTACACTCATGCTATATGTGAGTTTTCTGTGTGTAACTTCCAACATTTAACAGATCGCTAGTGAGACTTACACATGAGAAACAACTTAAAACCAAAGACAAACACAGGTTTCAACAGCAATTAGACAGCAAAGATGATTATCCAAAGATTAATAAGAACTTATCCAGCAACAAAGGTTTTCTCAGCAATAATGTAGTTGTGCGGTATATAGTGATAGCTCCTGAAGCTAAGGGATGTGATAACGTCTATAATAGCATTGTTTCACTAGAAAAGTATTATTTGGAATGAGGATGAATAGTAATAGTTTTAAGAGAACAGATAACAGAGTGGTTAGCATTTAAATGTTCTCAATATGTAAGTTGAAGTGCATAATTGAGAGATAAGGTAATTTTCTCAATAAGAATGTAATAAACCAAAGAAAATCTGAATGTGACCCAAATGGTGAAACCTCCATCTATGAAAGCTCTTCTCACTATCACTCTTGATCTTCACATGTTGGCCTCTCTTTTCTCTACTTTAGATGCCATATTTTTGTTGGTTTCTTTTGGAATCACATCTCTGTAACTTTCTTGATATATAAAATAGAGATAATTATGCAAATAAACTTTAAACCTTAAGTCTATTACTATTTTTAGAATAAGCAATTTTTCAAAAGCAGTTTAAACCATATTTCAAAGATATGATATCATTTATTAAACATTAAGCAGGATAACTTTTCTAAAAGGTACTGGATAGCATCTTGTGGTAGTGTTTATGCTTTTTAACTAGTCATGCTCTTATTCCTTCCCAAAGCTTCATCTTTATCCTTTGCCTCCAATAGACTCCACATATTCGAACCTCTCTTGTATTTTTTCTCTTTCCCTTTATATGTCTGCAAGCTAATAAAAATGGTGATTGACCAGGCTGAGCCACAACATGGATCTTGCCTTTGTAACTACTTTCTTACTGGATTTAAGTCTTGTTCCATAAGATGAAACTTATATCTAGCACCATGATTGGACATTGAGCCCATGGCTAGATAAGTCATAGACCCTAGAGGAAAACTACTACTAACATTTTGCTTAGTTGTCACAAAATGTAAACCAACTCCTAACAATTTATCACTATATTCATAGATCTCCAAAGTCTCATCAGAGAAGCACCTATTTTGGGGAGGTGGATATAAATGTAGAGACACACAATTGACCAAGGTGTAGAGAATAAGAAAGCTACAGAATGCTCAGCCTTATGGAATGTTTACACAGTATCCCTACTCCTGAAACTGAAGGATTAATTTGTAAGAGGGTGCAGAAAAAGTGAAAGAGCCAGAAGCAGTAGATAACTACAAGTAAACAGCAGGGTAGCTGCACATATGAATTCAGAGTAGTTGTTAGAACAAACACAAAACCTGTGCAACCTCAGCCAGACCAAAATCTCAGCATAGAGAATGTAGATGGGTGAGCAACTCCATAATAGGAACTCTTATGGTTCCTTTAGATTTAAATAAAAAGAACAGATTTTGTGACAATACAGTCATAACAACACTTTTCATCATAATTCACAAAACTCATCATAATATATACAATATAAATTTAAATATGTGCACATACCCTGTCAAATAAAAGATGAAAAGAAAAGTTTCCTGTTCCCAGATTTCCTTAGTTGCCTATAATTCTTTATGTAGGGTTGAGGTCCTATGGGCTTTTCTCTGTCTAGAAGTGGCCTCCCTTGGGGCAGAGGGCATCTATTAATTGCCTGGTGACAAACAATCTCTCCCTCAGATATGTAGGCAGCATTATATGGACTCCACAGTTTATATATATACATGAATGTATATAAAAACAACTAGTGAAAAAAAGAAGCCACAAGACTGAAGGTGAGTGGGTAGGTGTATATGGGAGGTTTCAAAGGAAAGAAAGGGAAGGAAAGATGTAATAAAATTGTAGTCTCAGACAATTAAAAATATCACTAATGAGGATATATCAGAAATTTGAAAAATTTGTAATTGCAGAACTAAAGTAAATGGCCAGTAATGTATATTATATAATATCGCAAAATGGAAGTTATTAATGAAGGGAAGTAACTGAAAACACAATAAAAATAGTATAAAATTATGGAAGTATGTTAGATTTCAACTGTATAGGACATGTGTGTTATACCAAAGAAAATCGGTAGAACAAATGCAGCCTACAAAGAAGAGAAGTTACTTAATTATATGACAATCCCACATGTTTCAGCCAGTCAGGTTGTATTGATTAGACAATAACAAGAATAGTAGAACTTGAATTATCATAGCAGCAGTAGATGGAAGAAAGCACTGAAGAAGTGTCTGCTAACACTCGCAGTAGAGATTCACTTGTTGTCTGATGCAGCTAATTTAAGATATACAAATGTTAACTGACATGGATAAAAGTATCTCCATATTATGTGTAGTAACTCCCTTTCACCCAAGTGGATTAACTACTAGAATGGAATGAAACACTTTCTCTGTTCATTTTGTGATATGAGATCTCCCAGAATCTAATCAATGATTGCAACCTGAGTTTTAAAAACAGGCACGCAAGTATACTCATACCAATAATTCAGTTTTTGAAAAGTGGCTATTGATGTTCTGCAAAGATGTTTGATTTTTCTATTACTAATTTTTTTTAAAAGGAACCATGCTTTGAGTTAACTTGAATTCTACCTTCTCATCTCTGAGGCATAGCCTTCGGTTCTATAATTTTACTTTGACACATACAACATGCCATATACATAATAAAATAACATTCTGTGTACTTTTATAGTCATTTTACAAGTATTTGATTATGTTTTCCATTACTTCCCTCTTCATTTGTAACTTCCCTCTTGCTATCATTTACAATATATATTTCTTATCATTTTACTTCACTCCCACAATTATATGTTTTGGATTTCTGTTATATAGCTGTTAGTAATAATTATTTTGAGACTACAGTTTAATTAAAACTTGATTGACCATTCCTCTACAATGATTATTAGATCCTGCATGAGCTAGTTTTTATTTTAAATTGACACAAGTCAGGATCATGTGAGAAGTAGAAAATTTAGTGGAAAATATTGATTCATCTGTTTGGACTGTGGCCTGTAGGGAGGTCTGTGGGACATTTCCACTTGATTAGTGGCTAATGTTATGGGCCAGGTTCATTATGGGTGGTGTCACACCTAGGCAAGTGGTCCTGGGTTGTATAAGAAAGAAAAGAAAAGAAGCCATGAGGAGCAAACTAGTAAACAGCATTCCTCTATTGCCTCTGGTGAAGTTCCTGCATGCAGGGTTTTGTACTGATTTTTCATGATGCACTGTAAGCTGGAGGGCTCTAGCCCTCCAGCCACATAGTAATCACTGCTCACCTTAGTGCTAGTTTAATAAATAGTTGTTTCTTAGAATCTTTCTTCTCCTCTCCTACACCAGGGGCTTGCTTGGCACTCATTGCTATAATTTCATGCTGCTGATTCCTTTGTGTATCAGAAGAAGATTTTCCTTCCTAAGAATTCTCATGCATGAAATGGAACAGACTGAGAACTTCTTTTCCTTATTTATTCAGGTAGAAATGTAAAGGCAAATTTGGCTAAAGAAGAATATTAGAGTTAACATGGAAGAACAGTGTTATACACATGATCTAACATTACCTGGTAGATTGTAATAGCATAAAAATTTGAACATTTGTCTTTCTGTGTGTTTATGTATGTAAGTCTGTTTCATTGTTGATATTGTCAGCAGGAGGAAACAGAGAGACAAGAAGGGGAGTCACCGTTGAAGAGGGATATTCGTATTTCCCTGCAAACAGACTTATAGATAGGGTTTCAAGGCGGCATGTCTCTTTGGTGTTAGCACCAAAAAATGAGAGTCTAGACGTAGGATGAGAAATGATTTGAGGAACTTGGTCAATCAAAATATACACAAAAAATCCCTTAGAAAGTCCTAGTTTACTGCATTAATGTGAGTCATGTTTCCTCAGCACAGCAAAATGTGTCTTGTATAGTTTTAATGACTTTTGTCCATATTAAATATCTCTACCTTAGCCCAGAATGTAGCCACGAAAAGCAATACTTCTATAATGCAATGTTTTTCATTCATGAGACTTTATTTCATTAATCTTAATTGATGACTTCTGTAATGTCAATCACTACCTTTCTGTTCCACAGGAATAAACACAGTCAAGCTCAAATTTTGCGACCAGTCTCAGCAGAGAACCTGAAACATTCATTTGAACATGTCATTTTACTGAAATCCAGAATTTAATTGAATGGATGTGATAAGTACATTAAAATATTCAGAACATATTTTTTCCTTTATTAATTTTAGAGATTTTATTTTTTAATGTGTGTGTGTGTGTGTGTGTGTGTGTGTGTGTGTGTGTGTGTGTGTGTGTTTATCAGAGTTCAGTGTATACAGAGGCTCCAGATAAAGATGATAGATCCATTAAAACTGGATTACAGGTGAGTGAGAGCTGCTTGAAATGGATGCTTGAAACAGAAGGCCAGCAGCTGAATCATCTCTCCAGCATCACCACCACCACCCATTTAAAATATGAAGTAGAGTGAGAGCAAACAGTAATCAGGATACATTGTGTAATTTTCAATAAAAGGGAGAAAGGAAGAAGATAAAAATTTTCCATTAATATTTAGACACATTGCACTTCCAAAACTCTATGATCAAGCAACATGGATAAATATGATAAAAGTTTCTCTGATACAGTCTCTTGTTTTGGTGTATTATAGAGGATGCTGTCTAGTATTCCACATCTATAACCCACAGTGGAGGTGATGTCTTTGGTCTATGCTGTACTTTGGCATAATAATCAAAGAACTATGGTTTCACACAACACTACTCTATTTCACCCTTATGCATTCCTCCTCCTGGGAATCCCTGGATTGGAACACATGCACTGTTGGATTGGTTTTCCTTTCTTTGCTGTGTTCCTAACAGCTGTACTTGGGAATATAACCATCCTTTATGTGATTCAGACAGAACAGGGTCTTCATCAGCCCATGTTCTACTTCCTGGCCATGCTGTCATCTATTGACCTGGGACTGTCCACATCCACTATCCCCAAGATGCTTGGAATCTTTTGGCTAAACCTGAGAGAAATATTATTTGAGGGATGTCTCATCCAGATGTTCTTCATCCACCTGTGCACTGGTATGGAGTCAGCTGTGCTTGTAGCCATGGCCTATGATCGCTATGTTGCCATCTGTAACCCTCTTCGCTATACATTGGTGCTGACGAACAAGGTAGTATTCATCATTGCTTGGGTCATCCTCCTGAGACCATTGGTTCTTGCCATGCCATTTGTCTTTCTCATCTTGCGGTTACCATTTTGTGGGCACCAAATCATCCCCCACACATACTGTGAACACATGGGAATTGCCCGGCTGTCCTGTGCCAGCATCAAGGTCAATATGATCTATGGCTTGTTTACCATCGCTAGCCTTATGTGTGACATTGTAGTTGTTGTCATTTCCTATGTCCAGATCCTTCGTGCTGTGTTTCGATTATCTTCTCAAGAAGCTCGTCTCAAGGCACTCAGCACCTGTGGATCTCATGTGTGTGTCATGTTGACCTTCTATACTCCTGCCTTCTTTTCATTTATGACTCATAGGTTTGGCCATAATATACCACGCTACATCCACATACTTTTGGCCAATTTCTATGTAGTCATTCCACCTGCTCTCAACCCTGTAATCTATGGTGTAAGAACAAAACAGATTAGGGAACAGGTACTGAAAATATTTTCCAAGAAATGAAATATCCCTTATATTCATACAAACACACAGACACACAGACACAGACACAGACACAGACACACACACACACTCACACACACACACACACACACACACACACACACACACACACACAAAACAGATGCAGAAAAGAAAGACCAGTGATGATCAATGTTCAAATAGAAGGCAAAATTTGCAAGTTATGTAATTCTATATAGGCAGTGGATTGCCAATATTGTAATATTGTCCTACCAGGCTCTTTTCTAACCTAGGTGTTTAGGATTAGGTACATGTTACATGTATTAGGAAAGATTTTTTAAAACCTTTTCCAATTTAGTGAACAATTGGGATGCTTCATCTTGAGTCAAATAATCACTTTGTACTTCTTCCATTATGCCTGGGCACACCAGCCTTGTGTACCTCAAAAATAAAAGAAATGTTTGAAAGTTCACAAATAAGGGAACAATCATAGACCACCAGAAGTCTTGTATATCATATTATTAAAGCCAAATGGAAGGTCATCCCTGTTAGGGCAACCTAAAATTATGAAGTCAGAGTACCTGACACATGTGGGCACTGATTGTCAAAATAGTTGTATTTTTAAATTTGTTTAATTTGAACCTGATGCATTGAGAATTTCAGTTATGTGAGAACTTGAGTCATGAACATAATTAAACCCTTAGAAATTCTGGTCAATGTGCTGCAGTTCTTTTTTTTTTTCAAGATTTTCAAACAAGTATTATTTACATGCTGTAAAAATGTAGTAAAATTTAATGTCAACAACTCAGAAATAATGTGTTCTTTTGAAAGAAGGTTTTCTCTGTAATGTTTATTATTTTTTAACCACGATGAATGTCATTGGTACAGAATGTTGGAAGTTTCAGCAATAGAAAATCTTGAACTCTCTGTGTTTGGTTTTGTTTGCTAGTTTCATTGAAACAGGCTCCATGTAGTATAATCTAGTATTAACTAACTCTTTGCATCACGATTGAAATTATGTGAGTAAAATTCCCAGGGAAAAGAACTTTGTGACATTCTGATAAAACATAACTTTCTAGTAGTAATTTTATCTCAAAACCAGTATAAATTTGTAAACCACAAATTCCCATTTGTCATTTTGTGATACATTTGGCTTCCAGATACACTTTTAAAAAAACATTCCAGGCATGCCTATTGTGCAGAATGCAGTTCATGGAAGAAACCTTACCTGGTGATACTATGGTAGATAACATGATATTACAAAATGTTAGAGAAAACTTGTACTAATTAACATTGCACTTAAACTAGATATTCTCTGGGAAATCACCTGGCAGTTATGCTGTGTAAATTAGACAGGACAGACAAGTGAATCTTCTAGGACCTTACTGAGTTATGAAACTATGTCATCCTTTACCTATGTTTTATTCAGATTACGAAATAACCTTGAATTTTTATTGCTATACTTGCATCTTTGGTTAGACAAGAGACATTCTAGTGTATGATTTCTAGTATGATTGGCATAGTTTTAGAAAGTTTGATAGATTTATAAGTATAGCTATCTAGATGAGCTATTTACTATTAGTCTTCTACATACAGGTTTGGTTTCCTTCATAAGTATTTCAGCATACAGTACATCCATTACTTCTTTCTATGAATGCTCACATTACTAGATCACAGATTTGTCGTATTGTTGCTTTATCTTTGTGTAGGATGTGGGCTGGATCAAAGGGTCTCTTTTACTGCCTACTCTACTTTAGTCTACTTCAGATTTAGTCTTCCCTTGTTGCTATGACACAGATGAACTCAGGCCCCATGTTTCTAAGTCTTTTTCAGTACATCAACTACCCAACCCTATATGCCTATTGTTGAAATAGGAAAGACATTATTATTTATTTGCTGGTCCAGGGAAGTCTTAAGCAGGTGCACAGACTTGTCCACTTGCTAAAAATACAGTGATTTTAATAAAACATCCTTCTACATCCTCCTTGATAATGATATTTTCTAAAAAGTGGTGGATTCCTTCATATTATACAAAACAAAACTTCTGGGAATACTAGAACAATAGGAAGTTTTAGGGATGTTTTGGGTTCTCAGTGTCTCTTGATAAAATCTTAAGCTTCCATGGTGCTTTTCATCAGTAAGAAACATTGTGCTTTAAAAGCACATCTATTTCTTTATTTTTATTTACATCTTTTAAAATTGTATAGGAGTGGAAATGTGTATCAGAGACCTGGTAGTTATAGGACATGAAAGTGACAGTAGTAAACTATGGTAGCCATATCTGTGGGAAGTGTGTTTCTGAGAATTCCATGGAGATTTGGCTGTACATAAAATTAGTGTTGGCGTGTAAGAAAATTATGATATTGAAGCTATACAGACTTACTTTGTCTACTCATTGGCCAATATGCTGTACAACTGTATGGACAATTTCCATTTAGTATTTGTAAAGTTATATGAGTTTTCTGATACGACACAGAAAATACATATGTAAAATATATAGCCAGTAAATAACTGTATGTTTTTCTCATCCTTTTATTTTGAGAGAAGACTTTGGCTTACATTTTCATCTAGTCACTAGGAAATTTATCTGTATCCCAACCCACATAATTAACTGAATTTTAGAGCCTATACAATTAATACAGATAACTTAAAAATAATGGATGTCGAATGCATTCCTACTGTAGTGTTCCCTTTTCTGCAGTGAACACATACAGGCTGTGCATAGTCTTTTTATATGACTTTTATTGTTTCATCATAATACTGGTGAATTTTATCCATGGATAACAATGAACACTACTGAAATCCAGAGACACTTCAGCAGTCAGAAAGCGTGTAACTCACATTCTTGAAAATGTGTCAAGAAAGAGACTCTGTAAAATTATAACTTAATTCTGAGATGTATGATCATAACTTCAAAACCATAAGCGAATATGACAACTGGAAAACTAAAGTGCACATTTGCAAGATCATCATTCAAAAAGAGGACAACAAAAAATAATTAGAGGAGGTGGTAACATATATACTGTCATCAAATGAATGTGGAAATATGTACTTGTGTACTATAGCAAACAGTAAGAAACTTCCTAATAGGTGATGATAAATGGTCAACAACTGATGTCATATGTCATCTCTCTTTGTATATTACATCCTATAAAAGGTGACTTAGAAATGAATATTTTGATGGTTATTTCTAGTCAGCGTTACAGCAATCCCAAAACTGTTTACCATAATTAATGAGGTCACTAAAAAATGCACATTTTTGTACATAATAAGTGATAACAAGTACATTGTGAATTTTTTGGGGGTTTTACTCTCTTGGATACAAATGTACAGAGATCACTATGTATGTTAAAAATATAGAGCTCAAGGAAAAAACAAAGAAGATATAAAATATGTGGTCCCATGTAAAAACAATGGTCATGCTAGTATGCATAAAGTCTAAACTGACATTCTTCATATGAAAAGAAACTATATGATCTCAATCTTGTGATAATTTAACATTTCGAAGACATTTCCCTTTTCCTGTAATAGTGTAGTCAATTTAAGATGAGCTGGCAAAGATCCCTTGATAAAATGGAGGTGGGGCAGTTAAGTAGGTACAAACAGGAAACAATCACACATTATAGAAAGAACCAAAAAGTCTTGCAAATGCCTAAATGAAGGTAGATAAAACATGCATTTGCATAGATTTTTGCTTGTTTTTGAAAGTTGTTTAAGACACATAGATTGATATTTCCTATAGTGCTAATACATAGACATTTATGTTAATTTGAATATTTAAATAAACTCAATGGTAATCTCAATAATTTGATTCTAATGATCATGTTAGGTCAGAAAGTGAGGCTCTTCCATCCCACGTGAAGGGACACACTCTGGCCCTGGGCACATGGGGAAGGGTGCAGGCCCAGCGCAGGAAGATTTGGTGGACTTTGCAGAGCCCCCGTTGAGGGCCTTACCCTGCCTGGGGAGTGGTGGGTGGATGGTGGGGGTAGGGGGGGTGGGGGAGGACGGATGGGGGAGGGGAGGGGGAGGAAGAAGGGACTTACATGTGAAACAAGCTTGTTTCCTAACTTGAACTAAAAAAAAAAATAAAAACAAAAAACAAAAAAACAAAAAACGAAGAAAAGAAAGTGAGGCTCTTGAAGTGGAGCAATGACTCAGTAGTTAAGACAGCTCTTCCAGCAAGGAGGATTGGGTGTGATTCCTAGTTGCAACATGGTGGCTCGAATCTATCTATAACTCCCATTCCAGAAGATCTGATATCCTCTTCTGTACTGTGTGGGCATTGGGCATGAGATTATTGCACAGATTTACAAACAGCAAAGTACCCATAAACAAACAAACAGAAATTAATAAAGGTGATGCAGCCCCATTTTCAAATAAGACAATGATACCACATTATGGAATACTTACATTTCATATTGAAAGTGTTGTTCAAATTCTCAGAAAAAGCTAATTGGGGATCTTTAAGCAGAACTGACATTTGGATAGGTTACTTCATAGCAAAGCATAACACAAATAAGAGCCCATAGACAGATTTTGGGGTTCAAGCTTCAAGCTGAAGATCAGAAAAGCAAAGTAACTGGCCACCAGCTCTTCCCTCTACCTCAGGCCGAAAGGGCTGTCCTGTCCTCAGCATGACTGGAAACTAATTCTTTCAAGAGAGCCTTTGATTCTTCCTTTTATACCTCCCTAGTGCTGGGACCCTAGTGTGATCCCCAGTGCTGAGATCACTTTTATGTGAGCTGCTTCTATTTAGGACTGTATCAGTTTTGTGTAGCTCAATGTGGACTTGAATTAACAGAGATCCATCAGCTTGTCTCTTCAGTGTTGGGATTAAGGATGTATGCCACCACTGTCTAGCTCTATGGCTAGATAGTATGGCTTCTGGGATTAAAGGTGTGTATCACCAATGCCTAGCTATATGGCTAGTTACTAGCTTTGTATTCTGAACACTCAGGCAAGCTTCAATAAACTGTAAGTAATACATCACCACAGCAAAGCCCACACTATCATTTGGTTACAGAAAAGGATCCTAATAATGTACATGGAAGTCAAATTAAAGGATAATGCTCCATTTTGATGGCACTCAACTAAATTAAAGTTCTTTGAAAACTGAACAGTTTAAGGAATCTCTCTCTTAACTTCTTGGTTCATACACCAGAAATAATAGGATCCATCTCTGGTGGCACAAGAATAAACATATTGGCAACAAGTATGTGTATGTGTGGAGCCAATTTATACCCAAACCTGTGGGTGAGGAAGGAGAAGAAAGCAGGTGTATAGAACACTAAGATGACACAAACATCTGAGCCACAGGTGCCCAGAGTCTTTAGTCTGGCATCATTGGAAGGAAGATAGAAAACAGTGTTGAGCAGGAAGACATAAGAACAAATGATCAATATGAAGTCCACACCAGTGAGGAAGGCAACAATGAGGCTGTAAGCTCTGTGGATGCTCATCAATAAGAGAAAAATATTTATAGAATGACGTATATATGATGTCAAAATTTGTATTTCTCTTTCAATCATGACAGATAATTTTGTTTAGTAAGTTTTCCTAGGTTGACAATTGTAATCTTTAGGACTTGGAATATATTTCTTCAGGCTCTTTTGACTTTCAATATTTCCATTGAGAAATTTTTCTGTTCGGTTTATATATATATATATATATATATATAATATATATATATATATATATGACTGTCACTTTTTCTAATGAAGCTTTCAATGCACTCTCATAGTTCTGTATACTTAGAGTTTTAAATATAATATGGCATAGGGTATTTTTCTGACTGGTCTTGTTTATTTAGTGTTCAGTGTGATTCTGTGTGTATATGTTAGGCATGTCTTTCCTTAGTTTAGGGAAATTTACTTCTATGATCTTGTTGAGTATCTGGTGTATGGCATTGACTTCATATTCCTTTCTCTCACCTATACCTACTAAAGGTTTGGATTTATGGTGGTATCTTAAATTTCCTGCATAGTCTATCCTGTGTTTTAATTGTTTTCTTATTCCTTGCTTAATTGAATTTCAAGTCTCTATTTTGGGTCCTGATATTTTATATTCTGCTTGATTCATTGTAATTTTTCCCTTTGAGTTTTCTAGTTGAAGTTTTGAGTTTTTCAAGTCCATCTTTATTTCAATTAGAGTCACCTTCATTGTTTCTATCACCTTATTGAATTCCATTTTCAAGTCCAGGATTGTCTTTGGCATTTCCACCAGCCTCATGTTTGTCTTTTCCTGGGACAGGAATTTATTCTCTTAATGTTCTCTCTCCTTAATTTCATTGACTTGTTCTTTGACCTTGAATTCTTTGATGAAATTCATGATTTTTTTATTTTTACATTCTATATCCTGGGCTTCATCTAGGTAATTCTCATTTGTAAACATTTCTATAGGACTGGTTGATTTTGGAAAGAAGGTACTGGCTTGACATTTCACATTGTAATCTTGCAATCATATCTGAGCATGTGACTTCTCTTATTAATTCTAAATCTGATATATACTATATACAGGGTTGGTTCGGGCAGAAGGGAGAATGTCCAGGTAGGGTAGGCCTAGAGGTTGTGTATGGCTTGTGTGAATGCGAGCAGATGGACAGAGAGGATTGTTGTGCAGTATGGGTTTCCTGGTCAAAACGTGTAGCATAGGTTTTGGTGTGGTAGAAACATTGGATGAGACTTGGAAAGGGCCTGTCTTTTTTTCAGGTTGTCAGGAAGTATCCTGACTGAAACCTAGTAATGGGGTACAGTGTGTTCAATGGTGGCTAGACTAGTTGAGGGCACTGGATGTGGGAACTAGTCTAAATCTGGCAGGTTGTGGAGGTGCATGGGTGTGAAGGGCTGTGGAAGAGACTCAGTGGGCTAGGCCTTGGAGAAAACTGTGAGATCTGGCTGTGAAGAGTATTTGAATGTAGCACTGAAAGAATGGATCAATGTGTAGAACAGGTAGCAAATCTGATCTTTTAAGTAAATTGGTTGAATTTTTGTTTATTTGTTAGGTAAAATAGGTTAAATATGTTTATATGTGTAAACTAACAAAGTCCAGTACTTATACAGTAATTTCATGGAGCTGAATGCTATGGAATTTCTACTGTAGTCATATGGGTTCAGTGAGATATTCAAGTCTTGGAATTTCATTTCTATATTCTTCTGGAGTAAAATTATAATATATTATATTATTATCTGGTAAATCCTGAACTCCATATCCATGTATCTATAAACATATACATATTCACACAAACACACAAATACACCTTAACATGAGTTTCATAACTATAAGTTCCAATTTTATTTTCATTGCTTGTATTATCTCATTTTATGCTTAGAATTTTATGATAGGAAATACTATTTATGATACAAGTAAGAAAATCAGCTTCAGTTATTCTTATTTTTTTTTGTCATTGTTGTTCTGTTTCCAGGGCAGGATCTAAGATTGCATAAGCTGTCTCTGAGGATTCTGTCCCAGAGCTAAGTCTCACTTTGAGCTTAAAATGGGATGCATTTTTAGAAAAATTCTTACAATGCTTGAAAAATAATATTAATTAGTATTTTTGGTACTTCTCAGAAAGAAGTTTAAGTACTATGAGGTTGGAGGTTTTGCAGTAGAATTCAATGAATCTGCTGCTGATGTCTGCTGAGTAGATCAGACAGTACTTAGAGAGACATATGGGAAGAACAGTCTAAGATCCTTCTTCATCCATGTATTTCTGTAATGGTCCATACAGAGAAGTCCAAATTTATACTCTGAAACTTAACATTCCTGAATTCATGATTGATTGTCACTAGACTTTGCTTAATGCATTTGATACTTCCTCTGTAGTATATTCTCTTTAGGTGTAACAAATACTACAGCAGAGAGGATTGCTGTTATCAAATCATGTTCCATAACCTTTTTCAAAGGAAGAACAGAGTTCGAATTATTACAAATCTGCATTGAGTTTGTCACAGTGCCTATGCTCAGAGGTAAATGAAAACCTGCAGCATGAACATGATAAGAATTATTCAAATGTCTAAAGAGGTGAGTAAGTACACAATCTGATGCAACGGGCTGTATATCATAGTAAATGTGAATTCAATTTGTACATTTTGTTAACAATTGTGCTAATCTCTCCATTTCTGTCCCCTTATCAATTTCTTATTATTTTGTTCTCTCTCTCTCTCTCTCTCTCTCTCTCTCTCTCTCTCTCTCTCTCTCTCTCTCTCTCTCATGTGGGTGTGCATGTATATGTTTCCCTCATTTTTTCCTAATAGGAGGAAGAGCTCCACCCTTTCTGACAAGTGCAGCATGGCAACCCACAACAGGAACATTACCCACCCAGTCACATTTTTCCTCCTTGGGATCCCAGGTTTGGAGGATATCCATTCCTGGATCTCCCTGCCTTTCTGCTGTATTTATCTTGTGGCCCTAATGGGAAATACCTCTATTCTGGTAGTTATCAAGACAGACCGTTCTCTCCGAGAGCCCATGTTCTACTTTCTGGCCATCCTTTCTTCAGTCGATCTGGCTCTTTCTACAGCCTCTGTGCCCCGTATGCTTGGCATATTCTGGTTTAATGCCCATGAAATATACTTTGGTGGCTGTGTGGCTCAGATGTTTTTGATCCATGCCTTCACTGGCATGGAGGCTGAGGTTCTCATGGCTATGGCTTTTGATCGCTATATAGCCATCTCTGCTCCACTACACTACACAACCATTTTGACATCTAGGGTGCTGCTGGGCATCAGCATATGTGTTGTAATCCGTCCAGCCTTGTTTATATGTCCAATGATCTATCTCATTTACCGCCTACCATTTTGTGAAGCTCATATAATAGCACATTCCTACTGTGAACACATGGGCATTGCAAAATTGTCCTGTGGAAACATCCATATCAATGCAGTGTATGGCCTTTTTGTGGTTTCTTTATTTCTTTTGAACCTTGTCCTTATTGGCATCTCATATGGATACATTCTCCGTGCTGTGTTCAGACTTCCATCTCAGCATGCACGGTTAAAAGCCCTGAGCACATGTGGTTCCCACGTTGCTGTTCTCTGTGTTTTTTATATCCCATCAGTTTTCTCTTTCCTCACTCATCGATTTGGACACAACATACCACACTACATTCACATTCTTGTTGCTAACCTCTATTTGGTCATTCCTCCCTCACTTAATCCCATCATTTATGGTGTGAGAACAAAGCAGATAAGAGATCGAGTTGTCCATGTATTTACTAAAAGGTAAGAGTCTCATATTCTTTGATCCACCTAGGAAGACTCATGTTCTTGTCTTTGTGGATAGTTTCTATGCCTTTCTGTGGGCTACCAGTTTGCAAGACTAGATGGAACACAGTCCTATAGCAACTTCATCATATCTCCAAGTTGACAGATGGTTAGACTAGTCTGGACAGACTATTCTTGGACAGGAGTGTGTGGAAATTGCTTAAATATACTTATGAAGAGCTCTGAATTCCTTTCCTATTTTCTTCCATACATGCATGCTTGTAGATCTTTCTTTGATTTGCATTAATATGTGTCAGTGTGTATCCTGAAACATCATAACTTTGAAATATAAACTAAGAGCCAAAATAATTCAAACTATTTGCCTTTGTTAACATTGTGTTACTGTATGTTCCTCTGAAGCCACCATCTTGGGTACAAAACAATTATCACTAAAATGGTAGCTTAAACTTGAATAATCTGCCAAATACATGAGACTCAGTATAGTAATAGACAAAGAAAACTCTTACTTTCAAGAACATTTTCCAAAAAGCCACTAGCATATATCATTGACTTTCCTGAATTAGCTCCTTAATCTAAGCATAATGTAATCCAGTTACATGGAATATTCATACCTATGTGACATATATTTGTAATTGCCTAACACTGTAGCTAGTCTTGCTTTTTCAATTTAAAATTTGATCTTACAATATTCTTTTTCAATATCCAAGGTGCCTTTTCATGTGTCTTTGAAGTAGTTCACATTCTATTTAAGAAAGAAAAGGAGAAACTGAGTTGTGAAGCTGAGAATAATCACTTGTTACAAGAGGCTAAAGAGGTCTTTCAAGTGATTTGCCAAAAACAAAATCAAAGCCTAGAAATGAAATTTGTTTGGCTAAACAAATCAATTTACATGTTCACACTTTTATGTATTTGAAACTAAAAAGTAATTAAAGTGAAAACATAAGGGAAACTGCTACCGTGAGGAAAAGTGTACAACCCTACACTTACTCATGTCCAAGAGAGCACTTACTAACACATGTGCAATGTTGATGCCTTTAACAATGACTTGACACAGTTGCTCTTCTGTATTTTAGTGGCAAATTCTAGAGTGATTTTGCCAAGTAAAAATATTTAGTCTGAGAACAAACATGGACTTTTGCTAGATCATTTGTTTATTAATTACATAGATTAAATCTTTTAGAATAATATTTTATTATTTCTTTGAGACTTTCATACAAATTATCTTTATCATGGTATCCTTCCATCTCTTCTCAGATCCATCTCAGCCTACTTTTACACTCAAATTTGCATCTTTTTCTATTATATTGTTTTTAATGCTCATCAGTGTCCTAAGACAAGTAGAAGAGAAAAAATGATACAAATAAAAAGGAAGAAATCAAGATATGCTTATTTGCAGCTGAAATGACTATGCATAAAAGATCTTAAATATTCTACCAGATATAATCAGCAATGTAACAGGACAGAATGATAACACAGACTGTCAGTCTCCAAGTATACCACTAACAACCACTTAATGCACATAGTCAGTCTGCAACTCTATACCAACAACAATTACTTAATATACACAGTCTTTAACTATATACTACCTACAACCACCTAACACATATAGTCAGCTTCTAACTATATACTTCCAGCAAACACACAAAAATAGAAATCAGGGAAACTATCACATTTTCATTAGCCTAAAAAATAAATCTTGGAATAAACTTAACCAAGGAAGTGAAAGACTTTTAAATTTTTCTGTGTGTTTATAATATTAATTCAATTTAAATATTCATCTACATATTTATTTTAATTAAAAATCTGTTGCCAATCTCTGCAATATGTTTTTATGTAAGTTTAATTTAGTCTATTTTTCGTTCTTATGTAAAATCATTATAGAACAGGATACCATCACTCACAATGTCTTTCAACTTTGTTAATCATTGTTTTTGAATCTGTATTTTTAAAAATCTTCATATTTTCCAATAATTTCATTTTATTATAAAGCCTGAATTATTTAGCTACCTTGTCTTTATTAAAACTGCCTTTCAAATTGATGCTTGGAAATTGTAAAATTTATATGTCTTCTTTTGTAGTATATTATTAAAGGTTTCAGATTTCATTTTCAATTTTGTGTTAAAATCAATTTGTATCTATTCTATGTGAAACAAAACAAAAATATGTATTCTTTTGTGTTTGTATTTTTTAATCTAAAAAATTTGTGCACCTATGTAGCTCTTGTTGTAATATGGATTTATAATTCCAGAGTTAAGAAAAAACCTTAATTGAAGATTTTTGTTTCTTGAGACATGTTTTTAACAATTTGTTTTTACTAAAACAATGTCATAAATATCTTTTTTTCTCATGGATTCACAATATACATGCATGCAATACACCACATATTTCCAATCTTTGCTTTGTGACTGAACTCAGTTTTCCTTGAACTTGCTAGTTTTTACTTTGTATTTGTTTTCACATTTGTCTCATTTGCATTTGTATTTTAATCAATGATAAGACATTTATTGAATTTTTAGCATTCCTATTCTGTTGCTATCTTACTTGTTTTTATTCCAATTATCTTGTGCTATTAAAGAAATTCATTTATATGAATACAAATTCAGTTCTTTAAACATATATTTCTCTTGTTCTTTAGATGACATGCTTATTTCTGATGTAACTATCAATATGATATATATGTTATAAGTATATATATTTTTATTAATTAATAATGTGTTTTATTTATAATTACTGTTTGTGTATGTGTATGTGAGGGTCAAGGCAGGCATACAGAAGTCATAGTACAACTTTATATTGTGTTTCCTTCATATAGTATTCAATGACTGAGCTCAGGTCACTCTCTTGACTATCCCTACACACACATATATGCTCACACACACACGTATGTATATAATACATGCATGTATCCATATTCAGTATTCAGTAAATTTTTGTTGTTTGAAATCCTCTAAATTACCATTTCTAAGATATTTTATTTTTTGTTTACATATTTATTGCCTCTTATACTTCTTTAAGTCCCCAGACAATATTGAAAAATAAAATAAGAATTCTTTTTTATGAATTTTACTTTTCTTTCTTTAAGAATTTCATGTTTTGTCTTTAGCATTTTATTTTATACACAATATAAATATTTTCAAACAGCAAACATTTTGTATCTTATAAATACTCATTATTATAACTATCTATGTTTCTATTATACACCTACATCATTTAAGTATTCTAACTGCACATATTTAAAATATCGGAAGTTATCTTATGTTTCTTGTATGTTTTGATCATATTGTTATTATTTTAAAAGTTGTGAGTGATCTTTGAAAGTGTGTTTTTTTGCTAAGAGTTTTTTTCTTAGACTTTTTGATTCCCTTAAAGCATCCTGACTAAGAAGATTTTTCATGTAGGATTTTAAGAATGATACCTGGGGGAAAGAATGGAAGTAGTAGGTTCACTTGGGAGTGGTAGAATAATGAAAAACACTAAGATTCATTGCAAAGAGGAATAAGATCATAGATGGCATGATGGTTTTCAACTAGTTAACTTCAAGAAAGCAAAAATATCTCATTATTTAGGGGATTCAATATAATCACCTGGACCATTAAAAGTGGACAAGAAAAGTATACAATTGAAAACAGACACAGTGACAATACATATCATATGAGGATCAGTCTTATTCCTGAGGCTTGTATTGAAAACATTGAACCACAACTAAGAGCAGACTATAGAAGAACAGAAAATAACAAAAAATGTTCTCTATGAAGGTATGAAGACACCTTGATTCATCTAACAACAGAGCAGAAAAGTGTTAAACTTGTATTAAATTAAGTCACTAAAATTTTGGTCAATTTTTACTGTACCAGTAGAAACCAGACACAATTGTTCACTCAAAATCAACATAATAGCAGGTTAAGTGAAAGAAGGAGGAAATCATTTGTGATGGTCTGAAGAAAAACCTTTACACTCAAGTACTGAGTTGCAATGTGCATTCACATTGTTCTTGGTTGATGGATCATGAGAGTCAGTTAACCTGAAGGATGGATGAGTGTCTCACATCCATGTCTTTCATGGGCAAGCCCTCTAAGATGGAATCCTGAGCACTTACCTCTGTAGCATCATGTGATATCCACTAATCTCATACACATTTTCTGTATGCTTAATGATATTAGGAGTAAAATAAATTATACTTGTTTGACAGATTTGTTTACTCAGCAGAAAAATTTCAAAATTGAGGCTAATGAAATATGCACATGATTTTATTATATTAGTAGTTGGAAGGGAAGTAACAACAATATCAGTAGTATCTATCTGCTAGATTTTTACCTTATTTTTATTACTGACAGAGAAATCAATGAATCAGAATGATATGTCTCACTGTAATAAATTTTTTGTGAGTTTACTTTTATTGGGGTAATACTAAAAACCAAGTCATGATGTTGAGATCATAGCAAACCATGTATTTTGTAATGTTGGGATGGAGATAAATGGTGGTATGTTGCAATTTATCAATAAGATAAATTCAACTTCAACACCATTACTGACCTGAACATTATAGGTGTTTAGACAGCTCAGCATCTTTGAGGATTTCAGGTCAAAGTTCTCACAAGAAATTTCATGTTCTCTAGTAGAGAAAATGTTTGAAATATATAATGTTAACAGTTCCTCTGATGGAAACAAGATAGTTTTAGCCTCTTGTCTTTAGTCTCACAACAGGTAATCCAGGCCAAAGATCTCACAACAAATTTCATGTTCTCTATTAGAAAAAAAAGTTTAAAAATGTATAAGATTAAACAGTTCCCCTCATATTTTTAGCCTTGTGTCTTTCTACTCTCCCAACAGGTCATAGCTTATAACTATCTGTTAATGGTCCAATGATTAATATTTGATGAGTTAAGATTACTACTCTTTGGGAGCTTTTCTTGCATTAATACCAGGCACTTCTAAAGGCCTCCTTCTGGGGGTTGTTTTTAAGGAAATGGAATTTAGAAAAAAGAAACAGGACATTTTCTAACTTTGCTGGTTATTGGATTCTATATCTTTCTCTTGGGTATAAGGAAATGGGAAACCAGTGATCTCATAGGAAAATAAATGAGAACTTTTGATTGTGGAGACAGAAGGGAAGGTTGACTATAAGAATATATCAGTTTAAAGTGAATACATAGAGCAATTGGTCTCCATTTTATTTAATATACACTTAAACAGCATCCTTGTGTAAGTTCACTATTGTTTGACAACTTCAATAGCCATCCTTTGTATTGTCAGTCTTAACTGATGTGGAGGCTCCCTAAATACTCATCTTTCAAACTCCATTTTCCTTATGTTATCTAGTGTTACTAATATCTGCCTATATTCCAATGTATTCAAATTTTAATATTTAATAAACTGCCCTAAATGAACACTACATTTCACACAGAAGCAGAGCAATATTAGAATTGACTTTCAATATTTTACATTGGTTGCTCTCCACAAGGTTCTTTTGCTGAAAACAACCTCTACACAAATTATTGAACACAGAGAAGTCGAACTGGTGAGAATTCAGAGCCTTTATCCTAGTGTTCATGGTACTGGAAGATGATCTGCTTACTACTGACAAAGGGGAAGCTTGGTGGATTCCATGGCAGAGGAGGGTAACCGAGGCAGTGGTCAAACATGCCAGGCAGACAGAACTTAGTGAGAAGTTTTATTAGAATGGGAAGAGGGGGAGAAAAGAGAAGAGGTAAAGAGATAAAGAGAGAGAGAGGACAGAAGATAAGAGGGAGACAGGAAAAATCCTGTCTGCCCCAGGGGAGCAGGGCAAAAGAGATAGGGAAAGAGAGAGAGAAAAAGTAAGGTAAAGAGACTGGGAAAGAGACCGTAAGTGTCGGGAGCAGGGGTGCCTATCTTTAATGGGGGTTTTGCATCTGCATGCAGACTAGTAGTCATGGAACCCTGGGCCGACCAGGGTACTGCCTGAGTGCATTCTGCAAGGTGACGGGCAATACAGCATAATGACTGAATCCTTACCACTACCAAAGGAGAAATGTAAACACCAACCCAGCTACAAACCCTTGATGACTACTTGCAAGTAATGCTAGTACAGTAGTGTCATAACATCTGTGGGAGTAACCAACCATTATCTGATTGGATGTAAGGCCCACTCAGTGAGATTGAATTCATCCTTGACAGTGCTCCTGTGGCTAAGAACCTGAGACTAGATTGACTAGGGACACACGGGGAAAAACCAAATAGCTACATTCTGCTAAAAGAATGTAGCAATAAAATGACTCCAAATGACATTCTACTATACTCATAGATTAACGCCTTGCTCAGACATCATCAGAAAATCTTCCTTCTACAGTAGATGAAAACAAATATAGAAACCCCCAGCCACACAATGCCAGAAAAGTTGAGAGATTGTAATACTCAGTCCTAAATGGGAAGTCTTCATAAAATCTCTCACTTCAGGGATCATGAAACTTTGAGGAAGTGAAGGAAGGAAGGATGTAAGATCCAGAGGGAATAGAGTACATCCAGGAAACAAGGCCTTATAAAACACAGGAGAACCAACTCACATATAAACTCACAAGGACTACATTGGCCAGAGCCAGATGGGATTCCAGTACCGACAGAGAACTGGGTACAAATCCCCATTTCTAACCAGAAGCTATATCCATTAGATAACCACTCCCAAAAGAAAATTTAGATTTCTTCAACAGAGTCTCACTGGGAATACTAACTACTCTTTAGTCTAGGTCCCATTCCCAGCAGCAGAGGGCCATCACAAAAGTAACTCAGTGATGTCTTTGGAAGTTCTTTGTCTCATAATGTTTAGTCAGGAAATTTATTTATTTATTTTTATATTTTGGTTTTCTTTAGGCTTAAATTAATTATCATTATTAATATTGTTTTACCTTAGAGGTCTTTGATGTATATTTTATGGCTTCCAGTTTTGTGTTTTTATGCGATTCATCTATGTGCTACCATGTGTCTTTGTGACTATATGTGTTTCTTGTGACTGTTCTTTGTCTCTTTTTATTCTGTTTATTTGCTTTATCCCATTCTAATTTATTTTCTTTTTGGTTTATCTAATTTATTATTATTATCTTTATTATTATCATTATTATTATTATTATTAGCATTAGCATTAGCATTATTCCTGTTTGTTTCCTAAGGAAAGACAGAAAGACTGAGGATTCAGATAGTAGAACAGTGTGGAGGATGCTAGAGGAGCTGTAGAAGAGGAAACTACACTAAGAATATGTTGTATGAAAAATTATTTTCAATAAAAGAAAATTTCAAAATAAATAAAATGGTCTCTTATTGAGTCAGTAATGAAAAGGCATTTGAGCCTTCCACATTCAAGAGAGAGAAGCAAATATATATAGATGGATTTGCTGATAAAATATCAATCAGGGTACCTCTTTGGCCTAACTATCAAGAAGGTGGAGATCAGAAATAGAGACCGGAAGTCAACTATGGAGCAAGACTTGATCACACATGTCTGTAAGTCCAGTGTTGTGGAGCCTGATAAAGACAGATCCATGATATCATAGAAAACTAGGCTACATAATTATTTCCACTCCACTTTGGGCTACAACTCAATAGACTTTCTCAGGAAACAAGAGAAAATAAAGCCAATGACAAACAAAAGAAGGAATAAAAGAAACATCTATGGGTTGTAAATGCTTTTAGAAGCTTAACTAAGTGGGTGTCTACTCACTCACATCCAAAATTGATTTAAGAAAGTCTATTTTGTTGCCTTATTGTTTACTTGAAACTAGTATTTGTATAATTTAAAATCATCACCCATAAAGAATCATAATGATATTTATTTACTTAAAAATATGTCCTATCCACCTAGTAAATTATCATAACTCAAAGTATTCTTCAGTAATTTAAGACTAAAATTTTTCAAGAATCTCTTTTTACATTTATATATTAGAAATATTTTTGTCTCATTCATATTCTATTAATATAGATCCCTTACTCTTTTAACTGTTGTAGCCAATGATGCAAAACTGAACTCCAATCTTAAGGAAAGTATAGACTTTCCCTAGTTTTTTCTCTTGCAGAAAATCTCAGCATAGCATTTGTCAAGTACATGCTGAAAAACTCCATCAATGTCTATTAGACGGAATATCAAAGTTAGTTAAACCCATATGATGAAGTTCATATTAATTTTGTCACATTTTACAGTTTAAGGTTGGAGTGAGATTGACTTCACTGTACTCATTTTAGTCCATCCATTGATATTCCAGTTCTGAAGATCTGAATCCAAGAAAAATAAACTACCTATTTTTTATTATAAAAACTTATTGTATCACCAACAGAAGAAATTACTATTAGTAAATATGGCACCTTGAACATGAAATTCAATGGAAAATATTCAGCACCTGCTACAAAAGTGACATTTCTGAATTTACTGTGACATTGAAATCATCCTTTAGTGTTTTTGTCCTAGTCACAAAAATAGCTCTATGTCTAAGTATCCTAGTTGCATTTTGAATGAGGTTAGGGTGCTTACTCCATGTCTATATGTTGACAAATGTTTGTTGAATTGGTTGAACAGTTGGTAAATTCACCAGGATCACATCTCTGTTGGAAGTTTACCATCAAGCTACTTTATTCCCATTCAATTACTTTAATATGCAAATTGTTACTCATGATATCAACATCCTCTTGTTGGCTGTGAATGAATCATATGCTTCATTTTCCTCTACATTTACCTTGTGTATAGCATGTGAGCTGATTGATCAAATGATCTTTCTCAGTATTTTTATCCCATTATCCAGTCTAGATCTTTTCCTTTGTTCTTACACCACAGATAACCCCTGCTTATATATAGCACATGCTTGACCTGTATGATGCAGAATGCCACAAATTAAAAACATAGGCATCAGAACGTAACTCCAAAGTAGGTGTGTCCTCTATAGTGGATTATTTGCACACTCATGCTATATATGGGTTTTCTGTATCTAACTTCCATCATTTAACAGATTGCTAGTGACACTCACCCATGAGAAACAACTTAAAACCAAAGGCAAATGCAGGTTTCAACAGCAGTTAGATAGCAAAGATGATTATCTACAGATTAATAAGAAATGTCCAGCAACAAAGGGTTTCTAAGCAATAATGTAGTGTGAGGTGTATAGTGATAGCTTCCAAAGCTAAGGGATGTGATAACTGCTATAATAGCATTGTTTCACTAGAAAAGTATTATTTGGAATGTGGATGAATAGTAAAACTTTCAAGAGAACAGATAACAAAGTGGTTAGCATGTAAACATTCAAAATATGTAAGTTGAAGTGCATACTGGAGATATAATGCAATTTGCTCAAATAGATTGTGATAAGCCAAACAAAAATTTAATGTGATCCAAATGGTGAAACATCAATGTATGAATTTCTTCTCACTCTCACTCTTAATATCCCCATATTGGCCTCTACTTTCTCTACATTTGATGCCATATTTTAGTGTGTTTGTTGTTTTGCTTTGAATAAAGAATATTTTGATAAAGTGTTTGCCTTGGAATCACATCTGTTTCAAAATAATGGTTGTCACTACTTCTATGTTCTTCAACTAAAAGGCTGCTACTACATTAAAACATGTATCTTGAATATCATGAAGATTAGTTGTCAATATGACTAAACATTTGGTTGTTGGGAAAAGCTTTATTATTCATAAATTATTATGAATGATTTTTATGAAGTAGGATATCAATAAATCCTCAAAATAATATCATTATCAATAATTCAGGCAACCAAGTGATTGGGAATGTAACCTCAGAATATTTTTTACTAAAAAATCCAAATGTTATCAATGTTGTCTAAATTTCAATTAAAACAACATTTCATTATCTTTTAAAAGGTAGGAAACTTCCCAGAACAAATGACTGATAGATATTGTTTTGTGGGTTTACATTAAGGTTGGATGACAAGATCCTCTCAAAAAAGAAGTGATGGAATAATACTGGAATAAATGAGAAATAATTACAACAGTCTAAGAAGAGCTATATAGTGCTGTCAAAATGGCTAATGAAAAGTGTGTTCAAAATAAGATGTCCTCATAGATTTCTGCATTTCTATAATCCCCTATTTCCACACAAATCCAAAATCATAGTTTCTATAATGAGAATACAGGCATTATGTAAATGAAATGTTTAAAAGCCATGTATTACAAAGATAATAATTAAATTTAAATAATTACTTGTAGGATAATGATTAGGGCATCATTGTACAGTAATTCTTTCTTGTTTGGGAAACAGGTCTGAAATTCACAGGAAACCTACAATTGTATCTATTTTTAGCAAACAATTATGTTTTTGTAAGTCACTTTTCACTAAAAACCCTTAACAATCTTATAAAATATTTTAAAATGAAGAAAATAAACTCATGTCCTAAATTAGGCAAAAGAATGTATTTAGTTTTCACTCATCAACAAAACCAATTCAGTTGGTAAACTTTGCAAACCTAAACACTTTGAGAAATCTGTTTCTTATGTTCTTTGTCCTTACACCATAAATAATGGGGTTCACCATGGGGGGTACAAGAAGATAGATGTTGGCCACAAATATGTGCACTGGGGGTGTCACTTTATGTCCAAACCTGTGGGTGAGGAAGGAGAAGAAGGCAGGGGTATATGATACTAAGATGACGCAAACATGTGAGCCACAGGTGCCCAGAGTCTTGAGTCTGGCATCTTTAGAAGGAAGATGGAAAACAGTGTTTAGTATGAGGACATAAGAACAAATGATTAATATGAAGTCCACCCCTCCTGTGAGGAAAGCAACAACGAGGCTGTATACTCTGCGGAATCTTGTCTCAGCACAGGCAATCTTGATGAGGGCCATGAACTCACAGTATGTATGGGAGATTATATTAGTCTTGCAATAGGGAAGCCAATTTAGCAAGAAAGGATGAGGACTGAGTAGGGCTATTCCCCGAAGTACAACAGCTAGACCGATCCTTCCAGTTACAGTGTGTGTCAAAATAGCTGAGTGTCTTAATGGGTTACAAATAGCTACATAACGGTCAAATGCCATGGCCAAGAAAAAGCCAGACTCCATGGTTGAGCAAGAGTGGATTAGGAAGATCTGAGTGAGGCAAGCTTCAAAGGAAATCTCTCTGTCATGAAACCAGAAGAGACTGAGAAGTTTGGGAACAGCTGTAGTGCAAACCACAAGGTCAGCCACTGCTAACATGCAGAGGAAGAGGTACATTGGTTCATGGAGGCTGGAGTCTGTCTTGATGATGAATAGAAGTGAACAGTTTCCCACTAATGCTAAAATGTAGACCGTACAAAAAGGAATGGAAATCCACATGTGTGCTGCCTCCAACCCAGGAATGCCAATGAGAATGAAGGTTGAAGGATGGACATCAGACTTATTGTAGACAGACATAACAAGTGTCAGATGTCTTAGATTCTTTTTCATGGATGTTTTCTATAAAAGGAATGAAAATGATTTCTAAATTTGAAACTTCTCATTACTTAAAATGTACAGGGAATACCTTTTGTACTGAAGAAATTACTGAACCTTTAAATGCATAGCAGAAAGTTATTTTATGGCATAAAACACATTATTCTGTCTTTGAAAACTTACTACTCAAATTCAGAAATAGTTGAAATCTGTAATGAGATATTTATGAAACTTTTTTTTTCTAGTGTGATGCCCTGAAATCTTTGTTCTCCTTAACCACAGAAAGAACAACTTTCATACTTTCTATTTTTGTATTAATGTTCTTATTTGCATTACTATGTTAATTTCCATTTTGTAATATGATTAATGTAAATGAGGAAGACATTTGGCTACTAAAGTATAGCTTTAAGTGTTTGAAATTTTTATCATCTTCCATTGGAAAGAATTTGATACTGATTGAAAATTAAAGAATGTGTATGTTATGGCATAAGGGAGTAAAACATGTTAATAAGAAAAGTAGTCTGTGAAGAATTAGATTAGGATTATTTTCCTTTGTTTCTTTGCTTTTCTTTCTTTTAAAAATAAATTTTAGTGACAATACTTTAGAGAAATTCCAAATGGTTATGTGCACATATCTATGATATAAGAATACCAATACCAATATATTTGATAATCTGTCAATAGCAGTAGATGAATGACCATGTACATTTGGGATAACAAAATATATATATATATATATATATATATATATATATATATATATATATATATATCAGAAAAATATATATTAGGAGATAAGCAAAGCAAGATGTTATTCATGATACTTCATTGTACTTTCTTTTTACTAGGCAGTTTTTACAATAAATTAATTATAACATTATTTTAGCTATTGAAACTTCTTTCAATTTATCTATGAGTCAAACAACCTCTCCTTAGCCAAGTTGATAGATTGGGTATTCTTCATCAAAACTTCTGTTCACAAATTTTTCCTTGCCTAGTATGTTTTTGTTGCCTGATATTCAACCCCAGATTTGTGCTGGAAACTAATGATTTCACTTGTTTAATTTTTAACCTATTATTAAAACACAACCATGAAAGTTGTGTCAGTCTCATAATATATAAATATTTTTATTCTCTTATATTTAGAAACACAATTGATGCTGCTCCTAAAATATTTACCATTATAGATAGTCTTACATTATGGGTTGTTTATGATCATGACTATTAATAGTATCCAAAAATCAGGTTTATAATATATATTACAGACTGTGTGTCAATATCAAATTGGAAATATATTATAATTTTATATTCATTTTTATTTGAAATTTTAAATACATACTATGTGCTCACTTCCACTATGTGACATTCAGAGAGCTTAGAGATTGAAATTCTTTTTTAATTGTGGAAACAGTTGGATAGCTAGGTCAAGGCAGGTTGCAATTTTAATTTATAAACTATGTCATTTAGTGGTTAGAACAAAAATACAAAGAAGAAATACTTGGATTGTCATTTAATTACATAATATCCTATGTTTCTAAATCTGTTAGCAATTGATAAGACCATTCTTCTGAGAATATCACATGTATTAACTCTTAAACCTTATCTACCTTCTTGCTATGGAGAGTCATAGTCACTTTGTAAATTTGAAAAGCTGGTAAGTGATAAATCTGGATTGTAGCTCACATACTAACATCAGGACATTCATGTTTAATTACATTGATAAATTACTTCTGTAATTAATTAATTATTAGTATTATTTAATTATTTGGTATTAATAAAAATGATGAGGATTATTGTGTATCCAACATTAAAACATGCCTTCAGTATTAATTTGATTACAAGTAACGTTAAAAGCTCTATTTTTTTCATTATGTGAAGAAGCTCCTCCAAATCTAGTCTTTCCTTGTCAAACTAAACCATCCCTAATGCAATTCTGAACACTTAACTGAGAAGAAAAATTCAATTCTACAAGTTAGATTATGTATATACTTCTTGCTTATAATGTAGATTCTTCACAGTTAGCTCAAAAACACATGGGATCAATTGTCCCAAGAAATCTTATAGAATCTGGTGTGACTGGTTGCTTTGAGTGGAGCCCTGAAAAGTTCCATGTATTCCTACTTGGTCATATAATGAGAGTTATTGTGTATTCATTACCTGATTACAAATTCTTCAAGAGTCAAGATGTACATCCATTAGGCTTACATAAGCTGTAGTTTCTTCCATGGGTTACTATGTGTCATGATTGAATCCAATTATGGACAAATTTCAGTTGTCTCAGGTTCCCAGGGCCAACAAATGGGGATGGCTTCCTCATGGAATCAAGAAAAAACAAAACAAAAGATTGGAAGTTGGAGATTTGAGATCAGAGATAACTTTACAATCTTTGGAGTCACATGTTATTAACAGGAGAGCCTAGAAAGCAGAGCGGACAGGGAGACCTCCTCCATCTCTGCAGCCTCCCCCTCAGCAGCACTTTTTAATTGTTTGAATCTCACTATTTAACTTTAAATAAACATGAAAAGAAAAGATGGAGACTCAGCCTTTTTAAAAATAAAAGTGGGGCTGTAGTTTCACTTCTGTTGCTGTGATAAAGTATCCTGACCAAAAACACCTTAGGGGAGAAGGTGTTATATCAGCTGGCATGTCCATGTTACAGTTCATTACTGTGAGGAAGTCAAGGAAATAACTTTAAACAGCTAATAACATCACATCTACTCAAGAGCAGATAGAGAAGAGATGCATGCATGCATGCTTCCTTCCTTGCTTGCTTTTTTTGTTCTCAGTTCTATTTTTCTAACACTTTATAGTTCATGAGCCCTTTCTTAGGGAATAGTGCAATACACACTGGGTGGGGCTCCCACATCAATTACTTTAATAAAGATAATGCACTACAGACATACCCAAACCAGCCTGAGTCATAATCCCTTCCAAGGTTACTGTTGTTTCCATCAAGTTGATTAAAGCTTACCATGACAAAGGTCAAACTTGCTAGTTTTGTTAGATATAAAACTTGGAATTGTATAAATTTATTGTTGCATTACACTGCATTCTTCATATATGCTTTAAATGTTTATGTGCACATTACACATACAAACACTCATGTGTACATACATATATATAATTAATTCTCATGATTCAGATTCCATATTTTAAATATATATATATTCCCTAAAACATAATTAAAAATCAATAAAGTATTTGTAGCTTGTTCAAAACACTTTAAAAATGTGAATGTTCTAACATAGGTTTTCTCAGAAGAGGATAGGCAAAGTAAGGTTTTTAAATTCTAGTTTTAAATCTCATAAACAAAATTCTCTGTGTATTGTTAGTCAGTCTAATTTCCCCTCTTCCTACCTTTCTTTGTAAAATGTTCCATCAATATAGTGCTGAGATCATGTAAAGTGTTCCAAAGAGCCAGAACTTGTCTTGTGATGGGTGAAAATAACTTAGACAAGTTTCATGCATAATGAGTTGCTGGGCTTTGTGACATGAGTTACACATTAAAACATCAGTACAGTCTCCAAAGAGAATGAATTTTCTCAATGTTTACATGATATCTGCCTGGGAATATTAATATCTACCTATAGTGTAGATATAGTGTAGTGCTTGGAAAGAAAGTTTTATGTAAACTTTACTGTAGGCGTCTTGTCAGTGAACTTATAATGGTAGCCACATCTCCTTGGGCATGGCCTCAAGCAGACAGAATCAGAAGGAGAGGAGCTTAAGGGATGGCTTTCATTACATCCTTGCCTCCACTTTACAGGATGACACTCCAAGGTATGATGGGCTCACTTGTACTAAGTGTTAGCTGGTCAGATTGAAACCCTGAAGGGAAAAATCCTGAAATGGACCAGGCTTACGGCACAAAACAAAAATTCCAGTGTCACATGTTAGATAATTCTGTTCAAGTTGGTGGTCATGGATGGGGGAACCCAGCAATCCTAAAAACAATGTATAGTTCTATTGTTGGAAAGAGCACATATACTGAACATAAAATATGGAGACGTCAATCAGGTAAAGACTTTCATCTTGCTTAACTTACTCTGTGTCAAAGGTGCTATACAGGCACCTGGGGGAAGAAAAATGAAACATGTTTACCTGGATATGAGCAATGCTAACTACAATATTAGCCAGAATGGCAATGCACACCCATTGGTGTGGTGGTGGTATAAATATTATTGTGGATAACCAATAGCATTGTGACTTGTTAAGTCCCACTCTTCAGGTAGAAATTCATATCTGTAAACCTGACCAAGAACCCATGGCAGTGGTGGTCATATTCCTCAGAGGAGAACCCTTTGTTGTTATTTTGCTGAATGGAAACAGTGTCAAAATTCTTTCTAGATACTTATAATTATACGAATAGATAAATGCAACTCTTGCCTGACATTTTTGGAAGCTTCTTATTGCATCCAAAGAGACTATATAGACAATGGGCCTAGGGGAAAATTAAATACTACTGTTCTACTGAAGGAATACAGTAGAAATATTCTGCTAAAAATATTCTGCTACAAACATAGATCATTTCTATCATCAGCAAAGCTTCTTGAAGTAGATTGGAATCAACACAGAGAGCCACAACTATAAAATGTATATAGAGTTAGAGACTTTGGAACACTCAGTCCTAAATGGGATGTCTTCATCAAAACCCTCCCCTCAGGGCTCAGGGAGCTATAAGGAAGAAAAGGCAGAAAGATTTGTAAGAGTCAGAGATGATAGATGACAGCAAGGAAGTGGTGTCTTCCATGCACAATAAGCCTGAAGAACATGTGAACTCACAGAGATTGTGGCAACATGCAGGTGGCCTGTACAAATTCAAGCCAGACAGGGTCCCAGCACAGAGACTGGGAAGAGTAAATGTGTTCTCATTCTTAACCTAGAAGCTTTCTTCAGTTGATATCTACTTGCAAAGGAAAACTTAGTTTTCTCCAATGAAGCTTCACTGAATATATTAACCACACAGGCTCGCCCTATTCCCAGCAGCAGATGGCCAACAAAAAATGAACTCAGTGTTTTTTTTTTTTTTTGTTCTGTTGGTTGTTTTTCTCTTTTTTTGTAGATTTTTGTCTCATATTTATTTATTTGGGCATCTTTTTTGCTTGTGTATTATGGTTTCTGATTTTGGAGGTCTCTCTCTCTCTCTCTCTCTCTCTCTCTCTCTCTCTCTGTGTGTGTGTGTGTGTGTGTGTGTGTGTGTGTACACGAGTACATGTGTTTTTCTGTGTGTTTTTCCTGTGGTTTTTTTTTTAATTCTGATTTGTTTGTTTGACTGTTTTCTAAAGAGATAGAGAAAGGGTGCATGGTGGGATGTTGGGGAATGATCTAGGAAGAATTCAGATGGGAAACCATGTTCAGGATATGTTATAAGAAAAATTACTTTTAAATAAAAGAGAGATAAGCACAAGTAATAACTTTCTGACTATAACTCCAGTTACTCAGAAAATAAGGTCAATAATCAATAAGTGGAATTTAAGAAAAATGCAAAAGCTTCTTTTCTTTAAAGGAAACCATCTATAAGTGAATAGACAGCTAACAGACTAGCCTGAAATCTTTGCCAGCTACATAACCAATAAAGGTTAGATGATACGATACTAAGAGTTTCAAAAGAGAAACACAAAGAAAGCAAACTACTTGATAAAAAATGAGCAGAAAATAATTGCTCAGGAAAGAAGAAACACAACTGATAAAAATACTTTTAAAATTATCAACCAGGAAAATGTAAATAAAATTACATTGATGATTCATCTTACACAAGAGTAGCTAATGTGTTAAAAACAGCAACAATAACAAAGCAAAAAAGGAACACAAAAACATACTACATATGCAAGCAAAATTGTGGAGAATGGTGAATCTTTTTGTACACTGTTGGTGGTAAAGTAACTGGTATTAAACTTGTTAAATAGTGAGTTTCATCCAAGGATAAATACATAACTTCCATATGATCCAGGGGTATCACTCCTGGACTTAAACTAAACGGACTCCATAACCTACTCAGAGAAACCTGAACTACCATGTTCATTGTGGCTCTGTTCACACTAGCTAGGAAGTAGGACCACTTTAGATGTTCATCAACCAATGACTGTATATTGAAAAGGTGGTACATATGCACAATGGAATTTTATTCAGTGGGAAAGAAGAATGAAATTTGAAGTAAAATGGATGCATCTGGAAAATACTATATGAGGTAATGTGGTCTAGAATGAATGACAAGAATAACAAATATTCACATATTCTCCCATATATAAGGAACCTAGCTATGTTTTTTTTTAAGTAGTATGTTTAATAATGTATCCTAGTAAAAGCCAGAATGATAGAAAGTGTCCATAAGGGGGTGAGAGTGGTAACAGTAGAACATAACACTCAAGAAAATAGAGGAGGACACTAGGGTAGAAAAATCTAATCAGCCAGTGAGGTGAATGAATAGGGAAGAGGAGAGAGGAGAAGGGAGATTGATCACAGGCAAGAATATGAAAAAAGTCAGCCATATGAGAACCATCTATTTAATAAAGATTAAAGAACATCACTGAAGGTGCCCTTTATAGTTGGATAATAATCTTCCCATAGGTCACTAGGCATGAAAAAATAGTCGTGCTCAGTGTAATACACTTTTCTATGAGTTGTTGACTGACTAGTTCCCAAAGCCCCTCAAACAGTATAGGCTCTTTCCATTACTCTTAGTTGTCTTCAAGAACTTTATGATAAGATTCCATTGCTGAACACATCACATTCTCTAGTCCCAGTCATAGACAAATCAAGCTTAGAGTGAGCTGAAAGTTTCCTTCATACAAGCTAGTCCTCATAGTCTCAGAAGGTTCTATTACAGCTTCGGGGGGGCGGGGGTGGAGGTATCAATATTCTTATTCAGTTGTAGCATGAATTATAATTGGTCAAGCAATAATAAAATGGAAAAATATTTTAACAACATTTTATCTCTTTAATGAATAATTGTTACTCCAAGCTAGACTTAAAGGTATTGCTAATTCAAAAATAAAACAAAACTCTTCATATTTTTCATTATAGTTTTTAAATAACTGCATCTTCTCTTATCTTCCAGCATTCAGTCTTTTAAAAGCAGCATTGTCCTTTCTGCCTTTATGTTTCAAATGAGTTCATATTTTTTACATCATGTATGTGTCTAGAAATAATTAATCTCTTATGTCTGGACTATTAAATGAGCATAATATCCTATGAGGTCAACCATATTGTCACAAATAACAAGGTTCCACTGAATCGCTTTACGAAATTTCCTTTGTCTCTTCTGTTTCTATGAGAGAACTCTGGCTGAGACATCCTCCCTTATGATGGTCATATGGTAAATTCAACTTCTTTGGATGTTCTTACTCTGCTCACAGGGTTACTGTGATTTTTGTGTAAATTTTAACATTTCTTAAAGGAGGTTTATATCCGTGGTAGTTATTAATTGAATATTTCTATTGGGAAAGGGATGCAGAAACCTTCTGTTCTGCCATCTTGCTGATATAACCCTGAGTTTTTTTCTGTCTTGATTTCTGTGGAAGCCAGAATTGCCCAACTGTACAGGTTCTGTGCTTCAGTATAAACAATCTGGACATCCTCTGTGTGAGGGCTAGTCTAGAAAACAGACTCTCTGGAGACTTTCTGTCCATTACAAAATCATCTTTAGGGAATAGACAGTGAAAGTGCCTGTCCTGAAAGGACACAATCTTAATAAAGATGGAGGCCAATGAGGAAATACAGGAGATGGGGCTCCATCCTTTCGCTAAACCTGGTGAGTTTTCTCTGTCTTCCACCTCAAACTCACAGATGGGTCCTACAGATGTACACACACACAAACACACCACACACACACACACACACACACACCACACACACACACACACACACACACACACAGAGAGAGAGAGAGAGAGAGAGAGAGAGAGAGAGAGAGAGAGAGAGAGAGAGAGAGAGAGAGAGAGATGACCAGGAGATAAAAGTTACAGGGTAGTGTCATGTACTTGAAAAGATATTTGTGTTTCTGCATAAAACCTTTATATGTACATTTTAGAAAAATCAAGTTTTTAACATCTAAAGAATGATGAACAGAATTTATTTTCAGATGTCTCAAAACAATTGCTTCAGGCATCCTTCCTTGTCATTTTAGTTTTGTACAGGAAAAGGAGACAAAAATGATAACGTAGTTGTGCAAATTTCATGAATGACAGGTCATGTTTTTTAGACCTGTCAGGAAATAGGATTTCAACACTTTAGTCTCATATAGCTCTTATGCTATAGTTAACTAAGATATAGTAATTACTTGAACTAGTCCCATTAGTGTAGAGATAAGTGCATTGTTAACAAGGAATAATATCAGCTGTAATTTTTAAATGATGTATGAGGACAAAGGAGGACACTGTTGCTCAGATTTCTGACCTGATTAGGGCACTGGACTAGAAATTTCAGACAGCTGTTCAATCTCACCACTCTGTGTATGTCTTAAAATTATGTATATTCGGTATATTGTCTACTTAATCAACTTCTCAGACACAATTATACCAGAGAATATAAATTTTTGTACTTAGATGTAATTTTCTTTATTCTCTTATTTTTATTTAAATTATCAGTACCCCAATGATTTCTATGGTTTAAGATTTTATTTTTCCTTTACAATTAAGCTTAACTTTAAATAAGTCATGATCACTATATAGATTAGAAAAAGCTATTTTATTTCCTGAGATTCTATTAAAAGTGGGTACACCGGCAAAAGGAAAAACTTAGTTTGCAAAGACTGTTAGTTGTCTTGTCTTCACAAGAGTGATTTCTAAGTACAGAAAGTTTTTATTTTTATAAAAAACACCATTGTTTTATAAATATATAATAAAAAAAGTAAATTTCAACTTCACTGGCAGAATCCTGCTTTAGCTCCTATGTAACACCTTTTAAAAAGTGTCCTTTATCCCATAAGGACAGCCTTATGGGAGAAGCAAAAACACTCTGGTGGAAATTTCAGCCAGTTCCATAAAACAAATATCCAGTGTCCCTGACTTTCCTTCTGTTAAAATATTTGCTTTTCAGGCAAGGAGTCCCCCATTTTCCCCACCCATATCATACTAGTACTTTGTTACCTGTTTATGAAGGAGTAATCTCCCCACTCACTCAGTTTGCTTATTGCTCCCATCAGTGTCTTCTAGATAAAATCCTTGGTCTTATTCTGACACTTAGGTCTTGGTAGAACTGTTTTGTTCCTTTGGAATATTGCAAGGAAACACATGTATGTACAAGAGTTACTTTTTATTGTGAAACCATCAGTGTAACAAATGATTGAATGCTTTCAAAAGATTTCCTACTAGTGTTTAGGTAAGGTACATGAAAATAAAAAACCACAGGTACCCTTGGGTAACTGAAATTGTTTATGGCTACTATTCATACACAATACATTTTTCCTTTGTATCTAATCTTTGAAATTTGTTTGACATGTTTTGGACAACTCGTAATATCTTGATTTTCCTAGATTTAGAGGAAATGTATTGATATCGATCATTTGAATGGACAAGAGTCTAAAATACATATATGAATATATATTTGTGGGGAGCTTTGTAATATGGTACAGTCGAGGCAGAGGTTATGACTTCCATTTCATTCTCTATTTTAATTCACTACTTTTTTTTTAGTTTCCTCTAGATGAAAAGTATAGATGCATAGAATCTGAAATCATGTGAAGTTTATTGCATTTGTAAAAGGTAAAAATGTGTTTATTGCCTGTAAATATTTATAAGGATATGCACATGTTTTGGCATAACATTTCACATAGTAGACAGTACCTCAATAGGGGTGGCTGATGTAATTACTTGACTATATTACACCATAATTTTGAAATTATAATAAACATATACTGACAAATAAGTCAATTTTAAACCTTTAAATGGTTTTTAGTAGTTGAGACTACATTTCAAAAAATTAGTTTGACAACACAATGTCTTTGTTAACAGTTAGAGAAATTGATCCTTAGTAGAGAACCTTCCTTGTCAAAGTGGAAAAAAGTTCTGTTGGACCTGATGATAGAGAATATATAACGAGTGTTTGCTAAACCAAACCTTTACCACAATATCAATGACAAAGCCAATGCAAATTAATAGAGAAGAAAGGCACTAAGACAAATGTATTACTACTACTTTTATCTCAATTCATGGCATGACTTCTGTCAGTCACCAAAAATTTAGCTACACAACTGTAACATATATGCAGAGGGCTTAGGTCAGTCCCATGCAGGCTCCTGGTTGTCAGTTCAGGATCTGTGAGCTCCTATGAGCCCAGATTAGTTGATTCAGTAGGTTTTCTTGTCTTCTTGTGAGACTCCTAACTGTGGGAGGAGGGGATGTCTCCGACTCTGCTGGCCTTTGAGACCCTATTCATAATATTGGGTTGCCTTGTCAAGCCTTAATGCAAGGTGAGGTGCTTAGTCTTACTCAAATTGATATGCCATGTTTTATTGATATCCATCGGTGGTCTGCCCTTTTCTGAATAGAAACTCAGGAGGTGTGGGTATGGGAGAGGCCAAAAGGAGTGGGGGACTGGAATGAGAGGAGAGGACAGAGGGGAAACTCTGGTCTGGATATAAGATAAGTAAATTAGTAAAAATACATTCTTAGATGTCTTGAATTGTGTTACTATACTGAAGCATAGACCATGTAAAGTTAGTACAATCTTTTCACATTAGGTCTTTAACTTTACAGATTTTGACCTGCAACCTTGAAGACTGATGAATGTTTATTACTCAGGACCATGGTCTTAGGTAGTATCAAGCAGGATGCTTCTTCCCAATGACAGCCAATTTCACCCTTCCTCCTTCCTACTGCTGGGGATCCCAGGACTAGAGTCTCTCCACACCTGGATTGGCTTTCCCTTCTGTACTGTGTACCTGATTGCTCTCCTTGGGAACTTTACTATCTTGTTGGTGATTAAGAGTGAGAGCAGCCTCCACCAGCCCATGTTCTACTTTCTGGCCATGCTAGCTACAATTGACTTGGGCCTCTCAACAGCGACCATCCCTAAGATGCTTGGGGTTTTCTGGTTTAGCTTCAGAGAAATAATCTTCAGTGCTTGTCTCACCCAGATGTTTTTTATCCACAACTTCACAGGCATGGAGTCAGCAGTCCTCTTGGCAATGGCTTATGACCGCTATGTGGCCATCTGCAACCCACTTAGATACAGCACCATCCTCACCAATAAGGTCGTTTCCATGATTGGTCTAGGGGTGCTAGTGAGATCATTTCTTTCTGTTATTCCATTTGTATTTCTCATACTACAATTGCCCTTCTGTGGGAATCATGTCATTCCCCACACCTACTGTGAACACATGGGTCTCGCTCGTCTATCTTGTGCCAGTATCAAGATCAATATTATCTATGGTCTGGGTGCTATTTCAATTCTGGTTTTTGACATTATAGCCATTGCTATTTCTTATGTACAGATACTCCGTGCTGTTTTCCGTCTCCCTTCTCAGGAAGCCCGTGTCAAGTCCCTCAGCACTTGTGGTTCTCATGTCTGTGTCATTCTTGCCTTCTACACTCCAGCCCTCTTTTCTTTCATGACACACTGCTTTGGTAGAAATGTGCCTCGCTATATACACATACTTCTGGCCAACCTTTATGTTGTAGTGCCGCCAATGCTCAATCCTGTCATATACGGAGTGAGAACCAAGCAGATCTATGACCGTGTAAAGAAAATGTTATTACAAAAATAAAGAATGAGAGAGAGAGAGAGAGAGAGAGAGAGAGAGAGAGAGAGAGAGAGAGTATGGTATACTATGTTTATACACACTTTGATATATATATATCAGATGATTGAGCAGAGGGACAACTTGTATTTGTAGACATAAATATTTTTGATGAAAAGTTTTATTTGCTTTTGTGATTATAAGTTTAGAATGTGATATATCAAGCATTGTTGTCCAATTCATATGGTAAATGTCAACTCATGTACAAGTATATTTTGGTTTTCATGGGCCAAACAAATTACTTAAATATAATTAAAAGAACTGTTCAAAGACTTCAGAGGCTGCTTGCATTTTCCACTTATCCATTTGTTCTCAGATTTAAAAAAAAACCAAAAAACAAAATTGTAGTTATTTTATTCTTTATCCCAACATTTCTCATATGATGTTGATAGTTAAACAAAGATCGAGTATTCATTTCTATATCATCTTTTTCTTTAGAAAGAGATTGATCATTACCATTTAAAACCAACCCAATTTAAATGAAAATAAACATTTATAAACAATATTTGGGAATGTGGGCATAGTTATTTCCTAATTGCTTCTTGCTGTTTAGGGGTGCTGTCAATCCCCCCAGGGATCATGAGAAACCTCAGAACCCTGTCCGAATCCTGACTATAGTAGTCTGAGGCTGTATTGTCTCAGCTGTTTTGGATGTTGGATTACCTGGGCCATTGTTTTAGAGGGTCTTGTTTGATCAAACCATATTAGTCTGGAAGGAATCTACTGATTTTCATCTTCCATGGAAACAAAAGCAGAACATCTTTTTCAAAGTAACATGTCCCTCGACTTAAATTTTGTAGTCAAGGCATTTTCAAAATATATATGCTAGATTAATCCAGCAGCATTTATAGTCAAATGTCTTTTAGCAACTGTTGTTCCTTTCTCAGCAATCAAACAATTTAAAAACAACATAATAGCATACAGTATCTGGAGTCTCTGTGTATTTTACATCTTTATGTGGCCTTTTTAAAATTACTCTCTCTCTCCTTTGTTTTTGTTTTTGTTTTTATTTTTGCCTCCTCCCCCAGCCCACCTCCCATTCATTCCTCCCACAGGGTAAGGACTCCCATTGTGGGCAGACAAAGCCTGGCTCATTAAGTTGATGGTGGGATGACATACTCAGCCTTAATGCAGGGAGGAGGGGCAACAAGTACTTTTAATCTGTGAGCCATCTCCCTAACCCAAGTACTAGGGATTTAAAGCCAGAATGCTTCTGCTGTTGTTAGCATTCTGCTTTACTACAACATAGTCTTAGCAGCTGCTGGTATCATTACTTGTGTTATTCATTTTTTATTTGTTTCTACACTTAAGAGTTCTGCTGCTATTAATATCTCCCGAAGTTGTAATATAAACAAAGTAAGAATAATAAAGTGTGCTTACAACACACATAAGTAAATACACATTTAATTTAGAAATTAAGGTCAAACTAATACAGATTTTATGAAGCTATTGTGTTTACTTTTGAAGATCCTATTCAAGGAAAATTGAAAAGGTGCTAATTTCCACCTCCCCACCCATGTCTATCATTGATTAACCTGCACTTTTCATCTCTCTTTTGGTCTCTGTCTTTCCTGTTTCTGTATCTCTGTCTTTATCCCTCTATCAACTTAGAAATACCTTTCAGTTTTCAAAACATAATATTTAAGCTGGGAGTAATTATGTACTTAACATATTCTCTTATTCCTTTTTCTGTAATAAGTAGACAAATATTTCCATTTTAAAATCTGAAACCACATTCTTTTCATTTTAATTATATTTTTCTCTATTTACCCTTTTGTATTCTGATTATTTGTATTTTATATTATGACCCTATCTCTGAAATCTTATCTTTCAGTTTTCTCTAGCGTATATTATTTCATAAACATATTTTAGATATTTTCTATTTGTGTCTATTGCTACTGAGTTCAAGCAAATTGTCATATGTTATCTTGTTATTTGCTTCATTCTCAATGCTATAGTTCCTTTAACCTCAATTTATTCAATACCTTCAACATTCCTCTTATTTTGCAGATATACACTGACTCCTATAAAAAAGAATGCCTCTATAATACCACCTAAGTTAAAAGGTATTTCTTTATTTCAGTTTCTCATACATGTCATTTATTTTCTGTCACTGACATTTTTGAATTTTCTCTTGAAACATTTTTTTCCAAACAGATTAGTTTATAACAAGGAATTCCCATCTATCAGTATATCATAAATATTAAGAGTTATAGTCAGAAAAATGGTTGTATGCAGGCTATAGAAAAAAAGGGCTGCTTTATAACACTGTGGGTTTTTGAGCAAAGGCTTACTTATATCCTATGTAGCTGAGCATGACACTGAGCATCCTGTCTTTTCACCATCAGCCTTCTGAGTGCTTGCATTATACTAGTGCCAGGCTCCATTTATGTAGTGATAGATACTGAACCCAGATCTTCATCAATGCCACACAATCTACCAAATAAGCTATATCCCCACCCCCAGATGAGTAGATTCTAAAAGCATTAAACATGTAAATGAGTTGGGTTGTGGCATATTTTATAATCTAATTACTTTATTGATGCAAAATAAATGTAAATTGATAGGTTTTTTATGACAAGTAATTTTAATAGTATATCATAATTATCTTACAGATATTTACAATTACTATTTTGGATAACATTCCTCAGGTAGCAAATAAAAGAAATAAGGTTCACATTTATTTGAACTATAACACAATATTATTACATGTGACAATAAATCTATTGCAAGGCAAGTTTCAAAGTTGGTTATTTTAGTGGTCTATGATGTAATTAAGTCTTTAGTTTTCCTATATTCTTCCACGTATCATTCTGCTAGAAGCTAAGGAAAGAACATAATCCTTTGAACTTGCTGAGCTTCCTGTGTGTGTTTTCACTGAGCTAAATCCTATTTGCATACCTCTTAGTGAGTCACAAACAAAATATGCAGAGATAAATGTAAGAAAGGGGGATGTAGGGAGAGGGTGTAGTAAAAAGCAGATGGCTTGAGAACAATCTGTGTGTGTGTGTGTGTGTGTGTGTGTGTGTGTGTGTGTGTGTGTGTGTATGAAACTACCAAAGAGTGAATTTAACTAAAGTTAACACAGACCAAATCAACCAAAAGCAAAAGCCAACCTGTTATTCTTTTGCTTAAGTTAGAAATGAAGAAGAGGCGCAAGATGAGACATGAGACTATTAGACATATTAACCAGTTTATTATAGGGCAGGCAGAGTAGAGAGACTAAGAGAGAAGAGGAACAGGATTAATGACTGACCGCCATAGCCAGTCGCCATAGAGAGGCAGAGAGAACATAAAAGAAGAGACAGAGAGAAGAGAAGAGAAGAGAAGAGAAGAGAAGAGAAGAGAAGAGAAGAGAAGAGAAGAGAGAGAAAGCAAGGGAGATGCAGAGAGAACAAGTGGGCAGGGATCTATCTTTTAAAGGGATCCTTCGTGCAGACTTAGTTCCCATGGAACTGCCTGAGTGGATTCTACCAGGTAACAGGGGCAGGCCAGGGTAATGCCTAAATCTTTCACAACCAAGGAAAATAATCTAAGGCAACCCTGCAAAGAAGGAAGTAGAAAGAGTGTAAGAGCCACAGGGGATGATGGACACCAGGAAAACAAGGCTATCTAAATCAACTGCACAAAAATCATACCAACTCACAGAGACTGAAGCAGCAAACACAGGGTCTAGATGGGTCTGTACCAGGGCTTATGTGTATATATTTTTGCTTTCAGTTTAGTGTTTTTGTGATAATCCTGAGTGTGTAAACAAGTGGGTCTCTGATTCATGTGTCTTTTCTTGGGGGTTCTTTTCCTTCTGCTGGGTTGCCTTGTTCAAATTTGATGTTTTTTTGGGGGTTTATCTTATTATAATTTATTATGTTATATATTGTTATATCTTAAAAGCCTGTTATTTTCTAATGTGAGACAGGTAGTGGATCTGGGTGGGAGGTGGGTGTTGTTTTGCTGCAGCTGTGGGTAATGAAACAGGAACCACAAAACTCAATAAACCCACGTGGAGTTTATTGGGGAAAGGGAACAAAGGGAGGGGTAGGTGTTGGACAACTGGGAACAGAGATGGAAGGGGATGGGAAAAGGGAAGAAGGGGGAGAAGGAAGGGAAGAAAGGAAATGGAAAGGGAGGAACAGAAATGGAAGGGGGAGAAGAAGTGAACAGTTGGGAGGCGCTCACTTAAAAGGGAAAGCTTGCACATGCGTACAGAGTCCTTATGCAGCCACATAGTGCATGACATAGCCATGCATAGCCATCCCCTTTGAGGATCTAAGTATCTGCTTGAATGCAGGTGTGCATATCCTGACTGTTGTCAGGTGGCAGCGTCAGCACAATGCCTGAATCCTTATAGTGGGAAGGAGTACAGAGAAGGGCAACTGTAATCAGTATCTCCTGTATGAGACATGATTAAACTCTTAATAAAACAGAAAAATAATTATATTAATACAGGCTTCCTACACTTCTTTTCCTTCTTCTTCTCTCTCCCTCTCCTCCTCTGTGTGTGTGTGTAAACATATATGGTATATTTTTTTCTACAATTAAGAAATAAATCTCCCCATTTTTCATTCAATCATTTCTTTTAGACAAAGCTAAGACTAAAGTCTTAAACTCATGAGCTTCTTGCTTCGATCTCCTAAGTGCTTGGATTATAGCATGTACCACCAGACTACCATACATTTATTATTCATTAGGTTGAAATACACAATTTGATTTGTTTGATTTGATTTGATTTGTTACACGGTAAGTCTTGAACAATGCTTCACCTTTCCTTTCCTTGTAATTATACTTTGCTTTTTAAACTTAATTGGTATCATCTTATGCTTAAGGCAGTAAGTTTAGCCCTGCTGGAGAAGAGATGTGAGGTCTTATCTGAATTGGGATCCAGGACATCTTAGTGAATGTTGATGAGTGCTAGGATGTTGGGTGTGGAAAGTGACACAAGCATATGGGTTGTTAAGGCCTTGACATAATTATGACTTCTCAGAAAATGACAATAAAATTTTCCTGGGAAGTTTGTTCTCCTCACATAGATACTCTGTGTGGAAATAGTTTTAACAATCACTTTTGAGCTTTAATTTGTGTGTTTGGGGAAAAGTAGATGGGGAGACTTTTCAGTCAGCATCAGTCTACCTGTCCCCGATGAAGAAAATTCAGTCTTTCCCAAGAGATTCAGAGGTTTTAATCCTGAGAGAGAAAACGATTTGAACTGAATTTAACTTTAAACATCTCCCAGGGACTCTACATACAGATGTTATAAAGGTCTCTTCCTTTTAGTAGATACACAAAAGGTCTCTAGACCCACCCCAGCTGGAGGTGAGCTTTCCATGAAACATGCCATAGACAGGATACTGACTAGACCCCTGTTCAATGGTTTAGAAATCCTATGCAGCTGAATTTAGTAAGCTGACAGTCTCCGTTTCATGTTACAGACAGATCCTGCCTTGTAATTTTACTGGAACAGTTTGGGGCACTTGTATTTTCAAAATAGCCATCTGCAGTGGAAATTTAATGATTGATATAAATGGCTGTATCCACTCCATGATATATGGTAATATCTACTCCTCATGATGATTGTTTACTAATTTATGAATTAACCCCTCAAGAAGAGTAATAATTAAAAGTCTTTCAGAGAATCAGTCAATACAGTCAAATACAGACTTGTGAATATGATTACATAGAGGACTGGCAGAAGGGGGTGGAGATTCCAGAAATGTGTTGCATGAAAAATGTACCAGAAGGGAGGTATTTATGAAACAGTAACAAGTTATTCTGAAGACTGAAATTTGCTCTCTTTTCTATGGATACCTTTAGAGCTGAATTACTTTTTGTCACCCTCTTGTTCTTGGTCTCATCTCTTTTCTTCTTGCAAACATCTACTCTCTCTTTTATTTCTATATCCCTCTATCTCATCTACTTTTTTATACATCTCGTCTTTCTAAAAGATAGAGGGAGATATAGATTCAAGGAGGGAGAAGGGGAAGGGGAAGAGAAAGAAAGATGGGAGGAATACAGCTGAGGTGTTACATTTCACAGCAGGGATTTCTTCAACACAGTGTTGATCAACTTTCCTTCCCTGGGCTTGCTTCTCATTGCTGTCTTATTTGGGCAAATCTTTCTGCCCATATGCAGGGAAGGGGAAAACTGTGGGATATCCTGCTATATTTCTTGGAATTTCACAAAATATTGAGTATTTGGGTTTTCTTAGACTGACTGAAGCCAGGATGTGTATTACTCCCATAGATGAGATGATTCTGAGTTTCCATGGTTCACAAGCTTGTGCTACTACTTAGGCTGAACTCTGTGGGTGTATGTCAGTAACACTGGGAGGATGAATTAATGACACATAAGTCTTCATTAGGAGACTAATTTTCTAAAATGTATCATTGTTGATACTGAACAAACCAGTTTTAAGAACCTACTAGATTTTCTGTTACTCCATGTGTCTAGTCACACCTATATGCTTACATGTACTGAAGATTCTTTGTGCAATGATTATGTTTGACTTTCTGTGATTAATTTGATGTACTAATAATCTAAAGAATTTTTTGTAGAAAGAGGTCTGAGATTACAATATAAACACAAACATCATGTATTTGAAATTAAATTTCAGGTTTTGCATGAGACTTTGTGAAATAGTAAACTAATGTCTGAGACCTTGGTGTGCCTTCCAGTAGAGGAGTCTCAGACCAGGCATATATTGGATTTTGACACACATAACATCAGAATGAAACAAAAGCACAGAGACCAGTGAGAGGGGTGAGTGAAAAAAGAGAGAATAGGGACATTGTGAGGTAATATATTCAGCTTACAATATGTACTATTAACAATGATCATACAAATGGAAAATTTTAAAATAATAAAAAATAGTTATATTCCAAATACCAATTGTGTTGCCCTTGAAAAATATTTCTGTGGCACATAAGAATAGTCAAATTACACCCAGATTTAACAATTCATCAAACCAAACCAAAACCAAACTAAACAAACAACAATAAAAAACCCTTGCACCACAAAACCCCAATTGAATAAAAAATGCTGATAGGGTGGCCACAGAGTTAAAAAGGAAGTAGGCAACTTTTAACTTTTGGGTCAAATGCAAAGTACAAATTGCATAGTGTAACCTATACCCAACTCAACTGTGTTTTAGCTTGAACATAAAGGATTGCAAAGCAGGTAATTTATGAGTACAATCATACTCCATCATGCACAAGAAATCTATTCCAAGACAGCAGTGGATGCCTGAAACAACAGATGGGATCAAATGTTTATTCGTCTGCATTGCTTTCTATATTATATATCTATAATATCATTTAACTTATATACTAGCGAAAATAATAAACTCTTAATAAAATACAGATAATAATATGCTGCAACAAAAGTTATGTGAAATTAGAAAAAAATGTTCAGAGGATGTTGTACGCTAAACATATCTAAACCCTAGTTTTTCTTCTAGAGTTACTACTCTCATCAATGGCAAGATGCTCCATACCAACTTTTCCAGTTTCCACCCAGACACTTTTTATCTTGTAGGCATTCCTGGACTTGAGAATGTCCATGGATGGATTTCCATGCCTTTTTGCTGTATCTACTTAATGGCTTTGCTGGGGAATACCACAATTCTATTGGTCATCTGGACTGACCGTACACTGAGAGATCCTATGTTCTACTTTCTGGCCATCTTATCAGTCATAGATGTAGCACTCTCCACATCCTCAGTACCTCGGATGTTAGGCATCTTCTGGTTTGATGCACATGAAATTGGTTTTGGAAACTGTGTAGCTCAGATGTTTCTGATACACACCTTTACAGGAATGGAGTCCACAGTTTTGCTGGCTATGGCATTTGACCGCTATGCTGCCATTTGTGTGCCACTCCGCTATACAACCATTCTGACCCCAAGGGTGCTATTAGGCATTGGTGTGGGTATTGTAATGCGCCCAGTCTTGCTCATGTTGCCCATTCTATACCTAACCCACCGTCTGCCCTTCTGTGAAGCCCGGGTTATCACCCACTCCTACTGTGAACACATGGGCATTGCTAAGTTGGCATGTGCTAACATTCGTATCAATGCCATTTATGGGCTTTTTGTGGCTTCTTTTCTTATTTTGGATGTGGCTTTGGTTGGAATCTCCTATGCTTATATTCTCCGTGCTGTTTTTCACCTCCCTTCTAAAGATGCAAGACACAAAGCATTGGGCACATGTGGTTCCCATGTTGGGGTCATGTGTGTCTTTTACACACCTTCGCTCTTCTCTTTCCTCACTCACCGATTTGGAAAAAAAATCCCTCGCTATGCCCATATTCTTGTTGCCAATCTCTATGTGGTCATCCCACCAGCCCTCAATCCTATAATCTATGGTGTGCGAACCAAGCAGATCCGTGAGTGTGTGGTCCACACTTTCACTTCAAAATAGGGGGTTGCAATCTTTAGTTCTAAAGTGTGAAAATATAATCCAATTTTGATACTTCTCTGGATTGTCATTTGAAGGTATCCTTACACAAGATCCTGTAGTAACTAGAGGAATAGGCATTGGAGAATGTTTAGGGGTCTTGAATACATATATATTATCTGTCTTAGTGTTCAGTATTAATTTATTCTCCTTAGTGGATTGCACTACAGGACAGAGAGGGGGGAACTTCATTAGACTTTAATACAAAGACAATGTGAAACTCTGTGACTATTTGAGAATAATATAATATTCTATTTGGAAACAATTACTTGATTCCAGAATCCTTGATTTTCTGTGATAAAATGATTAAGTTCAGATGAAAACAATCATCTTCTTTCTGTTTTTCCCAAACATAACTATAATATATTGACCTGATCTTGGAATATAACTGGGATATTGATTTAAGTTTTCCAAATGTAACTGCTTTGCTTTCAACATCTGTAGGCAGCATGTGCCCTCACTCAGCTGTTACCACCTTTGTGAGTGAGTATGAAATATACACAGTATTTATGCTAAAGTATGTAGATATTTTTTAAGAGAATTTGAATGTACAGAATTTTAAAAACATTATTTGAGGCCTGAAACTTTGCAGAAATAATTGAATTTAATGTACAAAATAAAATTTCAGTTTCATCTACATTAACTGTAGTTATCTGGGTATTCATCTAAATAACTTGCATTGTATTCAAAGGGATAATTTCACCAGAACTTCTGAGTTATGGATAATTTTTTATTAATATTTGTAACTTTCTGTTGATGGAAGATAATATACATAAAAAAGAATATTGCTGATAGGGGGATAGAACAAATTTTCAGGCAGCAAGTTGTCATCAGATGACAAATAGCTTTGTAATCATATGCCATTACTAAATGGACTGAGAAAATACTCAGTGCTTACAAATACCGAAGATTAATTAACTTGTGTTTTCATGAACTAGAGTCCATTAAAGTATCTAGACTTAATTAATGGAGGTTAGAAAAAAGAACATCTAAATATGGTTATTCAAAAATTGTATTTCCTATGTTCTTAATAATATTGACTGTGTTAATTTTAAAGTAAAAGACAAGTTGGTGGTCCATGCTTGAGTATCAGCACTTGGGAGGTAAAGGCAGGCAGATATCTTTGAGTTCAAGGCCAATCTGTTCTACAAAGCCAGTTTCAGGATAGCCAGGACTACACAGTGAGAACACAGCCAGAAATTATGAAGAGAATTAACGACCTTGGAACATTCTGCCCTAAACAGAATGTCTCCATCAAATTCCTCCCCTCAGAGCTCAAGGGACACAGAGGTGGAAAGAATATAAGAGCCATAAGGGACAGTGGACTCCAAGTAAACAAGATTCTTTGAATCTACAGGATCAATTAACATATGAATTCACAGACACCAAGGCAGCATTCATTATTTTTTATTTGATTTAGATATTTTTTTCTTTTCTGCTTTTAGCATATAGGTACTTTACATATAAATAAAAGCTTTCACTTTACTGTTTTTATGGCATTCCTGAGAGTATGAACAGTGGATTTCTGCTTTTATAGCCTTCTCTTGGGCTCTTTTCCTTCTATTTGTTTTGTTGAATTCTTATTCACTACTTTCTGTTTTATCTTATTTTACTATAGTATATTATTTAAAAAACAAAAAACAATAAATAAAAGAGGACAACAACAACAACAAAAACCAACCCAAATTTGTAAGTGAAATTATCAGGAAAACAAAATTGTAACTTACTAACTAAGAGAAAATATGTGCCATCAATATGTCTGAACATGCAGTTGCTTTTTAATACATAAGGTAGTTTTTTGGACAAAGCAGAGAAAAGATAATAAATTCAGCTAAGAACAGCAATGAATTTTAAATCATTTGTAAAGAAGACACGCAAATTTCAAACAATTTGTTATCAATTTGAAATGATAATGAAATGAAAATCAAGAGCTACTGTAACAACACTATTTTATATCAACCGTGATGGGAACATTAAAAGAAAAGAATAAATAACAGCAATTAGTGTGGAAAATGTCACTTGGATTCCTCAGATATGGTTCATGAAACTATAAAGTGTTGTTGCCACTGCTATTTTGATATGCTGACTTAGTACTTTGTATCTAGCCACAAGTTAAGTAGGTAAATAATACACATTTTTAGGCCAAATTCAAAGGAGGATCAGTTATAAAGACAAGTTGACTGATGCTAGTAAAATGAAGTCCACAGAAATAGGTAGCAGGAGAGTGTAAAAGACACAATCTTAAACTTCTAGAAGATGAAAACATAAAAAGTGAATTCAGGCCGGGAGTTGGTGGAGCAGGCCTTTAATCCCAGCACTTGGGAGGCAGAGGCAGGCAGATCTCTGTGAGTTCCAGACCAACCTGGTCTACAAGAGCTAGTTCCAGGACAGCCTCCAAAGCTACAGAGAAACCCTGTCTCCACCCCCCCCCAACAAAAAAATGAATTCAGTGACAGTTTGACCATCTGTTCTCAATCATGCTATCTGTTCACCACCAATGCTTTAATCAGGAGAGGTATATGTAGGGGGTTTAGAAGATACACAATTCATATGCTAACCTAGCTGTATTATGAATTTATTTGTGAGCTCATTGCAACCAAGTGATTTTATACTAAAAAATGAGAAAAATATTAAAAATGATTTCAAAGTTACAGGAAGTTCTGACCAGGTAGACTTTATATTGCCATGTACCAAATTATCACAGAGCAAATGCAGTTTCCTCTCCCGTCCATGAGATGACCTGCTAAACTCAAGTGCCTTATGGGAGAGTATTTTACTGAATCAGGTACACATTTCAGTTGTCAGAGAGACAGAACCCACAGGATGGAAACCACTCACCATGATCAAACTTTCAGGAATGTGTTTGAACCAGAAGAGATCATGCAATGGAACAACCATCTTAGAATACTCCAGAAGAACTGCAATTGAAATCCTAATTAGAACGAGTTCTTTGTGCACATATTATATCAGAAGCCTAGTGTTGAGGCATTTGAGACTAAGAATTAACTGTTTGATATGCTTTTGTAAATATTTAGAAACATAAACAACGATAACACACAGACAAGAAGGTTGTTTCCCAATCATGAATTGGAGGTCTTATTGTGAGAACAGATATAGTAGGCAGCGTTCCACCACTCAGCCATATGTGAAGATTGAGAGAAGATAAGCAACATTAACCCACAAAAGTGTATCTATATGCTTTTGAAGCCCACCGATGAAAGAAATAGAAAGTTTTTATAAACTATAATGACCTTTCATTCTTCAAAAAGTTAAGACATCTAGATGATTAAAATAGTATTTAATGAGAACTTTTGTGTTCACGGGAAATATAATAAGAATATATATGGCATTGTCTGGTCTACAAAGCAAGTTCCAGAAGAGGTTCCAAAGCCATACAGAGAAACCCTGTCTCTAGAAACAAACAAATAAACAACAACAAAGTGGCATAGAACCTATGATTCCAATAATAATAATGTGATTAGAGTTTTTCATACATACTATGCCATATTATATGCAAATATTTAGCTGTTAATTGTGACAGACACAATTGGAAATTTACTAGCAATTGAACTATTACATTTGAAAATCTACCCATTGTTTAGAATCTGGTAATAGAAAGCATAAGAATATTTGATGTCAGTAATAACTAAGAAAAAACACATAATTAGTGTAATATTGTATAAAATTGGTCTTGTTTTAAGAATAAAGTAACCTGCAAAGATACTAAAAACTAAATGAAGTTTTCCTAGAAAGCCATTAAAAATGAGAATTAAGAATAATTGAAATGATATTTAAATGAACATATAGTTATTTATAATTTATAATTTTAGTTATAAATGTGTGCCTATCCTATACAGAATATAGTAACACAAAGACTATCACAGTGTTATGCTGTATGACAAGCTTGTTAAATACATTATAAAGAGTGCAGAGTATCTGGAGAATCACCCATTTAACGTGTGGAAGCAAACATTTTGATAACTCCCTCTCGAATCTGCTTGGTCTTCACTCCATAGACAATAGGATTAAGCAGGGGTGGTACAAGTAGATAGAGGTTCGACAACAGAATGTGAACATAAGGAGCAACATTAAAGCCGAATCTGTGTATGAAAGAAGTAAAAAACGTGAGGATGTAGAATTGGAGGAAGACAAAGATGTGAGCTGTGCATGTGTTGAATGCTTTGAATCTGGCCTCTTTCTGTGGCAATTTAAAGACAGCCTGAAAGATAAATGCATAGGACAAGAAAATGAAGATCACATCAAATCCAAGGACTGAAAAAGCCACAAAAAGTCCATAGGCTTTATTGATCCTGACATCCTCTGTAGCCAGCTTCACCACAGCCATATGCTCGCAGTAGGAATGAGAAATGACTGTGGTCCTGAAATGGGTCAGCCTCAACTTAATTAGAAGAGGACACATGATGATGATAGCTGATGCTCTTGTGGTTACCAATGTGATAATGGTAATTAGTACTTTCTTAGTGAGAATAGCAGAATGCCTCAGGGGATCACAGATAGCCACATATCGGTCAAAAGCCATGGCCAGGAGAATGCCAGACTCCATGCACTGGAAAGTGTGAGTAAAATACATCTGGATTAAACAGGATTCAAAATGAATCTTCTTTGACTGTAGCCAAAAAATAGCCAGCATTTTAGGGGTGATGCATATGGTGAGACCCAGATCCACAGCTGCTAGCACAGCTAAAAAGACATACATGGGCTCATGGAGACTATGCTCTCTGTGAATGATGGTGATGAGGAGGCTATTTCCAGTTGTGACCAGAACAAAAGAAATGAAGAATGGGATCCCAATCCAGTGCTGCACTGATTCAAGGCCTGGAATTCCAATCAGTGTAAAGATGGATGGCTTGAAACAGGTGCCATTGGTCAATGGCATGGTGACACAGAGATGTAAAATGTCTCAGAACTTCAGTTCTATTCAGAAACAAAAAGTCATTACTAGCCTTAAACATGAAAAACAGCTCTGAAAAATTATTCTTGAAAAATAATAAAATCATTGCATTCCTGTACTAATACACTAAACTTCAGATTGATTTTATTTGAGAGAAGGTGTATTTGTCTTATAAGGGATTTTACTAAGGTACCATCTTAAGCAAATGCTTCACATTCTTTAAAGCGTGTATAGGAAAGTACAATGAAAATGAGTACAAAACTCATCAATGATAATGCCAAAGTTTGTATTTTCTAATTTTCATTATGCCTTTGTTCTCTTTACACTTAAGGGTATTATAAATTTTGTGTTGATTTGAAATATTTTTTGTTCATTTAAAATATAATTTTCCCAAAATACATAAGGATTAGCTTTAAGTAGTATTCTACTGCACTATAAAATAAATCCTCTTACTGGAATTTTTACAATCCTACTTTCCCACAAATAGTTATGTTTTCAAATACAAACTAACATTTGTTTTGAGTTGTCATTGGTTTTTCTTTCTCAATTGTTTGGACTTGTTTCCCATAAGACCATCTATAACCTCTGACAATTGACTAAAATGTGGAATTCTTTGGAATTTGTTTCAAAATGTGTGGGTTTGGTTTTTTTAATGAACAGAAATAAATAAAATAACCATTGATTATCATGTATGTTCTTATTTTCTAACAGAAAAGAAATTCCTGCAGAAAAGTTGAAGTTAAAAGTAAAACTGAATAAAATCTATGTCTTTATATCTTCAACTTAAAATCACTGGCATCCTGAAAAGAGCCAAATAATTCAGAGAGGTTAAGAGTCTATCTTACCTTTTCTAGCATTTTATAAAAGCATCTTCCAGATATGTTGTCTGGTTCTTTACCACACTGTTATTATAAATATTATATGCTTACAGTGTTTTATATTATAATTTATAATATATATGAAATATAAATCATTAACTTATAAATACCTATTGTTATTTATAGTAAGTACACTAAGAAGGGTATAAATCCAATAGATCTATCAATTCTTCAATGAAACTATGGAATTACCAAATTTTAATGAAAATGAATTAGTGAGATGAGTATGGTAAGTATTTTGCCCCAGCATGATATAGTACATTAGAAGTAAATAAACAATAGAAGTATGTTTTTAACATGTGGGCTTTCATAATAAAACCAACAATGTTTTAAATTGTGGTTGCAATATAAAAGCAAGCATGACATGAGTTAAAGGAAATGTCCTAGGTGGTCATCACTTAAGCAGAGTAATATCTCTACATCTACCTTTTATGAACATTCTGTTCCACAAATAACTTGTTTCAGTGACTTGTGCATTTCTTCAGCCAAAACAAAGCATGTATTATGCATTTTCTGTCTGAGGCACTTCTCAAACACCCACAATTACAGCAACAAAAACAACATCATTCAAAATTGTTCCACCTTCTACAATATTCATTTCCCAGCAGAGAATACCAGACTGTGAAAGTCCAGTTGCTTCAAAAGACAATAAGAATCCTCAACCCTGTCCCAAAGCTTTCAAACTAGACTGAAACTACAATTCTGAAAATGATGAAAGCATCAACAAAACAGTAGATCATAATCACTGGTGTTTAGGACTTTACATGAACCCACATGCATAAGAAAGAACTCTCAGAAAGCAGACTTTATGACAACTAAATTTCCCTTTTTGTAGTTCTATGGCTTAGCCACAGAGTTACATATATAAAATGAAATCTCGTTCATAACAATGTTTTATAGCCAGGCCATACCCTATGATTCTGTTCAGTATCTTCTCTCTTACATTCTAGAACCTTTCTTCTTGAGAGCTTACCTCAGTCATTTCAGGTGAAGGGGAACAAAACAAAGGCATCTCTCTCTCTCTCTCTCTCTCTCTCTCTCTCTCTCTCTCTCTCTTTCTATCTCTATCTCTCTCTCACTCTCCCCCCCACACACATACACTGCATCATTAAAGTTACTTACTATTTGCTTCTTTTTTGTCCCTTTTCTTTATAATTATTAAAAATCTCTGTATTAATCTTTCCTACAATGATAACTGTGTTTCTCTTCTTTATTAGAATAAGGCCTGCTCTTTGCTTGATGATCTTGAATGATCTTTCTAGGTAGTGCTAAAATACTTACGAAAATCCGATAATAAGAAATGTATTAGATGTTGTAACTGCCACCTACAGATGTTCCAAGATACTGAAGATATTCACTGCAGTGAGTGCAGTGAGGTTTATAAGATTCCAGACATTTCCCACAGGAGTCTAGTGACACTCCAGACAGACTCATTCTGACATCCCAAAGGCATCCTCCTCACTGCCTTTGAGTTTTCTCTTCATTTTCTTACTTTATGCTAAGAACAAGAAGAAAATTTAAGAACTTGAAAGAGTGGCCAAGAGGCAGTAATTAAGTAATTTTACAACATAAAAGTATCTATCCAACTCTCAGTAATGGTAGAATATTGCTACCATATCCCTCGGCGCTTTTTTTTAGGAATACTGAACAGTTATAGAATGAATTAACCCTATCAAATTCATCTATAATACATATTAAACTATAAAGGAGTAATATTGCCAGTCCAAAGGTAATGTTTTAGACAGTGTTTTACCTCACTATGGTGCCCTGGCAGGCCTTGAACTCACAGAGATTTGCTTACCTATGTCTTCCAAAATATTTTCTTTAAAATCAAGAAGATGATACAGTATTTATAAAGTATACATTTATTACTATGTGATACTATTGAACCTAAATAAATAGAAGTATTAAAATGCATATTAAAATGCATTGTCTATATAGAAAGAAAAATCATACACAATTTATTATAAAATAACTTTAATGAGAAATGTATAGTTGAAGCCCATAATTGGTTGTGAGAAACTAAGATAAGAAACAGTCCAAAGCTTGTCCTCCTTAAATATTATACCAAGCTCTAGATAACAATTATACATGGTATATATTTATGTGTATTTACATATGTAATTCTGTGTTAGATATACATATATACACTATAATTTTAATAATTTAATGCATTTTTTAGTGAGTAGTCTTAGTTTGTGTCCTCCTTGTGAATTCTTGGGAGTTACCCTAGCACCAGGTTTCTTCCTAAGTCCACAGTGGCTCTCTTATTAAGATATCTTTCACTGGTCTTCCACTGCATCCCTCCCCCACCTAGACCATCTTGTTCTCCCTTGTTCTCATCACCCCTCTCCTCCCCCTTACCCTTCCCCAGTTTGCCCTGTAGATCTCACCTCATTTCTCTTCCAAGGGTGATCCATGTGTCCCTCTTAGGGTCCTCCTTGTTAGCCAGCTTCTCTGGAGCTGTGGACTTCACTCTGGTTATCCTTTGCTTTACATCTAGTATCCACTTAGGAGTGAATACATAAAGTGGTATTTTGAGTAGTTCACTACTTTGTCAAGATTTAGGTTTTAAGCAATGTACACAGACATTTTGTTATCTCACACACACACACACACACACACACACACACACACACACACACACACACACACACACCCCACACACACAGTAATAAAAATTAAAGAAAAAGGCTATCAACTTGAGAGGTGATGGGAGGAGTGTGAGGGAAGGTCGCTAAATTTTGCTGGTGGACTAGGGACAGATGGGGATGGAAACCAGAAGGCATAGATGAAGGGACAGTTGGAATTGGAGATCAAGGGGGGTGATATGGAAACCTAGTGCAGTGGAAACTTGCTGGAATTTATGAGGATGACCTTAGCCAGTCACCCTCCTAGTAATGGAGGATTCAGTTTCTGTTGGCCATCTTTTGTAGCCAGGAAAAGTTTCCAGAGGTGGAATTTGGTTGTATTTGGTTGAGTTGTTGGCCGAGGGGGTCCCGTGGAGATACCCAAACAAGTCAAGCAGAAGGTCACTCTCTGAAAACTGAGAGTGGGGGCCCATTGAGGACAACTTTTATAAAACCCATTCAAGGGAGATAGACCAAGCTGTGCCTGCTTAGAGCCTTCATCCCTACATTCTAGACTCTTTGGCATAAGAATGAACTCTGCAGTCTACTGAAAAAGAAACCTGGACACCAACCCAGCCACCTCTCTTCCCCCAACACACACCTGGCTGCAAGATGTGCTGGGGCAATTGTGGCCCAGAACTTGTTGGGAGTGGCCAACCAATGTTTGGTTTAATTTGAGGCCCATGCCACTAGAGGGAGCCCGTGGCCCACACTGCCTGGATGGTCAGGAATTAGAGACCCCACAGCCTTGTTACCTAGGGTAGAACCAAACAGGATAATTTGCATATGGGCTCACAGAGACTGAAGCAGCAAGCACGGGTTTTGCACGGATCTGCACCAGATCTTCTGCGTGTATGTGATGACTGTTAGTTTGGTGTTTTTGTGGGAGTGGCTTGTCTCTGGTTCTTTTGTCTGCTCTTCACACTCTTTTCCTCCTATTGGGTTGCCTTGTCCAGCCTTGTAATGTATCTTGTTTTGTCCTGTCTGGCTGTTGTCTCTTGGAGGTCTGCTTTTATCTGAAGAGGAAATCGATTTTCAATAAAAATAAAAATATTTAAAATACTCTAGAAATCAAAACAAAAATTGTAGATTTTTAAATGACTTAGTTTCAGTTAAATTTCTGTCATCTCTCTGGTATAACTTAATGTAGAAATAGAGTATACAATAAGCAATCAGATGTTAAGAAAGTTTTAGGAATGAATATGACATTATGCAATTCAAAATGGAATTATAAAAGGCACTGTGTATTGCTTTGATGTTAGAAAAATGAGTAAAAATCGCAAGGATATATTTGAAAATATGATTCCAATATAAAGACTATTTAAAATAGTTACAGAAATTAAAGGCATAAAGGCTAAAAATAAAAGTGAACTTCATAGAACATGGTGTTCCTTTGAAACAAAGTTCAAAAGAGATTCCCAGACTGCTCAGATGGGTTTTGAACCCCTAGGATTCTGAAGGCTTGATCCAGCTCTCAGAGACTCTCAGTCCCTTAACAGCCTGACCTCAGCTAGTTTCTCAGGGGAGATACCTTCCCTTCATAAAGTCTTTATTGGAGAAGCCTGTAAACCAGAACTCTTGGGATGCCTGCAGCTATGGCAGAGAGGCAACACCTGTCTTTCTTGATAAGGGAGCACACTTCTTGTATATGTATGGTGCCTCCCACTAAAACATTTCAATGAAAGTGAGGCAGTCTGTTACAGTGGACCCAGAGGAGACTGGGAAGTTCTATCAGATGGTACTAGTTACAGGTGCAGCACAGGTAAAAGTGACACTTTACTTCATTCCAGTTGTCGTTATGTATGGGAAGGTCCCAGACAAGGCAGGGTACAGTCTTCTCTGATAAGGGCCTTGATAAATGCCTGGTGTCCAGAGCCAGGTCTGTACTTGACATGTCCATCCTGAATCTTAGTGATCTCTTGGATACACTTGGCATGCCTTTAGTAGAGAACCCTTAGATATGACCTTGCACTATGGGCTCCAATATATGTGCTAATTAATGTTAATGAGTCAGATTTTGAAAGGCCATTAATGTTTTTCAGGTTGAGGATAACTTGAGTGATGAAGTGTCATTTTGAGTCAAGTCTTTCACACATGTTCCAGGTTTCACAATGCAATTCAGTAGATTTATACGTTTATCTTGAAAAGATGTTTTTATACGTTTATCCTGAAAAGATGTTTTTCCTAAGTAAATGTCGGCAAGGGATTTTTAATTGATTCTTCCCTTTGTAACCTGACTAAATAGGTAATGTATGTGTAGTATGATGATCTAACTGGCCTTCTTGACTTTCAACTATAGCAAATGGGTGCGGACTCAGTTCATACTGGTCCTTCTAGAATAATTCATTTTTGTCTGTATGATTGACATGATGTCTTTTATTTGTTCTCAGATGTTAGAACCACAACTGTACACATGCACAATAATAATGAAAGCTTATTCCCTCCTAGTGTGAATAAAGCCTTGCCATCAAGGCATTCTGTGTCCATAACATCACTATAGTCACAGCTTTTACAGACAAAGAAAGTAAAACTCATGAGATAGCTTTTCCAAAGCCATTAATAAGGGGCAGAGTGAAGTTGTAATTGTGGGTTTTTTTCTGGACCCAAACAGTGTGACCATACAAGATAAGTGAATTGGTTCCTAATCACCCACATTGGAGCAAAGCAATTTATGTAATATAAGTCTATAAGTGGATAAGACAGAATGGATCAGAAAGATCTAGTAAGAGCATATCTGAAATCATGAGTTCCTCAAGTAAGTACATGTCTATACTACTGTTGGGAAAGGAGGATCAGTGTGGGGAGATGCTGGTTTAATTGTACGGCCAACATATGTAAATGGTTAATGAATTCCAGAACTGTGGTGGCATTCTGGTTCTTAAGCCATGGATGTCAATTTTAAAAGTAATTAATGTATTATTGATGTGTGTTTAAGAATTTAGATGTAGACAGCTGTTAGATTTCATATAAAGGATATTATTGCTGTAGACACCAATAATGCAATCCTAGATTCAGAGTCAATATAATAAATAGGTTGAAAGGGAAATTGTCCCTTAATGACAGCAGAATAACAGATATGAATAAGACCACTCAGTACAAATAATGACTATATCAGAAATAAAAGGCAATTCATTCAAAACATAATGATGGCACAATAATCTTCTATGATGTTTATTTTATGCTATAAAATATGACTAATAAATAAGACAACCCAGTTTTAGGATATTTTTATCATTTGAGTAAAAATAATTTACTACTCAAGTAAATTATATTATTTCTAAAATTCACTGAAAAATGTAAGACTTTGTTAAAGCAAAACATATAATATGTATGTTATATGACACTTAATTGTGATGAGATATGCATTTTATATCAATTTACTACGGAGAATTTGAAACAAGCAATGATATTATCTTGAGCATTAATCATAAAAAGATAGACAGACAATAGGTAGATGATAGACAGATACCCTAAAAACAGAAGGGGATGTTGTTTTCAACAATATAGATGCGTTTAGGGGGCTTTATGTTAAGGCACAAAAAATAATTGCTGCATAACCTCATTTTCATTTAGAGTGTAAAAATGAATTCATAGAAATAAAGACTAAAATTTATTGAAAAATATCATAAGCCTTCTACACTTTTCTCTTAATTTGAATTTGACTTATCAAAATGTTTCTTACATATATAAAACATGCATATTCATATATTTTGCCTGGTGCAGATACATAAATATTTAATGTCACTGTAAAGATATTATTTTTTCATTAACTTAAATCCTGCACCTATGCCCATTTCAAGTCCACTTGACTCTTTTAACGCTTGACAGCTCACTTGATGCAAGCCAGTTTCATTTTCCTGTCTAAAAATTCATGCATGCTTGGTAATATGTAGTATGTTAAGTATGTTAGAGATATATTAACTAAATATAATGACTGAAGATTTATTTATTGATTTTCATTAATAATTAAACCATACAAATTGCTGAAAGGTTCCCTTTATATAAAATGTTTCCCTATTTCTTGGTATTTTGAGTTACTCCTGTAGTGGAACAGCCATGAACAAAGCTGGAATGAACATCCTTGTGTTAATTTTTAGATGGATACGTCTCCTCCGTGCTTAGCAATGATTTTGGAGTTTAAATTTTTTGTGAAATGATGAATATAGAACATTACTAAACTTAGAAGATACCATATTTTCCAACTCGAATTTTGTACTTTCTGTTTTACTGAGTCTATTGGCATGCCTATTGTTCCCTCATCCTAAGTTTTGCTTCTATGATTTTCAATTTCAGGCACCATGATATTATGTGCTTATTTTCAATTACATATGCCTAGTAATTTAGTTAATTTTAATACATTTATATATTTCCCCTCCAAAATGCCTATTTAATCCAATTTTCCCCATTACATTTAATATTATTTCAAGACATTCTTATATGTTTTAAACAAAAATTGTTCTTTGTTGAGAAGTAGAGGTAGGGATCATGACTATTTATTCCCATTATACACCTTCTACATTCAGTTTTATTAGCAAACTTCTAAATTTGGTAAGATAAAATAGATTACTCTTATAGCTATTGCATCTTCTGTCATAAGAAAATATTATTATACAGTGCATGGTAAAATATATTTTTCTATGTTGAGTCTAACAAAGTTAGATTTTTTTAAAAAAACTTTATTTTAATTTTGGTAAGTGATATCTATCCAGAAAAATCATTGATTTCCTTTAAATTTTCCAATTTTGTGGAGTATGGGTTTTCATAGTATGACCTTATGATTCTCTGGATTCCCCAGTATCTGTTGTTTTGTCCCCCTTTTCATTTCTGATTTTGTTAATTTGCATGTTCTCTCTCTGCCTTTTGGTTAGGTTAGATAAAGGTTTGTTTATCTGGTTGTTTTTCTCAAAGAACCAACTCTTTGTTTCATTGATTCTTTGCATTGTTTTCTTTGTTTCTACTTTATTGATTTTACCTCTCAATTTGATTATTTCCTGGCATGAACTTCTCCTGGGTGAAGAGAACTTCTCCTTGCTTCTTTTTATTCTAGAGCTTTTAGGTGTTCTGTTAATTCTCTAGTGTGGCTATTGTCCAGTTTCTTCATGTGGACACTTAGTGCTATGAACTTTCCTCTTAGCACTGCTTTCAAAGTGTCCCATAGCTTTGGGTATGTTGTACCTTCATTTTCATTGAATTCTTGGAAGTCTTTGATTTTTTTCATTATTTCTCCCTTCACCCAGGAATGATGCAATTGAGCATTGTTCAATTACCAAGAGTTTGTGGGATTTCTGCAATTTGTGTTGTTGTTGAATTCTAACTTTAAAGCATGGTGGTCTGATAACATACAGGGGATTATTCCAATTCTTTTGTAGCTGTTGGGTTTGCTTTATTACCCAGGTTGTGGTCGATTTTGGAGAAGGTTCCATGTGGTGCTGAGAAGAAGGTATATTCTTTTGTGTTTGGATGGAATGTTCTTTTTTTTTTTTTTTTTTTTTTTTTCTGAGACAGGGTTTCTCTGTGTAGCTTTGGAGCCTATCCTGGCATTGGCTCTTGAAACCAGTCTGGCCTCGAACTCACAGAGATCCGTTGGAATGTTCTATAGATGTCCGTTAAACCCAAATGGGTCATAACTTCTGTTAGTTCTTTTGTTTCTTTGTTAAGTTTCTGTCTGGTAGTCCTGTCCAGTTGTGAGAGTGGGGGGTTGATGTTTCAGAGCAAAATAAAAGATGTCATAATAGAGGGAGCCATTATAGGTTTAAAGAGAAATCTGGTACTAGGGAGATTTACAGAGATCTTCAAGGATAACACCAACTGGCAACCTAAGCAATAGTGGAGACTATGGAAATCCCTTCCTCAATAATGAGATTGATAACTAACTTATATACCATCCTAGAGCCTTCATCCAGTAGCTGATGGAAGCAGATGCAATACCCACAGCTAAACACTGAACTGAACTCCTGGAACCTAGTTGCAGAGAGGGAAGAGTGATGAGAAATGGGGTCAAGACCTGGCTGGTGAAACCCACAGACACAGATGGGCTGAACAAGGGGGAGCTCAGGGACCCCAGACTGATGGCTGAGAGGCCAGCATGGTACTAATCCAAACCTCTAACTGTGGGTGTCAGTGAGGAGGCCTTGGCAATCCATAGGGCCTCTGGTAGTAGACCAGTATCTATCACTGGCATACAATGGACTTTGGGAGCCCATTCCACATGGAAGGATGCTCTCTCAGTCTGGCACATGGGGGAGGGCCTAGGCCCTGCCTGGGATAATATGACAGACTTTGGAGTTCCCCCAGGGAAGGCCTGGGGAGCACAGGGGGCATGGGTTGGGGACTTGGGAGTTGGAGTGGGGGAGATGGGGAGGGAGAAGGATCTGGGATTGACATGTGAAGGAAGCTTGCTACTAATTTAAAAATTAATAAAAAGTGGAGAATAAATCTTTATTTTTGTTATTTTTAAAGACTATTTTTCCCTTAAAAATATTGATATATGTTAGATGCGTAAGTCATAAGTTTGGAAGAATAGTATGTTTTACATGAGATTTACTCTTTTAAATATGATAAATTAGTTTAGCAATGATATACGTTTACTAAATTAGTACATTATTTTTGTTTGCTTGTTGTTTTCGAGAAAGGGCTTTTCTGTGTAACAGTTCTGGCTGTCCTGGAACTCTCTTTGTAGACCAGCCTGGATTTCAATTCACTGAGATCTGCCTGCCTCTGCCTTCCAAGTGCTGTGATTGAAGGTGTGTGCCACTTCTACCCTGCTAATTTCTTTACAAAAATCAAGTTACATGTAACTCTGTATTTCTTCTTGATTTTTCTAGTCTCCTTGTTCATTGTGCAGGTGTCACTTTTTCTTCAGTTTTTATTCTTATAACCTTGAAATCTTTGATACTCTGAAATATTAATAGTAAATTTAGAATACATCTATGGTTATTACCACATAAATTTCAATTTTGAGGTGTTGGTTGGAACTGTTCTAAATTTATTAACAATCTAGGAAGCATTTCCAACTTAATATAGTTTGGTCCACAAATTATGGCTACACCCCCCACATAGTTCTTATGTTCTGTCTCATAGTACATAATTTTTAGTGCTTATTGCTAAAGAGTTTATGTTTTGGCTTTTATGAATGTTGAAATTTTTAAATATAATTTTAATTGTTGTTGTTTAATATAGAGTACAAATACTTATACATTACTTATTTATATGTTAAATGATTGGCTAAAAATTTTGTTTGTTATTTTCAGTCCTTTGCCTAAGTTGGTTTTATTTTTATTATGGGAAATGAGATCATGATATCTGGAAAATTTGAATGATACCTATTTTTTCTTATATTACATTTTGATATCATGGTCAAAAAGAAAAAAACAAGCAAATGGGCAAGAAACAAATGGAAATAGCTTATAAAATTATGCAAATGCATGCTTTTCATTAAGGCAGAATGTGGACGAGAACAGGGTGTTCTCAAAGACAGAGCATCCTTCTGTATTCCAGCTTGTACTTAAGATCCTTCAACTCACAGTCCTGATAATTGTCCTCATTTCTTTCTTCCCCTTCATCATCTGTACCTTTTTCTCCTACCCTCCTCCTTATCTTCTTCCTATCCTCCCCTTCTAATTCCTCATC